>NC_091684.1:129140000-129765000 GCF_041296265.1 Equus caballus | reverse complement strand
CCATGTATCATGTTGACGTTTGCAAACATCTACTGTAGTTTCCTTTTATTTTCCCTCAAAAGAATATTTTAATAAGTTTATAAGTAATTTTGTTTATTTTAAGGTATGTTTTTCTGTCTGCTTGTGTATCGTACCTCACATGTGGGGCTTACTTGATGAAAGGATAAAGTGTTAAACAGTTGGAAATTTGTGATGTTCATACAGTGGACACCTGCCTTAGGGCAGGAGCATCTTTGTAGCAATAATTGATGGAATGGTGTCACACACACTGTGCCTCTTGCATTAAGGTCAGCTCCCAAATTTGACATAAGAGAGAGTGTGTCTCTGTTGTGTTTTGTGTCTGTTTACACATGCTCAAAGACGTATCTTGATCAGAGTCCTAGGACAGTAGAAGTGGAAAGGGACCTCAGTAATCATCCAGTCAGCTGATTTCCAACCCAAGATTCTCAACTATTTTTGATGTTTTAGGAAGCCCACATTTGATTACAGAGAGACTGGACTAAGACATAATGTTTATTTGCTTTTAGCTAGAATTATATTAAGATAGTGACTATCTCATGCAGCTCAGAAGTTCTGAAGCAGTTATATATGTCTTTGATTAATACAAAGGAAGAGAAGTTAATCAGTCCTTAAAAATGCAGTCTGTGAAAGAACTAGTTAAAGATTATGCAAATATTAAAAATACTGCTCAAGTTGCGGCCTCCCATTTGTTACTACATGAACAACACAAGTGAGGTGCATTCTTTTTAAGTTGTCTGTGTCCCAGAGAGATGTAATTTGGGGAAGTTACTCAACAAGTTATTGGCACGGCTAAGTCAGGCTCCTGATTCTATTCTTTCTGTGATTACTCTGCCTTCCCAGCTCATCAGGTACTAAAGCTGGATGGTTCACCACTACTCCTGTACCCTAGATAAGCTGCAGTAAAAAGGATCACATCTTTGACAGATTATAGGAATGTAGACAGTACCCATCAAACTGTTTTCTCAGTTGAAATCAGAATGAGTGTAACATAGATGAATATTATAGTAATTCTGACAGAAGATTGGACAAAGTGGTTTAGTGAATATACACCTTGGTGCCACCCTCTGTCTTTTAAAAATCAAATATTTAAAGATATAACAACATTTAAAAATACAGTTATACAAACAATAATAATAGGGGACCTGAACACTCCACTCACATCAATAGATAGATCTTCCAGACAGAAAATCAACAAGGAAACAGTGGAATTAAATGAAAAGCTATACCAGTTGGACTTAATAGACACATATAAAACACTCCATTCAAAAACAACAGAATACACATTCTTCTCAAGTGCACAAGGAACATTCTCAAGGATAAACCATACATTGAGAAACAAGGCAAGCCTCGATAAATTTAAGAAGATTGAAATAATAACAAGCATCTTTTCCAATCACAATGCTAAAAAGCTAGAAATTAATTACAAGAAAAAAGCAGAGAAAGGGACAAAGATGTGTAGACTAAACAACGTGCTATTTGAACGAGCAATGGATCATGGAAGAAATTAAAGGAGAAATCAAAAAATATCTGGAGACAAATGAAAATTAAAACATAGCATACCAACTCATATAGGATGCAGCAAAAGTGGTCCTAAGAGGGAAATTCATCACAATACAGGCTCACCTTAACAAATAAGAAAAATCCCAAATAAGCAATCTCAAACTACAGCTAACTGAATTAGAAAAAGAAGAACAAACAAAGCCTAAAAAGTCAGCAGAAGGAGAGAAATAAAAGAAATCAGAGCAGAAAAAAAAATGCGATTGAACCAAAACGGCAATAGAAAGGATCAATGAAACAAAGAGCTGGTTCTTTGAAAAGATGAACAAAATTGACAAACCCCTAGCCAGACTTACAAAGAAAAAAAGAGAGAAAGCTCAGATAAACAAAAGTAGAAATGAAAGAGGAGAAATAACGACAGATTACCACAGAAATACAATGGCTTATAAGAGAATACTATGAAAAGCTATATGCCAGAAAAATGGATAATCTAGAGGAAATGGATAAATTCTTAGACTCTTACAATCTCCCAAAGCTGAATCAAGAAGAAACAGATAATCTGAATAGATCAATCACAAGGAAAGAGATTGAAACAGCAATCAAAAGCATCCCAAAGAGTAAAAGCGCAGGACCAGATGGCTTCCCTGGGGAATTCTACCAAACTTTCAGAGAGGATTTAATACCTATCCTTCTCAAGCTGTTCCAAAACATTAGGGAAGACGTAATGCTTCCTAACACATTCTACGAGGCCAACATCACTCTGATGCCAAAGCCTGACAAGGACAACACAAAAAAGGAAAACTACAGGCCACTGTCACTGATGAACACAGATGCAAAAATCCTCAACAAAACATTGGCAACCCGAATACAGCAATACATCCAAAAGATCATACATCATGATCAAATGGGATTTATACCAGGGGCACAGGGATGGTTCAACATCCACAAATCAATTGATGAGATACACCACATTAACAAAATGAGGAATAAAAACCATATGACCATCTCAATAGATGCAGAGAAAGCATTTGACAAGAACCAACAGCCATTTATGATACAAACTCTTAACAAACTGAGGATAGAAGGAAATTACCTCAACGTAATAAAAGCCATATATGACAAACCCACAGCTAACATCATACTCAATAGGGAAAAACTGAACGCCACCCCTCTGAGAACACGAACAAGACAAGGATGCCCACTATCACCACTCTTATTCAAGGTAGTACTGGAGGTTTTGGCCAGAGCAATTAGGCAAGAGAAAGGAATAAAAGGAATCCAAATAGGGAGTGAAGAAGTAAAAGTCTCCCTGTTTGCAGACAACGTGATCTTATATATAGAAAACCCTAAAGAATCCATCAGAACACTATTAGAAATAATTAACAACTACAGTAAAGTTGTGGGGTACAAAATCAACTTAAAAAAATCAGTTGCATTTCTATACTCTAATAACAAACTTACAGAAAGAGAACTCAAGAATACAATTCCATTTACAATTGCAACTAAAAGAATAAAGTACCTAGGAATAAATTTAACCAAGGAGGTGAAGGACTTATAGAATGAAAACTATAAGACATTACTGAAAGAAATTGATAATGACATAAAGAGATGGAAAGAGATTCCACACACACGGACTGGAAGGAGAAACATAGTTAGAATGTCCATACTACCCAAAGCAATCTACAGATTCAATGCAATTCCAATCAGAATCCCAGTGACATTCTCCATGGACACAGAACAAGGAATCCTAAAATTCATATGGGGCAGGCAGCAAAAGACCCCGAATTGCTAAAGCAATCCCAAGAACAAAGAACAAAGCTGGAGACATCACAATCCCTGACTTCAAAATGTACTGCAAAGCCGTAGTGATCAAAACAGCATGGTACTGGTACAAAAACCGGTGCACGGATCTATGGAACAGAACTGAAAGCCCAGAAATAAAACGGCACATCTCCGGACAGCTGATCTTCAACAAAGGTGCCAGGAACATACAATGGAGAAAAGATAGTCTCTTCAGTAAATGGTCTTGGGAAATCTGGACAGCCACATGCAAAAGAATGAAAGTAGACCGTTATCTCACACCATACACAAAAATAAACTCAAAATGGCGCAAACACTTGAAGATAAGTCCTGAAACCGTAAAACTCCTGGAAGATAATATAGGTAATATACTCTTTGACATCGAACTTAAAAGGATCTTTTCGAATACCATGTCTTCTCAGACAAGGGAAACAAAAGAAAAAAGAAAGAAGTGGGAGTTCATCACACTAAAGCGCTTCTGCAAGGCAAAAGAAACTAGGATCAAAACAAAGAGACAACCCACCAATTGGGAGAAAATATTTGCAAATCATATATCCGACAAGGGGTTAATCTCCATACTATATAAGGAACTCACACAACTGAACAACAGAAAAACAAACAGCCCGATCAAAAAATGGGCAGAGGATATGAACAGACATTTTTCCAAAGGAGATAGACAGATGGCCAATAAACACACGAAAAGGTGTTCAACGTCACTAATCATCCAGGAAATACAAAGCAAAACTACGCTAAGATGCCACCTGACACCTGTTAAAATGGCTATAATCAGTAAGTCTGAAAATAACAAATGTTGGAGAGGGTGTGGAGAGAAGGGAACCCTCATACACTGCTGGTGGGAATGCAAACTGGTGCAGCCACTATGGAAAACGGTATGGAGATTCTTCAAAAAACTGAAAGTAGAATGACCATATGACCCAGCTGTCCCGCTACTGGGTATCTACCCAAACAACTTGAAATCAACAATCTAAAGTAACATATGTATCCCTATGTTCATTGCAGCCCTATTCACAATAGCCAAGACATGGGAACAATCCAAGTGCCTATTGACTGATAATTGGATAAAGAAGATGTGGTGTGTATATATACAGTGAAATACTACTAAGCCATAAAAAAGACAAAATCATCTCCTTTGCAACAACATAGATGGACCTGGAGGGTATTATGTTAAGCAAAAGAAGCCAGACAGGGGCTGGCCCCATGGCCGAGTAGTTAAGTTCGCGCGCTCTGCTGCAGGCGGCCCAGTGTTTTGTTGGTTCAAATCCTGGGCGCAGACATGGCACTGTTCATCAGACCACGCTGACACAGCGTCCCACATGCCACAACTAGAAGGACCCACAACGAAGAATATACAACTATGTACTGGGGGGCTTTGGGTAGAAAAAGGAAAAAGATAAAACATCTTAAAAAAAAAAAAAGCCAGACAGACAAAGACAAACACGATATGATTTCACTCATATGTGGAATATAAACAAACACATGGACTAAGAAAAGAGTTCAGTGGTTACCAGGGGAAGGGGGGTGAGGGTGGGCACAGGTGGTGAAGGGGAGTACTTATGTGGTGATGGACAAGAAATAACGTACGAATGAAATTTCACAATGATGTAAACTTTTATGAACTTAGTTTAAAAAATGCAACAAAAATACAGTTAGACAAATTATGAATGAGAATTAGCATTATCTATTTTAGATTAAGATCTTAACATATAAGTCAAATAATAGCTATGTATAAGCATTTTTTAGTCTAAATGTTTGTGTAAAAGTTTTAAATTTCAATCTGTATCACACATCACAAGTATATATAGCTATTAGACTAATAATTTTATAAGGCATATTGTGCCCACCAAATTTTATCATATCTAGAGTAAGAATATATCTGCATAACATTTTATTCTCTTACATTTATTGTTTCACTTCACCCTTCACAATCATATGAGTTAGGACAAATTTTTTTTTTCTTCATATAACAGAAATAATATGGTATAGTAATTAAGAGCTTTATTTCATATACTGTCTTGGACACATACTAGTTAAATTATCTTGGCCAAGTTATTTAATCTCTCTGAATGTAAGTTTCCTCATAAGTAATATAAATATTGCACTACCTTCCTTACAAGGTTGTAATGAAGATTAAATGACATTATACTCACCTAGTACAGTCTGTGTTAAATATTAGCCTACCTGTTTGTGTTTCCCTCCATACAGGTGTATAGAAGGTGCTTAATATATCATAAATATTATCATCGGAGTTAGAATGACAGAGCATAGGGCACCACCTGAGTGGTTTTTTTTTTTTTTTGAGGAAGATTAGCCCCGAGCTAACATCTGCTGCCAATCCTCCTCTTTTTGCTGAGGAAGACTGGCCCTGAGCCAACATCCATGCCCATCTTCCTCTACTTTATACGTGGGACGCCTACCACAGCATGGCTTGCCAAGCGGTGCCATGTCCGCACCCAGGATCCAAAGCGGCAGACCCTGGGCCACCGAAGCGGAATGTGCGAACTTAACCACTGCACCACCGGGCCAGCCCCTGTTTTGTTTTTTATCTTTTTGGTTTCGTTAATATGATAGCTTCACATACCATAAAATTCACCCATTTAAAATATACAATTCAATGGTTTTTAGTATATTCACAGAGTTATGCAACTTTCACCATTATCTAATTTCAGAACATTTTTATCACACCGAGAAGAAACCCCATACCCGTTAGCAGTCACTCACCATTCCACACTCTCCCCAGGCCCTAGAAACAACTAATCGACTTTGTGTCTCTAGATTTGCCAGTCCTGGACATTTCATCTAAATAGAATTATGAAATTTATCTTTTGTGGCTGGCTTCTTAGCATAATGTTTTCAAGGTTCATCCATGTTGTAGCATGTGTCAGCACTTTATTCCTTTTTATTGCCTAATAATATCCGTTGTATGAATAAGCCGCATTTTTTTTTATCCATTCATCAATTAATGGACATTTGAGTTTCCACTTTTTGGCTATTATAAATAATGCTACTATGAGCATTCATTTGTAAATTTTTGTGCAGACATGTTTTCGTTTTGTTTGGGTATATGTCTAGAAATGGAATTGCTGGATCACTTGATAACGCTATGTTTACATTTTGAAGAACTGCCAGACTGTTTTCCAAAGTAGTGGTGCCATTTTATATTCCCAGTAATAATATACGAGGGCCCCAATTTCTCCATACACTCACTAACACTTTTTATTATAGCCATCCTAATGGTTGTGAAGTGGTATCTCATTGTGGTTTTAATTTGTATTTCCCTGATGGCTAATGATGTTGAGCCTCTCTTCATGTGCTTATTGGCCATTTGTATATTTTCTTTGGAGAAATATCTATTCAGATCTTTTGTCGTTTTTAAAATTGCATTATTTGTCTTTTTGTTGAGGTGTAAGAGTTTTTTTTATATTCTGGGTACAAGTCCTTTATCAAATATATGATTTGCAAATATTTTCTCCCATTCTGTGAGTTTTCTTTTTATTTTCTTGACAATGTCCTTTGATGCACAGAAGTTTTACATTTTGATGAAGTCCAATTTATCTGTTTTTTCTTTTATCATTTGTGCTTTAGGCATCATATATATGAAAAGTTTTGTCTAATCCAGTACAGTGAATATTGGCCTACAAGTATCTGTTCAAGTTCCTGCTTTTAGTTCCTTTGGGTATATACCTAGGAGTGGAATTGCTGGGTAATATGGTAATTCTATGTTTAGCTTTTTGAAGAACCTCCAAACTGCTTTCTCTACTGACTGCACCATTTTATATTCCCATCAACAGTACACAAGTGTTCCAGTTTCTCCACATCTTCTCCAAAACTTATCTTCCATCTTTTAAATCATAGCCATGCTAGTAGGTGTGAAATGGTATCTCATTGTGGTTTTGATTTGCATTTCCCTAAGGACTAACGATATTGAGCATCTTTTCATGTACTTATTGGCCATTTGTATATCTTCTTTGGAGAAATGTTTATCCAAGTCCTTTGTCCATTTTTTAATTGAATTGTTTGTTTTTTTGTTGTTGAGTTGTAGGAGTTCTTCATATATTCTGGATGTTAAACCCTTAATCAGAAATATGAATTCCAAATATTTTCTCCCATTTTGTAGGTTGTCTTTTCACTTTATTGATAATATCCTTTGATGCACAAAAGTTTTTGATTTTGATGAAGTCCAATTCATCTATTTTTTCTTTTGTTGCTTATGTTTTTGGTGTCATATCTAAGAATCCATTGCCAAATCCAAGGTCATGAAGATTTACTCCACTGTTTTCTTCTAAGAGTTTTATGGTTTTAGCTCTCATAGTTAGGTCGTTGATCCATTTTGAATTAATTTTTTTGTGTGTTGTGTCAGGTGAGGGTCCCACTTCATTCTTTCACATGTGGATAGCACCATCTCTGTTAGAGAGACTGTTCTCTTCCCATTGATTGGACTTGGCATATACCCATATTTTTGAACCTTTTTCACCTCTCCCTAGCATAGCTCTTCACTAGAGTCATTCTAATGCCTTTACCATATCTGGAACCTGCAGTGTTTATCAGTGTCTGCCTCTTCATTTTTTGCCCAGAATCCTTTTCTTCTTGTTAATGTTCTGATTTTTCCTAGTCCGCACTAATCTCTCCTTCTTCAGAACTCCTAAATTTGGAGCATTTAGTGCCATTCTTCTCATCCTCTTAGATAATAGTATAAGATAAGCACATTTCTGATTGGGTGGTTCGTAGGCCTCTGTCTGTTCTCCCCAGCTAGGGAATAGAACTCTGTGGGCGGGAATCAGGCCTGAACTTCTTTATCTCCCATAGTGTTACCCTGAGGAAGTACTAAGTAAATGAGTGAAACGTAGTTTTATGTGATTTATATCAGTAGATTGTCTTATTTTAAATGTAAATTCACTCTTATTTGGTCTTACTAAGTAGGGAGCTGCCTCTGCAGTATCTAAAATAGAATAAAAATAAGAATCCAGGTCTTTCAGTATGCTGAGGTCATCAGACACTCAGTGAACCTGACTTGGCATTTTGTTTTCCCTAGCTCTAAGGCATTGTGTGGTATGTTTGGAAAGTCTGAGGTTGGTCTAATAAAAAAACATATAGATGATGGAGAGAGAAAATCCCTTCAACCCTTTTTTGGGGAGTGTGACGGGAACATTTGATAAGGTCTTTAAAAACTGTATTTGCTAAACCAAATTAATGTTTCATTTAAAAGAAGTTGAGCTTTAGCCTATTTTTCATGAAACATGTAGGTCCCCACATGAGGCTTGTTTAGCATGTCATCTGTGTGACTGGCATAAGCTCATAGTCTCTCCACTGAGGAAAGCTGGGAGAAGTAGTCCCAGCACTTAATGCTGCCCCTGAGCTAATCCTGCTGGCTCCATGGTAAACATGGGCCTTTTAATAGACTGGAGACAAAGTGACATTCGGAAGAAACAACATGTCGACAATTTCCTTAATAAATTTTGTACGAACACATTATTTCCACCTAATGGAAATGTAGCTCTCTTAAATAATTGAGAGGCTGTATTCATCAGTGGTGAGTTCAGCTGGGATCTTTGTGAGCTAGGGCAGCCAACAACCCCTTGGAAAACAGGGTAATTGATATTTTACATAAGTGGCTTGACTAGTTTTCAGGTGGGCTCTGTGTGACATTCCCCTGCAGTCCCCATGCACAGCTCTCTTCTGTTGTCCAGGCTGTCACAAAGCAGCTCCACACTGAAGGTTCCAGTTGCAGCCACCGAACTGCCAAGACTAAGGGTTAGTAATTAATCCTTTTTAAAATGGGAGCCAGCTTGGTTGGTTTCCCCTTACTATGTCTGCTGACCAGCCACTGCATTAGCATAGGCCTTGATTTGAATGAGGAGAGATCATACTGAATGTTTAGCATGCAGCTCATTTTTATGTGCCAAAAGATAATAACGTGCTGAGAAAGCAACTACAGTGTTTGTAAAATGAATGATGAATGAATGAACTAGCAGTGAGGAAACAAGTCCTACAGGGGGTTGACAGGAGTCATGACTAAGCAAGAGACTTTGGTGTGGACTTGGAAGGAAAGGCAGGAATGCAATAAGGGAAAGAAGAATGCCGGGAAAACATGAAGGTAAAAAGTACACGTTACTCTTAGCACAGACAAGAAAATTGGACTTCCTATTTTTTGTGGTACCTTTCTGAGTTTTGTGGTTGTGTCAGAAGGCTTCTAGGCAATGAGTAGGCTCTTGGCCCTGCCAGCTATGTATCCAGGGTCGTTTCTCCCTCCTGAAGATTTTATAGTCTCCCCATGGATGGGAGGAGAGACTAGGAAAGCAAGGAGTTCCTGGTTGGGGAGAGGGGGCACTTTGTGCCTCATAGCAATTCACATTCTTTCCTTTGGCCTTGGTGTACTTCTTAAGGAACTGTGACCATATCACAGTGAAGGCTGAAGTTGTTTAATTACTTTTTTTTTTTTAATTTGCAGGTAGTTCCTGAAATGACTGAGCTGTTGAAGAAAAAATGAGTCGTGATCATGTCTTAAGAAAGGAAATTATGTCAAAGTATTCAGCTGAAATCATAGAAATTCATGGCTATTAATCATTAGAAAGCATGGAGAGCTACATTTCATAATATGAGGAAAAATTCTAACAGATGCCAGAATGCTTTTTTATGGGGATATTATTATGTTTCTTTTTAATAATTTGTGGTTCCAAACAATTATTTTTTGAAATTTTCTAATTCTGTAATAAAATATATAATAAAGCCTTTCCACAGCTTTATAACTACTACCAGAAATATGCCTAGCTTCATAAAGAGAGAGAGAAAATTGAAGAAAGGGAGTAAAAATTCATTTATTATTTTTTCTTTGCCTGTCTTTTTCATGGAGGACTGTTTTAGGCAAGATTGTAAACATGAATGTTCCCACCAGCCTAATCGACCTAATGTAGTTGTTGAGAGAAGAAGGGAAATAGATTGGCAAATTCAGAGTTAAAAAAGCATGGCTATAAAGCATTAATATTACCTTAAATATACTCCAGTCTTCAGAAAACCAAAGCTAAAGTGACAAAAGCAGCCCTGACTTAAACCTGAGCCTGCAAATATATTTATAGTTGGTTTAGGTTAAATTTAATTTTCCATTTTAAGGTTTTATCTTACAGGACTTTGTGTCTATGAAGGAGAGAGGAGTAGAGAAGGAGGGGGCTGCTTTGAGACAGTGTGGCCTCTTATGTAAAAGATAGTTTGATAATATTATAAATGTTTAAAACCCTTCTCAGAGAATGCCCTGGCTTTTCTTTTGCCCTCCTGATGGCTTCCTTTGGGCTCTCTTAGAGAACAGCCAGACATGTGAGTCAGCCATACGTGTAGTAGGTCTAGGACTCTCACTGTGCTTCCCCAGGGCCCAGCTGAGGTCCAGAGTCTAACAGGCACTGGAAGCTGATGTGAGTGCAGGCACAAGCACAGAGGCTGGTAAGGCTGTGGCCAGGCCTTCAGGAAGGTGTGGGCAGGTATTGAGATTATAGAAAGACCAGGAGTCAGAGGTGAGTGAATGAAGAGAACTGCCACCCTGGAGCAGATTTGCAGAAGTTATAGTGGGTAACGGGACAAGGAAAACAGCAAGGAAGAGATGGGGAATGACCAGTGATACAAAAGGGGATGGGGTAGAAGGGCCAGCCAGTCCCTTTGTGTGGCCAGCCTGGGGCTGCCTAGTTGAACCCTTTTTGATTTGTGTCATAATCACTTGCTCTGAAACACTTTTAGAAGTTAAATGCCTCTGACATTTCAACCTTTTTTTTTTTTTTAAAGATTGGCACCTGCGCTAACAACTGTTGCAAATCTTTTTTTTTTTAATTCTTCTCCCCAAAGCCCCCTAGTACATAGTTGTAGATTCTAGTTGTGAGTACCTCTGGTTCTGCGATATGGGACACCACCTCATTGTGGCCTGATGAGCGGTGCCATGTCCATGCCCAGGATCCGAACCGGCAAAACTCCAGACTGCCGAAGCAGAGTGCACGAACTTAACCACTTGGCCACAGGGCCAGCCCCTCAACCTTCTTTAAATAAGGTGAGAAGAGAGCAGTAAAATGATGGTCTGTATTAGAACTATAGAATTCTAGAATGTCAGAGCTGAGTGATCATCTGGTTCAGCCCCCTTGCACAGATATGAATACTGAGGCACAGAGAAGAAGTGAAGAAGGTAAAGTGACTTGTTCAAGGCCATGTGGTTTGAATCACCCTTGTGAAAATAATTCCCATATCTTGTTGCTTACTTTGAGGTTCTTCCCAAGGGAGCTAACCTTGCTTAGGGCCTTCTGCATTTACCTCTTATCCCTGTTGGACACTGTAACTGGGGGACAAGAGAGACAGCAAAGTGACAGCTGCAGAGGTGCCCCCAGGATAGGGTGTGCTGGCTCAAGGAGGACCATCTCAGGTGGTACCTTTGCCTGATTCCTTGCCTCAGAGTTGAACTGGTTGGTCTCTTCCTTTTGTTCCCTTCTATCACAACTGCCCTCCCCCAGCTCCAGGCAGCTGGTCACTTAACGTTTACTGGGTACAAGTCCTCATCATTGTAACAGCGTACTATATGTCAGGCACCATTCTAACACTTTCCACATATTAAACCCCTTCAGGTCTCACAACACCCTGTTAGATGCTACTATTATCCCTATTTTACAGATGAGGAAGCTGAGGCACAGAGATTATATAATTTGCCCACATTCAGACAGCTTATAAATGAAAGCCAGGATTTGAAACTAGAAAGTCTGGCTTCAGAATGGTGGCTTCATCAGTATATGCTCCTGCCTCACCTTGGCTCACAGAACAGGGAGACTTGCTGCACAGTTACCTCAGGTGAAGAGCACACATTCAGGATCCTAGTTGAGGAGGAGAGATGGTGTTCTGGGCTTGTCTCTCCAGCAGAATTTTATTCAACTTAAAAGCCCCTCTGAGGGGCCAGCCTGGTGGTGCAGCGGTTAAGTTCGCACGTTCCGCTTCTCGGCGGCCCGGGGTTCGCCAGTTCAGATCCCGGGTGCAGACATGGCACCGCTTGGCAAGCCATGCTGTGGTAGGCGTCCCACATATAAAGTGGAGGAAGATGGGCACAGATGTTAGCTCAGGGCCAGTCTTCCTCAGCAAAAAGAGGAGGATTGGCAGCAGTTAGCTCAGGGCTAATCTTCCTCAAAAAAAAAAAAAAGAAAAGAAAAAAGCCCCTCTGAGTACCCACTTAGAGTTTACCTTAAAAAGGCAGTTGTGTGCAGTTGGGGCAAATTGTTGAAACTATTACTGTATATGCCAGAAGGTGCAGTATGTGTGCTCTTTTTATCCCTATGTTTTATTGGAAACCAAGCTGGCAGTTCCTACTAACTCTGCCCCTGCATCTCCAGAGCAATAGCTCTGGAAGCAGTGTAGGGGAAAAGTGTTAGGAGTAGCTTTTGTGTATGTGTGTATGTCCTGCCTTTCTCCCTAATTTTTTTGAAGTCTTTAGTTAACCTTATACCACCTCTGGGAATTCAGTAGCTTGGTTACTTTGGCAGAACACAGAGTCCCTGAGAGGACAGAATAAGTATATAGAAAGGCAGCAAGAGCTGAATAGGTCCTTGATGCCATCTAGGTGGAGCACAGGACCTCTGTACTGTATGGACTGAGGCCCAGTGAGGGTCCTGGTCTCAGCTTTTCAGTAGTTGAGAAAGCACAGAATCCAGCTTTTCTTTCAGCTGGTCCATGCTTTCTCAGTAGCACTGTGGGGAATATTCCCTGCTTGGTTTCCTGGCTCACCAGCTGTTCTGTGAGGGACTCTGGACCAAGTAAAAACGTAGAAGAGTCTGGCCAGCCACTATTCCTATGCAGCTTGTGGTCCTGACAGGGAGAACAGCATCCTGCTAGGAGGCACAGCCCCAACCCTCAAGATTTTACAGCTACCAGGAAAGATGAGGTGAGACACAAATGATTAGAAAAGCAGACAGCATATACACAGAGGGCTCCCTCAGTTGGCGAGATATGGTCATTCCTTGGGAGTGGAAGCTTTGATATTAGCCTGTGAGGCGGAAGTAGAAACTGAGATCAGGGCTCATGGGGGTCAGGAAAGGGGTTAAGGGTGATAGGTAGTTGAGGCCAGATTGTGGAGGACATTGACAGACTGAGGAGTTTGACCTTTTTCCTTATAGGTCAGTGGTTCTCAAACTACCCTCAAGGATTGCTGCCACTTAGGGACTGGACCAGGGTTGGTACTGTGAAAGGTATATCATAGTCTTTCTGATTTGCAGGAAAAATTAACCTATAGAATTTTCCCAATCTTAAGTCTGCCATATTTTTTTCTAAAATTTTGGTGGCTGCTACCCCTTGTCTTAGGAATGTAAGCAGATTCCAAAGTGAATGGACAAGTAGCAAATAAATATTAACTAAGGAGGTCAGCAGCCGCTGACCCTCCACAGCTTTTGTTAAGTGGACATGTGTTGAATACTTAGGCGTAGTCTCTGCTAGTTGGTAATTGTTACTTGTTTGTATGTTAGAATTAAAAATGTCAGTATATCAAGAATTTTCCACAAAGAGCTGCATGACTTCCTGAGGTCCTGCCACCTGAACAAGTCTTAAGTAGCACCATCCTGGCAACAGGAGCCATTGACATTTTTTGAGGAAGGCCCATTAGCTTACCTAGAGGAATAACCTAACCTGGCAATGTATTCATGATGGATGGAGGGAGGAGAAGATGGAAGCGATTAGGAGGCTGTTGCAGGAATCATCTGGCTTTATGCTCCGGCTGGGTTTGGCTGAAAGCTCTTTGGTTACAGAATGGGTCCCCAAAGACTGGAAATGGCTCCAGTGCTGTGGGCAAAGCTAGCAGAGAGTGGGACTCTTCCTCAGGTTAGTGTGGGAGCCGTGCTGCTGGCAGAGCCTGGGCGTGTCTGTACTGGGCGGGAGGGCTTGAAACATCAGCCATGAGTGCTGTCTTTCTGAAAGGAATGGTCAGCTTGGTTGCATTTCACACTCTCACGAGAGGTTTTTGTTTTGGTCTACATAAAAGTGGGCTTAAGAGACTGGGAGACCTGGAGAACACTATTGATCATAACAGGTGGATTCAGTTAGCTGTTGCTGAGCTAAAGGAGGCTTGACTGATAACCTTTTAAAAAGCCCATACAATGTGATATACTGCCACAATTTCGTATAGCCCTAGGTTTTTAAAAAATATTTTGTGGGGAACCCAAATGAAGAAGGATTGCTGATAATCCTTGGCTTATAAGGCATTTTCATGTAAGTTACCCCATCAGAGGTGGAAAGGGTAGGAACAGTGAAGAAATCAGACCCTCAGGAGAGAAGGTGATTTGCCCCAGGTCATAACACAAATGGTAGAACTGGAACACAAACCAGAATTTTTGGTAAATATTACTTATTAAGAACCTACTAGGTATATTATATGCCCTCTAAGACAACAGTGTCCAAAGTGGGTGTCATTGCCTCTGCTTTCTGGAGGAAGAAAAGGGCTGAGAGGCAACTGACCAGAGGCAGTCATGAGATGTGGAACCTGAAGTGGACTCCAAATCTGGAGAACTTGGCCTTTCCACTGTACCAGGCTGCCTCCCAGCATCTTCCAGCTTCTTCAGGACTCTATCCTCTGGTTTATATTGCCTCAAAACAGCAAGCTTTTTGAAAGAAGCATGGGACAGTGATGGAGTTAGGAATTTATTGGGAAGTAAGCTGGGGTTTCCTTTCTGTGGTGTCCAGATTGGTGAGCGGTCAGGCATTGGTAAGGCTTTACTTGTCTGGGCTTCACCATCTCTGCCTCCCACAATTGGTCATGTGGTTAAAAGCAGGTTGCCGCTGCCTTTTTATGGACTCACCTCCAGCTTGGAGGGCTGTTTCCCTTCCCAGTATGGGGCTACATGAGGGATATGGCAGTCAAGGACCTGGGGACCACAGGGAGGGCTGAGCACTGAGTGGGCAGGTCACAGGAACAGTTGGGTCTTTGTCCTGGTTCTGTTAATGTCTCAGAGGCACCCTGGTCACATTCCTTCTCCCTTTAGGCTTCATTTTCATCATCTGTAAAATGGTAAATTGAACTCAGTAATCTTTCAAGATATCTTCAAACTTTAATCTGTGACTATGTTGGCAGATCTCAAACTGGGTAGGTAGATGGAGACAATAATAACCATTTTGAGGGTTTTTTGTACTCAAGGTGCTGTGCTGAGCCCTTTGCTCATTTAAGCCTTATAACCCTGCAAGGTCTTACTATTATTCCCCACTCTCCAGATGAGAAAACTGAAGCCTACAGAGCTTAAAACACTTGCCCAAGGATTCACAACTAGTCAATGATGACCTTAGGCCAAAGTCTACCCTCAACCACATGCCATATCCTGAGTCCCTCGATGGAAGCACAGAGTACATACCTAATCCAGCCTGGTTGGGGCAGGCTGAAGTGGAGGGGAGCAAGGTGAGCCAGCTGAGCCTAGTTCAGAAGGAGCAGTCAAAATTAACCAGTGAATAAGTGCATCTCAAGCAGAAGGCACAGAAGCACCAAGAACATGACAAACCCTGGACCCCAATCCCTGAGTCCCCTCCTAGCCTGACAACTCCTCCATTCTGAACCACTCTTTGCTCAAGGAAGCAGGGACCTTTGTACTCAAATCTGGATCTGATCTGCACACTGGCTATCTTTTGTGGCATTTAGCAAAGCCCAGGTCCCAGAACTCCATGCCCCTTCTTTCTGCACTGGATGTGGAGGTGAGCCTACCTAGTTAAGAGGCCTAATTGATGTTGAGGAGCTCCTGGAGTGCTTGGTGAAAGATGCCCCGTAAATCTCAGACACTGAAGAATTCTGCCACATTCATCACAGTGTTTAATGTCCTGATTGATCTCCAGGGTAGTCAATTTCATTTGCTTGTTTCAGGATGAATAGGCAGGCTGCTCCCCTATGCTGTAGGCTAGGGCTCTGCATAAAATTATGCCAGCGCTGTCTCTTTGGTAGCTTGCAATAAATTTTAGAAGCAAATGTTCCATCATTTTCTTTGGGTAATTAACTATTCACCGGGAGACAATATCAAGCTTTTCAGCACTGGAGCCAAGAAAAAACTCCAAAGTAGTTATGAATTCCTTGGCTTATGCTGGAAAAGGGAGAGGAAGGCAGATAAGGTGCCTGCTATCTGGGGACCAACAGTGTTCTCTTATCTAACTCAAGATGACTCCAGGACATTATTTACAGGGGAACCAATTGGGATATGTGAGCAGGGATGAGGTCACGAGGGACAGTGCCTGGGCTGGCTATTGGGGTTGGAGGCGGGGCACATATCCCCTCAGCTTCTCAGTACCCATATACCCCACTACCACCCTCCCCACACAAAACTATCAGCAGCAGCAAATGAAATAACTGAGCATCTCCTGGGCAGCCTTCCCCAAAAGTGCTGAATGTGGGCAGGCAGTGAAATACCCCAGGCATCTATTATTAATAAGGATGGTTTCTGTTTGTGTCTCCCTTGAAACATTCTCAAAGGGCTTTTCCTTCCATTATGTCATTAGCTAGCTATCTATCTCAGCAACCTTCACGGGGGTGGAGGGTCCAGGAGGTATTATTTCTGTTATGCAGGGGGAGGAAGTGGGTCCAAGGATTAGCAAACCAGAAACAGGGCTGGGCTGAGAATCCAGGTACCTGGGCTTTGACACACCCTGAGGTGGAGGGTGGAGGTGGCGATTCAGACTTCTCTCCAACCCTGAGATGTCTATTTAAAACCTGGGTTAGCTCAGGTTGTTGGGTGTCCTTGTCAAGCAACTCTACACGAGTGTCCTGATGACTTGTCAGTAAGATGCTCCCCTTGTAAGAAGCCTTCCTTGGACCTTATCTCATTTGAGGCTCTCAACAGCCCCCCTGCTCTCAGTCTTTCTCTTTTGAGATGAGGAAATCTCACCAGAGAGGAGTGTGGAGGCAGCACCAGGACACGTGCTTCAGTCAAGAGCTGTCTTGGAGTGAGAAAGGAGTTCCTGAGCTGAGGGTCATGAATGGAATGAACACCAGCCACACCAAAGAGAATTCTAAGCCACTAGCCTCTAATCATGCAGGGTCTGTGAAAAAGCCCACAGTCTGTGTGATTTGATCTGAAAAGCCAAGGTTTGGGTTGGAGGTTTTACCCAGGGCTGGATGCAGAGGGGCCACTTGTGTCATTCAGGAAAGACGTTACAGTCCTAGACAGACTTTGGGTCAGGCCTGCAGAGCTCTGGCCTGGCTCCCCTGTGGGCCGGCTACTAGCACTGCTGGATCTGAGCCTCGTTGTCCTTGCTGCCAGGTTTGGCATGTCAGGGTGGCACCCTGGCCACAGGATTAGCTCCTTTCCAGCTCCAGCAGCAAGGCTGAGCAGGGAGGCTGGCCCTATAGGAGGGGCCTCGGGACTCTGCAGAGAGGATGGGCTGGTCTCTCCAGCCTGAAGGGCTGTATGAGCTGATGGATGGCAACTGCCTGGGGGCTGGAGTCCTGATTTCTCTCTCCGGCTCCTGATAACACCTGGTTTAATTCCAGGCAGCTCATTTCAGCATATCCAGTATGACATCTAACCCAGACAGACCTGGGTTTGAATCCTGCCACTAGTTTACTAGTTAGCTGTGTGCCCTTGGGCAAGTCATTTAATTAGTCATTCTGTGCCTGTTTTCTCCTCCGTAAAGCAGGGAAAATAGCACCCACTTTGCAGGGCTGTAACACAGAAGGAAGATTGCAAAAGGGCACCTGTCACAACAGGAAATGAATAAATGGGAGCCATCACTGTTATCACCCTCTTGTTGGCTTATAGGAGACAGTGACTTGTTACCCAGAGCCTCCTCCCTTCTGGGAGAGCACCAGAGCCAGCTCTCTGAAAGGGTGGACGAGCAAGGAGAAGCCATTTCCCAGAGCCGCAAACCTCCCAGGGAGTACTGGGCTCCATCTCCACCGGCCCCAAGCTGCCCGCCAGCCAGGACTCTGGGTTATGGCACCCAAGGGAGCCCTAAGAGCCAAAGCTTTGGCTCTCTACCTCCTGCACTCCAGGCCTCAGAGCCTCTGCCCCACACCTATCCCAGGCAGGTAAGTGGCTTCCTCTGCGTGTAACCTCTAATGTTGTGACTGTGGACTCTATCCTCGGAGAGGCGAGGACGACCTCTTGATACCTGTCACTAGTCTTAATCTCCTCATGCAGCAGTTCTAACACCTGTTCAAGGATGAAGGCAACAGTGAGTGTGCAGGCAAAATTTCACTTCACAGCAATTTGTAAATACCCTAAGAAATCACCTTTTACAAGTAGAGCTATTCTGTAGACCCCATTTCTAGATAGGGAAACTGAAGCAGAGAGCAGGAGCCACTTGCCTAGCATCTTACCCCACTGCTCTCCTTTCTGTCCTATGGTTTTCTCTGGAGTAGAAGTCTGCAGCAGAGGCAAGTGCTGGCTAACAGCTGGGTCTCACTTCTGGTGCAGGACAGGCTCATTTACCTGTTGGAGTAGCCACCATTAGCCCAAGAGCAGAGGCGAGGGAAGCTTGGCAAAGAGGGTGTCACAGGGCCTGGCCAAGGACGGTAGGTGTTTCTAGTCCAGCAGATGCAGGCTGCTAATTACAGACCTAGCTGGCACCTGCCCTAGAGATTATAAATCATATTATGCCCTTCAGCCCATCACATGACAAAAGCCAAGAGTGACCACTTTGCCTCCAAAAGCTCTAAAACCTCAGAGCCCCAGCACCTAGCACACTGCCAAGTGGATTTGGACCCCAATTTCAGTGCTTCTCTTGTCAGTGTTCCACCTCAGGAAAGTTTCTTAAACCTCTCTGAGCCTCAGGTTCTTCATCTGTAAAATGGGGCTAGTGATACCCACCTCACAGAGTCGTCTGAAGGGCTAAAGCACCCCACGTGTGTAGAGGCCTTGGTAGAGTGCTCAGTGATGAGGATTATTTTGGGCTGGTTACTTTTAAAAACTGCAGATGGGAAGGAGGCTCTGAGGAGTGGAATTTGCTTGCCCTTTGATGAGAGACATTTGCATTTGTGAAGGAAGTCTCCATCTGTGGGGGTGTCTCCCTCTCTGCACCAGGAGGAAGGAGGGATGACCTTATCTCTAGACACTCTTAATGGGGACGGCAAGGACTTAAGTCTGCATAATAATCTTGCTCTTGTTTACTGTCTGGTAACCTCATGTAACTGACCCCCGCCTACCACCAACATCCTCCTTTGTCTTTAGCTGAAGATAATATTTAAGGTGGTGGCTTCATCCATTTACTTAATCCGATCTGATTCTTATCTAAAAGTTATAGGACCACCCAATAACCAGACCCCACCTGCACTGATACCATTTTAATGACTTTTTTTTACATATTCTTTCCTTTGTCTTGTAAAGAGATAACTCACATACCTATGCCTTAAATTTAGCCCTACCCTCAACCCATGTTGGCAGCAGCTCTTTACTGCCCATGGGTCCTGTCCCTATGCTATTCTCTAAATAAAAGAGCACTAATGCCAGACCTTGAGAGTCCAAGAAAATCTTTCTTTCGACTCCTCGGCTCACCGAGCCCGCATCACTCAGTAATAGAAGCTGTAATTATGCTGTTGGTGACCCAGAATGCCTCAGATTACATCTCCAAAACAGCTCAGTTGGACACTGCTGCCTTTAACACCTTTTTTGACAACTGCTTATCTCCCCATGAATCAGAAGGGTGCTCTTTGCTGGCATATAATTTCCCTCCCTTTTTCCAATTCAGCCATCTTTCCCAAGTGACCCTGTGCCCAAGCCTGTGGCCTTATGCAGGGTTCTGAGGTTCTAATGGGACCCAGGCCTGATCCCTGCTCCTGCGGACCAATGGGAGGCAGGCAGGGAAGCAGATGGGCTGACCAAGCCATGGGATCACTACTGTCAGGGTGAGTCCACAGGGCCAGGAGCCCTGAGGACATCCTGACCTACTAGTGAGGGACCAGTGAGACACACAGTGAGAACAACCCAGAGAAAGAACAGGTCAGGAGGGCAGCTGGCAGGCAGGCCAGCTCGCGAAGGGGCTGTGACCACACTGAGACGTTCAGTTGAGGCAACAGGAACCCTTAATTAATCGTCTTCTCCCTTTTTTGGACAAAACAAAACATAGTGGTTATAAACACAAAATCCCTTGGAGGCTTGTCAGCAAGGGAGACACAGCAGGTTTAGCAGCCTGGGAGGACACACTCAAGGGTGGAACCAGAGGCTGGGTCTGGAGCAGGTGATTTGCAGGGCAGAATGGCCAGGATTCATTACTGCTTGTGGGGGATCAGGAGGGAGCCAATGATGTTGATGCCACATACACTCAAAGCTGGGTGGATGCTGGTGCCCCAGCTGGGAACCTGGAGGAAGAGCAGGCTTCAGGCAAGATACTGCGCTCAACTTTGGACCTGCTGAGCTCAAGGTCCCTGACAGATGGAGCCCTGGGTCAGGAAGCTGGGTCTGGGAGTTGTCAGCGAGGAAGGCAGAATTCTGAGCTCCCTTTTGGTGGGGAGCTGAGGGAGGGGAAGGGACTGGTCCACAGTCACAGAGCCAGGCAGTGTGAGAGCTTCCTGCCTGGGGTCCAGGGCTCCTTCTATGCTGCAAGGCCTCAGGTCTGCCAGGGAGGGATTGAAGCTACCCGGGTGGGTTTTCACCACATCATCCCAAACCCCAAAAAGCCACTTGGGGATTCTTCACCTGGGCTAGCAACCAAGGAGAACCTCTGCCAACTGGAAGTCTCAGTGCAGCTGGTTTTTATTATTAAAGCCAAGATTGGAAAATGGCTGTCCCCCCACCCCCATGATCCTCCCACCCACCTCCAGATCCATCCCTTTATGTCCTGTGAAGGTGAAAACTATTTATCTTGAAAAGACTCAGAAAAGCTCATGCTGAAATCAGAGAATGAGAATGAAACAGGCTCAGATGGTGGTCTTTGTGTGGTTGTGTTGGCTCCACCCAGGATTCCTGGAAAAGACAGCTTGGGGGGTGGGGGAAGGCTGGAGCCCCTGCTCACAGTGCTGTTCCCTAGGGTCCGGGGTGGGCGTCAGGAACAAAGGCAACGGAAGAGGCTGAGCTGGCCCCTGCGCTCTACCCTGCTAAAGCTGGGCCACAAGCTGGTTTTTATAAAAATGATTAAAAAACCCCAGCCATGAGCACCACCCTCCCCCGAGCAGGGCCAGAGGAGGCACCAGCTCTGGGCTTTGAGGTCTGAGGCATGTGGCCTCTTGGCCTAGTGTCACCTCCCTGGAGGCAGGCAGCACCCTGAGGGAGGCCAGGTGGGCTCCTGGGACCCAAGTGTGGCCCTTGTTGGCCTCTGGGGCACCGGGAGAGCTTCGAGATGGCTGTCTGCCCTCCTCCTACCCAGCCTGCCTGGAGGCTTTAGGTTTCAGGGACCCTGTGCAACTTCTGCTCTTTGGATTCCAAAGATCTGAATTTCTCCTCCAGCATGGGCACAGCAGGCTGGAAGTGGATGACAGGCTTGATCTGAAAGACAGTAAAGCCCTCCTGATTCTTCTGGTTGAATAGACTTACCCTGTGCTCCAGCTCAGGGCTGGTTTGGGCCGAGCCCACTGGGCTGGGCCAGGAGACAGGGGCTGGGTCCAAGGCCCTCTGGGATGGGCAGGGGTCCTCCGACAGGGAGGATAGCAGGTCCTGGACTGTGGCCTCCACCATCTGCTGCTGGGGTGGTGGCAGCAGTGGCAGGGGAGAGGGGCTGGGCTTGGAGGATGGCTCCTCTCGGGTAGTGCTGCAGTCTGTGGAGGAGCCCAATGTCTGGCTGCTGTCACTCTGGGCCCAGGTGACAGAGCTACAAGTAGAGCGGGAAATGTTTTCAGAGGTGGCACTGGCGCAGGTACCATTGCTGCTGAGCTTCAGGGGCACGTCAACGGAGAAGAGGTCAGAGGAGATGTTGGGCTGGTGAATGTCTATGGCAGCTGTGGTGACCACGCACACCGCTGGCTCTGGGACACCACTGTCTGCAAGAAAGGAGGGGATGCCAGTCACACTTCACCTCTGCTACACCTCTGTGGACCCTCCATGAGGGCGGGTCTGAGCTGAACCTGGTCTAGGAGCAGAGCTGGACAGCAGGCAGTAAGCATGAATGGGTTTTGTTAGGGCGGGGGCTTGAAGGTTCAGTTCTCCAGTATTTACTGTCCTGTCCTGGGTTGGGGGGGGGGGGGGACGATGCCTCCCTGTCTTGTTGACCGCAAGTGTGGACATGTGACATGCCTTGGCCAATCATCTGTGAGAACTGACCCATGCATTTCCCAGTAGAAGCTATATAAAACAGTGATGCTTTGCACCCTGGCAGTCAACAGTGTTCTACAATACATGGTAGCTGTTCTGCTAGAGTAAAGATGACAACCAGGGAGCAGAGCCACGAGTCAATCTGCCATGGGTGTTTGTCGATTCATTTAAAACACTGAGACGTGGGGTTATTTGCCACTGCAGCATAACCTAGTCTGTCCTGACTAACTCAGAAAGCATGGTGTGCTAGGACAAGGAATTTGGGCTTCATGGTCGGAGGGAATCATTCAAACTTTTCAGTGGGACCGATGTGGGAGTGACATGACCAGAGCTGTGCCTTCAGAAGACTGATTAATCTCTGTAGAATGCATTGCAGGGGGAGCATGAAGGACACTTCAGAAGGTCTTTAAGTGAGAAGTATCAAGGGGCCAAGTTACAATGGGTGTAGTAATGGGCAAGGTCTCTCCCCAAAGTTGTGGGGATAGTGGAGTGGAGGAGAGGTCTCAGCTAGAGATGGTAGTCTTTGAAATCAGCAGATTGGATGAGTCTTTGAAACAGGAGAGAGAAGAAGGAAGAGGCCTTTAGGGGGCTAAATTGTGGGAAAAAAAAATTCAAATGCATTATACATTTTACACAACACAACACAACACAACATTCTAGCCTTATAATGGAGTATTCAAAGATTTAAGGGCTATGAAATCCTAACTAAAAGATGCAAGACATTGGCTAAGGAGAAACAAGACACTGGTATTATTTTAAAACTCAACGTTTCCCATAAGTGAAAACCACTAGGTTCCCTGAGACTTTTTCAAGTGCAAGAATGAAAGAAATCAAGCGAGGACATGCCCAAAGCCTCTTGCATCTCAAGCCCAATTATGCTGTTATCTCAGCTCCATCCTGTTCATCCTGAAAGGTTCTCAGGTTGGGAGGTGCTAAGGTCACATAGATTCTAGATTTCAGCTCCCTTTTTATTTCAGGGCCCCACATGCAGCCCAGAGCACTCCACCCCAGCATCCACAGCTCCAGCGCTGGAGTTTCCTGGGAGCTAAAGCTCCAGGTATTTGAGCCTTGAATTCTGCCTCCATGTCAGAGGGCACGCCAGGCTGAGCTGTTTCCTACTCTCAGTGTTAGGGGTTGCCAGGGTCACATCTGACATGGGGCTGCACAGAGGTTCTGGTACATGCAGAAGAGCCCCCAACGCAGACTCACCACTGCTGGGCCCATTGTAGTACTGACTGATGTAGCTGTTCATGTCGTCTTTAACCACGGCTTCTACAGAGGTGGGGACAGAGAAGGGTGAGTATGATGGCTTGCCAGATAGTCCAAGAGGCAGGGGCCGTGGGCAGTAGGTGCTCCTCCCCCAGTCCTCCTGTCTCCATCCCCATCACCAGGAGAGGAGGCACTTGTCTCCCAGAAGCTCTCTGCTGCTTTCTAATCCTCCACGGGGACCACATGTCTCATTTGCCCCACGGCTGGGCTGGACTGGGTATCAGGGACCCTGGTTCTGATGAAGCATCTAGCTTGATATGTGACATGGACAGGGCCCTTTCCTTCTCTGTCTTCAGTTTCCCCATCTCTGAGATGCAGGGTGTAGAAATAGTTCCTCAGGGCTTTCTCTGCATGAATGGCCTGAGTCTGTGAATCCACTTGAGGTTCTCAGGGTCACCAGAAATGCTGTCCTCAGTGCAAAAAGCCTCAAAGCCCCATTTGCAGACACACACAGCCAGCTGCAGAGGCTGATTGTTGGCTCAGTCCATCTGAGGACTGTCTTCCATGCAGTACAGGAATGACCCGGGGGGCTGGGCATCCCCACCACCTACACAATGCTAGCATACGGTAGGTGCTCAGTAAATAGTTATTGAATGAATAATGAATGAGAGGGTGTAAAGCTGTCCAGGTCAAGAAAGATGACATGGGAAGAAGGTCTCAAAGAAAAATTGGTTC
Organism: Equus caballus; assembly: GCF_041296265.1. Lineage (NCBI taxonomy): Eukaryota > Metazoa > Chordata > Mammalia > Perissodactyla > Equidae > Equus > Equus caballus. The sequence goes on along the minus strand of NC_091684.1, from coordinate 129,740,572 downwards.
ATTGTCCTCAAGGAAGTTGGGAAGGAATGGGAGAAAGGAGAGGTGAGAAATTGAGTGGCCTGAGAATGGGAGAAAAAGCAGATGACAGGAGACCCCAAAAGCCATCCTAAGGAGGTTGGCCTTGTCCCAAGGGCAGTGAGGAACCACAGGAAAGTTTGAACACGGTCAGGTGTGAGTCACTCCGAAGGTTGTGGGGAGAGTGGTTGAGAGGGTGCCAACCTTTAGGCAGGGAAGCCAGAGACTGCAATGTTCAGGTGAGGGATGACAGGCCCTGGAGGGTGGGTGGTACCTGATGGGACAGAAGGAAGGGATGAGGGTCAAGTGATAATTAGGAGGGACCTGGCAGGCACTGGAGAATGACAGGAGGAGGTCCCTTGGCTCAGTTTGGCAACTTGTCAGACTAGCTCAGGGGTTGCTTCTTCAGCAACTGTGGCATCCCTGAGGTCCTGGGGTCCTGCGGGGGGGGGGGGGGGGGGGGGGGGGCAGGGCGGTATCAGAATCAGACTTGGTTTCAAACCTCAACTCCACCATATATTAGCTAAATGGCCCTCTCTGAGCCTTTGTCCCCTTGTCTGTCAAATGGGTATAATGATACCTACTCTCCAAAGTTGATAAGGAGATGAAACAAGCTAGGGACGTCAGATTCCTGGAGTGGGGTCAGGCACATGGAGCCCTTTAACGCATGAGCGTCTGGGCCTTCTTCTCCTGTGGAAGTTTGAGGGAGCCCACACCCCTGGGGGCTGATCCAAGGAGCCATGGTCTGCAGGTGACTGGACCCCAGGCTTTCTGTGGTCGCCTTCCCTGGCACATCTGAGATTGCTCATTGCTGGGGAAGTCAATCTTCCCTGACACTGGGAGGCCTGGGAAGCACACACAGAGTACCTGGCTCTGAAAAGGGTTTTTTGGCCTCTTTTGATCTTTAAATGCCTGCTGTCAGAGGTGTGTTTTGCGTTAATGCCTGAGCTGAGGGAGGGTCCCCAGACTGGCTCCAGGATCAGCTGGCAACACTCTCTCAGAATCAGACAGCAACACGTTTCTCCGTGGCCTTCATAATTTGGGTTGTAAATGCTGTCTAGCCCTGCAGGAAGTGAGAGGTGGCTGGTGTGGCCGCTCCCGGCAAGCAGTGCAAAGTGGTGGGCCACTGGGCCCACTAGGCCACACAGGAGGTTCTGGTCACTTATCTTGGTTTTATCCTGAGGCCAAGACTGCAAGGACCTGTGACATGGCTACAGAGGGCCACATGACATGGGCAGGACTATGAACTCAGGTATCCACAGACTTATGAAACTTTATCCCAAGGGAGCTACTTGCAAGAAGTGGCCTGGGATGAATGACAAAAACCGACACCCTGGGTTCTCGTCCTGGTGCTGCCACTGGCCCACCATGGGAGCTTGAGGAGGTCATATCTCCACTCTGGGCTGCAGTTTCTTCATCTGTACCAAGAGGGACCTGGTGAGGCTCTTAGAGATTGTGACATGGTTGGGCTAGATGGCTCCCAACACTTCTGCCAGCTCTGAAGTTCCAAGAAGTGAGAGCCAGAGCAGAGTGGGAAGGGACCCGAGGCATCTGGGCTATCCCCTAACTCCCAGTGCAGGAATCACCTCAACACCTGCCTGATGGGGCCTCTCCCAACCACGGCCTGCACATCTCAGGGAAGGAATCTCCTAGATCTTTGTTGAGCAGCTCTGATAATCAGCTGTGGCAACTTCTCATTCATTTATGTTCAATAGGATCAGTGTGCCTGATCCTCTGTGGGGTATTGAGGCCAGAAGTCCCTACCCCTAAGGCACACAGTCAGGGCCTCCCCAGGACATCCATTTCTTGGTCAGGCAGCCAATCTCCATTTAATCAGGAGGCGTCTACTATGTGCAAGCCTTGCAGATCCTGGTTCTGCCTTCCTTAGGTACCAAGGCTAAGCCCATTTCTACTCACAATCTATATGACACACCTTCCAACACTTAAAAAGCCCTCACATCCCTGAGAAGTCGCTTCTCCTGAGAAACCACTGTCCATTTTCCACCTCTCCCCAGTTTTCCAGCCTTTCCACTCTGAAGTGTTCACTATGGGCTCCAGATGTGACCAAAATGTGGGGAGAAGGTGGAGGGAGGGAGCTGGCATTTACTGTGCCCTTCAAAGCTCCAGACCGCAGGTTAGGCATTTCACACACTGATCTCCTTTAATCCTCACCACTGCCCTGCAAGCCTGGGATTATTTAATAGACGGGTCCTTCCCAAGATCTGGCGTGATCACTCCCCTAATGCAGCCTAACATCCACCAAGTGGGTTTAGCAATCGTGCTGCTCTGCTGACTCATGAGCTTGTGGCCAACAGAGACGCCCAGGTCTTCTCTGCAGGAGCTGGGGCCAGGCCAGGCCTTTACCACGCTGTAGTTGTGTAACCCCTATTGGGGACTTCACATTTATCATCCAGGCAAATGACAGCTTGTTGGTTTCAGCCCACAGATGCAGCATACTAAAAGCAATATGAATCTTGAGTCAGTCTACTAAGGTATTAGATCTGTCTCCTAACTCAGTGTTGACTATTTATTTGAGAATGCTCACATCTTCATCTAAGCTGTTGATAAAAATAACCTAGATGACCTTTAGACCAAACATCCCTCCTGAGCTGCTGACTGTTTTGGCCAACTGGACAACTTCTCCTGGATGAGCTCCAGCTACTCTGACTCAACATGTCCAAAATAGAACTTGGTTTCTCCCTCCGTCTTGGTGAATGGTTCCCTTGCCCATCTAGGCTGGGACCCGGGTCATTTCTCAGTGCTTCCTCTCTTTCCTTACCAACAACCCGATTCCTACCAAGTCTGTGACCAGCTGAGGGATCCCTGATGCCCTCTGCTTTGGCCCTGTAGTCCAGCCTTAGGTCAGACCTCATGCTTTCCCCTTTGGACTTTTGTTGCGCCTATGGGTTAAATGAATGGGATTCCTTGCTCCATGGATATGCCTGATACAGAACCTAGGTCCCTAGGTGGCCACTAGAGGTCTGTCCAGTCTGCATTTGCTCCTTCTACTCCAAATCTGTCCTCATACAGGGGCCTCAGAGTGAGCTTTAAGACATAAGTCTGAAAGTAAGGCCTGCTCAGATTTCTCTAGCAGTGCTGACACTGGTTCTTGCCTGCTCTCTGCTTCAGGCAGGCCTTCTTCTCCAGAACTGAGCACTTGGGCTGGGGTTCTGTCTCCACCTACACAGAGGCCTAAGAGCCTTTGAGGGCACATTTTACTCAGAGTCTCCCCAGCACTTAGCACGGGACTTGGCATATGCCAACTGCCAATAAACAGGGTGACTGGACAGATGACTATGGCTGGGTCAGAGTCTGTAGGACCTCCCAGACCACTCCACTCACCCTCTGGGATGCTGTTTGCACCGTTTAGCAAGCAGCCTCACTCCCCGTCCCTGGTATTTCTTGCCCAGAGACTAGTGACTGTTGGGTGTCTGAGAGCTTGGGAGGAGAGAGAGGAGGCAGGCACAGATGCATGTGGCCAGGAACAGGCCACCAGTCAACCTTGACACAGGGCTGCCCACCTTCCTCCTAAAAATAACTCTCAGGGTTTCTTCTGATTTGGCACCAAGGAGTCCTAGGGCCATGTAGGAGCCACCCCACAGAAAGACAGCTGGCTTACCCTGGAGGGGTAGGAAAGAGGGGTGGGTACAAACACAGGCTCCAGGACAAAACAGCCCCAGATGCCAACCCCAGCTCTGTAGGCACTCGCTATGTCATTTTAGGCAAATCCTTAGCCACTCTGAGCCTCAGTTTCTTCACCTGTTATATGGGGATAAGAAATACCTACATGCTGGTGAGATAATGAATGTCAAGTCTAGCCCAGGGCTGTCCCTCACCTCCCTGAACTCCTGGCCCATGGTGCTCCCTGCCTACCCCAAAGTCTCAAATCATTTCTATTGCAGCTGCTGCAGCTGCTCCAGGCTGCCCAGTGCCTTTCTTCCAGGGGTATGAGCACTCTGTAAACCCATCTGACTAATCCTCCTAAAGCCAGTAGAGTCCTGTGATAGCAACGCTCGTTATGTGGGTTTTATCCCTTGCGTGGAGCCCCAACCTGCCCAGCGAGGCAGAGGTGGAGACAAACGGCAGTGAGTCAGCTGGGCCTCCTGGAGGTGGTGCAACGGGCCAGGCAGTGGGGCAGGGGTGTCAGGACCACAGGTCCACAAATCCTGTGCAGAAACAGGCCCCAAAGCCCAGAAGAAGATTCTTGGTTAGGGGCTCCCACTCCCAAACTCCTAAACTCCAACTTGTTGCTCCATGGCTTGGCAACCCTCACTGAGGAAGGACACTAATAGTCACTGAGAGTCTGCAGTGTACCAGGCATGAGAGCTGTGCATACGACTGAATGCCCAATCCTTCTCAGTGATGATGTGCTCCAGCTGGTATTGCCATTTTGGAGAAACTGGGGCTCAGAGATAGGACCAGCTGCATAATTTTGGGGCCCCTTGTTCAAAAAGCATTAAGGCCCAGAAATAAATCCATGCATATATGGTCAATTAATTTACAACAAAGGAGCCAAGAATATACAATGGGGAAAGGACAGTCTCTTCAATAAATGGTGTTGGGAAAACTGGACAACCACAGGCAAGAAAATGGAAGTGGACCACTATCTTATACCATACACAAAAATTAACTCAAAATGGATTAAAGACTTGAATGGAAGACCTGAAACCATAAAACTCCTAGAAGAATAGGTGGTAAGTTCCTTGGGATTGGTCTTGGCAATGAATTTTTGGATTTGACACCAAAAGCAAAGGCAACAAAAACAAAAATAAACAAGTGGAACTACATTAAACTAAAAAGTTTCTGCACAGAAAAGAAAACCATCAACAAAATGAAAAGGCAACCTGCTGAATGGGAGAAGATATTTGCAAATCAGATATCTGATAAGGGACTAATATCCAAAATATATAAAGAATTCATACAACTCAATAGCAAAAAAAAAAATCAGTTAATAAACGGGCAGAGGATCTGAATAGATATTTTTCCAAAGAAGACATCCAGATGGCCAACAGGTATACAAAAAGATACTCAACATCACTAATCATTAAGGAAATGCAAATTGAAACCACAATGAGATATCACCTCACACCTGTTGGAATGGCTAATATCAAAAAAGACAAGATATAACAAGTGTTAATGAAGATGTGGACATAAGAGAACACTTGTGCACTGTTGGTGGGAATGTAAATTGGTATAGCCACTATAGAAAACAGTACAGAGTTTCCTTAAAAAATTAAAAATAGAACCACCATATGATCCGGCAATTCCACTTCTATTTACCCAAAGAAAACAAACACTAATTTGATAAGATATATGCACCCCCATGTTCATTACAGCATTATTTACAATAGCCAAGACATGGAAACAACCTAAGTGTCCACCACAGATGAAAGGATAAAGAAAATGTGGTATATATATATACACAATGGAACATTATTCAGCCATCAAAAAGAATGAAGTCTTGCCATTACAACAATGTGGATGGACCTTGAAGGCATTATGCTAAGTGAAATAAGTCAGACACAGAAAGACAAATATCATATGATCTCACTTATATGTGGATCTAAAACAAAAACAAAAAAACCCCAAGCTCAGAGATACAGAGAACAGATCAGTGGTTGCCAGAGGTGGGGGGTGGAGCATGGGCAAAATGGGTGAAGTGGGTCAAAAGGTACAAATTTCTGGTAATAAAATAAATAAGTTGTGGGGATATAATGTACAGCATGGTGACTATAGTTAATGATACTGTATTGCATATTTGAAGTTGCTAGGAGAGTAGATTTTAAAAGTTCTCATCACACACAAAAAAGATTTTATAACTATGTACAGTGATAAATGTTAACTAGACTTACCGTGGTGATCATTTCGCAATAATATACAAATATCGAACCATTACATTGTACACCTGAAACTAATATAATGTTATATGTCAATTATATCTCAATTTTTAAAAAAAGCATTAAGAATTTCAAGAGGGTGATAGCAGAGCACTGAACCAAGTGTGACTGACCTAATGGGTCAACCTGCCATGAAGCCAGCCCTGCTCAGAAAGGTTAAGTAACTTGTCCAAGGCCAAGTTGATATTCAGACCCAGCCCTGAGTCTTAAACCCATGTCCCTGCCTCAGTACCACCTATCCCTCTACCCTGTTGGCCGCCTCCCTACCTTGTACGAGGCCATCCCAGGTCTAGTCTTACAGCTCTGGGGCTCCCCGGGGTCCCCAGTGTCCCCCGTCAGGCACACACACACTAGGAGGCCGCAGTGGCAGAAATCCTGACTTGCCTCCATTAGCACACAGGCCTCTCCTCTCCCAAAGGTAAACACAGGTGCCAGCTCTGCTTGGCAGAGGGAAAGCTCAGAACAGCTGGTCTGGTGTACCTCTGTGGGGTTTCTCTGAGCTCTAGTGCTGTGCGGGGGGGACACCGAGGTCCACTGTGATATATGGTGAAAACCATGGCACTCCCACCAGGGCCTGTAATTCATAAGTCATGGGTGAGCTTCAAGACTAATAAATTTGGGAGGGAAGTATTAATGACTACACAGGGGCACTGTGAACTTGGCAGGCCCCGAAGCCTGGAACTTTGCAGCCTGGGTTTTAAAAATGATTTGTGCCAGAGCAAGTCTAAACAGAAGCTGGTTGGCGTTAGTCTGACTGTGACCCACTGGCAACTGCTGAGACTGCAGGAGCCACTTCCTCCTGCTGAGGCTGGCACTCCTGCCCTCCTGGGCTGCCCCCTCCCAAAGCTCCTGTGACTTACTGCTCGTGTCTGCAGGTTAATCCCTGGATTGTCTGTGTACTGCTGTGACACAGTGGGCCTCAGAGCTCTCACTGGCCTGAAGGTCATTGTTACCAACAAACACTGCCCTTTCTCCACCTCCAGAGTGGCCCAGAGCGCCCCTAGCTTGTGCAGCCATAATTTCTGATGTCATGCAAATCCCTCCCTGGACACAGCTCCTGATCAAAGAGAGATCAGCTGGGGGATGCCCTGTCTCCCTGGCCCATTCAAGGCTGTGAATCACGCATGCCACTTGCTGGCCCCCCATGCTTCTGCCCTCTGCCTCGGAAGTGTTGGTTTTGCTATTGATGGCTCTGGGGTTGGCTGTGAAGTTGTGGATGGGGGAATGCACTATGAATGTCTGTGTAGGCTGGGGCAGGTGCAGGGCAGGTGTGCATCTAAGAGCTGGGAAGTACTAAAGGGATGACACAGAGGGAAAAAAGGAGAGCAAGGGTGGGGTTCCAGGGCTGGATGGGAGGGGCATTTACAACTGCTCCCAGGGGTGCACATCTCCCCTTTGGGAGGCTTGAGTGCCTTGTTTAAACACCCCTCTAGTTTCCAGAAGGGTCAGCACAGACCCCATGACACCCTGGCTGGTGACACATGGCCAACCAAATTTACCCTGAATGGGTTTCAAGTCTGACCACGCTTTCTCCCTTCTTATTCTACATTCTCCTTTTCCTCCTGGAAGTTGCCCACTATGGGGACTGGAGAGAGAGGAGGAGCAGGCACTCAAAGCTACATAGCACTCCCGTGGGATTATTTTAAAGGCTTGGTTTGTTTGCAGATTCTCCAAGCCCAGATCTTGACCCCTTGTGGGCCCAAATGTGGCATCAGGTGTTCAGGGTACAGGGTTCTGTACAGAACACATGTCTGCACTGGAAGTGCTTTCCTGAGCTCAGGTGTTTAAAGGTGGGCACATCTAAAGAGAGAAAAACATGGAGCTTCCCACTGCCATGGGCAGAGCGAGAAGGCTGTCCAGCAGGGAGAGCAAGGAAGCGGTTCCTCTGGTCCTCTGGAGCTCACTCTGCTCCATCAAGGAGTAAGATCCTGGGATGGGCTAGGAGATTGTAAACCTGCTCCTCCCATCCTGGGGAAGCAAGACAAAGTGGGCAAAAGTTGCTGCTGATTTCCAGAAGAGCTTTCTAAAAGAATATTCTTATATTCCAGATTCCACAAGCACCAGCCTGAGGAGCTGAAAGCCAAGAGTGGAGGTTTCCGGAGTGGACTATTGCCAAAGGGCCTCTGTGCTCTGAGAGAAGACACAGGGATGCAGGGACTCACAAGGGAACAAGTGATGTCCTCGAGCCTCGTTTTGTTCTTTGATCAGTTATGGGCTTGCAGATTACATTCCATGCAACAAACTGTATGGTGAGCCTGCTGAGGGCCAGGCATGGGCGTTCCCTGGAGATAAACAAGTCAGGAGGTCACACACATAAACGTTCATGGCAACTCAGCACAAGTAGGCCTAGTGGGAATTCACGTAAGGTCTAGAGGGAAGGGCATGATGACTGGGAGCTCACTCTGAGATGAGTTTTAAGGATGAAGAGAAGTCTGGCAGGCAGGTCTGGCCCGCCAGTGAACAGCATGTGGAAAGGCTCAGGAACATACAGCTGCACAGAACACTTACAGAACTAAAAGATGGGTTTTTTCATTCGACTAGAGTGAAAGTGAAGATGGAATGGAAGGAGATGAGGCTGGGGAAGCAGCCACGGATAAGATCATCAAGGGTCTTATATGCCATCTGTTATGGGTTGGATGATTGTATCCCCTTGCAAATGCATATGGTGAAGTCCTCAGTTGTAACCCTCAGTAGCTCAGAATGTGACCTTATTTGGAAATCAGATTGTTGCAGACGTAATTAGTTAAGATGAGGTCATCCTGGAGTAGCATGGGCCCCTAACCCAATATGACTTGGGTCCTTACAAAGAGGGAAATTTGGACACAGTCACATACACAGGGGAAACACCATGTGAAGAGGAAGGCAGAGATCATGGTGTTGCTTCTACAAGTCCAGGAACTCCAAGGATTACCAGCAAACCACCAGCAGCTAGGGGAGAGGCCTAGAGCACATTCTCCCCCATAGCCCTCAGAAGGAACCAACCCTGCCAACACCGTGATCTCAGACTTCCAGCCTCCAGAACTGGGAGATAATAAATTTCTATTTTTGAAGCTGTCCGGTTTACAGTACTTTGTTTCAGCAGCGCTACCAAATACGAGCCAAGGGGTTAAGTCAGGGAGTGACATAGAAGATTTTGGAAAGATCACTGTGTGTGTGTGTGCGCGTGTGTGTGTGCATGTGCACACAGGACTGCAGAGGGCACCTATGGGGGCAATGCTGAGATCAAGGAGCCGGGCAAGGTCCAGAGATGAGAAAGGCTGAACAATAAAGATGAAGAAGGGGAATGTTTCAAGATACACACAGACAGTAAAACCAGCAAGAATTGGTGATGGGTTGTGAGTCAGGATCAGCCCAAGAAACCCAGAGTATAAGCAGGAATCGAATGAGCTGCAGCTGAACCCAGATGAATGTAAAATTCTGTATGGGGTACAAAAAGCCACTGCCCAAGGATGGGCTTTGGGGACACAGGACTCAGCAGAGCCAAGTGGGGAACACATGGGCCTGGGTCAGCTGTGAGCTCAAGCCAGGCAGCTACCACAAGGCTGGGGAGCCTTCCAGTCACATCACAGGGGTCTTGGGTTCAGTACAAAAAAAAACAGGGGTGGCCCCTCAGCACCCAACCCTGGTCTTGCAGCTCCCCAGGAACTGCATTTAGTTCTGGATGTCACTCTGAGAGGGACCAAAACAATGGAATACTCAGGGAGGGGCAGTGCAGCAAGAACTTGGACAGCTTGTTCCCTCAGGACTGGCTGTGGGAATGCAGGTGACGGTCTCTAAAAGTCTGCCTCAGCTGGGAGGGCACCTACCAGACCTATGCATGAAAACTGCGGCCAAGTGGAGAGGGCAGGTGCCAAGGGGCAGACCTCAGTTCAGCCAGAGGAAGAATTTTCTAATAGGCAGAGCCTTTTGAAGTTGGGTTGGCATGGGCTTCCCTGAGAGTTTCAGAGTGCCTTTTCTTAAAGGAAGGTAAACTAAGGCTGCACAGCCTCTTGGTAGGGGTTACAGGTGGGATTCACGCATCAGCTGAAGGGTTGGACTCAGAAGTCCCTCCTAAGCCTCCAAATTCTGTAGTTCTAAGATCTAAAGGTCTCTCAAAAGATCATAAGAGCAACCATCCCACTCCCCAAAACCTGTAAGTGCCTTACAGCCTGCAGGGCTTTCTCACCTCTATCAGCTCCTCGTAGGTCCTGTGAGGCAGACAGCTGGAGTTAAGAGTCCACTTTACAGAAGGGAACACTGAAGCCTTGAGTCATAGAGCTGGGGAGTAGCAGAGTCTGGAGCTCTGGCCTCTCACCCTGCCCAGCCCTGCCTGGCTGTCCTCCTGGCCCTGGCAAGCGGAACACGGTGTGCCAAGGTGCAGGGGGCCCTAGATCAAGCTGGGGTTTAGGGTCCCACAAGGCTGGGTTCCAAGCCTAGCACCACCATTTCCTATGTGTGACCCTCTGAAATTATCTTGGCCACTCTGGGTCTGAGTTTCCTTCTCCATATGAGAGAAGGGAGGTATGAGGATGAAATGAGATCACACTGTAAAAAGCTTCCCTCGGAGCAGTCTGATGAATCTTGCTTCCCTTACCTTTAGGTTAAAAATGTGAACCTGGAAATGTATTCTGAATTATTAGAGGAAGTCAATATTTAAAAGAATTTCTTGGTAAAGAGACCCCTTAACCATCATTTTAGCGATAACATTTCTAGGTGCAAGTAAGAGCAGGGAGGACTCAGACGTGAGCAGGAAAGGTGGCTTGGCAGAAGGACCTGCATCGAGGCTCCCGGGATCCCCTCTGGGCTCTCCACCCCCTGAGGCCCGATCCCTGGCCTGAGCCCATCAGAATACAGGCTTCTCACACGCTGAGAAGGCCCAAATCTGACACTTGCTGAGGACATTTTCAGCCCTGCTCACAAAACAATACCACCTACATTTGCAGGACTGTTTGGCAGCTCTGGAGGCCACGTGCACCCACTTCCCTGAGCCTCACGACAACCCTGGGAAGAAGGCTCAGCATTGTTCCCATTTGATGATAGCTAGCAAAACCAAGGCCCAGAAAGCTAAAGTAGAAGGTGACACAGCTGGCCTTCTATTCAGTACTCTGCCTGGGTTATGGCCCTTGCTCCCATCTCCACCAACATCGCGTGCCCACCAATTCCCTACCATTTCCAAGGTTTAGGTTCTGGGCTGTTCTGACCCCAGTCCCGGACTTATTATCAGGGTCCTAGTAGGCCAGGCAGTCCAGTAGGATAGTCCCAGGCACCCAGCTTGAAGCCTAGCTCTGTCATTTATTAATGATGCGCCTTTAGACAACTTTCCTAGGTCTCAGGTTTTTCATCCATACAACAGGAAAGTCATAAGGCAGTGGTTGCTATGAGGACTGGGGAGATGATACATGCAAGCACGCCTGGGGCCCACAGGCATGAAACGAGTACAACTCACTAAGATCATTTCGAGGTGAGGTGTGGTCAAGATAGCTTGACTAAACGCTTTCTCCTGGGCTCAGAAAGGTAGTCCTGGGGGCCACTGATCTGAGGGTGTCCCTCCCTCTCCCCGCAATCATGGGCCCAGGAGGGGGCGCAGCCCTGCAAGGAGACAAGCTCCGCCTCTGGGAGCGGGCCATGGGGCAGGGGAAGGAGGGGGCTCTGCACGAAGGGACTTTCGGGGCCACGGGCGGGCTCACCTTGCGAAGGCTGCAGCTCCTCCACGACGCTCTCGGCCGCCGTCTCCTCTGCCCACGTGCCGGCCTCCAGCACCTTGTAGCGGCTGCGTGGCTGGCTGAGCACGTGAGGGACCTGCAGCGCTGCCTCACGCTCCGCTGCCAGGTCCAGGTCCTGCTGCGCCAGGTGCGCCCGCAGCTGTCGGATCTCAAACTGCAAGATAGAGATGGGTGGTAGGCTGCGCCAGGCAGGTGGGCGGGGGCCTGGACTCGCCCCGGCCCGACATCTGGGGCGCTTTGCTCATGGAAGGAGATGGGCTGAAGGAATGAGCTGAGTGTCCAAAGGCTGGATGCAGTGTTCCTTACACGTCTCCTAACACTAATCCCAAGAGCCTCTGACATTTATGGAGCTTTTTCCAAGTAATAATGTGTGTTCCTGTGTCTCATTTCTGATACTGTGTAGTATGGCCCCGTTTTGAGGACAAGATGGCCGGGAGAAGAAATACAACTGTGGTTCGTGGGAAGGGCACTGGAGGAGGAACCAGGAAAACCGGGTTTGAATCCAGCTCTCACTACTTGCCTAAATGTGAGACCCAAATGGTTCTTGTCAAAGTGAGAGCCTTATTCAGGTGTCTTACACTGATGATGGATGGAACACAGGAAACGCTAAACATGAGGGCCACCCAGCCTTGGGGGCCCATTTTGGCATCAGGGGCCTGCTGGACTTTCCGTTGGTTCATTTGTCTTCCAGAAATACCCACTTCCCTCTTCTAGGAGGTGTTCTGAGGGCAGTGGATGACTCCCAGTCAGACAGGACTGGGCTCCAGCCCCAGCCCTGTGGCTTACTGGCCATATGACCTTGGTTTCCTTATCAGTAAAATGGGGGTTTTCATCCCATAGAGCTCTCTGGAGGACTTGGGTGCTTCATAAGGGCTTTGTAAAAAGCTGCACACATTTGGATTTTGGTTTACTTTTTTGTTGGGGAAAGCTTCTTGGAGAAGCTTCCAGATGCCTCTTGGGTTTGTCGCTGAGACGGCTATTCACACCCTGGGCCATCTGGGGGAGGCAAGGTTTGGGTCTGGCATTGCAGGAAGCACTGCGGGCTCAGCAAAAGGAGAGCCTTCACTGCCACCTAGTGTTCCAAGCACACTGCATCATTTCTGCACAACTTCCTGTCAAAGCTCCAAAGACCTGCAGCAGGTGGGAGGGAGAGGGTCCCAGGGAGGCCCAGGGCCTGGGCTCCCCAGCTAGGAGATTACCTAGTTGCACATGAAGCCCAATCTCTGGCCCTGACTCCTCCCTGCAATGTCAGACTCACACCTCCAACTACCTACCTGACAGCAACAAGCAATTAGGTCACAGGAGTCACACACTCAACCTAGTCAAAACAGGACTCTTCACTGTGTCCCCAAACTTGCTCCTCAGGTGTTTTCATCTCATTTTCGCCAGAGCCAGGAATGGAGTCACCTCCCTGCTTCTTTGCTTTCCCTCACCCCACCATCCAATCTGCCCCCAAGTCCAGCTCCACCTCCCAGTGCTACCCTAAGTCTGCCCACCTCCCTGCACCTCCACTGCCAGCTCTCACCTGCAGCTTCTACAGCCCTCTACCAGCCGTTCTCCAACAGGAGTCAGAGGGATTCTCTCAAACCTAGATCAGATCATGTCACCCCCTTGTCCATAAACCTCAGTTGGGAGAAAACCCAAACTCCTTCCCCTTAGCTTACAAAGCAGGTGCACGATCTGGCCCTGCCTACCTTGCCCACTTCATCTCATCCTTTCTCCCTTTACCTCCCCCTGTGACATGGCCCTTCTCGTAGTTCCTTAAATACACCAAGTGTGTGTTGGTTGCAGGGCCATTTCCCCAGCTGTGCTCTCTGCTCCCAGATCACATGGCCGGTTCACCCTCAGAGGGGCCTCCCCTAACCCTCCACTAAGGCAGCCACCCAGGCACTCCATCACATCAGTCTGTTTGAATTCTCTGTATCTCACTTAGCACATTCTGATATTTTTGCTTATTTATATGTTTTATTATTTTTCTTTTGATGAAAGTGAAACACACAGTTAAAACATTCACTAACATTGGGGTGGCTGGGCAGCAAACTGGCATCGGGGCATTCACAGGTTTTATCTCTGGGACCACTCAGTTTTTCAGAGAGTTTGTCAGCCTCCTGCCTGAGGACGCACCTCTGGCTGCCTCTGTGCTGGGAGCAGGGCAGGGGAATGGGCAGAGGGTCCCGCTGTTAGATGGAAGGACTTCCACTTAATCCTCATTTTCAGCCCTGCATCTCTCCCCGGGCCCCTGCCTAATCCAGTTCCCAGCTTTGTAGTTCAATTTCTCCAGAGGACAAACCTCTTGACTCTTGTAGGGTTGGGGAGTCTGGTCTCCTGGCTGTGTAGGATTTGGGAGGAGGCCCAGGGAGTTCAAATATTATGTGTACAGACTTTTCGCCAACCCCCTGTGGTCACTTTCACACTCACCCACTTCGACTCAAACTCTCAGGAGTTCTGAGGGAAGAATTAACCCATTTCCCTCACTGTCCTCCTCTGTGGGCACTTTAGTTATAAATTCTCCACTCTGCTAGATCAGTTACCCCTTTCTCATCCACTCTCCATTTTCCCCAAATCCACTGAAATCTTTATGTTCTTTGTCCTGATGGACAGGACTTAAAGAGACAGTTTGCTAATTCTTATGTGTTTACAATTTTTTTTTTCTTTACTATCATTTTAGTGGAGTTTTGGGAAGGAGATCAGATAAATACGTCACTCCACCATTTTCTTTAAAGTCTGCCTATTGGTTTTCCTCTCTCACACCTGCAGTTCTATGCTGGCAGAAAAAAAAAAGAGGCCTGATTTGTAGTGTGTGCTAATCTCTGTGGTGTAAATACTCCCACTATGGCTGATTTCAAATTACCAAGATGATGTCATGCAGATTTTGGAAGAAATGTACACAGTTGGCTCTCATGAGCCAGTGAGAGCTCCAGCACGCCACTGCCACCCTCACCCCCTGATAGAATACGTCTGGAAGAGCAGGGATCTTATCTGTTTTGTTGCATGGTACACAGGAGGCACTCAATAAATATTGTTGAACAAATGAATAAATGAATGAAACTAGTCAGCTTTACTAAATTCCATGGTTTCAGACTGAGCCCTAACTCCAGCCACAAACTGAGCCCCAGCCCTAGCCCAACTCTGAGACAAAGCCTGAGCTCCAATGCCGAGCCCTGATCCTGGTCACACACAGAATCCTGATCCTAGTCACACACAGAATCCTGATCCTAGTCACACACCGAGCCCTGACTCTGGCCTCTGACTAGGCTCAGACTCTGGACCTCAACAACCCAGTACTCAAATGGGGCTGTTGGTCTCAGAGGGTGAGAAAGCGAAACTAGTTCATTAAAAGATGGCCTGTGCAGAGGGAGAGGGTCTGAGCTGCCCCTCTGGCAGCAAGGTCACAGAGGGCCCATGAGGCGAGCCTCCTGAGCTCTGCTGGGGCTGAGTGCCCCTCCTGCCCAGGCTGATCTGAACTTCCCATGGGCACACCGAGCCTACTTTCTCCAATGCTGCTCATCAGGGCCGGCAGGCCCAGATAATGGCCTCCTAGGCCACTCTGAACAGATGCATTATTGATAACTAGTAATTGATACAGAGCTGCCCATGAGTGTCCCACTGGAATTTAGGCCAGACAGCCAGAGGCCAGAGCTTGCCCAGCCCCAAGCCCACATGTGTAGACACAGGCGCATACACTGAAACAAGTTTTGGGCTAGAGATATGAACCCCAAGTGTGTGGTAGCTTTCCCATGCATGCATACATTCATTCATTCATTCATTCACTAAGAAGTCAGGTAAAGTGTGGTGAGGGCTATGTTAAAATTCTGTTATATGTTTTGGAATGAAAATACCTCTTTCAGCTTGGAAACGAGTCCTGGCTGGCCCAGTAGGGGGGCTGTCTGCTGTACTTCAGGGAACAAATCTCCTGCGAGAATCCCAAGGGCTGGCTCTGGATAGCACTTGTGGCTGAGGAGGCATGGTGTGTCCAAGAGACAGAGGACTGGTAGTTAAAAAGGGCTGGGAAGTTCGGTAGGGGCCACGCCAGGCAGAGCCTTGTAGCCACACTAAGATATTTTAAGGACTTCAGCCTTTATCTAAAGAGCTACAAGAAATCATTGAAATCTTTTGAACAGACAGGTAGACAGGTGGATGTGCTGGTGTGGTGAGTCAGATAAGCATTTTGAAAGGAACTTGCTGACAGCAGAATAGAGAATGGATTTGATGGGGATGGGCCACAATGGGTATGGAAATACCAGCTGGGAGGCAACTGCAGGAGTCCAGGCCAGAGGTGGCCAGAATTTGGACTAGGGTGGAGAAAGTGGAGATGGAAATGAGAGAATTATTTAGGAGGTAAAAGAGTCAGCATGGGCATGGACTGGAATGGGGATGAGAGAGAGGCAACCTGGTGTGGGGACAAAGTTTTACAAGCTTCATGCCCAGGGGATGTAGGGTGGCTAGATGCTCTCAGCCCTTGCCCTAAGGAGGAATGACTGACTCCTTACAGGGGAACTGCAGATGGGCTAATGGCTCTCAGTTCTGGTCATTGGCTGTGACAGCCTGGGGGCTGTCAGGAGGAACTAGCTGGGACCCGCAGAGCCTGGCTCCTGATTCTCCTATACTAAACATGGCCACATATGCTTCTAGTTGTCTGAAGGGTTGTCAAGGGGTCCTAGGATATCAGGGCCTCATTAGTCAGATGGGCAAACTGAGGCCATAAGGTGGAAAGGAGGCTTCTGTGCTGGGGGATAAAGTGGATGAAAGCTTAGGACCACTTGGTACATCAGAAGCAAAGTTGGGCCCAGAATCCATGCCTCTGGCTTCCAGCCCCACAGAGCTTGTGTCAGGGAACTTGCAGTCTTATGGGCAAGATGGAAGGGACTCAGCTCAAACAGTATGCAGGGGAGCTTGATGGTAGCAGGGGCCAGGAAAGAGCAGGAGGCCCCTACATGGAAAAGAAGCAAGGGTTGGGGGCAGGAGCCTGAGCTCTTAGCCCATCACTGTTCCCTCACTCTGACTTTGGGTAAGTCTCTTTTCCTCTTTGGGCCTTGGTTTCACTGTGTGTTCAATAAGGCAAATGGACTCGCTGAATTCTGAGTCTATGACAAGCTCTGTACTGGCCCTGGGACCCTACCTGGGAGGGAATAAGGTACAAGTGCCAGTTAACTCTTGATGCTGTCTTGAGGGCCATCCCTTGCTCCCTGCTAAAATGCCCCATTCCCAGAGGGCCAGCTCTTTAGAGAAAGATAACATAATCCAGAACCTGTAAAATGCAGCATCAACAATGTGTAACACTCAATAAGAATTACTATTCATGCAAATAAGCAAGAAAAAGTGATCAGTTATCAAGACATAAAGCAGTTAAGAAGCTGCTTAGAATTTTCATAGTAGCTGATCTATGTAAATATTTGAGTTAATAGACAAGGACTTCAGAACAACTATGATTAATATGTTAAAGGAAGTAGGGGAAAGAAAGGATGGACAGAGTGGATGTAGCATTTCAGTGGAGAAATAGAACCTATAAAGGGAATCAAATGAAACTTTTAGAACCTTAATATACAATATTTGAAATTGAGTACTCAGTTAGATGGGCTTAACAGCAGACTGGAAATTATATAAGATAGGGATTTTGAATTTGAGGATACGTCTATAGAAAAATATCAAAACTTATGGCCAGAAAAAGAGAGAGAAAGGGGGAACAGAATAGGGTGTGAGACATGATCAAAAGGTCTAACATATGCAATTAGAGCTCTAGAAGGAGAAGAATGAAAGGTTGGGACGGAAGCAATAAAGAAATAAATCATGGCCAAGAACTTTCCAAATCTAATGAAAACATCAGCCCACAAATTCAAGAAACTCAGAGTCCTAAGCAGGATAAATACAAAAACCCTGCACCTAGACACCCCGTAGTCAAACTGCTAAAAACAGATAAGGAGAAACACCCACAGTACCAAGGCTCTTCAGGGCTCATTGGGACTGGGCCTCTGGGAGGGAAAGGGTAGGGTGGCTTTGAAGAGAAAATGAAGCAAATTTTCTAGTGGCAAACCGGCCCAGTGTGGGGGGGAAAAAAAAAGATCGTCCTGTGACTTGGGAAGACTGAAAATGCAGGCACAGCCCTACTTAATGTGCATCATTAGCTAAGTATTTCTAATCAGATAACCTACCCAGATCAGCTGGGATCCATAGGGAAGCCCTGGTGCATTACTGGAGTGAGTCAGGCCCCTTCCATTGGGCTGGGGTTTTAATGCATGCCCAGGTGGGGTGGACCCCCTGGGGCGGCAAGGCGGGCACACCCAGGCATCTCTGCCTTTAATGGTCTGGTTTGTGGAGTACAATTGACATGGCCTTGGCCTGATCAATGCACACTTTGGCCAGAAGCTTGATGGTATCTAATGCAATAGCAGTAATTTTCTTCCATCCTATTAGTGCTGTCTGCACAGCCTGCCCTGCCTTCAAACCCATCTGTTATTGGGATGGCATCCAATGTTTATTTCCATTAGTTTCACCATTGTTGGTAACAATAAAAATCAGGAGACAGTTGCAAACTAATGATTTAGGAGTAGAGTGGAGCTGAATTCAACCTTGGCCTCTTTCCATCTACTGTAAAGATGGCTGGTAGTTGACCATAAATTTAAATTATGGCAAAAGGATAACATAAGTTATTCTTCTGATGGCTAATTTTATCAGCTAAATAGGCTTGTCATTAAAGCTATCGGCTGTTTTACAAATCACCTGCCATGTTGGGAAAAAAAAAAAACACTTGACTTCCCACAGTGGAGATCTTGAATAACCCAGGTAACAAAGGCTACTGTGTGGAGCTGAGGGCTTGTGGCCTCTGCAGGAAAAGAAGGGGTTCTCTGGAATGAGCCACCATCAAGTGTCACCCCCAGAGCCAAGGCAGAACCCCTCTCCTGTTGTTCCTGACCGACAGAAGGGGCTGTTGGCTCTCAGGGCCATGGAAGCCCTGCTCTGAGCTGCCGGCTCAGCCTCAAAGGCAAGCAATTTGTGCAGAGCCATCGGCATTCCCTCAGGGGTGCTGAGCACTGGGGAGTCATGGGATCCAGAGCAAGGCCCACACAGGGGAGATGGGCCCAGGTTCCCAATCAGGCCCCTCACCACCTGACAAGTGGGCCAGGACCCCTGCACATGAAAGACAGCGGAGTGGATGGAGGGGGAGACAGGTGGTGGGGGGAGGGGCGGTGGGGTCCTGCCTCTCCCCCCACCACCTGCCTCCCCCAGAAATGCCTACAGCTTGGGGTCAAGGTTATCATCTTGTTTCTTCAGGAAACAGGCTAGGGAGACTTGCATTCATCCAGTGAGGTTTAATAAATGGGATTGTGCCTCTGCTATTGAAAAGGGGGAAAAAGGGTAGGAACACTGTGAGCCCCTTGGCCTCGTTTCACGGATAAGGTGACTGTGCAGGTGACTTTTCTTCTTGTGCACAAGACCACTTTTGTCAGCATCTGGTGCCTTAGGTGTGACTGCGTAACTGAGTCCCTCCTATGAAATGGGGGAAGAAGTGAGGTCACTGCTTGCAGGGCTGGCCAATAAAAACCTTCTGTGCACAATTCTCCACTCTCCCTTTCTTATCCCCTGGCTGTAAGGAAGAAACTCCAAGGACTCAGAATAAGAAGCCACAAAATGGGAGGAGCCAGGAGGCCAGAGTGACTGGAACGGAGTATCCCTTCACCTGCCTGCCAGCTGCAGCCCGCGGCGGGCTGTGGTGTGAGTGACAAATACTCTTCCTGTGTTAAGCCACTGAGATTTTTGCTTTATTTGATGTAGCAGCTTGTGTTACTCATCCTAACAGTGACTTGTAGAGATGCCCTATTTGTGGCATCAGAAAATGGATGGGCAAGAGCCTCCCTCAGCCTCAGTCTTTCCTTCTATAAAAGGGATTAATAATATCGAGCCGACCAACTTTGGCTATCAAAGTCAAAATGAGCTAAAATACATGACAGTGCATTTGTAAATGGTTACTATTATGCAAATGATTTAGTATTATTTTTATTCTCTTTTTTACATTTACTGAGAGACTCCAGTGGACCAGACTTATATATAAATATATATATAACTTGATTTAATCGGATCCTCATAGCATCCTTGTGATGTAAACCTCGTTTCCTCCATTTTCCAATGAGGAACCTGAGGCCTAGGGATTAAGGGGGAGACAACTAGTCGCTGGTGGAGCTGAGGTTACAGTCCTGTCTGCCAGCTCCCGGTGTATGAGTTCGCCCTCCACCCCTCCCAGCTGCTCCCACACAGGACGCCTCTTTCAGGGACTGACCCTTGCCCAAGGTCTAAGGCTGCCCTAAGAGGCTCACAGAGTTCCACTGGCCTCCTTGCAGGCTGGGCCTCAAGTTACCCAGTTTGAGCCCCACACCCCTCTGTCTTTTGCCAATGGTCTCAGAGTAAATGGTGCTGAGGAAGGAGAACTTAACTTCCCTCCATCTTTCCCAGAGGACCCACCAGAGAAGAGAAACAAACTTCAACCGTGAGCCAGGTTGGATCATATTACTTTGGGCCAAAAGCTGTTGCAAGGTTTACAAGGCAAAGGGCAGGTACAATGCGGACTTCAGAATGTTTCAGATTTAGAGCAAGATCTTGGGCACAGATGTACATAGAACCTCAGAAGTGGTTTTGTAAGATGAGTCAGAAGAATATATCATTGCATTGATTTAACTATTGTATCTAAAATAGCATTGATTGCTGAAGCAGCCAGTACACAGAGAGAAACAAAAAGTTTGCACCATCTTTCTGAAGGACAGTAACTAGCATTCTGCTTCTGGAATCCATCTGTGTACCAGTGAGATTAACTCCTAAGAAAATTCTGGCTGGGATCCAGATGGAGAGAAAAACAAAGGTGAATGGGAAAGAACTTCCATGTGAAGGACTGTTGGGCTTGAGGGTCTGAGGCTATATGCTTCCATCACAGGAGTGAGTAGTCTGGAAGCAGGCCTCAGAAGGCCAGCCAGGACTTAGGAAAGGTAAGACCAACCAACAGAATGTCCTCCTCCCCTACTGGCTCCTCTAGGCACCCCTTTCCAGAAGGAATCTGTTAAGGATGAGGTGTGCCCAATGGTCAGAAGAGATGATGGGGATGAAGGAAGCACTGAATCCCGTCTCCCTGTAAAGACCAGAAGGCCAGTGTGGTCCAGGCCTGGAAAGTACAGGAATGGGCCATAAGAGACCCCTGATTCCATCCTAATCTCTTAACTGCTGTGTGATGTTGGGCACACCTCTCCCCTTCTCTGGGCCTCGATACCCCCATCTGCCAAATCCAGGATTGTGCCAGATGCCCTCCAAGGGCATCTTTCATCTGCAACTTAAGGTGGTTCTGGGGCATCTTAGGTGTGGGCTGTGCTAAGAAATGAGCTGCCACGTGGTACAGAAAATGACATGTACATGATATTCCTGCAAGAAGCTGGCAAACCATGTCACCTGAGACTCTCCACAGGGTTCCAGTAAGAAGCCATTTAACCTTGCTAAAAAGCCAAAGGTGAATTAAAAAAGAGTAAGTTTCCGGTGAAGAGATCTGACAAACACTACCTCAGCCAGGTGATCAAGGTCAACATAAACAGTGGTAAGTCATGTAAGTGCCCTTTATATGACGTGATGAGAATGGCACTTTACCTCTGTGGTCTTCCTCCCAAAAACCCATAATGCAGTATAACCAGGAGAAAAGCATCAGATAAATCCCAATAGAGGGAATCCTACAAACTGCCAGTACTCCTCAAAACTGTCAAGGTCATCAAAAACAAGGCAAGTCTGAGGAACTTTTATAGCCACGAGGAGCCTAAGGAGACATGATGACTGAATGTGGCGTCCCAGATGGGACCTTGCAACAGAGACAGCAAACCTGAACAGTGTATGGACTTTAATAATAACACATCAAGGGGCTGGCCCCGTGGCCGAGTGGTTAAGTTCGCGCACTCCGCTGCAGGCGGCTCAGTGTTTTGTTGGTTCGAATCCCGGGCGCGGACATGGCACTGCTCATCAAACCACGCTGAGGCAGTGTCCCACATGCCACAACTGGAAGGACCCACAACGAAGAATACACAACTATGTACTGGCGGGCTTTGGGGAGAAAAAGGAAAAAAATAAAATCTTAAAAAAAAATAATAACATCAATATTGGTTCATTAATTCTAACAAATGCATGATACTAATGTAAGATGTTAATAATAGGGGAAGTTGGGTGCGGAGGGTATGGGAACTCTGTGTTATCTTCACAATTTTTCTATAAATCTAAAACTGTTCTAAAAAACGGTTTATTTTATTTTATTTATTTATTTTTTTTGAGGAAGATTAGCCCTGAGCTAACTGCTGCCAGTCCTCCTCTTTTTGCTGAGGAAGACTGGCCCTGAGCTAACATCCATGCCCATCTTCCTCCACATTATATGTGGGACGCCTACCACAGCGTAGCTTGTCAAGTGGTGCCATGTCTGCACCCGGGATCCGAACCGCCGAACCCCGGGCTGCCGAGAAGCGGAAAGTATGCACTTAACCGCTGCAGCACCGGGCCAGCCACCCCACCCCCCCCCCAAAATGGTTTATTTTAAAAAAGAGCTAAGATGAGCAAAGTCTTGGCAAATATTTATACAAATACATCCCAGGGAGAGAGCAAGGAGAATGCAAAGTGGGTATTTCATTTAAACTGAGATTCTACACATTTCATTGGAACTTTGGCAAGTTTCAATTTTTTAGGTAGCATATATGAATTCAGTTTGGAAATTGCTTCATTAAACTGAGAATTCCAGCAGGAAGAGAGAGAGCAAGAGTTTGTGACAAAGATGACTAGAATGACCCGGAATGGGGGTGGTGGAGGGTGGAGAGCAGCAAGAGACTCTGCCGTTGGGTCAGCTGAGTGGAGCTGGGTCTTTGCCCGTGACAGAGAACTGCACCGAGGCTGTGGCTTAAAGATACCCCGGTGCGTTCAGTGTTTTCACTGAGCGCTGAGAAATGACATGGGTAGAAAAATGACATAGAACATGACTCTAAACAAGGTGTCCTGGGAAAGAACAGGTTCACGGTTAGGACACCTGGACCTGTTCCTGGCTCTAAAAGCCCTCAATTAGCTGTGTGCTCTTGGGGAAGTCATCACTTCTCAGTTTTCTCATCTGTAAAGTGGGTGTTTGTGGGGGTGTGGGGGCGCACTGGCTAGGGTTAGCTCCCATGTAGTCAGCATTTATCATGGGCCAGGCTTTAGGCTAAGCAATCTCAAGCCACCCTTCAAGGATTTTATTAGTGTCCCCATTTTTCAGATTAGGAAAACAGAAGCCCACAGAGGCCCCATCAGTGCCAAAAGCCTCGAGTCCAGTACGTGGCCGAGCTGCCTTTGCACTCAGGTCTGCCCCTAAAGTCTATTCTTCACCATTCCCGGTGCTCTTCTCTCAAAGGGTCTGGCCATCCCTGACACTGCATGAGTTGGCACTCTCATTTCATTAAGGGTATATGTTGCTCAGTCAAGTCTCAAACCTGGTCTTAAAATACAGCTGAAAATAGGGTGTCTCTTGCTCTGGCCTGCAGAGAGGGCATAACTGAGCTCTGGGAGAGCAGCATTCCTGGTTTCTCCACAGAAGCCAGAGAGGGCTGCTCTGACCAGGCCCGCTCCCACCTCCCTGGTGGCCCCGCTGGGATCCCAGCTCATCTGGCCCTGTTTGCTGCCTTAACCAAGATGATAGGCTTCAGGTGTTTTTTAAATTAAAACTGTTTTTTTCTGTTCATCTCTTTTCCAGATGTCACTAACTCGAGGGAACCTGTCTTTATTTATTGGCTCTTTCCCGTGCAGAATCCAAGAGAGTCTCCCTCCGGCTGAGACCCCCAGGAAGGAGGTCACACGTGGGGGTGATTTGAACCAGGACGGCGGGAATGTGTGTTCCCCAGGGGCTCAGGTCAGGGGTCATGGTGGAAACCATGGGAAATGGGGTTGCCACTAGGGTTTTCTCCTGGCCACGTGGCACATGTGCTGCTGATGTGAGGCCTGCCATAGGGTCACCTTGTTGTGACTTTATGAAGGGCAGATGTGTCACTGGGTCTGTGTCTTTCGCATGGTAAGTGCAGTGGAGCGGAGCATTCGCCATTTGCTTTCCTACTAGACAGGAGATGGAGAGCTGCCTGACCAAGAACCAGCCGGGTCCTGGATGACACCCAGAACTGTTCTCTCCCCCGTGCCCCTACACCTCCCTCTGCCCAAACCTAAGCCTCTCTCCCCTTAGTGGTTGCCGCAGCCTCTCCACCCAGGCTTCCCATCTCCACCCCTGCTCTCTCCCAGCATCCTCCAATGGTAGCCAGAAAGATCCATCAAAAACTCAAATCTGACCAGATCCCCCACCCCGGCTTCTAACACTCCAGGCTGCCTCTTTCCCAGCAGGATGAAGTCCAAACTCCCTGGTCAGCCACACAGGCCCTTCCCAAATCTGTCTCCAAATCCTCCTGCTTCCTCCCTCTGCTCACAGCGGGAATGGCCTTGAGCTCCCCCAGAACAACACCCCCTCTCATGCCTCACCTTCCCCTCTGCCTGGCACCCTTCTCCAAGGGGCCCTGCTCAATGTCAGTACCTCTTGGAACCTGTCCACCCCCTGCTCCTCTCAGACATGCAGAGCCCCAGCACACATCCCCGCTGAAGCATGCATTGCACCAGACCGCCGCTGTCTACTTATGGTCCTGGCAAACTCCCTGAGTCACCCAAAGCCTCTTGAGGGCAGGGGCCTAATCCCATCCATGATGGTATCCTCAGTGCCCAGCACAGGCTAGGCTCAGAGCAGGCACTTGATGGTGCTGGCTGAACAGATGTGTGGGTAGAAATGAGGCTGATGCCAACTGCTCAGGGGCTAGAACATTTGTTTTCCCAGTTTAGGACCACCAGAGATTGCCCTACTCCAAAGATCCCTTGGACAAGGTGCTCCTGAGGGCTGTGTACCCGATGTCCCCTCTTGTCACTCTTAAGCATTTTGTGCTGAAATGAAAGGCCATGATGTTCCTGAAGTAGATAAAAAGATCTGGTGCCCTGACAGACATTCCAAGGGGATGATTTTGAAGACACTGTGCGCGTGTTCCTATGGGGACATTTCCAGGGATCAGTTTGTGGTGACATTTCACAGACTTCACATCCACTCTAGTTCCTCCTCCAGCTATGAGAGGTTGAGGTTGAGGAGCCAGGAGACCCACAATGTATGGGGCGCTGGGCTGGGGCAAACATGAGTTGGACAAGGCCTGCCCTTGGGGAGCATCCAGTTCAATGGGAGAAGCAGCCCCAGGAGCAAATAAGCACGTCCTGAGGCAGTGAGTGTCCAGTGCCCTGTAGAGGCCAACAGTGAGGGCTGTGGGAGTCAGGAGGGACGTCCATTCTCACACACACTCCCACCGCCTTGCTATCTGGTCCACTGTGTGGCATCCTCCCCTTGCACATCTGGTACCAGAACATTCCCTGCACCCAAGACTGTTTCTACAGAGTTTTGCAGCCTTGCTGCAGGACTCTGCTCTCCTCCCACCTCCTGAGCACCCCAGTCCCCCTCCCGTGAACTCCTATAGAAGGGGCTATCTGTCCCACTCACGTGGGAGCAGCCCCCTCATCTTACAGATGAAAGAACTGAGGGCAAAGAAGCAGCACCACTTCACTGAAGTCCTGAGGGAGGGGGCAGGGGCTGGGCCTTGAGTGCAGGCCTCTGGATTCCCAGACAGGCCCTCACCTGCCCCAGCTGCCCCTCCCTGTTGGCTCTGCCTCGCAGATGTGTTTCCCCTTCTCTGGGCCTCAGGTTCCCCATGTGTCCATCAAGGGGCTGGAGGAGCTTCCTGACCTTGGGGGGCCCTGTGGCTCTGGGATCCTGTGACTTTAGGCACCACCTGTGTCCTCGGCCCTGGACAGAACTGAAAGAGGCAGTGCCTTACCCCTTGCTCCTGACAGATCTGCGTCAGTCTCTCCAGCTGCTCATCTTGGATGACCTTGGCCTTCTCGTACTGCTGGATGACCATCTCCATCTCCACCTTCACAGGCAGGACGTAAGCTGGAAGACAGAGACAGACCTGTGAAGAACTTGGCAGTGGCAGGGCTAGGGCTGGGGAGGGGCTGGTCCCAGCATTCAGCCAGCAGCAGGTTCAGGCAGTTCCCAGAGGCTCTGGGGTCAGGGGGCACTGAGGATATCCAGGTACACAACAGCATCCAGAAAGTATAAGAGGGCCAGAACCCCAACACATGGAGGCGAGATATCTGTTAGCCTCCTTTTCCATAGAGATAGACTCTTAATTTTCACTGTGTACACACCTGCCAGAGATAAGGACTATATTTTCCAGTCTCCTTCAGAGCTATGGGCAGCCATGAAACCACATTCTGGACAAGATGCAAGTGGAGCTCTCATGCAGCAGCTTCCAGAAGCTTTTCTTAAAAGGCAGTTGGGGAAGTGGAAATATTGAAACCCTCATACATTGCTGGTGGGAATGTAAAATGGGGCAATCTCTCTGGAAAACAGTTTGGCAGTTCCTTAAATGGTTAAACAAAGAGTGACCACATGACCCAGCAATTCCATTCCTAGGTACCTAAGAGAAATGAAGAGACATGTCCATGCAAAAACCTGTACATGAGTGTTCACAGCAGTCAAAAGTGGAAAGAACCTGGGGCTGGCCCCGTGGCCGAGTGGTTAAGCTCGCGCACTCCGCTGCAGGCGGCCCAGTGTTTCGTTGGTTCGAATCCTGGGCGCGGACATGGCACTGCTCATCAAACCACGCTGAGGCAGCGTCCCACATGCCACAACTAGAAGGACCCACAACGAAGAATATACAACTATGTACCGGGGGGCTTTGGGGAGAAAAAGGAAAAAAAAATAAAATCTTTAAAAAAAAAAAAAAAAAAGTGGAAAGAACCTAAATGTCCATCAACTGATGAATGGATAAATAAAATGTGGCATATCCACAAATGGAATGCTATTCAACAATAAAAAGGAATAAAGGAATAAAATAAAAAGAAAAAAGGATACATGCTAGAACATGGATCAACCTTGAAAGCATTACGCTAAGAGAAAAAAGCCAGACACAACAAATCACATATCATATGATTCCATTTATATGAAATGTCCAGAAGAGGAAAATCTACAGAGACAGGAAGTAAATTAATGGTTGCCTAGGGCTGAGGAGGGAATGGAGAGTGACTGCTAATGGGTATGCGGTTTCTTTTTGGAGTGATGAAAAACCTCTAAACTTAGATTTTGGTGATGTTTGCACAACCCAATGAATATTCTACAAACTATTGAATTGTGCACTTTAAATGGGTGAGTTTTATGGTGTGTGAATTATATCTCAATGAAGATGTTTAAAAAGAAAAGGCAGCTGGGACTTTCTTTTTGCCTCCTTATCTTTTTCCTCCCTTCCTTCGTCCTACTGGCTGAAATGAGGATGTGATGGCTGGCACTGAAGCAGCCATCTTGAACCATGGAGAAGCTTTGGAAAGTAGGCAATGTGCAGCAGAGCAACAAAATAGGAGGAGCCTGGGATTGTGACTGCAGAAAGCACTATATCAACCCTGGCCTGCCTACCTACAGACTTTCATGTGAGAGAAATAAACTCCTGTTTTGTCTAAGTCACTGTTATTCTGGGTCTCTGTTACTCACAGATGATCCTACTTATAAGTGACACATACACTGAGACCCAGAGGAGAAAGCCTGGACTCTGGGTTGGAGGGTCCCATGATCTCCCAGCCAGTGGCAGCCCCAGAGACCTCTCCCTTGGGCAGTTCTCCGGGTTCTTGGAAGTTACGATATCAACTCCTGACCTGACCTTGGCCTCTGCCCTTCACACTCTTCTTACACCTCTCAGAACTCAGCCCTCTGGATTCTTCAGAAACCTTAATCATATGCCTCTCTTGCCACTGTATTCTAGAACTCTCCATATCTCTACTCTCCAAGTCCCCTTTCCACCCACAGCCTCCCAACCTCCAGATGTTCTCTGGCTATTGCAGGGATCATGAAGAGAAGAGAAATTAGGATTTTTCTGTTTGTTTCCAAATTTGAGTGCGGCCCACATGTCCATAAGACCTGTCTCCAGGCCTCAGAGGCTGCCCTAAGCAGCTGTGCCTCCTTGGATCTCTGTTGAAGCCAGTTCACACCCAGGGCAAGAGTAGCAAATTAACACCCATCTGTTCACGCAGCACATCCTCTCATGAGATTCCCAGGGGCATGGCAATGCCTGACGTGTCAGGAAAAAGGGGGAACAGCTGGGAAGAGCGCTCACAATAGGAGCTGTCAAGATGCATCAGTGTGAGAGTGTCCAGCTGTCCACAGCTGGCAGAGAAGAGCCAGAAGGCAGTGTTCCTGCCCTGAAGGGAGCAGATATTCTCATGGACAAGAACAGGGTCCTGAGCAGATGGGGAAGGATGGACTAGCTAAGAGAGCACTGGTGAGTGTCAAGGGTCCTGGGCTCCACTTCTGGCTCAGAGCCAGCTTTGCTATGTGACCTTCATTCCTCTTGGCCTCAGTTTCCCCATCTGTCAAATGAGAGGAATGGACTAGATGACCTCCCAAAGACTTCCCAGCTTTGGCCTTCCAAGGTTGGACTTGATCACATTCCAGTTTGAAGATTCTGAGTTGGGGGCTCCTTGACGAGATGTTAAACCCCACCGTGTTCACAGAGTGGGATTTGGGGGTGGGTGCCCAGCCCAGGGGATGAGAGACCCTAGAGGCCGTCCTTCCTGCCTTGTACCCACTGGGCGCATACTGTTGGGGTATTCTCATAGCCACAATTTCTGTCATTTGCAACCAAAATTCAGGGCTGGAGTGACCCTAGAGTCTATATGCTAGATGGTATATACTGTATAGTATACACTATATACTTATATATAAGACTATACAGTCTGTAGTCTTAATAGTCTATTCCAGTAGTTTTAAACTGCTCCAGAGGCCCACAAGGTCCTTAGAGACACCTTGGGGGAGAAGGGGGAGGGCAAGAAGGAGGGCTCTGGGCCCCCTCCACTCCAAGTCAACCAAAAAAGCCCCATTTTCAATCTGTTTTTAACACTGGTATCTGTATAAAATTTTGTAGAAGAAAGGGCTTTGCTGCTATTAAAAAAAAAAAAAAAAGCTTGGGAATCATCATCTGTATAACCTCCTTGTCATGCCTTGCCCCTCTATGTGGCCGTCTGGCCTCTGGGTGCCCACACTCCAGCAGAAGCCCACCTCCTGGAGAGGCAGACCAGGCCACATGCAGGTGGCTCTGTGCCTAATCCAGCTGAGGTGAGGTGGGCCTCCTTGTCAGGTCCTCAGGGGTCCAAGGACCACCCTCTGGAGCCCAATGAGTCAGTTCCTCCCTCTTTGCCAAGATGACTTCAATGCCCTCACCATGCCCTTGACCTCTAGGCCACTCCACCCCAGTTCCCCACACTGCTCTTCGGGGATGACGTTTCTAGTCTCCTCTCCACCCAGGCCTCCTTCCTCTGGGGGATGCACTCTGGTCTGTTACCACCTTCTGGAAATACATGAGCTATCCAGATCAGGGCACAGCTCTCTAGATGAAGTGGCTCAGCAGGGAGAGTGGCTTCTGCCTCTGATGGCAACAAAGGCCATGATAAAGCAGAGCAGATCAGACGCTTTCTGGGAATGGAGACCCAGATGGGAGCGCGTCGCACTAAAGCTGGAGCACAAGCCAAAAACCAGCCCAGGTCAGCAGCTCCCACAAAAACATTCTCTGGTTGTTTGTAGGTCAATAGGCTTGGGGGGCACCCAGCTTGTCCTTGGTGGACACAGAGGTGAGATGGACCTTGCAGGGAGCAACACCTTAACCAGTAATCTGGACGAAGCCAGGGGTGAGTCTGCAAACACTGGGAAGCCAGCAGCAGGTGTGCATCAAAACACCCAGGATGTGAAAAGCTGGTCTTCTGACAACATGCAGGCCCTGCTATAAGCTCTCAGGTGAAGGGCTGGTGATCCAGGCATATAATAAATAGTTATATGAGGGACCTCTAAACTCAAGAGTTTGCAAGTGATGTCTGGGCAGCATGTGAGTGGTTCCTGAATATATGACATCAAATGAGCAGCGATGGGCTTGGTTCTCTCTGTGCTAGTAGTCTCCAGCCTCCAAGCCCTGAGGCTGGCTGGCCTATCCCTTGCATCATATGGTTTCTCTCCACTCTCAGTTGATGGCCCCAGTTTCTGGAGCAGCCACCTGCCACCCTGCCAGCCCTGCTGACCCCTTTCAGACCACTCACCATCAATCACCCTCTTTACTCGCCAGATTCGGAGCATGATGATGAGGCTGATGGCGTCCCAGGGGCTCCTGGGCCCATTGGCCACGGTGGACGCCACCATCGGGGCCAAGGACAGGATGATCACAGCCCCATCGAATACCTGTGAGAGGAGGCAGACTTCAGTGCTCTGGGCCACCTTCTTCAATGTCCAGGAACCAGGTCAGGCAAAGCAGCTGGTGCTGGACAACTTCTCCAGGAGGACTGTCCCCATATCAGAATGTGACCCCCATCACTGGCTGCCCCTCCTGACCCTCCTCAGTCTTTAGGGGTCTCCCCGCTCCTAAATGTGCTCCTGAACACTCTCTTTCCTCCAAGTGACCTCAGCCCATCTCCAGCTTTTGTTCAGATGGCCTTTGGGTGTTCCAAGCGTCTGTTTCCAGTATCTTGTCCTTTTTGGGATGGGGCCTGAATCCTGTGTCCTAGGGTTCCTGCTCCAGCCTCACTGAATCCCTCACTGGCATCTGGGGCTGAAGGCAGGCCCTTTCCCCTTGGGTAGCCCCAAGCCCACATCTCATCTCCATCTGGTGCCGGTGCTAAGTCCCTAACCGCACAGGGAGGCAGGGCTAAGAGAGGAGGGGGCCCAGCCTAGGTGATTCACCCCTGGGCCCTGACCTTCCATCTGTCTGTTCCAGCCTGACCTTGGTCTGAGACTTCTATGGGCCAGGCCTCTATGTCTGCTCCTGGCATTAGGCCAAAAAAGGCTAACAAGTGGATGTGGGGGTAAGGAAGGAGTGGGCAGCAGACGCTGACCACCTTGCCTTGTCCCATGTGCACAAAACTCCCAGCAACAGCCAGGCCTCCCCGACACCTCATCTCCACCACTTTTACAGGAGGCAGAGCAGTGGGTTTGCTCAGCAGAAACCCAGGCTGAGAAGCACTTTTACAATTTCCTTCTCAGCTCTCCGACCATGGGGCCATTTTAGGGTAGATTTATTTGTTTTAAAACACATCTCAAAAGCTTTCCAAAATGATTCAAGAATAACTTTTTAAATTTTGCAGAACTTGAAGGAGATTTCTTTAGATCGTCCCTTCACTGGAAACTTTCTCAGTTGGCCCCTCCCCACCCACCCAACAGGCACAGCTGAAGAGACTTCTGCGTCCAGTATGGGAAGGAGACAGCCTTTTTTGATGGTTGCCACCCTGGAATGGATGGGACAGCGACATTTTCCAGCTTCCAAGATGGCTGGCTTGGGCTTTGGGGGTGGACGTTGATCTTTACCTCTATTTTGTTTTCGATGTAATCCCAGATGCCAAGCACCACAATCCTTAGAACAGTCTGAGGAGAGGAAGTGAGAGAAGAGGTTATGGTTATTGCTCTCCAGCCCCTGCCCTCTCCCTCACCAAGAGAATATTCCAGAGCTCAGAATCCAGGGCTCTGCTTCCATGTTCAATAATGGGAAAATGACTTCACCACGCCCTGAGTGTTTCTCAGCCCACGTGCCCTCTCCACTCCCATTTTGAGTGCCCTAGCTCGTGTCTGAGTCATCATCTGTGCCAGCCCCTCACTTAACACCCTTCAGTGCTCCCAGTACATACAGAATATATTCCAAATCCCTTGGAATGATACTCAAGACCCTGCTTTCCTCTTCAGTCATCTCCTGTACTCCTGTCACGCCACAAACCACTTGCAAATCTACAAACATCCAAGCTTTCTCCTATTGCCTTGTCTTTGCGTGTGGCAGACTGCCTGTTGACTCCTCTCCCCCCAGTCTCTCTTGTCTACTTCTTGTATGATACTTGGAGCTTCAGCATGACCACTCTGCTAAAGACCACATTTCCCAGCCTTCCTTGCATCCAGGAGTGGCCATGTGATAAAGTTCTGGTCAATGGTTTGTGAGCAGAAACTGTGTATGCAACTTCCTGGTTACACCCTTCAGGGGATTAGGCTCTTCTTCTTTCCCTCTTCCCAAAGAGTAGAATGTGGGTGCGTAGGTATAGTGATGAGGAATCTGAAACTGGGGAGGGCTGGGCAACAAGATGGACACCAGGCCCAAGCTACCACCCCAGTCTTAACTGCTTACCCCACCTATCCTTCCATGAGAGAGAAATGAACCCTGCCTTGTTTAAGCCCCTGTTTTTGGTTTTCTTGTGACAGCAGCTTGGCCTGTGTGCTAACCAGCAGGGCCCTTGCCCTTTTCTCTACCTGGCAAAGGCCTTCCTGTCCTGCCAGCCTCAGCTCACATGTCACCTCCATGAAGCTCTTCCACGCTCCCCAGGTTCAGTGCTTCTTCCTTTGGTGTTCCTCTAGTCCTTGGAACATCACCTTCCCACAGCACTTCATTGTACCTTGTGGTGATGACCTGCCTGATGCCCCAATTAAGGCTCAAGAGACACTGTCTAATTTCTCTCCTTTACCCCTAATCCCTGGCATAGAGTAGACACTAGTGATTACACACTGTGAACGCATGAATGACTAAAACCCTCTGTATGAACCCCTTAAAACCCTCAGTAATCACTCCAATGCTGCTCCCTTCAGGAATGGTTTCCTCACCAAGTGTACAGTCATGCGTCACTTAATTCTGGGGATACCTTCTGAGAAATGACTGATTAGGTGATTTCGTTGTTATGTGAACATCATAGAATGTACTTACACAAACCTAGATGGTATAGCCTACTAGAAACCTAGGCTATACAGTACTAGTCTCATGAGACCACTGTCATATATGCGGTCCACCACTGACCAAAGCGTCCTAATGGGTGCATGACTGTACATCTTTCTCCAAAGAGGATACCTAAAAGCTGGTCTCGTATTATCCTGGCACATTTGTCTGTAGGTCCTTCCTTGAACCAAGATGACTAATTCACAGTAATTCACACCAGATGGTGTCCCTTCTCCCACATGCCTGTAGTTCAGGCTAGCCATCTGAACTTAGTGAAACTGCAGAAAGTCCATGGATCTCCACTCACACTTGTTATGTTACAAGAAGACTTGGCTGATAAAATTCACCTCTTCCTTTTATAAAAGAGTACCCTGATTTCCTTGAGAGGCTGAGAAGGTGGAATGCTGACGGCAGCCACTTACGTCACCATCTCTGAGAACAGAGACAGACATGCTCTGGGCTGGGAGACTGATGCTTAACTGCAAGATAGCACTGAAGAGGTGGAGAGACATCTGGGTTGGGGTCCAAGATATCTTAAGGTCACAGCTCAGTAATGGGCTGGGTGTGTGGCCTTGAGCAAGTCAGATCTCCTCTCTAGGCCTCAGTTTCCTCTTCTGCTTGAGAGATGGGTTAGATGATATGAATCTTCCAATTCTCTATGAGACTAACAGCTGCCATCTAGTACATAAAAGACTGGGCCAGTCCTCCTCACTTGTGATTCTCGCTGTACAGAGAGGGAAGCTAAAGCTCAGAGAGGTTAAGGAAGCTGCCCAAGGTCGCTCAGACATTAGGTGGTGAAGATGACATGTGGACCCAGAGGTTTTTGACTCTGCATAAGAGTACTCAAGCTGTGTAAGAACACACATAGTGTCCTGGTTTCTTTTGTTGCTGTTCACTCCCTCTAATTGTGCTGAACTTGAAACTTGGTGTTTGTCTCCTCTGAAATGTTACACTAGCGACCTCCACCCCAAAATCCCAGTTCTGGGGCTCCCAGAGCAGAAATCCCAGGCTAGGACAGAGGGGAACAGGACCTGGTCCAAATAAGATCTCTCCTGCTGCTGCTTCTCCTCCTCCTTCTATTAAAAGTGTGGTAAAATACACATAACATGAAATTTACCATTTTAACCATTTTAAAAAGTGTACTGTGGCATTAAGTATGTTCATATTGTCATGCAACCATCACCATCATCCGTCTCCAGAACTTTTTCATCATCCTAAACTGAGGCTCTACACCCATTAAACACTAACGCTCCATTCCCCCTCCTGCCAGCCCCTGGAAACCACGCTTCTGCTTTCTGTCTCTAGGAGTTTGACTACTCTAGGAACCTCATATAAAAGGAATCATCCTGCTTCTTTATAAACAAGGCGGCGCTTAGCTGACAAGGAGTACAGGGTGGGGGGATGAGGAAGGAAGCTGGCCAGGCAGGAGACTCAGCTAGAAACCCCTGAGAGGGGAGGGACAGGCAACAGACAGCACACACAGAGCCTCTGTGGTCTACGAAGGGATGGAGGTTTAACGGGTTTATGGGCCAAAGCTGTGCCATGGAAGCAAGTGGAGCAGCAGGAGCACTGGCCACCTGCCTCTCCTCTTTGCTGGCCATCCACATGGGACCCATCCTCCGAGGCTTGTCTCACACCCCCCTCCTCTGGGGAGCCTTTACCTCCCATCCCAGCTCAGCCCAGCCCATGGAAACAGAAGAGCCAAAAGCAGCTATGGAGAGGGCTCGGGAAACACCTCCTGGTCCAGCCGCCTGCTGTAGATGGGAAATGGTGGCCTGGAAATGTCAGGGTGAGAACTCAGCTCTGAAACACCCCACCTGGTGACTTTTCCTCTGCAGCGTCCTTTGCTGAGATCCCCTGTCTATGGAGGCAGGGACCTGGCCACACTGCCCTGCCACCTCATGGTACCCAGCACAGGTCTTACACCTCTGAAAACACAGGCTGACCAAGCCACTGAGGGCTTGTGTTTCTCAACATGCAGGCAAGAACCCCTTGCTTCAGCAACATCTAGGGGTTTTGTTTAAAATGCAAATTCCTGGGCTCTCATGGAGATGCAGGACATCAGAATCTCTGGCTGCAGGGCCCAGGAATATGCCTTTTTAACAAACTCCCCTGGGGTACCCAACAGAACAGTAGGGATGTGTAAGATGACAACGCCCTGGGGGAAAATAGGGAGGTCACAAGCCCACATACGGCAAGGAGAAAGAGCATTAGATCAGGAGTCAAAAGTCAGATCCCCTTTCTGGCTCTGACTATCCCTTACTAACCATGTGACATTGGCTGAATCCCTCAGCCGACCTGGAAGAAAATGGAACTAGTGCCCCTCACGCTGCCCACCCCATCGGGCTGCTACAAAGCTCCCCTGGGAAAGAGCTTTGATAATAGAAGTGCAGGAGGGCAACAACGACGGGTATTTTATCACCCACCCCACCCCCAGGGCCCTTGGCGTTGCAATCCTGCCCCCAAGAGTTCAAAGCACTTTGAGGGAGGATCTGAGGGAACTGGACTCCGTAGTTCTAGCTACCTCTTTCCTACCTGGGATATGAGTTTTCAGCCTCCTTCATTCCAACCTTGCCTTCTGGAGAAGAGGATGCTCTGATATGAGAGAGAGGCCAGAGTTGTGGCAAAACATTGAGGATGGCACCATTTATTGAATATTTACTATAAGCCTAGCTCTTATGCCATTTTACAGATGCAGAAACTGAGGCTCAGAGAGAGGCAGGTTAATCTTCTGGTCCCCAGGTCCCTCTTCTTTCCCACCCCAGGTGCTCTCATCTTTTCCCTCAGCCAGCCCTGCTCTCAGGAAGGACTCCCTTCATCTCTCCAGGGAAGGGGTAAAGGCTTCAGGCAAGAGGGGAGGGTGGGAAATCCTGACCGTTGCATCTGCTCCAGGCCCTGCCTCAGTCAGGTGGCAGCAAGGGCCTTCTGCCCATCCCACTGCCTGAGCCCCTCCTCTTAGGGTCATCAGCCTCTTTCCCTGGGATGCAGCCTGATGAGGCTCGTAGGGTTTGGCAACCTTGAGGGATGCAGGCAGAAGCAGCTGCTAGTCTAGAAGATGCCTTTGTGCAAATTTTTAAAAGGCACCCCCTCTTCAGGCAGAAAGTGGCCCCCGTGCTGACCACTTGGTGAGTAGAGTTGGAGCTGGCACCCTTGCTCCCTGCCCAAAGCTGGGCCCACCAGCTCGGGAGAAGGGAGCAGCACACCTCTAGCCCTGAGCCCATGCCCCCAAAATGCTGCAGCCCATTGGCATGGGGAGTGGGGTGGTGCAAGGCTCATGGGAGCAGGCTGGCCTAAAGAAAATCCACAGTGGGTACCAGGGGCTGGGGGCTGATCCCTGGCACTTCCTTAAGAAGCAGATTTGCTCTTCTGCAAGTTTTCACTGCCAACATGGCTGCTAGGCACCCCCGCCTCCCCCCCGCCAAAGCAGCAGGAGGAAGACAGGGAGTCCAGGATATAGCTACAAGGAAAAAGTAAGAAACGTGAGAACCTTTTGCAGGGGCTGAAAGCAGTCTTGAACTGGTGTGTAAAAGAAAGGTTGGCAGGGCGACAAGAGCTGGTTGAAGGGTGACTGCAAGGCACCCCCTAAGGTTAGGCATTGATAAAACAGGAGCAAAGTGACCAGCCTCCCCATCACTCCTCCAGGCTCACACCCTCCAAATCTGTGGGGATGGAGCACTGTGACTCAGGGGGACTGCTTCCTCCCTGGCAGCCTCTTCCCTAGGGATCTAATGGTGAATCCCCCGGCCAGACACAGTAGCCAATACCTCCAGGGACCTGGGCTCACAGACAGATTGGCTGCACTGTCTCTCCCTGGTACCGGGTTCATTTTGGCAGGAGGTTCCCAGCTACCTTAAAAGAATGGGTTCAAGGCCTGCAGGGTGGAGCATGCTCACTGTGCACACAGTCCCATGCTAGGCCTTGAGGAGGAGCCTGAAATACACAAGATGCACAGGGCTTTCTTCCAGAACCGCCTCTCAGCATATGAACATTCTCAACTTCTTCCATTCTAAAAAATCCCTCACTGACCCTATATCTCCCTTAAGCCACTACCTTCTCTCTCTCTTCTCCCAGGCAAAGGTTTTGAAGAGAAGTCTCCACTTAACCCACTACAATCTGACATGGGCCCCACCACTCCAGTCAAACTGCTCACACCTTGGTTACCCATGACCCCCTCCTTGCCAAATCTGATGGATAACATCCTGTGATTTATCTAACTTAGGTCAGCAGGATGTGGTGTACTGACCACTTCCTTGCTCTTAAATGGCTCCTTTAAGGCGACAGCATGGGGTGGAGGGTGGCAGGACCGAACCTTCTAAAATCCAGTCTGATCCATTGATGCTGCTCTAGGACCTTACTCATTTCTTCCTCTTGCAATGTTTCCAAAGCGTTTTCATAATCCCATCAGGCCTGTCCTGGGAGGTGGTGGGGCAGCCATTGTTCACATTACAGATGGGACAAGTGAGGTCAGAAGTGACATGATGTGCAAGGGCTTTCACAGCTAGCAGTGAGGCAGGTCTGAAACCCTGATTTCCCTCCAGCTTTCTGAAATCTGGAGAGGGGAACAGAGAGTAAAATCTCTCCCCTAAGCGCGAGCAGTGGCTCTACCTTAGGTGGAGTCAAGAAGGCAGCCCCTAGGACAGGTCCAATTCCCTCACTTTAAAGGTCGGGAAGCTGAGGCACAGAGATGGGCAGTGACTTGCTCAAAGCCACAGAGCAACTCAGTGGCCAAACTGGCTCCCTTTTGTCAAGTTCTCATCAGACACTGAGGGGATGCAAATGCATCCTCATCTCTTGGAGCATAAAGCACGGCACCCATCCTCTTGCCTTTCGTCTGATGACTGAGCTTCACCAGGGGCCCCGTGGGAGGAGGCAGCAAGCAGGAGAAGGACCTCCTCATGGATCCAGAATCTGGGGTGGCTGCTGATGTGGAAAGATAAGGTTCTGGCCTAGTTTGGTTTGACTATGGCCTTCATTTGGCACATGGCCCAGGTAACCCAGCAGGCCAGGTTCCGTTGGGACCCAGTGCAGCCTATGGCAACTCTGAGAGGCTGTGCTGGGGAGAAGGAGGTGACCCTCATAGCTGATGTTAAGAGAAGCCTTGATCAACTCAGGAGTGGATAAACAAAAATGTGGTCTATCCATACACTGGAATGTTATCCAGAAATAAAAGGAAGGAAGCACTGATCCATGCTACAACGTGGATGAACTTGAAAACACCCTGGTGGATGAAAGAGCCAGACACAAAAGGTCATGAATCCTATGATTCCATTTATATGAAATATCCAGAATAGTTAAGTTCACAGAAACAGAAAGCAGATTAGTGGTTGGCAGGGGCTGGCGTAGAAGAGGAATGGGGAGTGACTGCTTAATGGGAACAGGGACTCTTCTGGGGGTGATGAAACTACTTTGGAACTAGAAAGAGGTGATGGTTACACAACTTTATGTATGTACTAAATGCCTTGAATGGTATACTTTAAAAGGGTTATGTTATGTAAATTTCACCTCAATAAAATAATAATAAAAAAAATAACAATAGGAGGAAAAGGAGGAAGCAGCAGTAGCTGCTGCCACTGCCTTGACACTCTTATCTAGAAGGCCAGCCATGGGTCAGCTTTCTCCTCTTCTAGGAAAAGAGCTGGGCCTCTCTGCATCCCCCTGACTCCACCCCAATTAGGGGACGGGGCCAACACTCCATGGCCTGCACTAGGGCCCTGCTACATGGTGGCCCAGCCTGGCCAGGCCCCAAGTCCTTGCGCAGTCTCAGGAAAAGAAGCAGCTGGGCTCCCTGGTTCCAAGTGGCTAGCTGGGCCTGGTCTCAGCCAAGGGTGGGGCTGTGCTTTGGAAACACCATTTGCACAGTTCTCCATCTGGATTCCCAAGGCTCTGCCCGTTCTTGGTACTGCAGGGCCATGTGGAAGCATGGTGACCCTGCCTGACCTACAACCACAGGGCCCAGGAAGCCTCGCAGGCACCTGCTTTCACCTCAGGCACCTGCAGGGACCCCACACAGCCTGCCTGACTGAGGGGTGCCCACTCTTACCACTTTGAGAAGCATGTGTCTCACTGCTGAAATAGCTCAGCAGTTTGAACAGATGTCCTTGAAATGAACCCAAACCAGCCTCACACTTCCTTCTTTGGGCCCAGCTCTGTCCTCCGGGCCCCACACAGAACAGAACAACAGTTCTTAGAGCTCTGAGATGGACAAAGGATGGCATGGAGCAACCGCACGTCCACCAGAGGACTGCGTCTGGTCCTGCCTGTCATTCCTACAGGCCCTGGGCATGTTTCCGCTCCTCTCCAGGCCTCAGTTTCCCAGCTCATAAAATATCCCACCCACATTCGAGGGCTGTCCTAAAGTTCAGTTGGGACAAAGGTAGAATGTTGCTGAGGACAAGTCAAAAGGCTCCACCACATCAGGAGTCCTTTGGGTCGAACCTTCTTGGAATTTGCCTGTGAAATAACACCCACTTGTTAAGTCCAAGCAGGCGTGTAGTGGCCCCACCCTCTGATATTTCCCAGAGAAAGGAGGGGCCAGCCCTCAAGGAGTGATGTTTGTTTCTTCCTAGCTGAGGAGGGCACACCAGTTGTGCTGGGTCTGTGGTCAGAGACATTGCAGAGTTGGACTCTTTCTTTCTCAGTTCCTGGCCTGGGCCCTGGTCCTTCCCCCAGATCCTTGGTCTCCTCCCAGCCTTCTGGCACCAGGGTAATGCAGTGGCGAGAGACCAGATGAGGAGCCAGAGCCCTGGGCCAAGTTTTGGCCAGAACTGGCCCTGTAAGCCCAGGCTGCTCTCCTCTTCTGTGTAGTTTTAAAAGGACACTACCGGCATTTTCAGGGGGGCAAATACACAGCCTTGATCCACCACTGAGGGACATTTATCTCCCCTGGCCCTTCCCACTTGAGGTGGCTCAGCTGCTATGAGGAGCACAAATGCTCTCACACATTTCCAGACCCTCTGGAGGAGTTGGTGAAGGGGGATCTCTGTGAGACGGTCTCTCTGAGACCGTTCTAGCCCTGAGGTCCTGACTCTCAGTTCTCTTGGGCACTCCATGAGACACAGAAACCCAGGCTCACTGGCTGGGCTGCCTCGTCGTGAGATCACTGTGTACCAGCCCCTCTGTTCACACTGGGCAGGGTGCACTGGGGGAGACAGGTCCCTCCTGTTACTCCCCCTATTACACCTCTGTTACGCCCCCTGCTACCCCTCTGTTACTCTTCCGTTACCCTCTCGGTTACTCCTATTATTCTCCTGTTACTCCTATGTTACTCTTCTGTTATCCCTCGGTTATTCCCCCATTACAAGTCCACGCCACCCTTATCGTCTTCCACAAGGTAAGGTCAGGGGTGCAGTCATTCTCCCCCAGGCCCCCTGCTCCCCCAACTGAGCCGGTGGGAAGCCCCAGCCCCTTCCCTGGCTGGGGGTGTGTGTGAGAGCAGGTGGGGGTCTCAGGCTGAGATTCCTCTGCACAGGGGCTTGTCTGTTTCAGGTGGCTTGTCTCTGGCAGTGACAGGAAGGGAATGCCAAATTAACGCTGGGTAATAAATTCTGCAAAGCCAATAAAAGCAAAGCAGAGGGATAGATGGAAGAACCACAGCAACTGATTAAACATTTTTGTTGGCAGTCCCAGACACATGGCACATTTTCCAAGGTTTGCATCAAGGAGACATCTGGCCACAGCCCAGGCGTTCGTGGAAGGGAATCACGGTGAGAAGTGATGAGGGGTCTGGGGAGGGCAGGACCCTCCAAGGGGCAGTAGGCTGAGGAACAGGCACTGTTTTGGGGGCTGAGGCACCTCCAGGGCAATGGTCCTTTGGTTGGGACACTTCCCGGGAGAGGCATGTTGGGATCTACCCACAGTCTGAGCTTCAGGCCCAGGCTTGCAGGCCAACTCTGTGGTCTGCAGGAGCCAAGGCCTGGGAAGAGAATGTTCTGTGCTTGGAATGCCTGCTGCCCAGCCCCACCACACCCCACACCCCTACTCAGGATTCTGGAATCAAGGCCTGAGGCCCAGCCCTCGCCTGTTGAGAAAGCGAGCTAGATCAATTGACTGAGTATCATTAGATGGGGCCAGAGCTGGCCCACAGGAGGACCCTGGGACTCTTGACTCCTTGGGCATCCTGATCACGTCACAAAATATTCTCTACCTCTGTCCCCTTGCCCATGTAGTTTCTCTCCCCAACATCCTTCCTCCCTTCAAGGCCCTGCTGTGCTCTAGGGCCCTGATTCCTCTATGCTTCCAGGGTAGCAGCACACGTGTTGACACGAGCTGTGTGTGTATGTGTGTGCATATGTGTGCTCTGTGCCTTATTTGTTTCTGCCTTTCTTCCCATGCTCACTGACCATGCTGAAAGTCCCACTAGGGATCTGCATGGGCTAATGTGGACCTGTGATGGTGAGTGGGAGCACATGGGTGGAGAGGAACAGTGATCAGCTGACTCGGGCCAGATGTCTGCTCTGTTAGGAAGAAGTGGATTTCCACATAAAACTCTCTACTCCTTCTATGATTCGCTACAGCCCGCAAGATAAACTCCAGTCTTCCCAGCTTCCCCAGGAGACCCTGCCTGCAGCAGCCCCAAGTCAATGCCCCTGAAATATAGGCCAGGTTATCACTGTGACAGCCTGGGAACTGCTCAGAAGTGTTACTCACCCCTGTGAAAAGGCAGAGGGATGTGCTGGGATCCTGGTTTCTCTCCCATTTCAGTCCCACAATGGGCTATCAGCTCCCACTAAAATTCAGTGCTTAGGAGCTTCCAGGAGCTTTCTCCCTCTTACTGCACACACAGAGACATGGACCAAGACTTTATCAGCCAACTCCAGCAGGAGTGAGGGGCGTCCATGCTCCCTGATCCCATCCCCTTTGCTCACATTGAGGGGGCATGGCTCTCAGCCTAGTCAGACCCTGTACCTGCCACAGCACCTGGTAAGTCCACTGCCCAGCCTGTGACTCTGTCCTCTCTGCCCTCTGCATGTCTTAGCCCAAAGGGGCAGGCCACTTGTGTGCCCAAGACCATGGCTACAGCATCCTACCCACTCTCCCCACCTCCAGGCCCCCTGGGCATCAGCCCAGCCTTCTGCCTGTTCCTTACTGGCCACACGAACCACTTGGTTTCCCTCAACTATGTCCTGCTCAGTCTCACCTCCACAAATGTCCTCACCCAACCCTCACCTGGACACATGCTCATCCTCTGGGATTCCACTTGGAGGTCACCTGCTGGGGCCAAGCCTTCCTGGTGGAGTTGCCAGCTGCTCCTCCATGCACCATCTCTTAGCACAGAACTCAGTTCCCTGTATTGCGTCTCTCTCCTTGCAGCCTCCGGGGCTGGCAGAGGGCCTCACACTAGTCAGTGTTTAGAGAATTAAGCTTGGTCTCTCCAGAACAAGAGTTGCCTTAAAGAGAAGGTCATAGGGCCCAAGTCTTCACCTACCTCTGAGAAGAACACAGAGAGGATGACCAGACTGATCCAGTGAATTACACCAGCAAACTGGAATGCACTGGAAACTGCAATGAACACAGTGATAGGGGCCAATTTTAGGAGTAAGGAATTAGGTGCATCAGTAGAGGGGCTTCACAGCATGGAGGCAGACCCCTGGGATCCCGGGGCCTGCTCATGTGAACATTTAGATCTGGATGAAATCGGGCCAGAGAACACCAAGGGAAGCTTTAAGTGTCTGCAGTGGAGATGGTGGGAGGTTGGCAGACCAGTGATGTTGCTGTTCTCTCCACTGAGGGGCTGCCTCCGTCTCCCCCACAGGCCACCTCTCTGAATTCCAGCTCAGTCCCATCAGCCTCAGTGGGCTTTGTGCTGTAGCCATCCTCCTGGAAAGGACCCTCTGGGGGCGCTGAGGAAGACATCTGCAGCTTTCAGATCTGGGTAGTAGCTTCAGTCAGGTCTAGATGAGCTTTCAGAAATCTCTACTACAATGCACCCCCAAAGCACCGTGCATGGTTCATGGGACTCAAGGCAAGTGTACTTTGACTTTTTTTTCTGAAAACTCTGAGTGGCAGAGATGGTGGTATTGGTCAAGGTGTTTGGGGAGAAAGCTGGAACAAGAACTGGAAGAGGGAGCCAGGCATGGGGTGGGGGATGTCAGCCTCCCGAAGTAGCACAGCAGGTGGCTGGAGTCTGCTACACTTCCAAGTTGCTCTGCTGGCCTCCAGACTCCGGAGTGTGAGTGGGGAGAGCCCTCAGCCACTGAAAGCTCCTACCCGACCTTCCACCAGTCAATCCTTGGAGTTAAGTTGCCATCTCCAGAAGGCCCTTTCAACATACAGGAGCCACAACCAGCCTCCGAGCCCTAGCAGGGCATAGTTTATCAGGCGCAAGGCCAAAAGCAGGGTGCTGGGGCCCAGGACAAGGGTCAGGTAGGCTGTAATAGGGAGTGAGTGGAAATGGATGCTCCCAGAGGGCAGGCCTGAAAGAGATACTGGTGGGACATCCTGGGGCAGGGTGGCAGGGCCAAAACAGGGTGCAGGCACACCACTGAGAACACCCTTGTGCTGCTTCCCTACTGGACTCCAGCCAGGCCTGCTTAACATCCAGCTCAGCATGCCCTGTGGGCCAAAGGAAAATGCCCAGAGCCATCAGTGGGGTGGGCTGGCTGGAAAGAGAGGAACCCACAGCCTCCCCTAAAGCTCTGAGATCAGTAACCCAGGGGAGTGGGCAGAAACCATGTCCTGGAACATGTCCAGGGGAGAAGTCTGCAGTACCACATTCCAGGTGGGAGACTTTGCGGTCCCCTGACATGGGCCAATATGATGCTTAGAAGGTGAGCCCTGGAGATGCTGTGCACTCTTTCTGTCCTGGGGCCACATGAATACTAGTGGGAACTGAGAGGCTGAGGCCTGTGTGACACCACAAAGACCTCCAGATGATTCTGAAAACATAAAATCTCTCCCCATTATTTCTCAAATGAATTCCTGTGCCTTTTTTTACGGTTTGCTTTAGAAGAGCAATAAATCTCTGATTGTGCATTTTATGGAATTTAAGATGCCTTTTATGAGCTGCTATTGGATCTCCCACCAAAATCAATCTCCTTGATACTTAATTTTAAGCAGAATTCCAGTGTCGGCTGGATTCTTAGTTCTACTCAATGCCTTGTCACAACCTGAGCAGCCAAGGGCCCAGAGTATAATCCATGACAGGGAAAGAAAGACTCCGTTATGGTCAGACCTCATAAAAAGCAGACACATGGATGAGTGGGAGAGAAAGTAGACAACATGGTTTAATTGAAGACAGGTTGAGGATAAAACCAGGGCTGATCACTTTATGCTGGAAGATGCTTTGATTGGAACCAAGGGGCCATCAACTGCACAAAACCCAATGAGGCTTATCAGACAAAACCAAGTCTATGCTCCCTGTCATCCTCTCTAGAGAGTAGGGAAAGTGGATAGAAGGAGCTTTGAGGGACTCTGAGTACAGAGGCCCCAGTAAAGAAATTGGGGGCATTTGAGAAAACAAGTCCAAGACAACTGAATGGGTTTGGGAATAGCTGGATCTATAGTCCTAAATTTTGCCAATGGTAGGAACAGAACTCCCTCAGGGGGCCAACAATTTCATCTCTTTTTTATTTGTACTTGAATGATCCACCTTCTGAATCGGGGAACTATGAGGAACCAGGAGCTCTACCAGACACCACTCACTCATCCAAAGCCAAGAGTCAAGACCCTTGGCACCCCTGCTGGTGCAAGAAACAGAGGTCTTCAAGGATGGGGGCAGGAAGCAGGCCCTCCACTCTGACAGCCACATTGCCATGGGACATCCAGAAGGAAAGAAGAGGTAGCAGATGAGCCATTGGCTGCCATGTGCATCAGGTTCCCAGACACAAGAAACAAGGATGAACACCAAGAGGATCTAAAGTGGGGGAGAATTGGCCATGCCATTAAATGGCCTGGTGGCTTGAAGTCCCAGCTCCAATACCTCTTACCTAGGAACAGTGTAACTGCTCCACAACTTAATTCCGTGGTCTATAAAATGGGATGGTATCATCCTTGCCCATTTCACAGGGTTGCTGCTAAGCCCAAATGTATGGAAAAGTGCTTTCAAAACTTTCACATTATATATAAATAACACTGCCAACTTACAGCTGGATGAAAATACAAGGAATCACATTGTCATTGCAGTTGCTGCCATTATTAGTTACTACAAGATGATATGCCTCCACACATGGGAACTCTCCAATCTGGAAAATTCCAAATGGGAACAATAAAAAAAAGTGCATACAGGGGTCCCCAACGGTTTTGATCTCATCAGTTTCCAATCATGGAATGCTGGAGAGGGGGACTGAAGAGGCCACATTGGGTAGAGAGGGGCAAACTGATGATGGGGGTGACAGGGAGAAAAAGCTGCCAGATTTCCTCCCCAGCGGTAATCCCCATGAGCCAAGGGGTCAGGGGTGTAGCAGTG
The DNA here is from genome assembly GCF_041296265.1 of Equus caballus. Classification (NCBI taxonomy): domain Eukaryota; kingdom Metazoa; phylum Chordata; class Mammalia; order Perissodactyla; family Equidae; genus Equus; species Equus caballus. Next base: position 129,695,742 of record NC_091684.1, on the reverse strand, counting down.
GTGTTGGGTTGGGAGCAGGTCACACTGCTGGTTGGGGACCCCTGATGGATGCACACTGAATATTGACATCATAGGTATTTGTATATGTATCTCTCTTGCTACTCACACTGGAGAAGCTTTATATCTATTAGAAGTTCCAGAGTCAGGAGAATCACCACCAATATTACACAGGCTACCAGGAAACTGTTGAGACTTGCACTGAGCAAAAATACCTGCCACACGGCTGCTCTCTTCCCACAGCACGGCTTCAGCCAAGTAGACCTGCGGGGACAAAAGTTGGGGAGGAGGCACTGAGAGGGGTGAGACCCCAGCCATAGCCCTGCTCTCAAACCCACCTGCATCACTCCTCCTGGGCTCCACGTTTCCTGAAGAATCACAACCTTATTCAAGAGGCCACTGAGTAGACTTATGAAGAGCAAAAACATCTCATTAAGAGATGGAGCTCAGTTTAAAGGCTGATCTAGGCAACTCGCAGCATCTCTCTGTGCTTCAGTCTCCTCATCTTTAAAATAGGTATGAAACCCACATCTCATAGGCTAGCAAAGACTGCAGGTCACAAAGGTTAGGTGAGAGTCTGGCTATGTGGAAAGTGCTGCATGAAAAAGAGCTGTTATTATTATGCTTTTGCGTGGTCTCAGAACCCAGCACAGGCTCTGGCATCCAGGCATCTGATCCTCAGTTCGCCTCTAATAAATGCTCAAAGAATTTATAAATGCATTTTCAGTTTTTTCAGCTATACAAGGGAAGATCGGAACTAGATCCCTGTTTCTCAAAGTAGGTGGTATGGAATGCTGGTTCCACAGAATGTTAATGGTTGTTACTTGAGAAAAGGTTCCCATGGTTGGGTAAGTTTTGGAAAATTTGGGTCAAACTTATATAGATGCTTTTCTCTGAGGGATATTTCAGTGCCTTTAATATGCTATTATGCATCATCATGCTCCAAAAGAGATTACAATATCAGTTTTTCCAAAACTCGCTGGACCATGGTATCCTTTTATCACATAGCATCTGGTGGGACTACTGTTCCATGGACCATCTTTTGGGAAACCCTTCACTAAATGATCTTGAATGTTCATAGGTAAAGATGAGGCAACTGGGGACAGAATCTTTTCCAAGTGGGTTTGGAAGTAGAGAGGAGGTGCAGAATCTCAGAGCTAGGTGGTTCTCTTAGGACATTTGACCCACTCCTTCAGAAACACAAGATCCCAGGAAAAAGGGGTGCCTCTAAGGGGGCATAGGGATGCTGAAATCAAACATCACTGCCTTGGTAGTTTAGTTACAAGCTGAAACTGCTTACCTGCCTTGATGAGGAAGAATTAGAAGCCCAGAGACAGTACTAGTTGGGGAGTCCTCACTTCTTGCTCAGACTTTGGCCTCCCAGGACCATGTCAAAACCACTCTGGGCCTCAGCCTCCCCATTTATAAAACTCCTTAACCTCTAGGGTTATTGGAAGTTAAATGAGAAAATGTATCTGACTTATAAAGCACCATGTAGCTGAAATGGATTGATGATGATGATGGTGATAAATTATTAGATGGCCCAGTTGGCCGCCACCCCCCATCCTTCCCATCTAGAGGGAGCAATCTGCTGAAACCCACGGCTAGGGGGCCAGTGCCCACCCCCGAAGATCCCAAGGGTGTTGCTGGGAGGGCCAGCTCTGCTTCAAGGTGCTCCCTTCTCCAAGAAGGAATAATGTGAATGTTTCAAGGAGGAGCTTTCTTCCTCATGATCCATCTAGAGAAAGCATGAAGGAAGGTGGGACAAAGCTCATGGCTCTTCAAGAAGACTGGCAGGAAATTTAGCTTATTCAAGTCTTTCTGGATATTTTCTAAAACCTATGGGAATGATAGGCACTGTCCTTGGCTCTGGGGAATGCACAGACTGGGGGTTCAGTCCCAGTCTCGGGAAGCTGGTCCTAGAAAGATGGGTCAGAGATTTCCACAGGTGATGGAGGGAGAGAAGGAGGGCACATTGGATGGGGGATGTGTGATTTAAGTGAGCCCCACAGGGTGCCAGGGTGTGGTGTAGGGACAAATAGACCAGCCAGGTCAGAAGAGAAGGTTCTCATTAAGGAAGAAGCAGAAGACAGGGGGACACAGGTGAGTGGAGTCTCAACTATGAAGGTCACTGATGATACCTTCATCATCCATTGTAGAGGGGTCTCGAAGGCCACTGCAGAAGCACTTCTCTCCCCTTTCTCACAGGCTCAAGTGGGCCAACCCAAAAGCGAGAGGCTACAGGGTAAGCCCCAAACTTGACACCACATGGAGCTCAGTGGGGCTGCCAGATAAAATATGGGACATCCAGTTAAATCTCAGATAAACAGTGAACAATTTCCTAGTATAAGTATATCCCAAACATTGCATAGGACATACTTATACTAAAAAATTATCCATTGTTTATCTGAAATTCAAACTTAACTTGGGGTCTTATATCCTTATTTGCTAAACTTGACAACCCTAAACTCAGAGCAGATGGGTCTCCAGGAGGCTTGGTGAGGATGGTTGTGATTTGGTCTGAGGAATGCATGAGAACCCTGGGATACAGGCAAGAAGTTAGTGTCAGTGATGAAAGGCCACAAGAGGGCCACCAGTGGGAGGGGCTGGGTGTGTTTGTCCAGGAGGGGCAGGAAAGAAGGGTGAGGGCAGTGAAGATTCCACCTCAAGCTCAGAGGGACAGAGGCCCAGAGAAGCCCAGAGGCTGCTGCCCCCAGGGAACTATCAGCTGAGCATTGCTTTTGTATATGAAAGACCCTTTGAATTTTAACATATATTTGGACATCACTACTGGGCTGACTTATCCTCCTGATCCGTCCAAATGTCTCACCTCCTCCCCCTCTTTCTTTCCCCACAACGTGACATTCCTGCCCCCCTTTCTGCTGGCCCTATTTTAATCTCTCACGCCTCTCACACCCAGCCTTCAGCTGCCTCAGCACTTCCTCTGGAAGTTTCACACTTCCCTTGTGCCCCCTGTTAACTCCTCCCGGCAAGCACCGTCATTGCCAGGTCTCAAAGGAGACTCAGCTCCAATTCTACTTCCTCTCTAAAACCCATCCAATTGTCTGCGGTACCTAAAACTGATGCCATTTCCCTGTCATTGAAATTTGAGCCAAGCACCTTCTGCAGTTATAAACAAAAACGGGCAGCTGGCAGGCCGTTTGCCTGGAATGGTGTCAGGTCAGAGCAGCCAGCAGGAAGACACACCTGCACGGTCAACGGGAGGAGCAGGGGTATGCGTTCACCTCCATGCCTTGCACAGCCCTGGAGCGTGGGGTGCACCCTTCAGAGACTGCTCCTTCTACCCCAAGAGGAAGGTCCCGAAGGGAGAAGGGGATGAAACAAACCATTTGTTTCTTCAAGTGGCAGGCTCTCTATGAACAGGAGACTCCAATCTTGACCTGCTTCCATGGCAGGGAAAAGTCATTTTCTATCGGTGCTTAAAATGACAAAATGTTGATTTTTACTTTCCTGTTTGGTTAGAAAACTTCCTAACCAGACCAGGGTTTGGTTATGGGGAAGCTGTAGGTGCAAAGTACGGTGGCTGAGCCTGGGGATCTGCATCCAGGTGAAGAGCTGCAGGCAGGTGTCCCGAGTCACCTGTGGTCTGAAGTTGGCAATAGCTGGCCTGGCCCTGATACCACAGCACTCCTCGGCCAGGGAGAGGACTGCGCAGATGGCAGGATTCAGAGATCAGGCAGGGGAAGATCCAGAAATGAAGGCCGGATGCCCACCATGGGCCAGGTAGGCACTGTGATCCAAAAGGGCAGCAATCTTGCCCTTGGGCAGTTTACATTCTAGTGGGCTAGAGAGTCGAACAACAAACAGAACAACTTAGTAAATTACCTGGTGTACTACAAGGTGGTAGGTGCTGTGGGGAAAAAAATGGGGGCATGAAGGGTGACACTTTAAATAAGGTGGACAGGGTAGTCATTGCTGAGAAAGTGACATTTGTGAAAGTTGGAGGGAGTGAGGCCTGTGGATATCTCGGGGGATAGCTGAAATGTACACTAAATAGGAACTGTTCATGGTAAAATTCTATTCAGCCCCCAAAGTACCTCCAGCACAATAAACACTAGAAGGACAGGAGCCAGGAGTTGGGCTGGGAGAAGGTGGGGCTTCCCTTTCAGTGCTGGGTGCAGCTTACCAAACCCCACCCAGGGCAGGTGCGACAGGCTTTCCTACTACCGTTGGCACAACCAATGCACTTCCCAAAGAACCCCAAGCCAGCTGAAAAACGGAGCTTGTGCCTACTGCTCCAGTCCCGTTCCACTCCTGTGCCAGCCCCATTGTCCCCCACTACCCGTGACTGCCTTCAGCTACCAGCCCCTCAACCACACAAGTCTGAGAGTGACTTCACGAGGCCCCCTTTCGCACAAGTTCAAGGGGTGCTATTTGCATCACACTCTATGTGAGCCCCAAGACTCCGGGGCAAGACATATGGAGGCAGGCTCAACTGAAGCCGACAGAGAGAAGACCACCAGTCAAAGAAAGGATGGTATCCAGGGACATGGTAGCTGGTGAGGAGTGGCTGCCTTGGGGCAGGGAGGCTGGAATCTGCATCCAGGTGAGTTGTTCTCAACGCTGGCTGCATCCTAGGACCACCAATAGAGCTTTTAAAAATCCCTGTGCCCAGGCCACACACCAGACCATTTAAATTACAACCTCTGGAGTGGGACCCAGGCCTTAGTATTTTTTGATCTCCTTAGGTGATTCCAATGTGAAGCCAAGATTGAGAGCCACTGTCCTAGGTCCTTCACGCCCAATGGGCTCCAGGGACCAGCAGTATCATCATCTCCTGGGAGCTTGTTAGAAATGCAGAATCTTGGGCCTTCCTCATACTCACTGAATGAAAATCTGCATTTCATTGAGATCCCAGGTGATTTGGGTGAGAACCACTAGTTTGGATTTAGCAAGAGGTAACAGGTATCTGAGGAGGCGGGCAGGGCATAGCAAAGGGAGTCTGGGAGTAGGAGAGATGAGACAGTGAAGGCAAGCAGGTGCCGAGCCAGCCCTGGGGCTGGGGCACGGGACCTAGCACTGAGGGAATGGTGAAGCAGGCAGGCCCTCTGGGGGGCACGGACTCAGGGGAAGAAGGCGGCAGTGACACTCACTGAGACTGAGTGTGTGTCTGCAGGCTGTCGAGGGCTTCCTTAGCCACAGATCTGAGGCTGAAGCCGCAATCCAAGCAGGCTCCGGGCTTCCAACTCCTTGAAGAACAGGACCATGGACCACAAGGCTCCAGGACAGAGGCTGGGCTGAAGCAGCAGACTTTCTGGCTGACCCAGTGTTTGGAAATCTCAAGCTGTTAATAAAATTTCCTCTGAAATACAAATGACTCAGACATCCCTAGGAGACTGTGTTTTAGCAGGAAAATAGAATATATGCAGTTTCAAAATATCTCTGAGCGGTTAAATAATGACTCAAGGAACTTAATGGGCCAAAAGGAAATCAGCATTGACTCTTTAATTAGAGAAGATACTTTCCTTCCATCTCTTCAGCATCCAGCCCATCAAAGTCCTGGAACTGGTTCTCAGGGTGCTGTTATCCCTGGAATCACCACCAGAGGACAGGTGTCTTCCAATTTCATATCTTGATGCCGCAACAGCGAGGGGACAGCTCCAGGAGGCCGACTTGGGCTGCCAAAGTCTGTAAATACCAACAACCAGATGGCTTCTCCTGGCAGGTGGGCAGGAGTTCTACCGTGAGGTTCCACCAATCACTCCTGAGGCCTCAGAAATCCTGGGGCAGGCAGGGAGGCCGGGAAACTTTACTGCTTCTGCTTTATATTCTTAGGTGTCTTGATAAAAGTTTGAGAGAATAACTTCTAGAATATTAAAATAAACTTTGCCAAATTTCCGATGGATCCTTCATGTGAGGTAAGGCCACGGAAGTGGCCCAGAAGGAGGCAGCTCCAGGTCACTGCTCCATCAGGCAGTGTTCCCAAGCCTGGCACTGAAACAGCCCCATTCTGAAAGGTGAAGCAGAACCGTGTGGTGCCAGGATTGCCAGGGCTGTGTTTACCCCAGCAGTCCAGTGCACCACCAGGCCAGCGTGGCTGCCAAGCCAGTGTGGCTGGGAGGATGCACAATGGTGAGAGGGGGCAGTGGCTAATGTACTGGGCCTGTGGAGACCTTCAAGTTGTCTGAAGAGATGCTCACAGGCAGTAGAGTCAGACTGTCCCCAGAGGAGGTAGCAGACCACAGAAAAGCCTATTTCCCTGGAGGCAGCCAGACCAGATGGCCCTGTCAGTCCCACATTGAGATTTTCATCCCTCAAGTCCCCAAAGAAAGGAGCTGAGGGAGGGGGTTGAAGTGAGTCAAACCCTGAGATTAGGCCGTCTGAGACCCCTTCTGTCCCCAAGATGCTCCAATTCTTAATGCTGAACACTTGTGGCCTGGATGTCGCAGACTTGGTGGTGGTTTTGACTGTCAACAGAACATTCCGTGGCCCCACTTTACTTTTCTTTACTGTATTTATTCCAGATGATTAAAATATTGTCAGAGAAAGCCATGAGGCTGGCTTAAATCCAACTTCTGACAGTGACCTGGGCTTTATTTTGATTGATTTAGCAAACACTTATAAAACACTTACTATGAACCAGGAACTGTTCTGAACACTTTACAAATCTTAATACATCTAATTGTTTTAAAAGACAATTCCTTCAACTTTTCTCTCTGTTGACAAACAGTGGGGAAAGTCAGATTTTTCCATCTCTCTGGGTTTTTTTGGTTTTTTTCTGAGGAAGATTAGCCCTAAGCTAACTGCCGCCAATCCTCCTGTTTTTGCTGAGGAAGACTGGCCCTGAGCTAACATCTGTGCCCATCTTCCTCTCCTTTATATGTGGGATGCCTACCATAGCATAGCTCGCCAAGCAGTGCCATGTGCGCACCTGAGATCCAAACCGGCGAACCCCGGGCCGCCGAAGCTGAATGTGCACACTTAACCACTGCGCCACCGGGCCGGCCCCTCCATCTGTCTGGGTTTTGGTGGCAATTGGAGTCTCCAAATTGTATTCCCACAATTGACTGAACTCTGAGGGCAATCTTCGAGTCTCAGTTTTCTAATCCCCAAAGTGGGAATAAGTATTATCTAAATTTGCAGAGCTATTCTTCTAAAACATTAAAAATAATATATGTAAAGCCCATACACAGTGCTACCTGGCTACTATACGTGTCTACCCTGATGATGATTTAGGTACATGGGAATTAGAAAGGGGATTAATTATCTAAATATGGGAAGTTCCAACATTCATTCCGTTCCACACTTAGTTATCACATGCCCACTAAATGCCAGGGATGGTATTGGCCTGAGAACATGAGGGTGGACAGGGCCTTCATCCTCATCGAGCCTGCAGCCTTGTATGTGAATTCTGACTATGCAATGGGCTCCTAGACCTAGAGCGCTCTGAAAAGCAAAACAAATAAAGAGAGAAAAAAAGCAGGAGAGGGAAATGAGTTCACATGTGTAGGACTTCTCCAGAGACAAATATCCCCTCGTGAGAAACATAAGCCCAACGTCCACAGGGATGCTGGAGCTTCTTTCTCACTCTCCCAGGGAGAACCAGAACAACAGGAAAAGCACTGTCAAGTATCCCCTTTGTTCCTGTACCCAATTCCAAGAGGCAAGCCACAGTGGTACACACAGAGCCAGAAATATGAGCACATAAATACATTTCACATAAAAGGAACTCTCAGGTTGGAGGTGAGAGGTGACTCTCCCAGCCCTTTGGGAGAACTAGAGCAATTGAAGTTTCCATACAAGCATCTTGAATTCTCCAATCAGAGCTAAAGGCAAGTCCTACCTCCTTGGGGAGGAGAGAGGGGGGAGGGCCGTGTGCAGCTGGGGTCATGGGAGTCTGACAATTGCTTGTCCCAGTATCTCAGATTTCTTGCATCCTTGGAAATGCCAACTCTGGGAAAGACTGCAGGGTATGGTGGCAAGAGCTTGGGGCTGGGAGTTAGGAGCTGTCACCACACTTGGCAAGCCACAAAACCCCCCTCTGGGGACATAATGGCTGACACACACCATGGACTGGCTGCCCCTACTTGGGGGGACCCAGGGTATTGTCCACACATCTCTGAAGGGCTGCCATGGGGTTCAAGCCTGACTTAGGTGAGGGAGAGAGGTGCTATTGGACCAATTTGCCATAGGAACCCCCTCCCACCTCGAGAGTCCTCAATTCTGGGAATTGGACACAAGTCTGACAGTGTCCTTTGTGTCACGCTTTGTGGGCAGGGCTGCCTGGATGAGGTCAGCTTCCTAACCCGGTAGGAACCAGTGGGCCACAGTTTTCAGGCATACCCTCCTTCTCTAGCTCTCTCTGGTTCTGAGCTGTGGATTGGCAAATTCTGGGTTGGCCACGCTCCCGCTTCTTCTGTTTGGCTAAAGTCCAGATCCCAGGTACCTCCACAGATGACTGGGAACCCCAAGCCCTATAAGTTTCAGCTCACTTTCCTTGGGAGACCTGGCCTTGGGTTTAAATTTTCCTCCCATCAGTCGAGTCAGTACTCACACACCCTGCAGAGGTGGTCAGAGGCGCTCTGCCACCACCTAGTGGTCGCCAGTGGCTGTACACCCTGCATCTGTGAGTAGATGGTGACCCGAGTTTTGTTTTGCTGAGAAATAAGATATCTGTGAATTTACTGCCTTCTTAATCAATGCAAGATCTTTGAAGTTCTTGGACTACAAGAAAGAGAAAGAGGCTAACTTGTAATTATCAAGAAAAATCTTTTGATCTGAATTAAACCTTTATTCCTTGGTTAGGGCATCAAGAACCCTCCTAGGGGCTGGCCTGGTGGTGCAGTGGTTAAGTGCGCATGACGGGCTTCAGTGGCCCAGGATTCGCCAGTTCAGATCCCGGGTGCGGACACAGCACCGCTTGGCAAGCCATGCTGTGGTAGGTGTCCCACAGATAAAGTAAAGGATGACGGGCACGGATGTTAGCTCAGGGCCAGTCTTCCTCAGCAAACAGAGGAGGATTGGCAGCAGATGTTAGCTCAGGGCTAATCTTCCTCAAAAAAAAAAAAAAAGAAAAAAGAAAGAAAGAAAGAAAGAAAGAAAAAGAACCCTTCTAGAAGCCTGAGCCTACCAAAAATATAGAGTCGTGGGTCACAAGGTCAGCTTAGGGTCCAGGGACAACGGGTACACCAAAGGAAGAGGTGGTGTTTTATCACAGACAAGTCTCATTGGCATCAAGAAAATGGATTAAGGAAGCTCTTTTAAAATTTTTTCTCCTTGGGGGAAAACTGACTCAAAGACTTCACAAGCCATATGATGCAACTTCTAGACTTTGCACTTGCAAAGTCATGGCAGGGATGAACTTGCTTTTTAAGCCTGAATCCCGAAAGGCTTTTACTTCTTCTAGAAGGACGTTAAAATTGTACTAAGTGAAGTTGGCATGTTCTGAGGCAAATGTTATTTATTTCTTTTAGAATGACTTTGTGGAGGGGGTGTGGCATTGGCAGGGATGCCTAAAGGTAGGCCAGCCACAGACCATAGCCTTAAGTTCTGGGGCATGAGAAGCCTGGTCCTTCCCTGTGTCTCTTCCTCGACCCTATATAGGTCTGGGGGCCAGCCCCAAACTCTCCCCAAAAGGAACCGGGCTTCCCTTTCTCTTCTAATCCTTACCTTAACACAGCCTCACCCATTCACTTACTCACTCCTCACTCAAGTCATTCCTTCATTTAGTCAACACTCCCTCTGTTCCAGGCTCAAAGGATCTGAACCCTGAGGCAAGCCCTGAGGGAGCACCTGGTCCAGTACTATAGACAGACTGGAGAACAGACAAGTAGAGCCCAGTGTCATGAATGCTGTGAGGGAGGTAGGCAAAGTGCTATGGGTGCACAGAGTCAGGGCCCCAGCCACGGTGGGGTGGGAGGACAGAAGACTTTCTGGAGGAGGTGGTCCTTGATCTAGACAGTATGAGGAGAGGGAAGTGTATTTTGGGCTCCAGCGTAGTAGGTTCCTCCATTCCCTGCTCTTTGCCTCCAGCCTTTGTTTGCTGGAATATATAAAATTATTTTAGTCTTTATTTAAACATGTTGCTATACAGGACCTGCCTTCTTTTTCTAGCCTGACATCTCAAAACCCATTCCTATGCCCTCATTATATTTTATTCCTCTGATTGTGAAGCTCCAGAAGAAATGTGCCATTGGCATCATCTCCAATTAAAAATGTTCCTTTCTGTCTATCAGGCCTTCCTCCAAGCTTCTGCTGTCTGGGGATCTGGCCCTGACTTCTCAGTTTAGACCTTTTAGAACCCTAAAATACAAATTACAAAAGGCTAAATATCTTTCATTTCTTAATTTTTACATGTTTGACAAAGACTATCTTACCTACTCTCCATGACCATCTCTGTACCCTTTTTTTTACCAAAAAGATGGGGAGAACTATCTATGAGGCCACAGAGTCTCCTCTGTAAAAGGGGGTGACAACTCTTGCCGTCCACCACCTTCCTCAGCACATACGCTGTTACCATCCTCTCTCCTATGGACTGTGAGCCTCCCTAGGGTGGAGACTCTGGGCTTCTCTGAATTTTCTCTTTTGTGGCCTCTTGTCTAGTCCAGACCCTGCAAACCAACCAGGCCTTCAATGTACTGCGGCTGGTTAAGAGAAGGTAGAACTTCCAGTCTGAGCCATGAGTTAGTCTCCTGGAAACCGTCTCTCTCTTCCAAAGGTGGATGGTTGGTTCACTGAGAAGCAGTTCTATGCTTCACTTTCCCACCATTGAAAGGGGTGATGTCCAATGCCAAAGAATGTCCAGAACCAGGCAGGAGGGGTTCTGGTTACACGAAAGCACAAAGCCAGGATGATGGACACAAGTCAAACTGTTATCAGAGTGGAAGAATCAAGTTGACTAAGTTATTGAAGAAAGAGTCTAAGAAGATAGACATGTTTCTAGATCTTTCCCAAATCGAAAAATGACTAGAAAGGCAGAAGGATAGATCTAATTCTGGACTGAAGGCTATGAATGGAGACTTGGTTCTCTTAGAGGCTGTGGTGCCTTGTGGATGATTCTCCAATATCCATCCTACCTCTGGCCCACTGGGTAACAATGTGATTTGGGAAATGATATAGTTCAAAGGGTGAGCCTGACTGGCTTATGGGTTTTCCCATATCCCTTACAATGTCATCCAATTCTACCCAATGAGACATGAGGAGAGAGCAGCTGAAGGATTCCGGGGAAGTTCTTTGTTGCTCTTAAAAGAGAATGATGGGCAGCTATTTTCTCTTGCCAGATATGAAAGAGGAAGGATATGGCCTGATTATCACAGGCAGCCCTCTCACAAACTAAGGGAAAACTTACAGCGTCAGGACGAAGCCAACACTGTTGACAACAGAGTGGAGAGATGAAAAGAAGGAAACTGTGCCCCGCCTAGGGATTGTTGAGACTCTGGGTCAACCCCAAAGCTGCCCTAGCCCTGGGCTCCATGTTACAGGGGAATGAAAGTCCTTGTTGTTTGAGTTTGAGATGATTTTTCTGTTATATGCAGTCCAAAGCACCTGGCAGACAGAGTCTCCAATCCTTTGTGAGAAGAATGGTATGGTGAAGAGATATTAAGGCAGGGGCTGGCCCCATGGCCAAGTGGTTAAGTTCACGCGCTCCGCTGCAGGCGGCCCAGTGTTTCGTTGGTTCAAATCCTGGGTGCGGACATGGCACTGCTCATCAAACCAAGCTGGGGCAGCGTCCCACACGCCATAACTAGAAGGACCCACAATGAAGAACATACAACTATGTACCGGGGGGGCTTTGGGGAGAAAAAGGAAAAAGAAAAAAAAGAGAGAGAGATTAAGGCAGCAGAAATTTACAGGACTTGGAGATGAAAGAACATGAGGGATGAGGGAGAAGGAATTGAGCTAGTCTGTCAGGATGTAGTGGGACATTATGACCAACTCAGCTGGGGCTCAGACATGCTCAGACACCTCCTCTGTTCCCCTTGCCCCCTTCCCCTGAGTGATGTTCACATATGAAGACATGTGGAGGTTTGTGTTTTATCACTATTGGAGGAGGAGGCACTTGGTTGGTGGGAGGAGGCAGGGAGGGAGAGGATGATGATGTAGGTGGCATGATCGCCAGTGCAACCCTTAGATTGAATTGGAGACCTGGTTGTAGAGAAGTGAAGGCCAAAACAAACAGGACCAGAGCTGTGGCCAGAAGCAGCTCATTTCTGGGCTCATCAATAGCATGGTACAGAGTCTGGGGTTGGGGGGAGGGTTTTCTTCCCCACCTTTTACAGGCACCCTGTGGCCTTGTGGTTTCAGAAGCCCCTGAACTTGGCACTAGCAGTCCACAATGGACAATGTCAGTGGTAGCAGCTTCATGGGCAGTGGACATGGATGAGAGGGAGCCAGAGGAGGGGAGAAGGAAGGACACAAATTCTAGTGATGACTATATCTGAATGACTGCCTTCTTCGGGCTTTGGTGTCTTGGAAACCACTGGCTCCTGTCAAGGCAGGAAGGAGGCTTAGGGTCTTTGTAAATGAGCCTCAATGCACATGTGACTCATTTTGGTAGTAATGGGTTGGGGAGGCCAGGCAGCGAGGTCTAGGTTCCATGGTCAGGGCCATAGAAAACACATTTTGGCAAAAGATAATTTGTTTTGGAGCCTATTTGGTTTGAAATGGCCAGAAGTTCCGGATGGGCAGGTCATGGCTCCTCAGGCTGGATTTGAGTGCTATCACTGAAAAGGCTGTTTTAGCAATAATTTGGGTAGAAACAAGAATATTTCTCCTCTCAAATATGCAGCCAATTCAGAGGCAGAAGAACAGATAATTCCACAGATACCTGTTAGGATTCTGGGGTGTGTTTGGGACCCTGTGACAATGTCCAGGGAGTAGATGGAAATGAGCCAGGAGTTCAAGAGAGAGATCTGGAATAGAGACACGGCTTTGAAAGTTACAAGTTGAAGGATATTAATTTAGTTATGGGGATGGATGACATTACCCAGTGTGTAGAATTAGTAGAGCAAAATGGTGAAAGACAGAAAATGAAGAACTCCAACGTTTAAGAAGCAAGCAGAGGAAGAACAATCTTTCAAAGGCCTAGAGGGAACAGCCAGAGGGGTAGGAAGAAAATCAGTAGAGTGTGGTTTGGCAGCAGACAAGGGAAGACTGTGTTTCAGGAGGAAGGGAGTGGCTGACAGTTTCAAATGCTGGACAGAGGACAACATAAGGATCCGAGCAACGTGGAAACTGTTGATGACCTTGAGGAGAGCAGTTTCCATGGTGTAGATAAGGCTAAAGCCAGACTGCAGTAGACTAAGGAATGAATGGGCGGGGAGGGCAGAGGGGACATGGCATGGCAAGTGCAGATGAGGCTTTCAAGAAGTTTAGGTGCAAAGAGAAAGAGAGAAACGGTGGTAGGTAACGGGGATGTGGAGCGGAGAGAGGATATGAGAGACCTGAGCATGTGATGAGTCAGGGTCAGGATATAACTGATGGAGCAAAATTCATGAGAAAGTGGGAGGGGAATCACAACTCAGGAGGTGAGGTGGGCCCTAGGAGGGAGGAAGAGAGGGACTGAGGGGTATGTGCAGTCCATCCATGACTGTTTCTACTTTCTGAGGAAGGAGGAGAGGGGGTCATCTGCTGAGGGCAACAGGGGGGTTGAGAAAAATGGAAGTGATCTGAAATAGCCACCTGGGGACCAGGAGTGAAAGCTAACCAGAACCACAGAGGAGGACTGTCAGGCAAAACTGAGACACAAGTTGAGGCAGGAGATCTTGAGTCTGGGGAGGCACTGTCGTGGACTGAATGTTTGTGTATGCCCCCTCCCCCAATTCATATGTTGAAGCCAAAACTCCCTAATGTGATGGTATTTGGAGGTGGGGCCTCTGGGAGGTAATGACGTATAGATGAGGTCAGGATGGGCCCCCATGATAGGAATAGCACCCTTATAAGAAGAGGAAGAAACCAGAACTCACACTTTCTCTCCACACACACATAACAAGGAAAGGCTATGTGTGGACGCAGCAAGAAGGTGATACGAAACCTCCTAATTTCAAGTTCATGTGCCGGATGCACAGTAGGTCAAACACTGAGACATCAATACTTAGAGATGGAGAAAGGTTTATTCGAATTGGCCAAGATGAGAAGGCAGGAGCATGGATTCTCTCAAATCTGCTTTAACAAGAGAAGAAAGCAAGGGGTTTTATAGAGCTAAGGGGTGTGGCAGGGGGAGTTTCAGAGAAACAGAGGGGTAATCTGTGTTTCTTTTACTCCCAATAAGGTCCTCAGCAATCTGACTTCTGGGCATCCAGGGAAGCTGGGGGCTGGTTATCTGGTGATCCTTGAAGGCATTCTCTTTCTTCTATATAACAAGCTCCTAAAACTTGTGACCCTTGAGGTACCCCTCAGGTTAAACAGGAATATAGCAAATTGACAAGATTAACTGCCTTTCATAACAAGGTCTTGAAATGTAATCTTATTGAATATTTATAGTAACCCTTAGGTACCCAGCTTCAAAGGCAGCTATCTGCAACCCAAGGTGAGAGCCCTCGCCAGCCACTGAACCCTGTTGGCATCTTGATCTTGGACTTCCCATCTCCAGAACTGTGAGAGAATAAAATTTTGTTGTTTATGCCACCTAGTCCATGGCCTTCTGTTATGGCAGTCCGAGCTGACTAAGACCAATCTGCACAGTTGTCTGCTTTTCCTCCCTGAGCTCTCAGCAGCCTGGGTGTAGATGGAGAGGGTAGGTGGCAACAGCTCTGCAGTTTGGGCTTTGCTGGGCAGGTCCATCAGAAGGACAAAGGGCTCTTAGGAAAGTCAAGGAGCTTGACAGAGAGAGAGCTCTTCCACTTGTGCCAAGGGGTTTACCCACGTTATGGTGACTGCTCCTCCTTCACAGGGCTTTCAGGGACATAAAAGCATACCAAACAGTGAAAGGCATTTGACAGTGTAGCCTAACAGTGGTAACACATGTGCAACATGTGTTAACTATAGTCACATCTGTGATGTTGGAAAAGGACAGGTGACAAACGGAAGCCCAGTACTGCTAGCCTGGATTGGGAGGCAGGGGACGGGGCTCTAGTTGTGTGTCTATCGCTGCATGACACTGGGCAAGTTTCTTCCACTCTCTGACTCTGGTATCCTATTAGAATATTTAGAATAGATGCTTTCTAAGGTCTTTCCCAGCCCTAACATTTCCAGATTCTGGGAAACTTAAAAGCACTGAAATATCACTGAGCTCAAAAGAAGTGAATGGCAGGGTGTCTGGGTCACTGGGCACTTCTTTGCTGGAGTCCCTGAGGTCTCCACATTTCCTACAGACAAGATTCATACCTACACATGGCACTTTCCTTAGTAGGAAGTGGTGTTTTGACAAAATTTACACCAAACCTTTTCAAGACCCACCAGAACTGTATACAGTGTTGTTTTGCATCATTTCAGAAAGGGTCAGGCTGGAAATTTTGGGGAAACCCCAGGAAATGCAGCAAGAGCTAGGAAACCCTGAGAAGAGCCTTTCCCCCTTTGCAGTGTGCTTTTGTTTTGCCTCCTTTCCCCTGGCTCCTGTCCTACACCTGCACTTCCTTCCTCCAGGAAGCCGTCTGGCTGCCAATGGAGCCCCTTGCCAGGAGCTCCAGCAGCCAGGCAAATCCCTTCACCAGGCTGCTTCCTATTTACCCAATAGGAGCAGCATTCCAGGGCACACCTGGAGACAAATCAAATCAAGAACCTTTCTGCCTGTGGGCACTTTATCTGTATTCCTCTGAGGGGAAGAAAGCTTGCAGAGGCCCAATTCGGAAGCAAATGGAATGACAAAGCAACGTCTCTGCCTTCTCTGGTTCAGGTAGGGAGCGGTACACACCCGCTGTGCAGTACACCCGCAAGGTGCAGATGTGTCTGCCGCCTCGAACCAGAACCCTTGGCGACTTTCCCGCTTCTCTCCCGTCTTCTGATTTGAAAAAGCCTAACACTGGCTCAGGCCAGGCGGGAAAGGAGTCCTTGCCAGCCGCTGAGGCATGTTACCAGACTGCACTACCGCTTTTGAACACCAGAGTGCAGTAACATAGAGACCCGGAGCTCAGGGAAGGACTGCCGGGCTACATAATTTGCGAAATTCAATGAAAATGCATGGCTCCATGTTAAAAACTATTAAGAATTTCAAGGCAACAGCAGCAGAGCATTAAAGCAAGTGCAAGGCCTTCGCAACTGCACCGGTCACATGTGTGCGAAGCTGCCCTGGCTCAGGGGCTTCAAGGACATGGAGACCCAGAGAAGCCGGCTCTGCCATCAGGAGGGTACTACGGGTATGGCGCCTTCACTGCCAGGCGTCCCTCAGCTATCTCCCACCCGCTTGCCTGTCCTTTTTTCCTAATGTCTTGCTGACTTATGCACAATACTCAGAGAAAATTATACTTTCAGAGAAAGCCACTGGGGTGCAGTTTTTGCAAAAGGTGTATGGGTTCACAATTGTTAGGACACTTCTCTGGGGAAGTGGGAGAGCTCCTTCTGGAAACAAGCACAGGGAATCCAAGCTCTACAAATTTAACTTTAGCTAAGGCTCCTTACTTTTTCCAGAATAACCCAGCAACCCTTTGTTTTTACATTCAAAGCACCCAGTAGACTCCAAAATACTTACAGGCACTTGAGAAAGAAGAGTGGCCCAGCAGTGGCTCCTAAGCTCCTGGCCAGTTTAAAATTCTATATCTGAGAGCAACAGGGTGGGGCTGGGGAAAGTGTGACCTGCTGCGTGACCCTTGGACCTGTTCCTGCACTTCTATGGCCTTCAGCTTCGCCCATGTAAACAGAGAGAGTCAAACTGGTGTATCTATCCTGCCCCATCCAGCTCTCATACTCTACCATTCACCTTCAGAAAGCATGTTTGTAAGACAGACCAGGCTAATGAGCAGTTAATTGGGGAACAAAGGCATCCACTCTGACTGACAAGCTAAGTAAGAGAGGGTAGGGGGCACTCCTTTGAATGAAGGACTAGCATATCCTACATGTCCTTGCTGGAAAGGGAGCAGCTAATGTCTGCACAGTTCCCGGCTGAATGCTGCTAAAATCCCTGACATACTACCACATTACTGCATGCAGAATGCTTTCTTCCCAGCCTCTTCCCTGGTGAGAGTCAGTTGATAGAGGGCTGTGCAGTCCAAGTCCATCTCTTACGGGTTCTGCAACCTTAGGAGAATCCCTAATCCCTGCGGGTCTCCTGATACCCAAGTGTACAGAGACGGGGTTGGATGGGACATTAAGGGGTGATTCAGTCCTAAAACAAATTTTATGATTCTCTGAGTTCCAAGCAAATGTCACATGAGATGTTGTCTAGCAGCAACAGGTATTTTCTGTGCCCAAAGCCTTTTTTTGAGGAAACGTCTGGGGAGAAAAAGGGCCTGGGTGGCCTGATGTGATCTCTGGTCTCTTACTATTCAGCATCTCTAATCTCTATGCTGCACCTCCCCCCCACCCACCCCCCCATGCTGGAGGTACCCATGGAAACCCAGGGAGTTAGGCAAGAGACTTCTTAGCTGCTCCATGGTCCCAGCACCTACCCTTCTCTTTGGTAATCTTCATCCAGATTTGACAAGAGCTGTGAGCCTGCTGTGGAGAGGTCAACTGCAGCCAGGGGCAATTCCCGATAGGCTAAGTTCACGAGCTGCACTGGAGCAATGCTCTTGGTTTCTTCGTCTACTTGTTGGGAGATGATCTCAACTTCAGAAATTCCTCCTTCTATGGCAGGCCTGAATTGGGGAGGAAGACAACATGGGAGCATCATCCCTCAAGAACAAAATACTTTTTCCATTCCTCAAGGAAAGGAGAGAAAATGCACCAGAACTATGCTGTGCTGGTGGAGTGGAAGAAACATAAGGCTGCTATTCTTCCCCGCTGGGCACCCAAGGGACTGGACTGAGGCCCTAATAGCCTCATCTCCTTCACCATTTGGAGAAAAGTGGAAGAATGCGAAGAAGATTACTCAGATCTGAAAATATGAGCTTTAGGGGCAGGATTCTTCATCAATGGGAGGTAAAGACCCAGATAGAAACTCTGCCAACCAGCAAAACCAAGGCTTAGACTTTTAGGATTCTCAGTTACCAGACTTTATATTGGAGTAATAGATTCTTTTAAGTTGTCTCCTGTGTTTCTTTGTAAAGGTGCTTTGGAATGTTTCTACCATCTGTACCACAATAGAGAAGAGAGGTTTTTGTTCATGACTGGATTTACTGCTGGTCGTTGGGGAGCCTACTGCAAACCTGGAGAGACCGAGTAGGCCTTGGGAGAGTGAGGACAGGAGGGGCCGGCTATCCCTGGGTGCCACTCCCTTTCTACTTGAACTGGTCCTACTACATCTCCCTTTTTAAGGTTGAGAGTAGGAAATGGGGGCACTTGGTCAAATGTCTGAGGCATTGTCAGTCTCCTCCTGTGTTACTATTAGGCTCACCTAGGGCACTGCACATGATGAACAACTCCATTGGCATTATGGGGTGTCTTAACCAGGAGCAATACCCTCCACCACGGGATATTTGGCAATTTGTGGAGGCATTTTTGGCTGCCACAATGACCACAGAGGTCACTATTGACATAAGTAGGAGTAGGGACATTACACATCCTGCAATGTGTCCAACAACTAAGACCTGTCCTGCTCAAATACCACCAACAACCCTGTAAAGAGATGCTGGGCTAGACCATTTTGCTTTAACTTCCTGGGGTGCCATCTTTGGTCCCTCCAACCCATTCTTGATCCTATCTCATCCTGTAGAATCTGAGGGGCTAGGTCTTGTGCCTCTGGCCAAACAATGAGGGTTAGAAAGAAAAATGGTGTGAATGGAGAGGAGGAAAAATTAAATATTTGAGGGAACATTGAGAGGCCAGTTTTATTTAATATAGAGGTGGCAGCCCAGTCTGCTAGACACTGTTCTTGGGCTCTGATGCCAACTTTCATGCCAACTTCTGTGGGGCTCCTCCAGGGCCTCAGTTTCTCCAACTGAAACATGAAGAGGTGAAATAGAGGCTGCCTAAGGGCCATTGCTTCTTACTGTATGATCTGACATGGGTAAGAGAAATACAGAGCAGGTAGGAGGAGCTCTGGAGTGACAAGTCCTTACACTTGGGTGGGGAACTCTAAAGTCTCAACTTTTCTTTTCCAACCAGCATTGAAATCTGATCAGTAATATACAACAGCAGCTATCCAGGAAGTTCAGAGTTGACTCTGCTAACTTCTCTTTTGCGTGAATCATCCAAGTAATTGAGAGAAAAGTGGGATTTTTATTCGAGCG
Source organism: Equus caballus (assembly GCF_041296265.1). Classification (NCBI taxonomy): domain Eukaryota; kingdom Metazoa; phylum Chordata; class Mammalia; order Perissodactyla; family Equidae; genus Equus; species Equus caballus. Next base: position 129,676,522 of record NC_091684.1, on the reverse strand, counting down.
CCGCAGGTTGGCTGCCCAAACTACCTGAATTCACCAAATAATTTCCAATGTCCCAATTCTCTTTTGTAGACTTTATTTAAATCTTTGCTTTTTGCTACCTGTCAAGAATAGATGATAGTACTCATCATTGTGTGACATTTACAAAATGACTCAAGATCTTTAGACAGAATAGTCATAGGATGTGAGACTTCTGTGTTTCTCAATAATTGAAATAAAATTGTGGGTGTTTATGGGGGGAATCCTGGCTCTTCTAGATGTTTCCAAAAAAGCATATGCTGGATCCAATTTGTTCTCTTTTCCTCTGGACTACTCAAGGAAACTATGGATTGCTGAACTGAACAAATAGAGCTTTCTGATCAATGGGGTGTTCACAGAGGGCTGGGTTGAGTTTCTGAGACTAACAGGATGTGGCTCTGAGAAGCATGGACCAAGCTGCGTCTGCCTTCCTGATTTTACTGCCCTCTGTTCTCCTCTTGCATGTGGTCACAGCGGCCCAACACCATCTCTGGTCAGGTGGTCATCTCAGCAGGAGGAGACAAGTCCTCCTTTGGTGGGAGTGAAGGTCCTATAGTTCACAGCCTTAGTACTGAGACTACCCCCTGGTCTTGGCTATGAAGAACAGTGTGGTGGATGACATGTATTAATGGCTCCATTCTTCACTCCTCCATTTGCCATATGACTTTGCAGCAACTCCCATCAAAAAGAAGAGTATATTTCCCCAACCCTTGAGTCTGCTTTCAGTCATGCATCTAGTTATGGCCAATGGGATACTGGCAGACATGATACAAGCAGAGTCATGGAAAAGCACTTGCGAACTTCTGCTTCTTTTCTTGCACCTGCAGTATTGCCATTAGAAGGTGACCAGCCTAGCCTAGGGGAGAACATTGATCAGAGTCCAGTCTCACCTAGATCAGCTGACAGCCAGCGGAGCTCCACATCTAAGAGTGATCCCAGCCACGATTAGCAAAGCTAGCTAGCTGGCTACCGCAGACATGTGAGGAATAAACATTTATTGCTGTATTTTACTGAGGTCCTCTGGTTGGTTGTTACATGGCATTATTGTGGCAATAGATAACAGGTTCATGCTCCAGATGACAGCAGTCAGCCCCACAGCTAGGCAGGCAGGAGCAGTGTGGTGTAACAGAAGGAGTGCTGTTCTCATCTTGGTATGTTTGCCAATGAGTTGCAAAACACAAAATAACTGACCACTTGGCTGCTGCTTGGTAAGATTAAGTGGTTGGTCCACATGGCATCTTAGGTTTTGGAAACTGAAAGCAATTCTCTCTGAAGAGTTCTGCCTTGGGTTCATAAAGCCTGCTTTTAGAAACCCTCTCATGACTTCTAAATTTCGTTGCAATTCCCATTTTATTAATTCACCTTAAGTATTTCCTAATCTTGTCTTGAGGTTTGCTTTTGAAAGGTTTTCCCATTTTCTGTGGCCTCCTGCTAAAGGAAATGTCTGTAGTGGTTGCCTGAATTAGATCCTTGTCTTCTGGGAGATTTATAGCAACAGTTTTTGATTGCAGAATTCCTCCGCTTTTTTGAACTAAAAAATAAGATGACAGTGAGGCAACTCAGAGAAAAAGCAGATTGTGTGTGTGTGTGTGCGTGTGTGTGCGTGTGAGGAAGATTGCCCCCGAGCTAATGTCTGTGCCAATATTTCTCTAGTTTGTATGTGGTATGCTGCCCCAGGGTGGCTCGATGAGCAGTGCATAGGTCTGCGCCTAGGATTCAAACCCACGAACCCTGGGCCGCCAAAGCAGAGTGTGTGAACCTAACCATTACACCAACAGGCTGGCTCCAAAAGAGCAGATTTTAACAAGTCATTTCAATGTTGGGCTCAAGGACAAAACCACCTGGAGCTCCTCCATTTCCACAGGGTTGGAGAAGGAGCTATTGGTTGCATCTGTGATTCTGATGAACCAACTCAACATCCAGAGAGAGCAGACTACGATGTTACTTACTGTGGATTGGTCATGTTGAAAGATGCAACCAGAGCCTTAGGTTTTCTTGGCATCTAGTGGGGCTCAGCTGTCATGAAGCCTGCCGTCAGCATTTCCAAGTGTGTGTTCCAAGACATACAAATATGGTGCCCTGAAAACAAATAATTAAACAGTAGGAATTTATGACACACAGATGTCAAACCAAAGTCCTCCTAAGCTCGTCTAGGAATCCCATAGAACTTTCTTCCATATAGCCCTTTTCTCCAAAGTAATGTTGAACAGATTCTTACAATCGCCCTTTGAGAGACAACAGTGGGCAGAATTACTCTCTTTTTTGAGATGAAAAAACAGGCCCAGAGTGACAAAGTGACTTTTCAGTGTCACACAGAGATGGCAGTAGAGCCAGATTGGACCCCAGGTTCTCTGACTTCTCATCCACAGCTCTTTCCAGTAAACAGCCGTGCCTAAGAAAACCAGGCTAACTTTATACTTCAGCTTTAGGGATCTCAAAAATCAGGTTTGTCTCAAAAATTTCAAGTGTTTTCCCACAAGTTTCTTTCTCCCACTTCTCTTTCCCTTCTGGTAGTTCTGCCCCTCTGCTTTTCCAGGCTCTTCTCTCCTCTCCTTCTCAATTTGGTCTCTCAATGAGAGAAAGCACACCCTGGAGACAGGCTGTCTGGGATCAGAGCCCAGCCCCCACTTACTAGCCCTCTCGCCTCAGTTTCTCCTCCTGTGAAGCGGGAATAGTAATAGAGCTAACTAAATTAGTTAATTTGTGTAAAACACTTAGAATAGTGCTTAGCATGTAGTGTTGGTTTTTACTGCCATAGTTATTATTTTATAAATTTAAATTGCACAGTTAGTTGAATCTGAACACATTCCAAAGCATTTGGATGGCTGAGTGCAAGATTTCCTCTTAATAGCTGGACTAGGTAAATAGAATATACTTTTCCATAAACCAGTGCTATGATACCACCTAGAAGTATTCTGGGAGACAGAAACAATCCAGCAGAAAGTACACAAAGAAACAGACATGGGTTCTGGGTGATTTTGAATAAGTTACTAGGGAGGTTACTCAAGGGGGCAATCCTTTTAAGTTGCATTCTACTGCAAACTGCTTTTCCTACAAGACATCAACACAGGCCGGCCCTGTGGCTGAGTGGTTAAGTTTGTGCACTCCACTTTGGTGGCCTGGGCTTCACTGGTTCAGATCTGGGCACCTAGCACCTCTCATTAAGCCACGCTGAGGTGACGTCCCACATAAAAGAACTAGAATGACTTACAACTAGGATATATAACTATGTATTGAGGAGCTTTGGGGAGGAAAAAAAAAGAGGAAGATTGGCAACAGATGTTAGCTCAGGGCCAATCTTCCTCACCAACAAAAAAACCCAACCAGACGTCAACACAGGATAAACCCCCTCCCAAACCTGAAGCTCAGCTCTCAGAGGCCGTTGCTCTCAGATACAAAGGAATAGAATTGTTATATCACACAAAGGAAAAGTGGCTCCTAGGGTGAGAAGTATCAGGGGACAGATGGTAAATTTGCAAAGTGGGGAATCTCCTTTAAGTTCTGCATAACTAAGAAAAGTGGGAGCTTAAGTTAAAGAAACTTGAGGAAATCTTGGGGAAAGTCTCAACTGAGAGCAACTGGAAATAAGAGACTTTTCTAAAATCAGAAGGGCTTTAATATAAGAGACCACTGTTTCCACACCAGATGTTTGTGGGGCAAAAAAAAGCATGGGACAAAGGGTCAGGGATGACAGCAGGGAGGATGTGGACATTTTGTCACCACACCTTGCTAAGGGTTTCACCTACCTTAGTACACCCGAGTAGAAGAGGCTAAACATTAAAATCAGAACTCTCCTTTATAGTATTTGGGATTGTGTATTAATTGTGCAGTAAACTTTATAAAGTTCTCCATTCCATAACACAGATTTAGTCTGTCTCAATCTTTTTTGTTCTCTTTATAAAGCCTCAAGCCAACAAACTTCTCCCAGTAGTAAGATTGGGCATGTGGACTGCCTAATCTCAACCAACAGTGAAATCAGGATCAAGGTACCCACAACTGGGAGACGATGTGAGCAAGACCCCCTTCCGGAATGGTGTTTTAACACACTGTATTCCCAAATGAGCACTTTACATTGCTACACAAGGTATTAGCCTTGTGGAGGATATGATAGGAAAGTCTTTGCTTTCACAGACCCTCTAGTCTGGCAGGGCAGGCAAGTTTGAAACACAAAACTCCAAAATTTTTGTGCACTCTTAGTAATGAAGAACAAGTAAAAATTGATAAACCTACATTTATAAATAATAAACATGAGCTACTACACTAATATAGTATGGCCAATATAAAACATATGCAAAAAATAGAAATGAAAATGATGAAAATTTTTTTTTAATTTCACTTTTTGGAAGGAAAATTTCAAATATATAGAATTGTATAATGGACTTCTAGTCACCCATCACCCAACTCTAAGTTATCAGCTCATGAAAAGTCTTCTCTATATTCCTGTTCATTCCCCACCTAATATGATTATTTTGAAACAAATCCCAGATGTCATTTCACTCATCTGTAAATGTTTCAACATGTACCTCTAAGGATAAGAATTTCTTTAAAAGACATAACCACAAAACTATCATCTCCAAGTCAATATTTTCTTATCAAATGTCCAGGCATTGTTCACATTTCTCCATTTGTCCTATAATTTTTTTAATATTTGTTGAATCAGGAGCCAAACAAGGTCCAAACCTTATGATTGGTTAATATGACTCTTTGGTTTCCTTTAATCTGTAAGTTTCCCCCTCTATCTCATTTTTTTCCATGTAATTTATTGGAAAAATGGGGTCATTTGCCCCAGAAAAGTTTCCCACAGTCTGGATTATGGTGACTGTATCCCTTTAATGTCATTTAACATGTTCCTCTGTCCTCTGTATTTCCTATAACTTTTAGTTAGTCTATAAACGTTAATCAGATTCTGGTTCAATTTTTTTTTCAAGACTGTAGGCAGTTTCATGACTTCCATTAGTAGACAGATAATGTCTTCTTGTTCCCCTTTTTGTGATATTAACATCCATTGATGATCACTTCCGAGATCCATTAATTCATTAGAGTTTGCAAAAGGGTCATATTATGATTTCGTCATTCCTTCTTCATTTATCTGCTTCTATGAAGACAAACTCTCCCTCATTAACTATTTGATTACCCTCAGATACAGTTCATATAGAAAAAGAAGAATAAATGCTTAACTTTTCCCCTTTTATTTACTGGTTTTCAAAAACAAATTGGTATCTTATCTTCCAAAATTGATCAATGAGGGTTTTTTTGTCTTTTTATTTTCCAAAGTATCATGGATTTGAACACTCACTCAGCAGGGGCTGAGTGCAGGAACAGGTTCCCTGGAAACGGGGACTGCAGTTTCCTGGAAAGGAGATGTAGAGTGGGGAAGAAATGCTTGACATCTCCAGTACAAGGGCAAGGATGAGGTAGGCAAGAGGGTAAAATCATATTTGGATGGACAGTGAGTAGGCTACTTCCATTAGATGTTTTGATCCTTAACAAGTGGCACATTTTAGAAGGCAAGATCCCTTAAGATGATGTTATTTAAAAATAATATTTTCCAAATGAAATAACCCCTGAAGCATAAGCCTAGCACGAAGCAGGTGTAGTCTAGCATTCTATAAAGGAACATCTGAAGTGCAAACTTGCTGTCTCATAAACCTGGTGAAAGCAGAAGAGAAAACCTGTTTTGGATTTACTGGGTGTGTCTGTGGTGGGTAGTAAGGCTGCTTTTTAGAGTTTAGTAAAATCCCAGTCTCTTCCACCTGTTACTCATGATTCTATGTAATTACAGCATGCGCTGCATGACGACATTTCACTCAATGATGGACCATATATCAAACGGTGGTCCCATAAGATTCGTAACATATAGCCTAGGTGTGTAGTGGGCTACACCATCTAGGTTTGTGTAAGTTCACTCCATGATGTTTGCACAATGACGAAATCACCTGAGGGCCTTTTGGGAAATAAACTCATAAGCTACGCTGTAGAAATGCTCAATCAGAACTCTGAAGTGGAGTTTGAGAATCTTTTTTAAGTTTCCCAGGTGTTTCTGACATGCAACTGCTCCATTTGACCCTCTATATCAGTAGTTCTCAAACTTTCCATCACACCAGAATCACCTAGAGGGTTTATGAAAACAGACTGTTGGCCCCACCCATGAAGTTTCTAATTAGTATGTCTGGGGTGGGAGCCTGAGAATTTACAATTTGAACAAAGTCCCAGGGGATACCGAGTTGCTGATCCACAGACCACACTCTGATCTTCTGAATCAGATAGTTCAGTTGAGGTAAAGAAGGGATTTTTATTCCTATTTTGCAGATGAAATTAGCTGGTTGCAAAGCTACTATGGTGGAATTGTCAGCAGAACCTACCCTGGCCAGACTCAAGGAGACCAGGTGTACTAGTTACTTTATTTGCAATTAACAGAATATCTGACCAACAGTGACTTAGGCAGGGAAGACTTTTAATTATTTTACATAACAAGAAGTTTGGAGGCTGCGGCTCAAAGATATCACCAAGGACTCATGCTCTTTTCATTCTTCCATTCCCCCATCCTCTGTGTGATGCGTTACTCAAACTTCTTGCCCTGTGGTTGCAGAATGGCTGCTGCAGCCCCAGCTGGCACATCCTCAAACTAGCTCCCAAACGAAGAAAGAATCAAATGCTTTCTCCTCATAAAACTCTAATCTTTTATTTAGCAGGCATTATCTTTCCAAGCGCTCTAGCCAACATCTCCTGATGTCTCCTTGGGCAGAGCTGGGTCACATGGCTGCAAAGGAACCTACGACAATGGGCAGCTGGCCTAGGAAGTAAGGAGTGATATGAGAGCCTAGATCAGTCATGATTCATCCTTTGGGCCTCAGTATATTGTTTCCATAAACAAATCTCAGTTCTCTTAGCAAGCGAGAAGAGAAGAGGAGCTGTTGTGTGTGTAACTAATTGTCTGCCAGTCCAGGTTTGGGGACTTCTCATATGGTTCTGAAGCTCAGCTGAAAAAATTTTTCTGGGTCTCCAAATGAGAGTGGCCAAAGCCTGGTAAGTGGTTGGTAGGAGATATGAAGAATGTGCTCTCACAAATCCTCAGGGTTCTTTTATTTAGAGAGCACTGCATGCCTGTGAGGTTCAGTGTTGACATTGTAAAGCTCGCTGTAGAATTTGCTCCCAGGGAAAAGGCACTGAGCACAGGTGCCTTTTGTGGATACACACCGCCAGGAAGAGAAGGCTGTATTTCTTATGCTAGGTGAGGAAGCTGTCTGTATAACAACACATGGTCATCCTTGTTGTTACCTGGGCCCATTAATACCTTACTCCATTAACAAGTAGTTAAAATGAAGAATCATGTACCAAGCATTCTCCCACTCTAATCTCCAGTCTATTGCAAAATTCTTAACTGCTAAACGAGCGGGCAGGGAGCCCACAGTGGCTCTCTTTTCTAGGTGCAGCACAGTGTCCTGTGGATCCTTCTAACTTTATGCTGTTTGGTCCTCTTCACTTATACAGTAATGCAACCTATCAATTATTACCAGTCTTGCAGGGTCTAGGAAAGACAAAACAAGATCACACAAAACTAAAACCCAGTCATCAAAAATTACCAGGTAGTCTGGGCTGGCCTGGTGCCATAGTGGTTAAGTTTGTGTGCTCTGCTATGGCGACCAGGGGTTCACGGCTTTGGATCCTGGGCACGGACCTACACATCGCTCATCAAGCCATGTTGTAGTGGTGACCCACATACAAAATAGAGGAATACTGGCACAGATGTTAGCTCAGGGCCAATCTTCCTCACCAAAAAACCCCCCCAAAAAACAAAAACAAAAAACAATCTACCAGGTATTCTGAGAAGAGAACCAAGAGGGCCATTATCATAAGACTTCCCTTTTCCTTGATATTTTCTTTCCTAGCAAACACTTCCCTAAGTTGAACATACTGTGTCCCTGCTGGGACAAAGGGTCCACTGGCTCCTCTCCCTGGCTGGCCTGGGCAGAAAAGAACACCACCCAGCAGGCATTCCCCAACCCCAGCCTGAGGTCATTTTCCCTCTGGAATTCGGCAGAGCTTCTGGGGAACTCGAATATCTATGATTTTGGGAGGCACCAACAATGAGCTGGAGCTGCAGTGGCTGCCCTGTTACCCCTAGTCCCCTTATTAAGCAAATCTTAAGTGTAAATGCCACACTTTGCAAATCTCCTAAGCAATATTTTGCTTAATATAATGCTAACTAAATTATGTTAAGAACCCAGATATAATTAACTTTGCCATCGACTTCCACATGGCACCAGGCAAGCGACTCTTCTTTGGAAAATGGAGAGAAAAAGTCCTCTTTCTTCAATATCTTTCATATTACATATGGAACAATATAAAAATGACCCTATTCTTGACCCTCCCTGTACCAATGCCTCCTTTGTCGTTGCTACAGACTGAATGTTTGTGTGCCCCCCAAATTCATATGTTGAAATCCTACCCCACAATGTGATAGTATTAGGAGGTGGGGTCTTTGGAAGGTAATTAGGTCATGGGGGTAGAGCCCTCGTGAATGGGATTAGTACCATTATAAGAAGACACACAACAGAGATGATTTCTCTCTCAGCCATGCGAGGATACAATGAGAATACAGCTGTCTGCAAAGCAGGGAGAACCCTTGCCAGATACCAGATCTGCTATTATATTCATCTTGGACTTCCTAGCCTCCAGAACTGTGAGAAATAAATGTTTGTTGTTTAAGCCACCTACCCCGTCCATGGTATTCTGTTATAGCAGCTTGAATGGACCAAGATAATCACGTACCTTTTCATTGCCTTTCACCTGTTGCTTGGTCATATGGCCTGCTTTGTCCAAGTAGATTATAAACTGTGATGGTTAATTTTATGTGAGAACTTGACACATAAAAGGGTATTTGGTTAAATATTATTTCTGGGTGTGTCTGTGAGGGTGTTTTTGGATGAGATTTACATTTGAACTGGTAGACTGAGTAAAGCAGGTTGCCCTCTCCCATGTGGGTGGGCTTCATCCAATGTATTGAAGGCCTAGTAGAATAAAAGGCTGAGTAAGAACGCATTCTCTCTCTGCCTCACTGTCTTTGAGCTGGGACATCAGTCTTCTGCTCTCAGACTCTGACTCAGACTCAAACTTACACCATTGGCTCTCCTGGGTCTAGACTTCTAAGCTTCCATAATCGTGTTGAGTCAATTCCTTATATTAAATCTCTTTATTCACACACACACACACATATCCCATTGGTTCTGTTTCTCTGTAGAACCCTGTATAATACATCAGCAAACATGGAAAGCACTCACATGATTAGGCTTGCCCTCTCTCTTGCACATCACCATGACAACATGCATGCCCAGGCTGGCCTGCTGGAAGATGTACAGTCACCTCAGCCAAGGTCAGCTAACAGCCAGCTGCCCCCCAGGTGTGTGAGTAAGCTCGGTCAAGACCAGAAGAACCACCCAGCTGTGCCTAGCTAAACTGCCAACCTACAGACTCATGAGATAAGTAAAGTTGTTTTTTAAAAATTCATTCTTCAGTCATTTATTAGCACCTTCTATGTTCTAGGAACCATATTAAACATTGAGATTATCAAGATAAATGAGATATGGTCACAGTACTCCAGAAATTTGTGAGCTAGTGATGGAAATAGACTCATAGATAGACAGAAATTAAAACTCAGAGAGGTGGGGCTGGCCCCGTGGCCGAGTGGTTAAGTTGGTGCACTCTGCTGCAGGCGGCCCAGTGTTTCATTGGTTCCAATCCTGGGCGTGGACATGGTACTGCTCATCAAACCACGCTGAGGTGGTGTCCCACATGCCACAACCAGAAGGACCCACAACGAAGAATATAATACAACTGTGTGAAGAATATAATACAACTATGTACCGGGGGAGCTTTGGGGAGAAAAAGGAAAAAAATGAAATCTTTAAAAAACAAACAAACAAACAAAAAAACTCAGAGAGGTGAGAATAATGAAACATTTCAAAGGAGTGCTTTGAAAGCTGTAAACTTCCTTATAAATATTAAGCAACTAGTGATTCCTCACACTGGTAGGCTCAATTCCCCTCTTCCTTCAGCTATCTGTTAAGGAAAGGTTTATTTTTTGTAAGCCCACCAAGTTTTTGGGTGGTTTGTTATGTGGTATTATTGTGGTAATAGATCACTGATACGTTGTAGACAGATGTCCACTGCAACTCAAAAAATAATACAAAGATGTACATTTTTAAAAAGCTAAAACTTCTCTCCAGCCTCCATTTGAACCCTCCACCTCTTGCTTGAGGTCCCTATGTTAATACCCAGGTGTAGAAATCCTTACTCAGAATTATGCAAGCATGTACTCACACGTACAGGCTAATTTTTGTGGGTTTGTGTTTGACAAAATAAAACCAACTCTGCAATCTGCTTTTCTCACTTTGCAATATATAATGGACATCCTTTCTGGTGAGTAGGTAAAGATTTACATTTTTCCTAGTTTCTTTATTTATATGTACACATGCATATATATAATTTTATATAAATTGCTTATCATGAAATTCATGTTTTATTGGTGTCTTTTTCTTTTTGCCTACATCCCCAACATTACCTGCCTCACTGTCGGCCTCCCCTAATACACATATGCACACACACACCGATGTGAAACCTGTGCATGTCTCTCCTTACTTTTCTTTGTGATTATATAACTATATACAAGTAAACATTTCATTGTTTGTTTTATTTAAAAAACAAATTATTCATACTTATCTGCTTTTGCTTTTCGCACTCAAAAATTTCTTGTAGAAATCCCCCTCTCCCAAGTCAAGCAATAAAACTTGAACTCATTCTTTAATTAATGGCTGCATAATGTCCCATGGTATGGATGCGCAATAATTTAGTTAACGATTTCACTGTTGGGGGGCAGTTTTAGGTTTTTTTTCTGGCCACACTGAAAAATGCTACAGTAAACATCCTTGTATATTTTTCATTATGTACTGCTATTTTTATTCATATGGGATAGATTCCCAGGAGTGAGATTACTGGGCTGAAGAGCATGTATTTTAAATTTTAATAGTTAAAACAAGATTGCTTCCCGAAGGATTGGAACAATTCACACTCCACAGCAAAGTATGAAAGTTTCCCTCTGAGGGGAAGAGCACTTTTTTTTTTTTAAGGAAGATTAGCCTTGAGCTAACTACGGCCAGTCCTCCTCTTTTTGCTGAGGAAGGCTGGCCCTGAGCTAACATCCGTGCCCATCTCCCTCTACTTTATATGTGGGACGCCTACCACAGCACGGTGTGCCAAGCGGTACCATGTCCGCACCCAGGATCCGAACTGGCGCACCCCGGGCTGCCGAGAAGCAGAACGTGTGCACTTAACTGCTGTGCCACCGGGCTGGCCCTGAGGGGAGAGTCTTAATCATCTGAAAGCTGTTGAAGGTGGCTGTGGACCAAATAAAGTCCACTTACTTAATTACATCCTCTTCACCATGGCGCCCCAGAGTTAAAATCAGAAAAACAGAGGAAAAGGGTAAAACCAAAAATAGTAATGATATCCTTATACCACAAGAAAATACTTAGTGAACTTAGGAACTACCCTGTCACAGTATTTCTGTGAGTTGTTTCAGCAATAGCCAATTCCCTGAGGATCCTGTTTTCTTCTCGTGCCATAAACCCTAACTCCTCAAGCTAAACAATCACATAACCAGTTCACAGGTTCCCTCCAGTGCCCACCTCCTGCCCACCCCCCAGGACTTATAAACTGGCAAAGAGTGTAGGTAGAAATACGGCAGGCTTAAATTAGATATAGCTCCTGACCATCCAAATAAAAATCATTATCAAAGGAGAAGAATTTTAGAAAAAGTCACTCTTTTTTTTTAATCAACTAAGTATATCAATATATAGGATAGTGCCCAAAATGAAGGTGGCACCAGAATTTCCTGTAGTCGCCCCCTACAATGTTGTGCTCTCCTGTCCTCATTCCTAGGGAAGTCAGATCTCCTTTCATAGATCACAGGTCCTTGCATGATGACAAGGGTCAAAATGTTGGCCAATGTCTCATTTGAATACAATGTCCCAATATCCCTTGCATCAAGCTGGGGCTTGGTTTAAATTAGGAGTTGAGGAAAGTGCCACTCACCAATACCTCTCTTTGAAGAACCCAGGTCTGTATGGAAACCTCCCAACTCGGAGCTGTCCCTCTACATGATGCTGCCATGTGAGGATACCCTATGGAAATCTTGGATGCTGGAAAAATCTCATTTCCTTCTAAACAATATCATTTCTTCCAAAAGGGTAGAGACTGGAGGAAATGCAAGCCAAGGTGTCTACATCACTGATGGCCTTTATATTGGTCATAACTCCTCAGGTAACAGGCATTTAGGAGAACCTAGGAAGTGCAAAGCTTGGTGCTGAGCACCAGGATGCAAATCAGTGTAAGGCAGTCCCTGCTTGCAAGCTTTCAATTTCATCAGAACAAAGGGTGCAAGGCAGTAAAATGTGAATAATGATGGAAGAGTACATGTGCTGAATGCTAGCTGAGTGGTACAGAGAGAAAGTGTGACAAGATTCAGGCAGGAGGAAGGCAGTGTGGGCTGCACAATTGAAAAGGCGGGGTTCTTCCCATGGGTGTGGGAACTTGGCCTTTTCCAGGACCATTTATCTAGTCAGTGGCAGAGGTAAGAAGAGAAAATCAGCTTTCCAGCCTTGAGGCCAATGGTGTCCACCAGTGGCTCTCGCTGCAGTGGGCCAGAGAACCACCTGGAGAGCTTGCAGGCCTGACTCCAAAATGCAGATTCCTGGGCCACCCTAGAGATCCTGATCCAGGAGGCCAAGAACTGGAGTTTCCTTAAGTAGCCCAGGTGACTGACCACTGGCCTAACTAACTATCCCACACATAATGGCTTTACCTTTATGTCCCTTCTTCAAGAACCACAATCAGCGTATCTAATTTCATAAACACCTCCAGGCCTCAGTTGATTCCACTCCCCTCTCCTTCTTGTGGAGAAGAACCCTCTTGTGGACCCATTGCCAATCCCAGATTGTCTGTGCTCAGAAAATCCTTCATCATCTTCAGAAGCTCCTAGCCCTGAGTCTGTTCCCCTAGCTTCAACAGTCGTTTCTCATCTGCCCTCAACCCAGAAAAAACTATAGATACTCTCATCAAGGTTTACGTTCAGGCTCAGAAAACACCATAAAACCCAACCAAGACCCAAACTGGTCAAAACACCCACCTGGGCTCTTAATGCAACACAGGCCCCATGAGACGGAGGTAGCGAAACTGGGCAAATCTCTTAGATGGAGCCCAGTTTTGCAACATGTAAATGAAGATGACATCTCACTGACCCACCTCAGGCACTGTCACAGTATGTCATTTGCTCCCGGTATGTGACCAAGGAGTATGGCATGTGAAGAATTTTTACCGTTATCACCACATGTCCTTGTCTCTAAAAAGCCATCAACACAAGGTACCCAATCAACTTAATAACAGCTTGTCAATGATAAAAACTTACATACTATCACACCGAGTCTGTGCATCAAGTATAAGACCCTGATGGGTCCAGCAACGAGAGAATGAGTCTTAGCACTGAATAAGGTGATTATGGTGTTTTTGTTAATATTGAACATTTCAAACAAAAAAGATAAAAATGAATATAAACTGAATATCAGGATATCTGAGGAAGAAGGGAGTCTAGAGCCACCTTACAAATGCTCCTTTCTGGTGACTGGCCAAAATGACCAAAAAGAAGCAAAGGGGATAGGAGAGAGGAAGTTCAGATGTGAAAGTAGAGAAGAGGGCGATCAAGACCACAACATCCATCAAGAGAGCAGCAACCTGAGGAGCCACAAAGAGCCAGCCCCTTCAGACCCCTGAACTTGGAGGGGTGAAGGAAGTCTCCTGGAGGCACCAAAGGAAAGATGCAGCTGCCACACTGGGGCCATTTTAATCTTCTCCATAATCAGCAGTGTCCTGAGGCTACAGCAGTGGACTAGAAAAGCAACACTGATCACAGCCTTAGCTGTCCTGTAATCTGTTCCTCTGGCCCAGCTTCTAAGTGATGTGGACCTGCTCAAGTGTACCTACAGGGGCAGGTCCAACCACAGGACAGACTGGGACCAACCCAAAGTGGGGGACTTTCTCCCAAGTGGCTGTTCAAAGGGAAGTAGGGAGCTGTCAGGAACCAAAGGGTGATCTCTGTCCAACTTCCAATAGGACAGGATGTCCGTCCAGCTCAGGGGACAGAGACCCAGGAGAGAGCCCAGCCATAGCCTTACTCTGAGGGGTGAGGAAAAGCGAAGCTGGCTTCCAGGGCCGTGATTTCTACAAATCAAATAAAGGTCATAGACCCTAGGGGCTGGCCCCGTGGCCGAGTGGTTAAGTTCGCGCGCTCCGCTGCAGGCGGCCCAGTGTTTCGTTAGTTCGAATCCTGGGCGCGGACATGGCACTGCTCATCAAACCACGCTGAGGCAGCGTCCCACGTGCCACAACTAGAAGTACCCACAACGAAGATTACACAACTATGTACCGGGGGGGCTTTGGGGAGAAAAAGGAAAAAATAAAATCTTTAAAAAAAAAAAAAGTCATAGACCCTAAGATGGTCCACCTCATCAGTAAGCAAAGACATAAATTCAAATCATTTTTCTCCTAGCAGACTGGGAAAAATTTATAATATCTAGTACTGATGATGGTGTGGGAAAATGGCCATTCACACACATTGTTGATAGGAATGTAAATTCTTGCAAATTTGCTGAAGGGTAATTTGACAATATTTATCAAAATTACTTTAATGTGCACACTCTTTGCCCCAGCAATTCCACTTTTAGGGGATATATTTTAAGGAAATAAGCTAATAAATGCACACATACATGCACACACATATAGAAGTTTGTTGGATCATTGTTATAATAGCACCATGCCTAGCACACAGTAGGTGCCCAACAAATATTTGTTGATGCAGGAATCAATAAAATAATAAGTTGAAAGCAATATAAATGTCTATCAATAGGAGATTGCTTAAATAAATAAAGGAACTTCTATATTATGGGGTTATTACACAGCTATTGAAAAGGATGTTGAATGATTGCCTAGAGTTGAGGGTTGGGAAGGAGGGACTGCAAAAGGATAGGAGGGAACTTTTTGGAATAATAGAAATATTCTCGATCTTGATTGTGGTGATGTTTCCAAGTGTGCATTTAAAATGGGTGCTTTTTGTTTGCAAATTACTTTCATCAATATGGATGATTTTTTAAAAATGGATGAAGATGTACTATTCTCATTAACATGGAAAGCTGTCTGCAATGTAACATTAAATTAAAAAGTAGGTTACAAAGTGACATACATATGATGATTCCACTTAGGTAATATAGAGAGAGAATATGTGTGTGACGGGATGTGGAACGGAACTTTTCCTGTTGTCCTAGAGTCTAGCAGATGCCCTAACATCAAGGACAGAGACGGTAAGTGCTCACATTTTCTAAAGAGAGATGCCAGACCATCTATTTGGAACATACTAACAGATGGTCAAGCTGGTCCAGTAACTACTACTCTCAACAGCTTGTAGGCGAGAAGGCTTGAGAAACCCATACCAGACTCCCAGGCTGGCTGAGGTGGTGGGAAATGGCTGGGTAAGGACAGGAGGGCAGTGGTGGGAGCAGACTGACCTTAACCACCAGGCTGAGCAAGAATATGGCACCAGTCAAGGTTCTTAGTGAAAATTAAACTCAACAGTTTAAGCAGAGCATGAATTTTTAAGGAAACTGAAAGCTGGTGCACCAGAGTCATGCACAGAAACTCTATGGTCAAGAACACTAACCAGGGGCTGGCCCATGGCGTAGTCGTTAAGTTTGGCATGCTCTGCTTTGGCAGCCCAGGTTGCAGGTTTGAATCCTGGGTGCAGACCTATATCACTTGTTCAGCCATGCTGTGGCGGCTATCACTTGTTCAGCCATGCTGTGGCGGCTACCCACATACAAAGTGGAGGAAGACTGACAGAGATATTACGTCAGGGCTAATCTTCCTCAAGCAAAAAAAGAGGAAGATTGACAACAGATATTAGCTCAGAGTTAATCTTCCTCAGCAAAAAAAAAAGAACACTAACCAGATCCTGGTGCTGCAGCAAAAACCATCACTGATGCCACTGTACCACACTAACATCCTCTCCTTCTGCCTTCCAAATCCTGGGTCCCACAGCTCCATCTGATTGACAGAGATAGGTCACACAGCTGCACCCTGTCTGTAAGAGAGGCTGCTACCTTGGACGGCGAGTGAACTCAACATGGGAATTTCCCCAAATCTAGAAAGGCCATTCAAAGGATGAGGGATGATGAAAAAAAAAAAGTGCCCTCTATAGCTATGGATTTCCTATGGGCATCTTGACAGGACTCCATCCAAGAAGGCTGCCTCATAGGCCAGGGAGGTCCCAGGGGCATTGTGCCAAAAGCAGGAACTGAATGTAGCCCTCTGAAGTTAGGCAGAGTGTCCAATGGAATGCTGCATGCAAGCCCCACCCCCACCCTCAGAGGGGTTGGGAGTGGGCAGAACACAGGAGGTGGATTTCTAAGGAACTTACAAAAGGATTCCTGGAGCAGGCAGAGTGAGTAGAGGGAATTGGGGGTGTAGGGAGGAGCAGAAGAGTTGGTCTGCAGGTCAGGCTGTGTTGACAGAATGAGAGATTGAAGTTCTGATTTAGATGGGATATTTTAACACCTAAAAATAAGCCTGTCCTAAATCATGAAAATGATTAGAAAAGCTAAGGAACCTTCCCACATTTACATCAGGTGATGGGAAGGGAGAGACAACAGAACATGATGGAAGGAGGCATAACTTGATTGTTCCCTATTAGCTTCCATTCATCTAGAAAGTCCAGATGGTTATATCCAAAATCATTAACAGCAGTTATATGCAGGGAGGTAGGGACGTCGTATTCTTGAGGAGACGTCTCATTTTTCAGTACTTTTGTTCATAAGCATGTTTTATTTTTTAAAAAAAGACAAGAATAATCTAGATATGATGAACCTTGAAAACATTGTGGTAAGTGAAAGAAGCCAGACACAAAAGGCCACATATTGTATGATTCCATGTATATGAAATATCCAGAATAGATAAATCTCCAGAGACAGAAAGCAGATTATTGGTTGCCAGGTGGTTGCCCACCTCTATTGTATCTCTCTCAGGGCATGAATCACTTTTCTATCTTGTGTTATGGTGGTTTATGCTCCTGTACCATCTACTCCAGACTATAAGCTCCTTAAGGTCAGGGTGCATATCAGCAAATTAAAAGAAAAATCTCTCAGGCACATTACTATGTGCCAGATTTAGTTTAGCAGCTTTTCTAAAGACAGAAAAATAATGCAAGGCCCTTGGATGGCCCCATGAGTGTAGTTCTTGCATTCAAAAAGTATTCTTCAATAATCCATCAAACTCGAGGACAGTTGTCAGCAAGTCAATGGTGTTCTGGGGGCAACTTGTGAAGGTACCATCAGCAATGAATGTACAAGGTCATCTTGATGCCTAAGGAGAAACATGGCTGCGCAATTATCCAGCAACTGATCTTACCTTGGAATTGAGTAGCACATTAAAAAAAAGTTAATAGACTTTATTTTTTAGAGTTTTGGGTTTACCGAAAAACTGGGGAGATTGTACAGAGTGTTCCCATGTAACCTCCACTGCCATAGTTTCCCCTATTATTAACTTTTTACATTAATGTAGTATATTTGTTATAATTGATGAACCAATCTTGATACTTTATTAACTAGAGCCTGTAGTGTACATTAGGGTTCACTCTTTGTGTTGTACATTCTCTGGGTTTCGACAGATTCATGTCATGTGTCCACCATGACAGTATCATACAGAACAGTTTCGCTACCCTAAAAATCCTCTGTGCTCTGACTACTCTTCCCTCCTTCCCTCCCCCTAAATATCTGACAGCTACTGATCTTTTTATGGTGTCTATTTTGCCTCTTCCAGAATGTCATATAGGTGGAATCATACAGTACGTACCCTTTCCAGACTGGCTTCTTTCACTTAGTAATATGCACTTAAGGTTCCTCCAGGTCTTTTTGTGGCTTGATAGCTCATGTCCTTTTATTGCTGTCTAGATTGTACCAAGTTTGTTTATGCATTCACCTATTAAGGGCATCTTAGTTTCTTCTAGTTTTTGGCAATTATGAATAAAACTGCTGTAAATATTTGTGTGCAGGTTTTTGTGTGAACATAGTTTTCAACTCCTTTGAGTAAATATCTAGAAGTGCGATTGCTGGAGCATGTGGTAAGAGTATGTTTAGTTTTGTGAGAAACTGCCAGACTGTCTTCCTAAGTGGTCGTTCCACGTTGCATACCTGCCAGCAATGCATGAGAGCTCTTGTTTCTCTACATCCTCACAAGCGTTTGGTGTTGTATGTGTTCTGGGATTTTAACCATTTGAATAGGTGTGTAGTTGTATTTCATTTTTTAATTTGCAATTCTTTTATGACATATGATGTGAAGCATCTTTTCATATGCTTATTTGACATCTGTATATCTTCTTTGGTGAGCTATCTGTTCAGATCTTTTGCACACTTTTTAATTGAGTTGTTTTCCTATTATTGAGTTCTAAGAGTTCTTTGTTAGTTTGGACCAAGTCCTTTGTCAGATATGTGTTTTTTGCAAATGTTTTCTCCCAGTTTGTGGCTTGTCTTTTCATTACATATTATTTTTTCACCTTTGGCAAAATAAGCACGACAGCAGACAGCCAGCCTGGGGCCATCTTTGACCTCCAGCATTTATTGGGCAACTCCACTTAGTAGTCTAGGTCTATGGGCCTATGCTTAATCTATGCGTGCACTAAACAGAACTTTAGTCACTGGCGTCAAAAAAAAAATTGATTTTTAGGTCAAATAGAAAAATCTGCCATTGCCACTTCTGAAGTATGCCAGGAAGAGTGTAATCATTGCTAAGAATGTGGAGTCTTTTAATATGTTTAATTATTACTGCTGCATCTTTTTTGACCTTCATTTGTGCATTTATTCAACAAACGTTAGAGTCCTTGGAGGAACTCTGTGCTGGGCCTGGCTTCTTGCTTGCAAAGCAGCCACAATGCCTCTGCCACATGCCCTGGGCATAAAGAGGTGAGCCTGCAGCCTTCTCTCCCAATCCATGGACTGAACAACTCAGTATGACCCTCTGGACTCTGCCAACTCCCACACTTCATGTTTCCCACATCCATTGCCCTTCAGGTCTGGTACTTGGTGAGGTCTTCCTAGTTCCAACCTGGGGTCTGCCCCACTGTGCCTTTGATCCCAGGAGCACTTGGCGTAAAGACCCTCCCAGTTGGCCAAGCCCCAGGGAAATGTGCTTTCCACAACTCATGTGGCTCTCAAGTGGGACTCTAAGGGAGATACTTAGAAGAATAAGATATAACCCTGCGTCCAACAGTCTAGTTGGAAAAACAGGATATTAACATAAAGCAGCCTGTGATAAGTGCCAAAGAATTCTGCAGATGGTAAGTACAGTTAATATTTAGGAAACTTGCACTGTGACTTTAATTAAGCCCTCCCCTCTTAGTTTCCTCACCTATAACAAAAGGCCGACAGATGGATTAGATCCTGTAGCAGCACTGGCATCACCTGAGAGCTTGTTAGAAATGCAGATTCTCATCCCATCCCAGACCTAATGAATCAGAAATGTGTATCTTAACAAGATTCCCAGGAGACTTGCAAGACATTACAGTTTGAAAAGCACTGGATGCCTGATCTTTAAATTCCCTTTCAGTTCTAAGCTTCTACATTCTGTGACATTTCTTATGACCCTGTCAGGAGGGAGGCTGCTAGGAGTTCCCTGGAAGATATGACTGGCTTGGCCCAATGAGAACCTGAGGGTGCCTCAGCAAACAGGCTCCAGTGCCAGGCACCCAGGCACAGCAGGCTGCCACCGGCTGCCAGTCAGTGTGACCCTCCTGGAGATTCGTGCTGCCCTCCTGCCAGGGAAACAGCTCAAGTTGTCACGACGGAGCACAACCTGAGATGGAAGCCGGGGGTGGTGCCCACATGTGGTGAGCTTTGCCCTTTTATTCAGCTTCACCTGGGGACCTGGGCTCCCAATCACGGAGCAAGCTCAGCTTCTCTGCCTGCTCTTTGGGCTGCTGGGTAGGCAGCGTAAGCAGAAAGAAGGGAGTTCGCAAGGAAGATTTATGGCAAGTTCTGAGGCTGTGGACACTGGGAAGAGAGTGCCTGCTAAAATCTGCCACCGCAAATACAAAGAAAGCTTCAGATGTCAAATTCCCATGGTTTCTTGGGGCTGGTGAGGATGACAGAAGGACATGATTAAGAGCAGTGCAGTGGGAAGGAGCAATGTGGTTCTAGGCCCCAGCTTGCCTCTTTTGAGTGATTTAGACAAGTTTCCTCCCATTTCTGGACCTCAACCTGCACATCTGTAAAGTGAGACCAGATTCACTCATCAAATATTTGCACTCCTAGGATGAGCCTAACACGGCTGAGAACACAAGCAATATTTATGGAATTGACAGTTTGGAAAATTTTCTAAAGAACCTTCCAGCTCAAATATTCTATTTTAAGGACAGGGCTTAGTCTCAGACCTGGGTTCAAATTTGAGCTTTATAACATACTAGCTGGATGCTCACATCCAGCTGGATGCAACCTCTTAAATCTCAGCTTTCTCAACTAGAAAATGGGGATAACAGTTACTCTTTCCTAAGGTTGCTGTAAAGATTACAGAGTAGGTGTGAAGCGCTCCATGAGGAGTACTCAAGGCCGTCACTGACCAGGCACTTAGCACATGCCCTGTAGGAGCTCCACACTCTAGTGCGGGAGCCACTAGCCATATGTGGTCCATAAAATATATGGTCCATAAAATATACACTGGACATTGAAGACTTACTATGAATAAAGTAATTTTTATACTGATTGCATGATGAAATGATAATATTCTGGATATATGGGTTAAATAAAATATATCAAAATTAATTTCCCCCGTTTTTTACTTTTTTTAATGTGCTACAAAAAAATTTTGAATTGCATATGTGATTTATATTTCTCTTGGACAGCGCTGGTCTCCAAGAGACAAAAGCATACTTTGCTGTTCTTGCTAGTTTACATTGCAGTTGGGAAGATAATATCCACTCATGTATTCATACTCAAGAGAATGCCACGGTGGCTCCCAGGAAGTGGAAAGGAAGGGGGAAATCAGGTGGGTTGGGGTGGTTATAGAGAGCTTTAAGGAGGCGGTCAGTTGTGAGTATGGTGTGGGTGGACAGATGCATTCCCAGTGGGATGAACCAGACTGTGAGCTTCTTCAGGGAAGGGCCTATGAGTCTCCCACCGGGCCATGGATATGGCAGCTACTTGATGACTATTCATTCTTTGCAGGAGTTGGGGGTCCGGGGGGCAGAAGGGGAATACAGGAACAATGGAGAAGGAGAGTGAATACGGTGCGCTTATTTGTGAAGAGGCTGGTCCCACTGAACTGAGGGGCTGTGCACCTGAGAACAAGGAGGAGAGAGGTTGGCTAGACAGGGTGGCAGCTTAGCACTGATACAGTAGATGGTGAGGCCATCTTTGATCTTTCCTGGGTATCCAGGACTCATGCTCCCATGTGCAATCTTTCCCTAGTCACAGTGCGACTGTAATAAGACTGGCAACTAACAAATATGCCAGAACTTGTGCATACAAGGGAGCATTGTTCTGTAATGTAGGGACTTCTGCAGGCCTAAAGACTTATTCTAGCACATGCATTTCTCTCTCATCCATTCAAACATTTTCTGAGTCTCTACCTGGTACCCAGATCCCACACCAGGTATGGGTGCTATAGAGATAATTGAGACACCATCCCTGCCATCTCCTTGAGCAGGGGTTGGCAACTATAGCCCACAGGCCAAATCCAGCCCACTGCCTATTTTCGTAAACAGCATTTTATTAGAAGACAGCCACACCCATTCTTTTATGTATTGTCTGGCTGCTTTTGTGCTACAATGGCAGACTGAATAGTGTGACAGAGACTGTATAGCCTAAAAGCTTAAAATATTCACTATCTGTCCCTTTAAAGAAAATGTTTGCTGACCCCTGCCTTAGAGCAATAGACATGTAAGCAAACAATGACATTGTGACGTGATCAGAGTTCCAAGAGAGGGATGGGCACCAGTGGGAAGGAAGCGGGGGAGGTGTCAGAGGAGGTAATGCCCTAACTGTGCCTTGTTGGGAAGACAAGGGGTTAGGGAAGTGGAAAGGACCCACCTATAAGAAAAAACTCCATATGTGAATACACAGAGACAAAACAGTAAATTCTGGAAGATGGCTCTGGAAGGAACACAAACTTCAAGCAGGCCCTTGGTGCAGCCCACCAATCCCACTTCTATCCCCTAATCCCACCACTCTCCCTCTTTCCTGATGACTTCTTGATGCCTTCTCCTCTCTCATCACACCTCTACAGCCTCTGTTCACACTCAGCTGATGACTTCCTTCTTATTGCTCTGGGGAAATTAAGGCAATCACAAGAGAACCTCCACATGCTGCCACCACCACGGCCTCCCTCTTATCTGTAGCCTTGCCATCGACTCTGTATTCCCTCCACTCTACAGATGAATTGTCCATATCCCAACCAAGGACTGCCTACTGCTTGGGGATTAGATCCCTCCGTTCTTCCCTACTCAAGGACATAGTTCTTTCAATTATCCCTCATCAAGCCTGCATCATCAATTTCTCCCTCTCCATTAGCTCAATCTCAAGTGATTCAAACATGTTATATTACTACTCCCATCATGAAAACATCCCTTAACATCACAAGCCCCTCCAGCATCACTCTATTTCTCTGTTCCTTCACAGCACATTCATTTGAAAAGGTGCATACACGTGTTGCCTCCAATTCCTTTCTTCCCATTCTCTCTTGAATCTACTACTTCACTCAAGCTTTTGCCTCCATTCCTCAAAACTGTTCTCATTGTGGTCACCAATGACCTACTTATTGGTAGTCTGCTCATCAATTATTGATCCTCAGTCTACCCAGCCTAACAGCAGCATTTGACCTGGTGAATCATTCTCCCCTCTTCAATACACTTTCTTTACTGGCATGCAGAAATCTACTCTCTCCTAGATTTTCAGACAGTGCAGGTCTATTTGCTGATGACTCCCAAATATACATCTTTACCCTCAACTGCTCCCCTTAATTCCAGACTCATGGGTCCAACTGCCCACCAGACATCTCCACCTAGATGTCTTGCCTGCTCCATGACAGCCTTTCCCATCTTTGTAAATGACAACTTCATCCTTCCACTTGCTCAGGCCAAAAAGCCTTGGAATCATCCTTGACTCTTCCCTTTCATGCCCCACATCCAATCTGTCAGCAAATCTGTCAGTTCTACCTTCAAAATAAATCCTCAATCGTCTCACCAGCTCCCCCGCTCTGGTCCAAGTCCCTGGTCATCTCTCAGATGGATTACTGCAATAGACAACTAACCTGTCTCCCTGCTTCCACCTTCGCCTGCCCTCTATACAGCAGAAATCCTTTTAAAACCTAGGTCAGATATGTCAATCCCTTGCTTACCACCTCCCAGTGGCTTCCTGTCCTGGTCTCAAGCTTATGATGGCCTTCAAGGTTCCAGACTCTGCCTCTCCTGCTGCCTCTCCAACTCCCACCTCTCTCTGTGCTTACCTCCCCAGCAACACTGACTTTGCTTTTCAAACAAGCCAAGCACACTCCTGCCTCCGGGCCTCTTCTCTGCCTGCAATGTTCTCCCCTCAGATGTCCCACAGCTTGTACCCTCACCTCCTTAAGGTCTTTGCTCAAATGTCACCTTATTAGCAAGGTCTTCCCTGACTATCTTCATTCAAATAGCATGCTCTCCCCACATTTCCTATCTCCTTTATCTGCTTTATTTTTATTCACAGCATGTCTCATCATCTGCATAATATATATGATAATTATTTATTATTTCCACTACTAGAGTGTAAGCTCCTTGTGAGCAGGGGTTTTGTATCTTTCTTGTTTACCACTGTATCCACAGCACCCAGAACAATAAGTCCTCACGTAATATTTGATGAACGCATGAAGTATAAGTGGAAAAGAGTAGGAAGGTGGAGAGGCTAGAGAGGTAGATGGCTCGTGAAGAGACTGGAGGACACAATGCTAGGGACCTGGACGTGAATGGCGAGTCACTGCAGGTTGCCCAATTACCTTACCCCTTCACCCAGGTGGCTTATTTATCCTCCTGGTACTGCTCCCAGAACTGCTGACCTCCCACAAGCCTCCATCTTTATGCAGTGGAAGCCACACCCCTCCTTCCAGTTGAAGAACCTGGCTCTTTCTTTACCATCTGAATAGCTGGAGTGGTTCCTGAGTGCCTCATCCAATGGAAGGCAGTCTCCGAAGCATAGTGATCTGCTCCTGCCCGGCCCCCCACCTCCAACTGGAGTGGGGAGCTGGTCAGGGACAGGGAGGTTACCTGCCTTCAGGGTACCCTCCCTCTGTTCTGGCTGTCAGAGGCGAGTGGAGTCTGTGGGTGCCATAGGGATGAGGAGAGGGCTATCTCCTCAATGTGAGTCTGAGGCTGAATTCCCAGAAGCAGCAGAATCTGCCTTTTCTGGGTTCTGATGAGACATTCTGCAGTTGTGGTGTTAGGGCATTTTCATACTTGAAGAGCCTTTGGACATCATCCAGGGATTGGTCCAATCATCTCACTTCACAGGTAAAGAAACCGAGGCCCAGAGAGGGGCAGTGACCTGCCCAAAGACACTCAATGAGTTAGTGCCTGAGCCAGGACCGGAATCTGGGTCTGCCTCCTGCATCTCTTCACAACATGGGGCTTCCTGGATAATAGCGTTCTGTGGGTCCACTTCCTTTGGCCCCTCTTTCAGACCAGGCTGGGCGGTTTCAACAAAATGTTGATTCCTGAGTCTAGGACAGGCTGTCCTGTCACAGCCCGGGTAAGAAGTTTCCTCCTTTGGGCCTTAATCTCTGTGCCTGTACATAAGAGTTTCACCTTGATCCCTACATAGATGATGGAAATTAGAGGACAACTGTAATTGTAATGGCAACTCTGAAACACTTTTACACCAGGTACTTCAATTACTCGGCATCCCTCAGCAAAATGGTTTGCTAAGTCCCAGCTCTGTCACTGACCAGCTATGTTATCCTGGGAAAGTCACTAATCTATCCATCTACCCACCCATCCATCATTCACCAACATCCAAAAGAATTTGTGCTAGCTTATGATATTACATACAAAGTATGACCATTAAAAGACAAATAAAAGCTCAAAACCATGTTCAGGTAGAAATATAGAGAGATTATGGGGCAAAAAACAACCCCAAGCTAAGCATTGAACATGTATTGCTTTGGAAATTAAAAAAAAACTTAAGGACCTAAGCTGATACAGCTATTGCAATTTAGTTGTAGGCTTTCAAGTCCTTTCTGCTCCCTGGCCTCAGTTTCCTCATCTGTAAAATCATGGGGTTGAACTTAATGATCTAAGATCTATTGCAGCATCGTTAGATTCTGTGATTCTGTCGCAATAGCGGAATGGGGCAGAGTGTCCACTCTGAACTTCTCTTTCTTCCCATCCCCTTCTTCCCTAGTGGCAGCACAACAACTGACACACATACATACTTAAGCTGTTCCCTGAATTGAAGGGAATGAAATGAAGGGAATGAAGGGAACTTGTTTTTCCAAGTTCCCTGAATTGAAGGGAACGAACACAGCCCGGCATTAGCAGAAGCCACTCATCCAATGCATTCAACATTTACTGAGCTCATACCATAGGTAGGGCACAGTGCCAAGGCTATGGAGCTAAGCCAGATAAATCTGACAAAGATGCTATCCTCAAGGCATTTTCAAAGGCAACTGTAGTAAAGTCAGAAGCAGTGGGTTCTAAAGAGGGCAGAGATAAAGCCCTATGGAAGCCCAGACGATGGAGAGGCCATTTTTAACTGAAGGAATTTGGGAAGCTCTTGATGGAAATTGTTCAATAAGGCCTTGAAGGAGGGGCAGGATTTCTAAATCATGAAAGTAATCCATACACATAGTAATAACAATTCAAATGGTTCAGAAGTATACAAAACGACAGAAAGTAAAAGTTTCCCTCAGCCTCCCACCCCTAGTCCTAACCTGCAGAGGCAACTACCTCAGGTTACTTTAAAAAATACACTCAGAGATCTTGTTTGTGGCATCAACTTGGGCCAGTATCTCCTGCCCCTCCAGGATGTGTAATGAGTTCTTTGGCACTTGGGCACTTCTCTCTGTCTCTCCTGAGGAGACAAGACAGTGGGGCATAGATGTAGGCTCTGGAGCCAGACAACAGCGGTGCCAGTCTAGATGCTTCCATTTTCTAACTACATGACCCTGGGCAGGTTACTTCTCTGTACTTCAGTTTCCTTATCTGGAAAATGGGTACAAAAACAGCATCTAACTCACAGCATTGTTATGAGTTCAATAACATAAAAGGCTTAGAATAGTGACTGGGACTTAGTGGATATCCAATGAATGTTAATGTTCTCCCCAACATTCCAAGTTCGATTAGCTGTACCAATACTTTTTTACTATACAATACTTTTTTATGTCAAGGTTTAAACCATTTAGATTCTGTTCTGAAACTATATGAAGTTTTGTACACTTTGCAAATTGCTCACACAGTGAATCTAAAACTTGAAAACCTATAAGTAACATTTATATTATGATCATATTCACTGCAGAATCAGGTAGTATGATTAATTTATGACAGAAAGGGGATATAATACTATTTCACTAAACCTATGTTACTGGACAGAAAAGTTCAAGTATATAGTTTTCATGCCATATTTTAGTTTGCTACATGTTTTGTCCATGACTCCTTCCATAGATTTTTCTTTATCCTTCTGAGGTTTCTCATTGCCTTTTTTCTTATAGAAATTAGAAATATGTGTTTTTATTTTATGGTAAGATCATCAAAATTCCTAATTTTCCTGTTAAATGGTCAATTATGGACACATTACTCTATGGACCTGCTGCACAACTGTCATCCTGGCTTGTCTCCATTTTTTCCTCAGATCCTAAGTCTTCTTCTTTGTTGGATTCTTTTTATCTTTGTTGGAGTACATTCTCAAGTAATTTTCCTCAGTAAAATTGTGTGGAAAAGAAATTTTCTGAGTCTCTGTATGTCTAAACATGACATTATTTTACTTTATGCTCTCATTTTTCTCCTCCTACTTCTACACTATGGATTCCACCCCTGCCCTCCAATAAAATGATCTTGATATGTTAACCAGTGATCTCCTAATTGCCAAACCCAATGGACACTTTGAGTTCTACAACTTTCTGTAGAATTTGACATTGTTGATGACGCTCTGATTCTTAAAACTTTCCATTCTCTTGGTTTTTGGGACATGTACATTCTTTGGTCTTTTATTTCTCTTTTTTATTCCCTTTGAAGTTTTTCCTTCTCTTCAAAACCCTTCACAACTGATATTCTTCAATGTGCCATCTCTGTCCACTGATGGTCTTTCTCTACACGGGCTTTCTGAAATAGCTCATCTAGCCCTAGGGCTGCTGCCACCATCTATGTGTTGAAACAGAGCTCTAATTAAAGGTTGCGTAAGAATTTTAAAATTAGTATGTCCAAATCTTAATTCATTATCTTACCTCCATCCAAGGGCTATTTCCACTCTTGTAGTTTTAATTTTGGAGTCACCATCCACCCAAGTCTCCCTATTTAAGAACTACGGAGTCATTCTCAACCTTTCCCTGTTTCATATCTCCCAACCAGTTGCCAAATCTTCTCAAGTCTACATCAGAAATGTCTCTGAAACTTCATCATCTTCTCTACTCTCACAGCTACCTTAATTCAAACCCTCCTTATTTCTCACTTAGATTATGCAAACAGCCTCCTAACTGGTCCCTCTGCCCCCAGCCTCTCCCTCTCCAGGGTTCTGTTTTTAGCTTTTGTATCTGCTTACTCCATAAACTCTCCTGTTCATGATGATTTCAATGATGCCTACCTCACATCCTTGTCTCCAGCCCTGGACACTTCCCAGGCTTCAGATCCACATTTTGTTCTGCCCATAGGATATGTAGACACCCAGAGGAATAACAACCTCACATTTCTGAAATTCAACTCATCTCCTGCCACCAAAAGTCTCCCCCTAAAGTCTGCTTCTCAATTTTCACAAACTTTACCTACATTACCAAAGGGTATAACCCAAAGTTTTCTTAACCCTTTCCTCTTATCACTTTTTGTGATAGTGATAGTCTCGCCAATTCCATCACCTCAATAATCCAGAAATTCATCCCCTCTTTTTCCAACCCCACTGGCACTGCTTAAATCCTGGCCCTAAAATTTCTCAGCCGCATTACTACAACCTCCCCTAGTCAAGTTTCAATCCTCTCTCCCAGAATTCTCCACACTTCTTCCAAAGAATTCTTTTTTCTCTAGTATTTAAAAAAAAAGATGCATAATTTACATACAACAAAACACACATTATAAGTGTACAGTTTGATGGCTTTGAACAGAACCACCACCCCAATCAAGATAGAGTTTTTTTTTTCCATCGCCCCAGAAAGTTCCCTCGTGACTCTTTGTACTCAAGCCCCTGACACCCAGAGGCAACAGCTATCCTGATTTGCATTACCATAGATTAGTTTTGCCTGTTCTTGAACTAGATATAAATGAAGTCACATGATACAGATTATTTTGTGTCTGGATTCTTTAGCTCAACATAACTAGATCTATGAGATTCATCTAGGTTTTTGCATTTATCAGTAGTTTTCTCCCTTACAATGCTGAGTAGTATCCAATTGTATGGAAATACCACAATTTATTTTTCTATTCACCTGTTGATGGAAAATTGAGTTGTTTCCAGTTTTGGGTCTTATGAAAAAGCTGTCATGAACATTTTTGTATAAGTCTTTTTTGGACATATATTTTCAATCTTAGGTAAATATCTAGGAGTAGAATTGCCAGTTCGTGGGATAGGTGTATGTTTAACTTTATTAAAAACTGTCAGACAGATTTCCAAAGCGGTTATACTATTTTATAATCCCACCAGCCATGTACAAGAGTTCCAGTTGCCAAAAGAAGTCTTTTTAAAATGCAAATCTGTCATAATATTTTTCTACTTAAAACTCATCTCTGGCTCTTTCCAGATATGTTCCAATTCCACAAGAAAAGGCAAGGCCCTCCATTATCTGTGTTCCAATTGTCCAGACTCATCTCTTGCTATTTCTCCACACCCTCCCTTCACTCTAGTCATACCAACCCTCACTCAGTTCGCTCAACTCCTGATGTTCTTTCATATCTTTGTATAAGCCCTTCCCTCTGCCAGAATGCCATTTTCTTTCTCATTTGCATTGCTAATGCCTACTCATCTTTTCAGAAGTGTTTGCTGATTACTTCACACCTGCACCCACATCCCTATGCGTTAATTGCTGCTATTCTGTCCTCCCTTTACAGGGTATGACTCTATTATAATACTCTGCTCAAAGCATTAGAATACATTATTTTGTTCTCGCCTCCTGACTGGCTCCTGCAAGACACTCTCACTCCCTCCCTTCTTTCTACCACTGTTTAAAGATAGCCTACCACCAGATAGACACTATGCTGAGAGCTGTGCATACAGTGATGAGTAAAAACAGTTGTGGTCCCTGCTCCCATAGAGCTTACAGTAGAGTGGAAAAGTCAAGTAATTACCCTCATAAATGCAGAATTAGAAACTGAGTTCAGTGTTCTGAACAAAGGGAGTGATGAGTCTACAAATAAGTAAAAGAGGAATCTGTCCTAAATGGGGTAAAGGAGAGAGCATGGAAGGTTTCCCTGAGGAAATAATACTTGAACTGGGATCTGAAGGAGACATAGGAGTTAATTAGGTGAAATGTGTTCCCTCCTTATGGTGGGAGAGAACTTGGGACTGTTCAAGAAAATGAAATTAAGCTAGTGAAGCTGGAGAACAGAGGATCGGCCCCAAGTGACGGAAGAGAGTTGAGTAAGGGCCAGACCAGAAGTTGCTAAAGATTTGGTCACTATCTTGCTTGAGACAGAGGAGGAGGAGAACCGGTAGTATCATCTCTGCCAATAAGCCTGATGGTGCTCCATTATCCGCCATGGTACCCAGCACACGGTCATGCATAATAGGCATTTGTTGAATTAATAAATTTTAGAAGTGTTCAAGAAGTTTGACAGCTAAGGGAAAGACAGACTATGTGTATCCTGAGTGGGCTTCAGGGTTGAGGGAAAAATGTCTTTAAGAAAAGGCACAATTTGAGTTGAGGGAATAGAGCCACAGAGATCAAGAACTGAAATATGTAAATAGAGCTCTGGCATAGGTAGCAAGTGATGGAACCAAGAATACGAAGATTATTAGTTTTGAAAAAGAAGAATAATTCTTCCTTTGAGGTAAGAGAAAAGGGCAGGAAAATGGGGTAAGCTCTAGAGAAAAAACACAAACTGTTGGGAGAGACATTATTACAGTCACGTGGTTCAGGGGACATTTTCTGAATCTACATGGTGCTATCAGACTTTATCAACTGTGCCATGGATTCTGCCCATAATCATAGCGGGCAGATTTATGGAGTAGTGACCGTGCAACTGGCATGGTGCTGGAAGTTTCCACATAAATTACCCATCTTACTAAATTTTCACAATAATTTTTCAAAGTATATAGTTTTAGGCTCAATTTACAGATATTTTACAATTTACAGAACTTGGTCCAGAGGGGTTAAGAACCTAGCCCAAGTCTACACTGTCAGTGAGAGGCTGACCTAGAATTGGAACCAAAGTCCATCTGACTCTACCACAAGAAGCCAAGGCAACTTGGGAAACCTGGTCATTCGGTGCCCATCTCACAGATGTTTTCCACCAATATGGCTGGAACATCATCTTTAGTGAGCCTAGGCACAGTGCAAAGTGGTACAGGCAGTTTTTGCCTACACAGTAGGTTTAATTTGTATGATGTATCCCCCAGGGTCTCCTATGAGTAAATGAGGAATAAGAAGGCAGCTTGGGAACCTAGAATGTAATACTCTGCAACAATACATTATCTTCTTATTGAGATGGGAAGGATCAGAAAGAAACCAACACAAGTGCATCACAGGTCAATCTAACTAAAAGTGAGATTAATGACTTGTCCATAGTCAATGGCGTAGAAGAAGAGTACTGTGGAGACCTACTCTCCTGTGACCTTTTGAGCTCAGTGCACAAATGCCAAGATGGCAATAACTTGGGAGGTAACTAGGGTGATTATGTGTGGAGCAGCCCTTTGAAGAGAAACCTATTCCAACAAGAGAAAAGGAGTCTTTGGAATAATCACCAGTGTCCATGAAAAACTACAAAGCTGTGAAGGCCCTGGTCCAGGACACAGGTGGCCACACCAGCAGAGGACATCAGGTGATGTGGGAATCAGCATCTTCTATAGAGAACAGTACTGCTGGGGTGATCTCATTTACAGGAGGGCAGGAGAGCCAACGGGCAGGTAGTTTTTCTCAGTTTGGAATGGAATTTAATAGACCTTTAGG
Source organism: Equus caballus (assembly GCF_041296265.1). Lineage (NCBI taxonomy): Eukaryota > Metazoa > Chordata > Mammalia > Perissodactyla > Equidae > Equus > Equus caballus. The sequence goes on along the minus strand of NC_091684.1, from coordinate 129,645,094 downwards.
AATCTTAACAGGAGACATCATTGTGTATCACTGCTGCCACCAGATAGGGTGGCCTCTTGATTATTATCAAACTTCTTTATGCTATCTTAGAGCTCTTATACTTACAAAATGGGGCCTACTTAGTCTGTGCTGTAGTTGACTCATACTGATTTAGCATAATTCCAAGACTCACTTCCAACTTAGCATCTTTTCCAACTTTAGGAGATGTAGTAGACTGAACAGTGTTCCCCACCCCCTTACCCCCAAATTCATGTCCACTCGGAACCTCAGAACATGACTTTATTTAGAAATAGGTCTTTGTAATTAGTTAAGATGGGGTCATACTGGATTAGGGTGGGCTCTAAATCCAACGACAAGTGTCCTTATAACAGACAGAAAAGGAGAAGATATAGAGGAGAAGGCCATGTGAAGACGGAGGCAGAGACTGGAGTGATGCTGCCACAAGCCAAGGAATGCTTAGGGCCACCAGAAGAGGCAAGGAAGGATTCTCCCCTAGAGCCTTTGGAGGGAATGTAGCCATGCTGCCACCTTGATCTTAGACTTTTGGCTTCCAGAACTATGAGAAAATACATGTCTACTGTTATAAGCCATTCAGTTTGTGGTACCTTATTATAGCAGCCCTAGGAAACAAATTCAGGAGCTGAGGTTGTTCTTTGTAAAGGGGCACACTGAGAAGCTCTTCAGCCTCTAGCCACCGCTTAGTTCACCCCCATATATAAGTGCCAAGAAAAAAATGTCTGCTGAATAAATACATTTCCCAGATTTTGAATTAAGGGCAAAGCGTGATGTCCCCTGAGGTAGCATGGAGGGATCAATGATAACGTCAGATAGCATCTGAAAGACTCAAAGGCTTATATCAAAAAGTCTCATCACGTGGCTTTAGCATGGAAAATTTACTAAGTGTCAGGATGTGGCCTCTAGTTTTGTTAATCTCAAGGTTGAGTCAACCTTAGCATGATTAGCTAAATCATGCTAATCAAACTCACAAGAAATAAAAACTAGGTTGCAAATATATTCATCTGTATGTATGCAAGGAAGAGAGAAATCTTCTCTTCCAGTATCCAAAATGCTCATGTTCACTAACAGGGGCCCAGAGTCAGCACATCTGGAAGCTGATCAGTGACTGTAAGTTGTACGGAATCAATGTAAGGAGGCAGGGCACCATCCAGCAAGCAAAGAGGTGGAGACTCCATCCAGGCCACGGAGAAGCCCAGTGACCTTCCCTGTACCACAATGTCTTTGTCTCCAGCACCATGAAGTTCAGACCTGCCAGTTTGTGGCATTCACTGCAACTTTCTGGTTCTCTGGCTTTTCTTCTCTATGTTCTGGCGTCAACTGCCCTATTTCCACCCACACAGCTTTTTTCCAAACAGTGTGTTAAAGAACTTATTACATTTAAACTTGCTAAATTACAGTTATGTTCTGGACTTACCTCCCTAAGATCACAAAGCAGGCCACCTTAACTAAAGTACTGGGTTCTGTCAAATCCATAATTACAACTAGTTTATTCCCATAATAACAATACCATCTGGATTGGTTTCCTGTGGCTGCTGTAACAAATTACCACAAATTTCATGGTTTAACAGAATACAAATTTATTCTTTCACAGTTCTGGAGGCCAAGGGTCCAAAATCAAGGTGTCGGTAGGGCCATGCTCCCCGACAGCTCTGTTCCTTGCCTCTTCCAGCTTCTGGTGTTCCTTGGTTTGTGGCCACATCACTACAATCTCTACCTCCATGGTCACACTGCCACTTCCTCCTCTTTTATGTGTGTCTAATCTGTCTCTGTCTCTCTCTTTTATAAGGACACTTGTGATGGTATTTTCAGCCCACTGATAGTCCAGAACTATGTCCTCATCTCAAGATCCTTAACTTAATCACATCTGCAAAGACCCTTTTTCCAAATAAGGTAATATTCACATGTTCCTGGGATTTGATGTGGATATCTTTAGGGAGCCATCTTGGGGCCTACCACACCACCACTTGTGGATTTTGAGGACTGGGACCTATCTGTCTTGATATATCTTCAGTGTTTTGCACATGAATGAGACTGAATAGATAAATTAAGGCAATTTTATTTCCAAATTCTAAGGCACCTCACTACCACTATATACTATCAACATTCCTCTAAAAGGTAATTCAAAACCTTTATACCACGTGCCTCTCAAGCACAGGCCAACATGAATGGGTTTCAAATGTACGTGATTCAATGTGAATTACCACTGACAACAAAGCCGTCTCTTTAGGCCAACCTAGCAGCATAAATTGTAATCACAATCAGCATCATCTTTGACTATGATATCAAATACATTGCATAATTATCTTTTGACCTACCTATTCAAATCCTTTCTACCTTTTGAGGCCCAGCTAATGCCCCACCTTCCCAGGAACATTCCATGACATTTTCTTACCCTTGACACCTTCTCACGATCCTACCTTCCATTGAGTTCTTCCTGCCCTGCGCATGGGACTCATTTCTGCCTAGGACTTGGTAAACTCTTCCTGAGTAGGGTTTTCTTTCTCAAATAAGACTCAATGCATATAATATAGTAGATTGCTGGAATTTTGTTACATAATTGTTGGTTGATGAATGTAAGGGAAACTATGATTGTTAAAGTACAGATCAGAGTCCAGACCAAAACAAGACTGTGCTCTGTTCTGAGGCAGGAAAGAACACCTGCTTGCTTGGAGGGTGCAAGAGAAGAGCAAATATTCATTCTGTGTCAAGTGATTTAAAAAATTAGATGAGGATGAGATGTTTACCGTTTGGCTAGAAGGGAAATTTCTCTTGTATAACTAGTAACTGGTAAGACAGTCAGGAAATGAGGTGATTTTCTATCAAGAAATAAGGCACGGATTTTTCATGAAGGAAAGTTAGAGAGTCCCAAAAGTCTTCTTCTCCTCACTGACAGAATTTGGTGAAGAATCTGTGTAGACAAAATATAACCTCAATTTTAAAATGTACGTGAATAAATGAGAAAAGAACCGTAACAATCAAAAAACTCAGATCTGACATTCCTATACACCTCAAATCTCAGACTCCTAACCTGTTCTGAGGATAAGGGCTGTGGTGTGACTCATTTTTGGTCACCTTCAGTTCCTAGAAGAGTGTGAGGCACATAGAAAGTCTTTGATAAATGTCAGCTGAATTAATCAAGCAATAAAATGAAGGAAAACTGCCTGATTCAGGAGTCCCTAACATTATCAGTTAGACATAGACCCTGGCAACTGGAGCCGCATCTCAAATACAAGCCATGACCTTCATGTTGCTAAATATAATGCTCCACCTCCTAGCTGCATTAGACACAACTGATAATTCATTCCTCATTCTTGAAACACTTTGTTCTCTCGGCCTACAGGAGACCACACCATCTGATTTTTCTCTCCCCTCGTTGGATGTTCCTTCTCAGTTTCCTTCCTGGGTCCTCCTCCTCCTCTTGACCTCTAAATGTTGACATGCCCCAGGGCTCATTACTCAGACCTCTTATCTTATCTATCTGTCCTCTCTGCCAGGGCCTACATGAGCTCATTCAATGTGAGGGCTTAAAATATCATCCACACATGCTGTATCCAAAATTTCTGTCTCTGGCCCCATCCTTTCCCCTGAACTCCAGACTTGCATATCCATCTGCCTACTTGACATCATCAATTACACATCTATTAGATATAAATCTTAACATGATTGAAACAGAACTCTTCATTTTCCCTCAGCTAAAATCTAATCCTCATCCATCTCCACCTCAGGAAATGGCAATTTCATCCTTTCAGTTGCTCAGGCCAAAAACTTTGAAGTCAATCTTGACTCTTTTCTTTTTCTCCCACCCCACATCCAATCTATCAGCAAATCCTATCAGCTGTACCTTCGAAATATATCCAGAATCCAACCACTTGCCCCACTTCCACTGAGAGCCCTCTGATCCAGGCCAGCCTCATCTCTCACCTGGGTGACTGAAAGAGACTCCTCACTGCTCTCTGGTTTCCTCTCCTACCTGCTGCAGTCTATCTCTATACAGCAGCCAAGTGAAACTTCTAAAACAAACTAAATCATGTCATTCCTCTGTCCTCAACTATCCAAAGGTATCCCAGTAAATTTTAAATGAAATCCAAGTCTTCACTATGGTATACAAAGACTCTCCAAGCTATCTCCCTTTCCAGTTTTATTTCCTATTCCCTTAATCACAGCACTCTCGTTACACAGGCTTCCTTGCTGTCCTCAGCAAGTTATTAAACTGAAAATACAATACTTTAAAATATAAAGAAGAAATTTGTGACATTAAAAACACAAAATGCGTATGGAGGGTATGGAGCTGTAAAGGAGCAGAGTTTTTGTGTTCAATGGGTAGAGAATTTCAGATTTGCAAGATGAATAGTACTGGACATGGATGGTGGTGATGGCTGCACAACAATGTGAATGTACTTAATGTCACTGAACTGTACACTTAAAAGTGGTTAAAATGGTAAATTTTATGTTACATGTATTTACTATAATTAAAAATAATAATTAAAATATCATTTATATATGCATAACATAGACTTGTTATGTTATCCTTTTAGACTAAAGGATAGGCACAAAAGGTTAGTAATAATTATCTATAGGTAGTAGAATTACAGACGACTTTTTTTCTTACTGCAAAAAAGTACTTCCAATTTATATATTACTTATGTGTGATTTTTAATGTATTACTTACATAATAAAAATATAGAAAAAGCTATGTATAAAATCTATACCTAGTATGGGCTTCATTATGACCAGAAGGACCTTTTCCTTTGTCTCAAACTCTCCATGATTTAACTCCTGCCTAGGTAGCAAACAGAATCTTCTGTTGGGATTTCCAATGGTATCAGCGGCCAGTCCCTTCCCAGGAGGACTCTTGGGTGCATCTTGGACCCTTCCCATCTAGGACCTCCCAGGAGCCTATGTGGCCCATGATACATCATCTTATGCAAATGTTAGTTTTTAGAAATTAGATTCTAAGATTGCACAATGATGGAAAAGTTAATCAAAATTAAACTTTTCTGTCTTTCTTTTTAGTTTGTTGGCTCTAATAACAATAATATTAACTAATACTTGCTACGTGCCAGGCCCTGTTCTAATTATTTTCCACTTTTTAATCATTTAATGTTTTGACAGCAGCCTGGAGGGAGAAAGATGCCATTATCATCACTCCTATTTTACAAATGGGGAGCTGAACACAAAGCCAAAAGCTTGAAAGTGGAGGAGCTGGGACTGGAACGCAGCCTGACCGGTTCCAGAAGATGGCACCAATGAGCAAGCTATAGACTCAGTCTGATCCTTTGTGATCCACCCTGAGAGGCAACTGTAGCTCAGAGAGGTCAGGTGACTTGAGCAAAGATACACAGCTGGTGCGTGGTACAGTCAGGATTCAAACTCATCCATTTAGATTCAAAGATGGTGCTCATTCCACTGGACTACCTAGCTTAGTCTCCTAAGAAGGATGGATTATCTTTTATTGAGTGTCTGCTCAGTGTCAGGCACTGTGCTATGTGTCTTTATATATCTTGTCTGCAAATTTTTTATCTCCATCTGTTGAGAAGAGTGATCTGTGTCTTCTCTCCTTGACCCTAGACAGATTCTGTGATTCAACCAAGAGTACAGCAGAAGTCACGCTCTAGGACGTCCAGTGCTAGGTCATAAAAGGTCATGTATCTTCTGCCTGGTTCTTTTGAGAGGCTTGCTCTGGAGGAAGCAAAAAGTCTGACTACCCTGAGACTGACATCCTGGAAAGGCCATGTGGAGGCACTTCAGTCAACAGCCCCAGCTGAACTCCCACCACATGGGTGAACCAGCTTGGATGTCTGGCCCAGTTGAGCCTTCAGATGTCTGCAGCAACATCCGACTACAACCACGCAAAAGACCTCTAGGGATGAGCCATCCAACCAGGCCTGTCCCAGATTCCTGACCTACAAAATTATGAGCAAAATAGAATGGTTGCTTTAAACTAAATTTTGGGATAATTTGTTATACAGCAATAATAACTGTAACATCCCATTTGAGAAATATTAGCCCGATTGGGATATTAAAAAGATATGAAAAACAAAATAAAATAAAACTTACACTTAGCATGGTGATAGTATTTAAGTACATACAAAATCTGGAAATTAAGCATATGTGTCACTAGCTATGGGCCACAAACTTCCCATTGAGTGTCATCAATTTTAACAAACACATCTCCTCAGGAACTGGACAAGAGGCCTTTAATCTAAATATAGGAGCATTCAGGTTTTCAAATGCAGACTCGGTTAAAAATGTGGATGCTACCTGTCTGACACAGGCCAATCACGCTACAGATGAACAAGCTTTCACAAAAACTCTGAATATCTCTAAACTGTGTCATTTGATAATGCAGTATCTTTTGACACAGACCAAGCTACAGAGCCGCCTACAGTGTATAATTAAGGGTTTCAGATGTACTAAGGTTTTCTCCTGCCAAATGCCATTCATCTATGCTTGACTCTTCCAACAAATGTAACCAAAGTACAATTTGTAAAGCAAGCTCACTGTGTGAATTATTTTGTCCTGCTGGTTTAAGGCACTGCACGGTTCAGAGTAGAGAAATTATTCCAGGATCCCTAAACCACAAAGCCCAATCCCATCACTTGACAGGGAAGGATGCCAGGACCCAGAAGAGTAAAACAACTTGTCGAAAGTTACACTCCTAGTTTGTGGAACAGTTACGGCTGAACTCCAGGAATCCTGATGCCTTAGTCTGATGCTTCTTTTCAAAACTTGGAATAATATCTTTGGAAAAAGAGAGGAACAATTAATAGTCTGTGGTTATAAATAAAAATAACTTCATTTCTCTATAACCTTTGTCTTCAAACAGGTTCCATAGCTTTCAGGTTACTCACACTTTCAAGAACCACCTCATTTCAGCAATTGAGACTAATTTTCAGGCATTTAAAAAAACTTGTCTACTCTAACTCAAGTCTCCAATCTCACATCCAGCTCAAAGCTCCTCTCCTCTTCTGATTTAGACTGACCCACAGCTCAAGGTTTTGCAATGGGGTAGAGGACAAAATCAGCTTTCTCTTCTCCTCCCCTTCCTCCACTGCTTCTGGCATCCCAGCGTCAGTGGTGGGCCAGAGCAGGGGTGGGGTGCAAGGGACTGGAATAAAAGGGCTAAAGTCTTCACACTTGGTGGTTTACAGATTTCCCTTGGCTGATGTCATTCTCTGGGTTGGTGTCCAAATGCTAAATGTTCTGTGAGATGCAGCTATGGCTTCTCAAGAGGCCTTATGGGAACCTCCATAGGATCTGAGTCAGGAGCACCAAACTGAGAGGTGCTCTGGTCACATTCTCCTTTGGCTGTGAGGAAACAATCCTCCCCCTGTCCCCATCAGGAGAGGTAGGGACAAACCACTGTACTCTCTCTCATACTCTACCCAGTGAATCAATCCTCACTGAATGTCTAGTCTTTTCTTCACACAGGCTACATAGGTGGGTGATGGTGGCAAAACAGGTTCAACCACCTTTGTATAAACCTTGCGGGGTTGGGCCTGGCTATCTCCCTTTAGAAGGTAAGGATACTTACCACCTAGCATCTTCACAAAATAACCCATTCAACATCCTGTTACAGGAGTCCTGAATGTTGTTTGCATGGAGGAGCTACTTCTGACTTTTGGAAAGCCTTGAAATTATACAAAGCAGCAGTAGCTGCTGGGAAGATCCTGGGAAGAGAAAGGGATCTATCCATGGACTGCTGAGAAAAGGAGGGGCTGCCTCCAAAGACAAATGCTTTCACCCTATGGAATGTCAAGAATTCTGACAAAAAGTCTCTGAGGGGAGCTACTTCCTTGGGACAAACTAGACTGAGTGTGTCAGGATAGACAAAATCCCAGCTCTGCCCTTCACCTACTTTGTGGCACTGACTGAGCCCTTTCCTTCTTCTGGGTTCCAGGTTCCCTATTTGTTAAAGGGGGGGATGGTGAACATTCACCATTTTTGGCTGCCTAGCATTGGAATACCCTCTCTATTTGGAGGAATCCCAAGATGGGTGGTGGGCAAGCTCCCTCTTCCCCATCATGGAAACCCAAGAGGGGACCATATATTCTCTCTCCCTATCTCTTCCCTGTAGCTACAGCATGGAAATGTGACCTGGACTAAGCCAAGGACTTTGAATCCTTAATAAGAATGCAAATGTCTAGCTGTAGTGGAATGAGATGTCTAGGGATATGACAGTGAATGTTGACTCGGAGCAGTTAGCCCAGAGCAGTAAAGGAGTTCCTAGTGCCCAGGGTTCTCTAGCTGACAACTCTGCATATTTTCTGAGCCTGGCTCTTCAGTCCCCTATGATTCTGCAGAAATGTCATGTTCTTCTGTCACAGTTATTTTAGCTTGGCTCACAGAAGTCATTTCAGTCCCTTTATCCCCTGTCGCCTTTGGTTCTAGAGGCTAGAAAGAAAACTATTTGAATTCCCAGACTCCTTTACCTTAAGAAGTGGTTTTGAGGAGTGACATCAGCATCATGGTGGAGTGAGGTCTCTCAGAAATCTTTCCCCTCCAACATACAACAAAAAAAATCCATAATCCAACAGAGGACATGCAAACACAACACAAAAAACGTTGGAGAGACCCACGCAGCCATATGACAGAGAGACGGAAGCCCCCCTCAAAGGAGGTGGAATGGGCTAAGAGAAATCTTCGTCCCCTCCCCTTAAAGACTGCAATCCAGGATGTGGGAGGCCTCCAAGGAGGAAGGTATGGGGGAGGGGACATTCGTTCATGGGAACATCAAGGACTCCCAAGGGCCCTTGCAGCCTAGAGGGAAGCCCTCTACAGGGAGGAAAGCTTTCGTGGGGGGTGACCTTATCAAGCCAACACCCCAACAGAGCAGAGGGACAAAACCCTGAGAACATGCAGGAGACAGCGCCCTTCCCCCAACCCACTCGGTGTGCCTCCAGCCCCTGGGATTTGGGCTGAAAGCAGAGGGCTCAGAATATGGGTCTCTTGAGCCCCTTCCAGTGGTGAAAATCAGTAAATGCGACCAAATAATGCCAGGGTGCAAAAGAACAGAACTCCTTCTAGCAATATCAAACACTATATTAGATTTCCAGGCCAGAGAGAAAATGAAAAGTACCCAAAAATCAGTCCTGAGGATGCAGAAATATGTAACCTAAATGACAAAGAATTCAAAGCAGCTATCATCAAAAAACTCAATGAGGTAAAAGAGAATGTAGAGAAACAATTCAATGAGTTCAGGAGCTACATCACAAAAGAGATTGAACAATAAAGAAGAATCAATCAGAAATATTAGAGATGAATGACAAAATGGAAGAAATAAAGCAAAATATGGACTCCCTGAATGCTTGAGCAGACACCATAGAGGAGCATATCAGCCTAATCAAAGACAGACATGTTGAAATGCTCCAGATAGAGGAGGAGAGAAAACTAAGACTAAAAAGAAATGAAGAAAGTCTCCAAGAAATATCTGACTCAATGAGGAAATGCAACATAAGAATTATAGGTATTCAAGAAGGAGAAAACAAGGAGAATGAAGTAGAGAGTTTGTTCAAAAAAATAATAGCAGGGAACTTCCAAAACCTAGGGAAGGAAATCCATGTGGAAGAGGCTGCCAGGTCTCATAAATTTGTAAATGTAAAAGGACCTACTGAAAGGCATATAGTAGTGGAACTGGCAAAACTGAATGACAAAGAAAGAATACTAAGGGTAGCAAGGAAGAAGAAAATAATCTACAAAGGAACCCCGATGAGGTTTTCAGCAGATTTCTCTGCAGAAAGCCTACAGGCTAGGAGAGACTGGAATGCCATATTCAAATCATTGAAGGATAAAAACTTTCAGCCAAGAATACTCTATCCAGTGAAAATATCCTTCAGATATGATGGAGAATTAAAAACTTTCCCAAACAAACATAAGCTAAGGGAGTTCATAGCCACGAGAAACACCCACACAAGAAATCATTGAGAAGGCCCTCACACCAGAAACAGAAACGGGGAAAGCGGTTACAAAGCACAGAGTAAGGAGATAAATAGGTAGACAGAATTAGAGCAGGATAGCAAATACTCAAGTATAGTATTAAAGACAAAGGGAGGAAAGCCAAAAACAAAGATAATCTTGTCATTTTAACCAAGAACTCATAACACAAGATGGAATAAGATGTGAGAAAAACAACTTAGGAGGGGAAGAGGACAGGGAGTGAATTGGTTTAGGCTAAGGAAATTAGAGGCCATCAGAAAATGGACTATGTTATGTATGAGATTTTGAATACAGACCTCACGGTAATCACTAAACAAAAAAGCAGAACAGAGACACAAATAACAAATAAGGAGAAAACAAAAAAACACAACATAAAAAAGTACACAACTCGATTAGTAGACCAAACTACACAGAACAAGAAACAAAGGAAATGCAGGAGAACTGGAAAACGAGGGATAAAATGGCAGCATTAAGCTCTCATGTATCAATAATCACCCTAAACATAAAGGTAGTGAATTCTCTAATAAAAACACACAGAGTTGCAAGATGGATTAATGAACAAGATCCAAAAATATGCTGCCTCCAGGAAACACACCTCAGCTCCAATGACAAACACAGGCTAGGGTCAGAGTGAAAGGATGGAAGACGATACTCAAAGCTAATGGCAAACAAAAGAAAGCAGGTGTACCAATACTTCTATCAGACACAGTAGACTTCAAGGTAAGACAGGCAAAGAGAGACAAAGAGGGCCAATATATAATGATCAAAGGGACATTCCATCAAGAAGAAATAACACTTATAAATATCTAAGCACCTTACACAGGAGCACCAAAATACATAAAGCAACTATTAACAAGTCTAAAAGAAGACATTAACAATAACAGAATAATAGTAGGGGACCTCAACAGTCCAGTCATGTTAATGGATAGATCATCTAGACAGAAAATCAACAAGGAAACAGTAGAATTAAGTGAAAAGCTACACCAGATGGACTTAACAGACATATATAAAACACTCCATACAAAAACAGCAGAATACACATTCTTCTCAAGTGTGCACGGAACATTCTCAAGAATAGGCCATATGTTGGGAAACAAGGCAAGCCTCAATAAATTCAAGAAACTGAAATAATAAAAACCATCTTTTCTAATGACAATGCTATAAAGCTAGAAATTAATTACAAGAAAAAAAGCTGAGAAAAGGACAAAGATGTGGAGACTAAACAACACGCTATTGAACAACCAATGGATCATTGAAAAAATTAAACAAGAAATCAAAAAATATATGGAGACAAATGAAAATGAAAACATACCACACCAACTCATATGGGATGCAGGAAAAGCCATATTGAGAGGGAAATTCATCACAATACAGGCTCACCTTAACAAGTAAGAAAAAGCCAAATAACCAATTTCAAACTATAACTAACTGAATTAGAGAAAGAAGAATAAACAAAGCCCAAAGTCAGCAGAACAAGAGAAATAATAAAAATCAGAGAAGAAATAAATGCTATTGAAACAAAAAAGGCAGTAGGAAGGATCAATGAAACAAAGAGTTGGTTCTTTGAGAAGATAAATAAAATTGACAAACCCCTAGCCAGAATTACAAAGAAAAAAAGAGAGAAAGCTCAGATAAATAAAATTACAAATGAAAGAGGATAAATAACAATGGATACCACAGAAATACAATGGATTATAAGGGAATACTAAGGAAAACTATATTCCAACAAAATGGACAATCTAGAGGAAATGGATAAATTCTTAGACTCTTACAACCTCCCAAAGCTGAAGCAACAAGAGATAGAGAATCTGAATAGACCAATCACAAGTAAAGAGATTGAAACAGTAATCAAAAGCATCCCGCAAAATAAAAGCCCACGACCAGACGGCTTCCCTGGGGAATTCTACCAAACTTTCAGAGAGGATTTAATACCTATCCTTCTCAAGCTATTCCAAAAAATTAGGGAAGATGGAACACTTCCTAACACATTGTCTGAGGCCAACATCACTCTGATACCAAAGCCTGATAAGGACAACACAAAAAGTGAAAACTACAGGACAATATCGCTGATGAACATAGATGCAAAAATCCTCAACAAAATATTGGCAACCCGAATTCAGCAATACATCAAAAAGTTCACACCTCATGATCAAGTGGGATTTATACCAGGGACGCAGGGATGGATCAACATATGCAAATCAATCAATGTGTTAAACCACATTAACAAAATGAGTAATAAACCACATGATCATCTCAATGGATGCAAAGAAAGCATTTGACAAGATCCAACAGCCATTTAGGATAAAAACTCTGAACAAAATGGGGATAGAAGGGAACTACCTCAACATAATAAAGGCCACATATGGCAAAACCACAGTCAACATTATACTCAATGGGGAAAAACTGAATGCCATCCCTCTGAGAACAGGATCAAGACAAGCATGCCCACTCTCACCACCCTTATTGAACATAGTCCTGGAGGTTTTGCCAGAGCAATTAGACAAGAGAAAGGAATAAAAGGAATCCAAATAGGGAGCGAAGAAGTGAAACTCTCACTGTTGGCAGATGACATGATCTTATATATAGAAAATCCTAAAGAATCCATCAGAAAACTATTAGAAATAACAACTACAGTAAAGTTGTGGGGTACAAAATCAACTTACAAAACTCAACTGCATTTCTACACTCTAATGGGGGAAAGCTTTTGCGTGGGGGGGACCCCATTAAGCCAGGGCCCCAGGAAACCAGAGAGCAAGAGCTGATCGGAATCCAGGTCTGTGCGTGAGAGAAAGTGCCCATCCTCCCCCAACCCGAGCTGTTCGCCACCATTACGGCTGAAGGCAGAAGGCTCAGAACGTGCTGCTCTCAACCCCCATCTAGTGGCGACAGGCTGTAACTGCAAGCGAATAATACCATTATGTGCAAAAACTGCTCCTCCACCATCCAGCAATTTATAAAAGCTCCAGACCCGAAGGAAAACAATAAAAACACAGAAGTATGTCCTGAGGACTTGGAAATAGGTAAATTGAGTGACAATGAATTCAGAGTAGCTATCATCAAAAAACTCAATGAGGTAAAGGGAAATATAGAGAAACAAGTCAACGAATTCTGGAGTTACTTCACAAAAAAGATTGAAACTATAAAGAAGAATTAACCAGAAATGCTAGAGATGAAAAATACAATGGATCAGATAAAACACAATACAGATTCCCTGAATGCCCGTGTGGACACCATAGAGCAGCAAATTAGCATAATCGAAGATAGACAGGTTGAATGGCTCGAGACAAAGCAGAAAGAGAACTAAGAATTAAAAAAACTGAAGGAAATCTCCAAGAAATAGTGGACTCAAGGAGAAATTGCAACTTAAGAATAATCAGAATTCCCGAGGGTGTGGAAAAGGAAAATGGAGCAGAAAGTGTGCTCAAAGAAATAATAGAAGAGAACTTCCCAAATCTAGGGATCGAGAGAGAAATGTGCATGGAGGACACCTTCAGATCTCTGAGATTTGTCAATGTAAAAAGACCTACTGCAAGGCATATAGTAGTAAAAATGGCAAAAATGAATGACAAAGAAAGAATACTCAGGGCAGCAAGGCAGAAGAAAATAACCTAGAAGGAACCCCTATCAGACTTTCAGCGGATTTCTCTACAGGAACTTTACAAGCTAGGAGAGACTGGAGTGACATATTCCAAACTTTAAAGGATAAAAATCTTTAGCCAAGAATACTCTATCCAGCAAAAATATCCTTCAGATATGAGGGAGAAATTAAATCTTTTCCAGAAAAACAAAACCTAAGGGACTTCGTAGCCACAAGACCTCCACTACAAGAAATTCTCAAGAAGGCTCTCATACCTGAAAAAAGAAAAAAAGGGAGAAAGGGGTCACAAATCACAGAGTAGGGAGACACATAGATAGAATCAGAATAGGATAGCAAATACTGAACTATAGCATTAGGATAAAGGGAACAAAATCACCAAAGCAAAGACAATCCTGTCACTCTAACCACAAACTCACAACACAAGTTGGAATAAGAGATGAAAATAATAATTTAGGAGGGGAGGAGGAAAGGAACTGAATCAGTTTAGGCTAAGGAAGTAAGAGACCACCAGAAAATGGACTATGTTATACACGAGATTCTGAGCGCAAACTTCAGGGTAGCCACTAACCTAAAAAACAGAACAGAGACAAAAACGTAAATAAGGAAAAATCTAAGAAACCCAGCATAAGACATTGCAGAAGTCAATGGGTAGGGTAAAACACACAGGACAAGGAACAAAGGAAACACAGGAAAACCGGAAAACAAGCAACAGAATGACAGCATTAAGCCCTCATGCATCAATAATCACCCTTAATATAAATGGATTGAACTCTCCAATAAAAAGACAAAGAGTGGCAAAATGGATTAAAGAACAAGATCCAACAATTTGTTGCCTCCAGGAAACACACCTCAGCTCCAAGGACAAACACAGGCTCTGAGTGAACTTCAAACAAAAGAAAGCAGGTGTCGCAATACTTATATCAGACAAAACAGACTTCACGATAAGACAGGTAAAGACAGACATAGAGGGCCAATATATAATGATCAAAGGGACACTTCATCAAGAAGAAATAACGCTTATAAATATCTACTCACCCAACACAGGAGCACCAAAGTTCATAAAGCAACTATTAACAGACCTAAAGGAAGATGTTAAAAACAACACAATAATAGTAGGGGACCTCAACACCCCACTCACATCAATGGACAGATCATCCAGACAGAAAATCAACAAGGCAACAGTGGAGCTAAACAAAAAGCTAAAACAGTTGGACTTAACACACATATATAGAACACTTCATCCAAAAACAGCAGAATACACATTCTTCTCCAGTGCACATGGAACATTCTCAAGGACAGACCATGTGTTGGGAAACAAGGCAAGCCTCTACAAATTTTAAAAAAATTGAAATAATAACAAGCATCTTCTCCAATCACAATGCTATAAAGCTAGAAATTAATTACAAGAAAAAAGCTGAGAAAGGCACAAAGACGTGGAGACTGAACAACATGCTACTGAACAACCAATGGATCATTCTAGAAATTAAAGGAGAAATCAAAAAATATCTGGAGACAAACAAAAATGATAACATGCCATACAAACTCACATGGGATACAGCAAAAGCTGTATTAAGAGGAAAATTCATCGCAATACAGACACATCTTGATAAACAAGAAAAATCCCAAATCAGCAATCTTAAACTACACCTAACTGAATTAGAGAAAGAAGAACAAACAAAGCACAAAGTCAGCAGAAGGAGAGAAATAATAAAAATCAGAGCAGAAATAAATGCTACTGAAACAAAAAAGGCAGTAGAAAGGATCAATGACACAAAGAGCTGGTTCTTTGAGAAGATAAATAATAATAATAATAATAATAATAATATAATAATAATAATATTGACAACCCCTAGCCAGACTTACAAAGAGAAAAAGAGAAAGCTAAAATAAATAAAATCAGAAACGAAAGAGGAGAAACAACAGAAGACTCTGCAGAAATACAATGGATTATAAGAGAAAACTATGAAAAACTATATGCCAAGAAAATGGATAACCCAGAGGAAATAGATAAATTCTTGCACTCCTACAATCTCCCAAAGCTTAGTCAAAAAGAAGCAGACAATTTGAACAGACCAACCACAAGGAAAGAGATTGAAACAGCCATTAAAAGCATCCCAAAGAATAAAACCCCAGGACCAGATGGCTTTCCTGGGGAATTCTACCAAGGTTTCAGAGAGGATTTAATACTTATCCTTTTCAAGATATTCCAAAAAATTAGGGAGGATGGAAGACTTCCTAACACCTTCTACAAGGCCAACATCACACTGATACTAAAGCCTGAAAAGGATAGCATGAAAAAGGAGAACTACAGGCCAATATCGCTGATGAACATAGATGCAAAAATTCTCAACAAAATTTGGACAACCCAAATTCAGCAATTCGTCACAAGGATCATACATCATGATCAAGTGGGATTTAACCAGGGAGACAGGGATGGTTCAACATCCACAAATCAATCAACATGATACACCACATCAAGAAATTGAGGAATAAAAACCACATGATCATCTCAATAGATGCAGAGAAAGCATTTGACAAGATCCAACAGCCATTTATGAAAAAACTGAACAAAATGGGGATAGAAGGGAACTACCTCAACATAATAAAGGCCATATATGACAAACCCACAGCCAACATCATACTCAATGGGCAAAAACTGAGCACCATCCTCCTGAGAACAGGAACGAGACAAGGATGCCCTCTTATTTAACATAGTACTGGAAGTTTTGGCCAGAGCAATTAGGCAAGAAAAAGGAATAAAAGGAAGCCAAATAGGGAGCGAAGAAGTGAAACTCTTGCTGTTTGCAGACAACAAGATCTTCTATATAGAAAACCCCAAAGACTCCATTGGAATACTTTTAGAAGTAATCAACAACTACAGCAAAGTTGCAGGGTATAAAATCAGTTTACATAAATCAGTAGCATTTCCATACTCTAATAACAAACCAACAGAAAAAGAACTCGAGAACACAATACCACACACAATCGCAACAAAATGAATAAAATACTTCGGGGTGAATTTAACTAAGGAAGTGAAAGACCTATATAATGAAAACTACAACGTTTTTGTGGAAGAAATGGATGACGACATAAGGAGATGGAAAGACATTCCATGTACATGGATTGGAAGAATAAACATAGTTATAATGTCCATTCTACCTAAAGCAATCTACAGATTCAATGCAATCCCAATCAGAATTCCAATGACATTCTTTACAGAAATAGAACAAAGAATCCTAAAATTCACATGGGGCAACAAAAGACCCCGAATTGCTAAAGCAATATTGAGAAAAAAGAACAAAGCTGGAGGCATCACAATCCCTGACTTCAAAATATACTACAAAGCTACAGTAATCAAAACAGCATGGTACTGGTACAAAAACAGGTGCACAGATCAATGGAACAGAATTGAAAGCCCAGAAAGAAAACCACACATCTATGGACAGCTAATCTTCCACAAATGAGCTGAGGGCATACGATGGGGAAAAGAAAGTCTTTTCAACAAATGGTGCTGGGAAAACTGGAAAGCCATATGTAAAAGAATGAAAATTGACCATTCTTTTTCACCATTCACAAAAATAAATTCAAAATGGATAAAAGACCTAAAGATGTGACCTGAAACCATAAGGCTTCCAGAAGAAAATGTAGGCAGTACACTTTTTGACGTCAGTATTAAAAGGAACTTTTCAGACACCATGTCTTCTCAGAGAAGGGAAACAATAGAAAGAATAAACAAATGGGACTTCATCAGACTAAAGAGCTTCTTCAAGGCAAAGGAAAATAGGATTGAAACAAACAAACAACCCACTAACTGGGAAAAAATATTTGCAAGTAATCCATCCGACAAAGGCTTAATATCCATAATATATAAAGAACTCACACAACTCAACAACAAAAAATCAAACAACCCGATCAAACATGGGCAGGAGACATGAACAGACATTTCTCCAAAGAAGATATACGGATGGCCAACAGGCACCTGAAAAGATGTTCATCATCACTGATAATCAGGGAATTGCAAATCAAAACTACACTAAGATATCACCTTACACCCATTAGAATGACAAAAATAAAACAAATAGTAACTAATGTTGGAGAGGTTCTAAAGAAAAAGGAACCCTCATACACTGCTGGTGGGAATGCAAACTGGTGCAGCTACTATGGAAAACAGTATGGAGAGTCCTCAAAAAATTAAAAATAGAACTACCATACACTCCAGCTATCCCACTACTGGGTATCTATCCAAACAGCTTGAAGTCAGCAATTCCAAAAGTCCTATGCACCCCAATGTTCATTGCAGCATTATTTACAATAGCCAAGACATGGAAGCAACCTAAGTGCCCAGCAACAGATGACTGGATAAAGAAGATGTGGTATATATATATACAATGGAATACTACTCAGCTGTAAAACAGAACAAATCATTCCATTTGCAATAACATGGATGGATCTTGAGGGAATTATGTTAAGTGAAATAAGCCAGATAGCGAAGGACAATCTCTGTATGACTCCACTCATATGAGGAATTTAAACCTGTGGACAAAGAGAACAGATTAGTGGCTACCAGGGGAAAGGGGGGTGGGGGGTGGGCACAAAGGGTGAAGTGGTGCACCTACAACACGACTGACAAACAACAATGTACAACTGAAATTTCACAAGATTGTAACCTATCATTAACTCAATAAAAATTAAATTAAAACAAAAAAACAAGCACATGGACAAAGAAAACAGTTCAGTGGTTACCAGGGGAAGGATGGTGGAGTGGGCACAGGAAGTGAAGGGGAGCACCTATATGGTGACAGTCAAGAAATAATGTACAACTGAAATCTCACATTGAGGTAAACTATTATAAACTCAAATTAAAAAAAACTACATGCAAAATTATCATGATAATTTATGGAATCAGATTTAATATACATTAAAATATAAATCTAAAAAAAAGAAAAGAAAGAAAAGAAGTGGTTGTTTGAGCAATTCTGATTAATAAAATATAGGAATAAGTCTCTTCGCCAATATGAAGGCAAAACCTGGAGAGGAAGTGGCTTTCACAATTCACCTTTGTCCTTTCTCCTTCTTCCTGCCTGGAACACAGATGAAATGCCTGGAGGTGAAGCAGCCATCTGTGACCATGAAGAACAAAATGTTAAATAGAACCTCAGCCTCTGACGACATCCCTGAGCAGCAAGACAAGCCTGGACTGCTGCCTCTAGACTTAGTATACAATAAAAATAAGTTATTGACCTATTTAAGTCACTGTTTTTCAGACTTTCTGTTACTCTCAGATAGACATATTCCTTTGTGATCTATTTTCAATAAAATCAATAAATGCTGAGTTGAGAATGATATTTACATTTGTAAAATATTTTGTAGTTTATAAACTGTTCTGTTGTTTACCACCAGGGACTCTAACTGGTACCACAAGCTTTCTTCCAGTTCTGATATTCTGTCCTTAGAAGAGGATATTCCCCTTACTAGGCAAACACATCAGCCACAGCTTGTACAACTCAACAAAAAAGAGCAGGCATCTTGCTCTCAGTTGTTCCTTGAGATGATATCCCACTGAATCAGGTTCCCTACCTCTTCTTGCCTTCTCTGTCCACTGATTCATTCCTTAAAGCCAAGGGCCAATCCTTACCTGAGACCTACCTGAGACCACTTAGCACAGTGCTACCTCACAGAGGTACCTTCTTTTTATTTTTGAGGAAGACTAACCCTGAGCTAACTACTGCCAATCCTCCTCTTTTTGCTGAGGAAGACTGGCCCTGAGCTCACATCCATGCCCATCTTCCTCTACTTTATATGTGGGATGCCTACCACAGCATGGCTTTTGCCAAGCAGTGCCATGTCCACACCTGGGATCCGAACCAGAGAACCCCGGGCCGCCAAAGCGGAACTTGTGAACTTAACCACTGTGTCACCAGGTCGGCTCCCGGTACCTTCTTGATTAGATAGTCAACTTATAATTTTCAGAGGCAGATAAATTCCTGCTAACCAGGCAAGATCTGAGTTGAATATGATACTTTATATTTGTAAAGTATTTTATAGTTTAGAATCTTAAAGTGTCATTTTTTGTACCATCCCATTGATCCTCACAACAATCCTGAGATAAAGAGGGCAAGTATAAGGGCCCCAATGCTTAGAGAAGTCATGAGCCACAGGTTGTAGAGATAATGAATAAGAGTGCTATATGACCCAGGGCAGTGTGGAAAGGGGAATGCACATTGGACTAGGAGCCAGGAGACTTAGGTTCTATGTTCCAGTTCTTCCAGTAACCAGTAGCTTGACTTTGGGTAAGCTGTTTACCTCTCTGGGTCCAGTTTCCTCATCTGTACACTGAGGATGCTGGATGTATCAGTCAGTTTAAGCTGCCATAACAAAATACCATAGACTGCAGGGCTTAAACAACAGAAAATTATTTTCTCACAATTCTGGAGGCTGGAAGTCTGAGATCAGGGTGCCAGTATGGTCAGGTTCTGATAAGGACTCTCTTCCTGGCTTGCAGATGGCTGCCTTCTCATTGTATCCTCACTCGGTGGAGAGAAAAAAACAAATTTCTCTCTTTTCCTCTTCTTATAAGGCCACAGTTCTACCGGAGTAGGGACCCATTCTTATGACCTCATTTCAGTTTAATTACCTCCTGAAGACCATGTCACCAGAGACAGTCACCACAAGGGTTGGGGCTTCAATGTATGCATTTGTGGGAGACATCATTCAGTCCATAACATTGGACATGATCTTTGGAGTTCCTTCCACTTGTTAGCACAAGTCTGGAACATTGAAGATGCTCACAATTATCTGTGGAATGAGTGATTCTACCTTGCCTCCTTGATTCAAGAAACTGCACAAGGCTTCTTTCTAGACTATTAGGTAGTGAGCACCTTGGGGGTCTTCTGCACATGCTTTCCCTTTTCAAAGGCAATTAACAAACCAAAGTGATCTCTGGCCAAAGCAGGTCTCTCCCAAGGTTGGAGCCTGAATGTTTCTCAGAAAGCAGTGTATTTAACTGTTACTTTCAGTCTTTGGGTGTGGCATGCAACTTGTGCCACGGCATTTAGAAAGAACATAATGGTGACTGTCAATTGGAGGTGGGTTTTAAATCACAAGTCTACAGCTAAGTTTTTCTAACAGCCACGAAGATTACTGAGCAATTGTGGCCCTTCATCAAAGCACAAAGTACCTCGTCATTCCTACTTCATGGTGGAAGCGCCTGAAAAGTGTTCTTAGAACAGCCTTGTGGTCAGAAGCAGCCTCTGGTGGGGAGAGCTGGCCTACCTCAAGTCAAATACAATTTCCTCCAATGGTAATCAACTAAGATTTTTCCAGAAATATTATTTTTGGTTTAATATACTTATTGTCAAAGGCCTAAAAGTATTTTGGGCACTTAAATAAAATTCCAACAAAAATACTGCAAGGATGACGGTAACAGCCCCAGAATGTGGTGTTGCTTTCAGACTGGAGATCTTTAGGAGCGACATGGTCTGAATTTCTGTAACTACTTTATTTATTTACATCTCCTTATTTATGATATAATCTATAACTGATTATAGACATTAAATTTTCTTTCCCTGTGTTAGTAATTTCAAACTCAAATTTACCTTTCATGGCTATTGTAATTTTCATCTTCACTTGACCCAAACTCTCCAAGTTCTGGTATTCTATAAATTGGGAAGATGCTGAGTTTTCTCGAATGGTCCTATAGAGCAGTGGTTCTCAATTGGGCAATGTTTGGAGATATTTTTGGTTATCATAACTGGGGAGAGGAGTGGGAGTGCAACTGGCATCTAGTGGGTAGAGATAAGGGATGCTGCTAAATATTCTACAACCTCAGGACAGTCCCCACAGCAAAGAATTATTCCACCCAAAACGTCAACAGTGCTGAGGTTGAGACACCCTGCTATAGAATCTCAAGATGCAAAGAAGATGGTCCTTAAGGTTTCCAGGGTTAGAGAGAAGTTGATGTATCGGTAGCACAACTCTATGTCTTCATGACCTCAAGACACAGCAGAAACTGATGGAAATGTAGGCCGATTTTTGCCATGCCGACATAGAACACCTGTAATGAGGTTAATTTTTTATTTTAAGTAGGCAGCCCCTCCTTTGACCCTCATTCAGCTTCAAGGTTCTTTTTATCTGGGTAGTAAGGAGAAAGAAAGCAGGACTAGAACACAGCGGCCCAGGATGAGGACTGTGACAAGATCTGAAGAGTTTAAAGATTTGGCGCTTATACCCTCAGAGCTCATTTTACTTGGGAGGAATGGCACGAGGACAGAAAAGAGTTCCAAACACTTTATAAAATCCTAACAGCTTCAGAGCTTGGTAGGATTTCAAACTCCTTTCAAAAGCATTAAATTACTCCTTGCACTCACATTATCTTAATGATTTCTATTTATCCCTCCTCATTCCAGAAAGGTTCTGAGGGGGTTAATTCTTCCTGTGGGGTTGTCTTGATTTCCTCATATAAAGCTTACATAGGCTTCAGGACTGATCAAAACAAGTTTCAGTTTAGGAGGAAAAAGGATTTTGGAAGGACCAAGAAAAACTATGTTTTGGCAGTTAAAAGATATGAGTTAAATTCCTACTATGTGTAAAACATAGTGCTAAATGCTGAGGGGAGTATTTTCAAAAAGTATAAATCACAGCTGGTGTCCTTAAGTGATTCATCTGCCTCTTAGAGATAGGCTTGGTGCCCAAGGGAGGATGTCTTCCAATACAAGGCAGTCTGTGCTCAGTGCCTCTAGGCAGGCACAGCCCTTAGCATTCTTTTCCTCCTCTGGCCAAGGAAGGAAGGGCAAAGCAGGAAGGGGCAAAGGTGATCCATGAGTGGGAACAAAGGCTTGCAAGTGGGCATACACTGGGAAGGGTCAGGGGCAGTAAGTAAACTAATTGGGCGCTAAAGTTAGGGTTTTATCCTGCAGATATAAGATATAATGATAAAAGGTGATATTTACTGAG
Source organism: Equus caballus (assembly GCF_041296265.1). Classification (NCBI taxonomy): domain Eukaryota; kingdom Metazoa; phylum Chordata; class Mammalia; order Perissodactyla; family Equidae; genus Equus; species Equus caballus. The sequence continues at coordinate 129,622,590 of NC_091684.1, read as the reverse complement.
TGCTTACTCTTTACTAGGCACACTCACTTAACCCTCTTCCTGACAGCCCTATGACGTAGGTACTCCTCTTCTTCCCATTTTACAGATGAAGAAACTGAGGCTGAGGGAGGGTTAAAAAACTCACTCAAAGCACACGGTTAGCAAGTGCTAAAGCCAGGATTCAAAACCTGGACAAAGCCTACTCTCCTAACTACCTCTCCAGACTGTTTCTCAGTAGAACAGGAAGGGTGAGAACCAAGGAAAGACCAGCTGTCTTAGGAAGGAGCTGCCAACAGAGAGCATTTCAAGGAGTAGAAGTCAACAAGGTCAGATGTTGCTGAGCCATCAGGAACGGAATCTGAGAAACAGCCATTGGATTTGTGATTAGACAATCACGGGTGACCTTTAAGAGTTCTGTTTCAGTAGAGGGGTGGGGACAGGGGTCCCTTGTAGGACATCAAGGAGGGAGTGATGGCAGACAGCGTCTCAGGTAGAAATTGACAGTGAAAGGACAGGGAGAGATGGGAGAGAAATTTCCAAGCTTTTTAAAGACTATGCCCCAGAACAATGGAACATTTTCTTTATTTGAGAGATTACGATACATTTTTCTCTGTTCTTTTGTTTTGAAGGGCAAAACTAAAAAATTTTAGTAGTCATAGTTAAAGGAGAATTAGCAAGTGTCATAGAAATTGTTTTTTTAAAAACACTGCATCAAATTCAGGTAAGATACAAAGATCTAACTATTTCAAGGGAAATGGTTATGGGGGAAGGTTACTTGACCTTCTACATTGCATTAGCCAAACATAATGGCAGTTCTGTGACTAGGGTAGGAGACTGTGAGGGAATTATAGATGAAATAACTTGCTTTGGACTTGTTTTGAGCTGAGAGAGCAGCCAGAAGCACTGTATGCACTATGGTTTAAGACTAAAATCCAGAGAACTGCTGCCTGATTGCAGCCCAGACTTCCAAAAACCTGGGCTGCAAAGGGCAGAAACGCTTACTAAAATTTTTTGTTTAAATGAGCTATTGGAACTTGGGTTATTAGCCCCTGTCCTAGCTACTGAGTAGTTTCTATTACAAATCAAAAGCAGTTTTAGGGAGGCTGCATTTTCTTTGAAGGGGAATTCTCTCCTGGAGGGGGAGAGAGATGGAGGGTGGGGGAGAGGGGGAGAGAGAGAGGGGGAGAGGGGGAGGGGGGAGAGAGGGAGAGAGGGGGAGTGAGGGAGAGAGGGGGAGGGGACAGGGAGGGAAGGAGAATGGGGGAGAGAGGGAGAGAGGGGGAGGGGAGAGGGAGGGAAGGAGAAGGGGGGAGAGAGAGGGAGGGAGAGAGAGGGAGAGAGAGGGGGGAGGAGGAGGAAGATGAGGAGGAGGGGGAGGGGGAGGAGGCCTCCCTATGGCTGAAGAGCAGTTTCGCTGAGACTTCAACCCAATACCATTAACTCCCTCCAGCATCCCAGGGTACTCAATTCTAAAGTGTTCTAAGGCTGAATTAGTCTCCCAAATGCCCATCATTTTGCTGCATCCCAAAAACTACTGCAAACAACAGATGTACGAAAGGTAAGCAGGAGTCTGGGACCACTTGGGCCAAAAGAATCTGTGGCTGTGATCCTGTTGGTACATGCTTCCTGCTAAAACTCAGACACTTATCATGCTTTGGCAAAGAATTCTCACACCCTGGCTTAAACAGGGAAGACACCAAAAGGTATTTAATCTTTAAAAAATGCAATAGGCTGATGCTACTAGTGCAGTGATTAACCTGCCTGGTAAGTGTCCATAGACTCCTTTTCTTTCCTAGTGACTCAGGCCACTGGGAAAATTGGAGGAATGTGGCATCTCCTTCTTTGGAAGTCTTCAAAAACATTATGCACTCCAAATAGAAGGAATTCACACAAGTCTCCTCTCCATCCCATCCCAGACCACCTCCTCACATACCTTTGCTGCCTTGTCATATACTTCAGCCCTCAGGAAACTTTCCTTCTTCTTCTTCTTCTTTTTTTTTTTTTTGCAGGGGAAGATACGCCCTGAGCTAACATCTGTTGTTAATCTTCCTTTTTTTTCCTCCCTAAAGCCCAAGTGCATGGTTGTATATCCTAGTTGTAAGTCCTTCTAGTTCTTCTGTGTGAGCTGCCACCATAGCATGGCAACTGACAGATGGGTGGTATGCTTCCGTGACCAGGAAATGAACCTGGGCTGCCAAAGTGGTGAGAGAGCTGAACTTTAACAACTAGACTATCAGGGCTGGCTCCAACTTTCCATTTTTACAGGGGCTGACTCTGCCTGGGAGATTCCTCTCTCCCTAACAGTGACTCAAGAATAAGACAAGATCTCTCCCAATTCTCTACTTTTCCTTGCTTTTCCCCTAAACACACACATTGAGAGACTTTGCATTTTAGAGGTTTTGTTGCTCACTACAGGGAATTGTAAGGGCTAAAAACAAGAAGAGTGGGAGGCTGGAAAGATTCAAGGATGCCACAGTAACTTGTCAGTTCTTTTCCATAGCACCAGGGTTGAGGAAGTGAACAAAGTAGACAAAATCTCTGTGCTCTAGAGTATTCATTCCCTGGGAGAGAAGGACAATAAATATAACAACTAATTTACAGAGTAAGTTAGGAGGGGCTATGAATAAAAGCAAAGCATGGAGAAAGGATAGGAATGCCTGTGAGAAGGCATGTAATTTTAAGGGAGAGGTGAGATTTTGAGCACAGCTGAAAGGAGGTGAGGGGGCACACCATGTGGGTATCTGTGGGAAGAGCATTCCAGGAGAGGGAACCACTAATGCTAAGGCCCTGAGGCAGGTGGGACAGCACAGAGACCAGTGTGAACAAGCAGAGGCAGAGCAGGATGGGGAGCCAGAGAACTATGGGGCAGAGCTCTCTTCATCCTGCAATCAGAGCAGTAAGAAGGAAAAAGCACAGAGCTTGAGCTGCACTGACCCGGACTTGCATCTCAGCTCTGCTCCTTATCTCATGTACCTTGGGCTACCCTTTCCTCATCTATAAAGAGTTGACCGCAAAGAACAGAGTCAGTGCAAAGGGTTAAAGGAGATACAGAATGTGAAACTACCTATCACGGGACAGAGCTCATGCTGCATTCCTGCCCATCACACATTAGCTCCCTGTCTCTTCCCCTGGTTACAGAGCTCCTCTCATCTAGCTCCCATTGTGGCCAAATAAAAGGTGTCCAGAAGGATGCCATTTGAAGGCTTCCAAGAGGGCCAAGATACATTAACAAGTACAAGAAAACAAACTGCAAAACAGTACGGATGTATGTATAGTATTGCTGGCAAACTAACATTTTAGTAACCACATTCAAAAATCTGGAGGAATCCACACCAAACTATTAATGTTGATCATTGTTGATGGGTAAGATTACCAAAGATTCTAACCTTGATCTTTTACCTTCTATATTTACGAAATGTCTGAACATTCTACCATGAATACACATTACATTTGCAAGCAGAAATCACAATAAAGGCCAGTGTCGATGCAGAAGAGGTGATTTCCTGGCTCTCTCCTATATCAGTACTGAGTACCTCCATTTCACCTCGAACCTAAGGCCCACCTGGTGTGATCTAACTTAAAGAACCCTTATATCTTCTAAACGGAGAAATTGAGTGCAAATAGGGCCAAAGGGAGCTACAGGGTTCACAGATGAGACCTGAACCACAGGCAAATGTCCTATGGTGGGTGTGCCTGGCCAGCAGCTGTGAACTGAACTCTGACTGGTTCACTTTGGAAAGGGAATGGATTAATTTGTGGGTTGTGAACCACTTTCTAAATAAAATTAAAATCCTTGCTATGGCTACCACCAAGGAGAGAAAAAGAGACTGATGAAAATAAAGTATTTCAAAGGAAGCTGACTGTGAACTTCTTTTACAATTCAAGATTGTTGACACTGAAAAAGATCTCACTTTAGGGGCCGGCCTAGTGGCGCAGTGGTTAAGTTTGTGCACTCCACTTCAGTGGCCCGGGGTTCACAGTTGGATCCCGAGCATGGGCCTCAACACCGCTCAACAAGCCATGCTATGCAGGCATCCCACATACAAAATAGAGGAAGATTGGCACAGATGTTAGCTCAGGGACAATCTTCCTTAAGCAAAAAGAGGAAGATTGGCAACAGATGTTAGCTTAGGGCCAGTCTTACCCACCAAAAAAAATAAATTAATTAAAAAAAAATCTCACTTTAAAGAACTCTAAGTTAATCGTCAGGGCTAATCTTCCTCAAAAACAAACAAACAAACAAACAAAAAAGAATTCTAAGTTAAGAAATACTACAAGAAAAAATTCATTTCATAACTAAGTAGCTTACAAGGTCTGTCAAGGAAAGGTTAATATGCCAGTTCCCAATGTCTTACTCAACAATGCATTAAAATGTGCTCATTATCAGTCACTGCAATGCATGCTAGTTAAATAGCTTGCAAAAATTTTCCTCCCCACTACCTCCAAAAAAAAAAAAAAAAAAAGATGCTTGGTAGGGGAATAAAAAAATAATGCTTAAGCATCCATAGTTGCCCATATGGCTTTTCCCAATTTAAGTATATGTTTTGAGAAAAAAGAAATGTAGTCCAGAAACATTTTTACATTCCTCCAATTGACCATTGCACCAAAAATGGTGCTCAGCTCTGCATTAAATAAAATTCTGCTTGAAGGGAAGAGAGTACACTAGTCTACTTCTTGGATGCTTTTTAATTATGAGATTTCTGACTGAAGATAGTAATGCTCCACATAGGAAAAACCATTTCCTCCCCCCAAAATCTAGCAATAGCTCTCTTTGCTTTCTGCTTCTTTCCCAGTAACATCAAAACTCATTTTGAGTTTATCTGATCATAGACTGGAAATCCCCAGGGCAGAAAGACTCCATCTCAGCATCTCCATAAGCACTGGGGAATGCACTCTTCCAAAACCGAGTGTTTTCCGTGAGGCAAAATGGCTATACAAATTGCTTTACTGTCAACAGAACACAGTATAATGAAAAAAGTAACATTATGGTGTTCTAAAACCAGTCATATCGCCCAAGGAAGAAAACAGAGTTTATAAATTTACAAGAGCGTCTTATACTTCCTACCTAATAATATTCATCAGTTTATAATTAAAAGCTGTTAACTTCCATGGGATATGATTTTCAGTAAATCCCTTAGACTTTCCTATATCTTTCTCACCATCATCTCAAATATGTGACCTGAGTATACAAGTTTGTAGCCCCACTGGGTGAATTTTCCATTGATGCAACTGCAGCAATTTCTAAGTCTATGAGAACTGCGAGGAATGTGTAACAAAAGCCAATATCTGGATTATAATAATGCACTTGCAAAAAAAGATTAAATATACACCTATAGTTGAGTGCACAAATTCCAAGACTTTCAAATGAATAACTGCTACAATCCGAGAGACTGGAATATGGTCAACGGCTGATATGGATGCCTTCAGCCCATTAAGGTACTCAAACCAATGTTGTTCTTATGACTGGCAATGAGACCAGAAGATAGTGTGCAGGGTGGCAAGAAGAACTGAGTGGGATACAATAATGAAAAACATGAGTGATTCGGTCTACTTGATGTGCATACATTTTATAGATTTAAATCTGAAAGGAAACAACTTTTTGAACTTAACTGCTGCTTGGTAGAGTTAAACAGAATCACGTCTTGGCCCCATTTTTTATAAGGTCAGTGCCACCTCAAAGAATTCCACAAAGACCCATTCCAAAACAACAGTTTCTCTTACTGGAAGGCTACAAAGGTTGGTGTGGAATCTGTGAAATGGAAAATTGGATTCAAGCCTCTATGCTCATGCATAAGCTTGATCTTAATGAAAATGGAGATGGAACAGCAACACCAGGGTTAAAGGCTACTCTCAAGGCCTCCCCGCCCCCCCAGCAACCGGATGCACTTGAGTTTGCATCCTTATCCTGTCCCTGACTGTATGACCTTGGGCAAGTTAGCTAACCTTTCGAAGTCTTAGCTGCTTCATCTTCAACATAGAGATAACAGGCTGGTTGTAAGGATTAAATGAGATCATATACAAACAGCTTTTAGCTCAGTGCCTAGCACATATGAGCTTTTAAGAAATGTGTCGTTTTAATGATGAGATATGGCACTCTAACTATATTTTGGAAGCAATTACAGTCCTGCTGCCATATCCCAACATCTTGTGATAACCATTTTCATTCTATGCTTATAGGTTTTACTATTCTTTTCATCACAATATTTTGAGAAAGAAAAGAAAAAATGGTGATCAGTTACATACATCCCACTTTTTGGACTGTTGCTTGAAGCAAGGTGAAAAGCTAGGGAAATAGGTAACATATACATTGAAGAGAAATTCAGTCTTTAGGATATGGTATTATAAGTGTATGGAATATAAACAAGTCATGTAACTTCAGTCTATAATATATGGAGCATCAAATGACAGTAGGTTTTATTTTGAAAGAAACAAAAGCCAAGCAGTATTAAAGAAGATGAAGAGAACCAATATGGGCCTATCACTATCTCAGTTTTAGTGATTGAAACAGGGATTGGTGGGCTAAATTTTGGGAGATTTCATGGGGTCTGACTTCTAACAGGTGGCAAGCTTTAGTCATCTTCAGATGCAAAACCTTAATGAGTTTGAGGAGGCAAGTCTCAGAGATTCTGTTCAAGGCCTCCTCTCGGCAATCAAGGGAAACAATTTTCTGGGTTTAAGCCTCCCTGGCAAGTTAGCAAGCAAAGAACTGTCCGCTGTAGCTTGCACCTGTCCCCTGATGGGGATTCTGGCCTGACAGTGAAAACCCACCATCCTTTCCTGACAGTCCATCCCGCCGCTGTGGTGCCTCTTGACAAACGGGAGAAGCCCACTAGGAAGTGGTCACTATCAACCAAGCCACAATTCCCCACGGTGTGGGATTTCCACCTCAATACCACGCCTGCAAAGCGAAAATAAGCGCCCGCTTGTTATACTGCAATGGGATTCCCCTCAGCAGCAATACCCCTTCCTCCCCCCCGCAGGTTGCATGTTTTATTAATAAATGCAAGATGGCATACGGAGGCAAAGAATGGGAGGTAAGGCATCTGCAGCTGGACCTGAACCAGGGCAGTTTGCAAAAATAAATAAGAGGCATGTGACAAGAAGCAGATTCCCCAGGCTGGAGCTGAAGCCCTGGGCTGCCCCACGCACCCTCGCCTTGCTCCCGCGGCCAAGCGGGATGAAGGTCAGTGGTAAGATCCCAGCCCTCCAGGGCACGCACCCTGCAAACCCTGACCGGCCCCCACCCCGGCCCCGGCCCCGGCCACAGGACCCGGGCAGTGAGGCAGGGGAAGCCCCAGCCACTGCTGGCTGCGAGGACACATACCTGCTGCCGGGGCTCGGGATTCGCTCGGCTCTGCAGCGGCACTGGCCGCGGCTCGCGCTCCCGAGGCTCCCCTCTGCGCCCCCTCCCCGCCCCCTCGCGGCCCCACCGCTCCCTCCGCCCCTCCGCCCACCGCGCTCGGGGGCGCGCTCGGGGCGCGCGCGCGACCTCGCGCCGCCAGCTTGCCTGGGGCCGCGCCTGCGCCCTCGCCTCCCGCCGTCCGCGCGCGCGGGAGGCTGCGGAGGGGACGCGCGGCTGTCTAGGAAACGGCGGCCCTGGCGGGCAGGGCTGGTGGCGGGAGCCGGGCAGGGGGCGGGGAGTCGGCCGCCACCGGGGCCCGAGCGGAGCGCGCCGGCTTCGTGGTGTGGGTGAGGGGGTCGCGGGGCCGGGTCGGAGGGTCGCGTGTGCGCGTGCGGAGAGAGGAGGGGGTCGCGAAGGGAAGGTCTGAGGTGGAGGCGGGCGGGGCAGAGAAGCAACAAGTGCGGAGGCCGAGGGGGCCCCACCCGGGGGATTTCGTACAACCTAGAATAGAAACCTCCTCTGGCGTTGGTGCGGCGCCTTGCAGTTTCCAGAGCTCTTTGCCAGTCCTTCGTTGCGTCCGCACACGGCCCTCAGGAGCTGACCGCAGGCCTTACCCTTTGCGTTTTGAGGCCACTGAGGGGAAAACACCTCGTTCCGGCCGACATCCTACCAGAATCAGAGACCCCTGACCCTCAGTGTCCTGTCTGGGAGAAAAACACCCGTCCGGACCTTCATTTGATAGTCTCAGTTCAGGGACTTTGTAGGACAGTGTTGCTCGACCTTTATTTTTCTTTCCGTTATCGCTTTCTTCAGCCTTTTTAGACATTTTGTTCACTAATCGCACCTCCCCCCCCATGAAATTCTGATATCATTGATATATACCGTATAGTTGCTTCTGTACCGTATGTGTATTTGTGTTTTATACATAAAAAGACTAAGATTTCGCCCCTTGGAATGATCTCGAGCCCGCTGAGAGGGCTCGTTCCAGGAGCGCGGCTCTTCGTTAGCGAGCGGCCTAGTGGAGCGGCGAGGACTCGGGGCGCCCCCGCAAGTGCTCTCTGGAGGTTAGGAACAAGCCCTCACGTGTGTGTGGACAGCTCGTTCTAGCGTCTGCAGGTGCTGCCGTGAGCAATGGAATAGAGTCACGTAAGCAGCTTCTGGATTCATGGTAGCTTTTATTTGTAGTCTCCATCAATTAAAGCTAAAAATATAGCCTTTTTCCTATAGGGTCTTGACATTTTTGTTAAAATACTTGGAAAAATTAGAAACCTTCCTTTCTAGAGCACTAAGTTCTAGGGTGACCTTTGGCTCTGCAGACAGCCTTGATTTCTGTTCTCATACCTCTTCTAACGCATTTTTTTTTTTTTTTTTTTGCTGTTTGTTTTGTTTTTTTGTGAGGTGTTTTGGTTAGACCCGTTTGGTTTCCTAGGAATGTCTTTGTCGTTCTTGCCTCCTCTTCCCACCCCAGCTTTTCTAGCTAAAAGACGGAAATTGTAGCGTTGAAGGACTTCAAAACCTAGGTCTCAGAATTGCCCCAGGGACTTGGGTCATACTTTTTCTTAGACACAGGAATATCTAGATAGGGAGTAAGTATCTAATTTTGGCAAGCTGAGAAATAAGTAAAATTTCTTCTTCAGGCCCTGCCTCGTCTTTCAGTATTTCTTACCCAACTCTAATGGTGGTATTTCGGAGGGAAAAAAGCTGTTGGAGGTAATATTTGTAGAAGCTATGTGGGTTGCCAGAGGATTTCTCTTCTACATTTCTAGAAGGAAGAAATGTGGACTGGAAAGGAGAAAGTGGGGCTAGATCACGAATACTTGGGAGGATGGATGGGATGGGGAGGGGTATAGTTTTCTGACAGGTGGTAGCAACATTTCAGCTACACTTGAAAAAGTGTAAAAAATAAAGCTTGGCATAGCTTGCCCAGGTTATCTACCCCCTTTTTTCACCACTTAGTAGAAATCTAAAGATTTGACTAAAACCACTGAAAAGTATCCAGTTACAATGCTAGTTAAAAGAGTCAGATTGGGGCTGACCCCGTGGCCAAGTGGTTAAATTCTCACGCTGCACTGCGCTGGCCCAGGGTTTCGCTGGTTCGGATCCTGGGCGCGGACATGGCACCGCTTGTCAGGCCATGCTGAAGCGGCGTCCCACGTGCCACAACTAGAAGGACCCACAGCTAAAATATGCAACTACGTACTGGGGGGATTTGGGGAGAAAAAGCAGAAAGAAAAAAAAATAGATTGGCAACAGTTGTTAGCTCAAGTGCCAATCTTTAAAAAAAAAAAAAAAGTAGGATGAGTATTTTGAAACTTGCGGACAGAGAAATCAAAACACCACTTCCGTTTACCTGAAATCTTTGCAGTCTAATAGTTTTTGGATTCAGGTGCAATGCTACTTAGGGAACTTTTTCCTGTAATCGCTGTCTATAAAGACCCTTTAGAGAGAGAGAACTATGTGGAAATTACACGTTAACATCTTTCACCTGTGTCTTTTAAATGTGCTGCTCTTTTTTTTGTAATCTGAGTTCATGGAAAATGTAGCTGCAACCATTTTATGTGGTAGTGTGAAGTCAAAAATCCCAAAACGTGTATAATTTGTCAACTCTATGCTGCCCCTTGGTGGTGTCCTACTTCACAGCGCATACCCAAACTAAAATCTTTGATATATTCTTGAGGGTGTTGAAAACCTAAATCAGAGGTGTAGACAAGATGCATTCTGCAAACTCCAAACTGGTGCTGCTCTTGTTTTCAAATACTCGAAGGCTCAACACCCAGAGGAGGATTAGCCCTTGAGGCTAATCAATCTAGAGGAACTGTGAAGATCTCTGGCAGGCCTCTTTAGCGTGCTCTTAAACTTGCCTGTAAGAATCACTTGAGGACACTTATTTAAAGTCAGATTCTGGAGCCTCACCTCAAACCCATTAAAGTCTAATCTACAGGAAAGTGGCCTGTGATTTTTAACTGCCCCCAGGTGAGTCTTATCAATAGGAGAGATGAGGACGACTGGAGCTATAAATAGAACAGGTCTTGCTTCAATAGACTGCAGGTGATTAATGAGAGGGAATTTTGTGGCTGAAAGAGCCCCAAAGCAATGGGAAAATAGGACCTATGAAGCAGAAGTCAAAGAAATTAACTGTGGATTTAAGCCTTCTGTGTCACTTTCTTGCCAGATATACCTGCTTTTAATGTGGCTGTAATTGGCATGATATCCCATACCAAAATGCCTTTTTAGGTAAGTCAGGTTTTCTTTTAGTTAGAAAGACTGTCTTTTCAAGAGTCCCAGAATCACATAATCAGAAAATTTGTGCATGTATGCAGCCGCAGGATTATGAGAGGGCAAGATGGGAGATTATGTTGATCCTGCGGATGTCTGAAAAAGAGAGAGATCAAAGTTAAAATTTCTTCTCTTGAGGTAGCTGCTTGTAAAAGTAGAACATATGAAAATTAAATAATACCAAGAGATCTTAAGTTGTTAATGGTTATGTAAATGTTAATATTTTAAAACCTCTTCTAAATGTTGATTTATAATACAACCTCATTTATTTGGAACACGGAGAGAAAGCCAATCTGAGTTAGTGAAAGGCCTGAGAAATAGAATATATGTGATTTTGTGTGATATTTATTTAAAAATTTAAGTGTACACAATAACTGCTGACAAAATGGCTTTTTAAAAAAGTTCTGCTGAGATGGTTTTAATGAATAAATGATTTGTAATTAGCAAAATTCATGGACATACAGTCTGTGGATAAAACAAAGCACAGTACCATGTGCTCAGTAGATGCTCGGTTAATACACGTTTTAAAAGGTTTTCTCATAAGTAGGTTAAATATGCTTAATGCAGCAAGCCCATCTTCAAGGATAGTACCTCAGTGGCAGATTTCACCTTGAGCAGTGGTACATCAAGAGTGGGGCAATGAGAGCATCACTTTGGGTGTAGGCAATACAAATTCTCATTGTCTGTAGAGAATTTAAACTATAATAAACCCACTAAAACCCACTATCTGCTTTTTGTGTGTGTGTGTGAGGAAGATTGGCCCTGAGCTAACATCTGTTGCCAATCTTCCTCTTTTTGCTTGAGGAAGATTGTCCCTGAGCTAACATCCATGCCGGTCCCTGTCCATTTTGTATATGGGATGCCGCCACAGTATTGTTTGTGACGAGTGGTGTGCACATCCACACGCTGGATCCGAACCCATGATCCCCAGGCGACCAAAGTGGAGCGTGTGAACTTAGCCACTTTGCCCCTGGGCTGGCCCCTCTATCTGCTTTTTATTACCAGTAATTTTTATGTACCAGAAATTCTGAACAGTGTTGGTTATAAAATACTCCTCCCTGAAAAATCTCTTATGAGTGTAGATTCTAAACAATTTCTGTAGTTACTGTTAAGTTTTAGTAATGTATATGCGAGCTTCAAATTCTCACTTCTTAGTTATTTATCCTTTAGTAAATATTATACTCTATGTGGAAGTTAGTTCAGAGAACTCCTATTTATACAATTGGGCTTCACTAAACATAGACTCAGTTATACAGGTATTTTTCTGAGTAAATTCATAAAAATTCAGGGTAATTCAAGGCTTTGGGTGCAGTTCATGTCTACAACTCCTTTGGTCCATATCCCTGTGTTTAAATTTAGATCCTTAATAAACAATGGTAGCACAGCAATTGTAAGGATGAAAAAACAGAACTTGATTAATTCAATGTTGTCATTCTGTGTTACCACCTAAGAGTTTTCATTTATATGTAAAATTTAAGAGTGAAACAAAGTGCAAACTTTGAGGTGTAATATTTTTTGTTGGTAAGTACAAATTTTAGTTTATATGTGAAATTATTCTTTTGAATAATTGAGTTCAAATAATATCTTTTGACTTTGAAATTTACTCTCGAATTGTTAATGTTTGCTTCAAAACTAAAGAACGAATCAAGAGAATGGGAGGTGTAATGTTATTAGTATTTCAGCAGACCAATGTGTAGGTTTAAATTTTTCCTTTTTTCAAAAAACATTAATTCCATTACATTTTTCCTTTTTTGTATTATAATATTTATTTTATATTGGCATATAAGCAGGGTTGAATGAAAGAATTTTCAGTTTCTTTCCTGGCCATTATTATTCATTTTATGATTGTTATTGAAAATAATTTTGTCACATAGAGGAAGGGATGTTAAAAAAAAAAAATGAGTGGCCAGCCCTGTGGCAGAGTGGTTAAGTTCTCGCACTCCGATGTCGTGGCTCAGGGTTTCGCCAGTTTGAATCCTGGATGGGGACATGGCACCACTGGTCAGCCCATGTTGAGGCAGCGTCCCACATGCCACAACTGGAAGGACCCACAACTAAGAATATACAACTATGTACCGGGGGGCTTTGGGGAGAAAAAGGAAAAAAATAAACTCTTTTAAAAAAAAAAAAGATCCCTCTGGGTGTCAAATTCTGAGTATACCACTGGGCTCAAATAATTACGAAGTGAATGGTATTCAAATTAAGTGAGCTTTATTCTGTGTTTAATATTTGGAATTTTGCATGTACTTGATGAGGAAACTGTAACCACGGGCCCTCTAAGGCTGGTCCAAACTGACCCCATCTTATCAACAGTAATTGAAAGTTATTTTTCAGGAACTGAGACCCCTTGTCTAGTTCAGACCAATTGAGACCACCTGTGTAATGCCCAGTAAGTGACCCTTTTGATGTGAAGCTGAAAACTCCACCCTCAGATCACACTGACACCGCCATTTTGTGAACAGGTGTCCTATAAAGAGCCATGAAGTCTGACTGCGCTTGCACAGATCATCAATTACCTCACTTCTCCTTATCTCCAATCATCTGTCTCCACACTTCAGACCACCCTTGCCCTTCGTTCTGTAAATTTTGCCCCTAGCCCTGGATCAGGGAGACAGATCTGAGAGCATATGCCTCCTGTCTCCTTGCAGATCAATCTAGCTGGCGTTTTTATGCACATCAGGTAGGAGAACCCCATCTTTGTGTGGTAACAAAACAATTATTTTGGCTACGTAATGTATGTGCCAAAATAAAATATCAGTGATTATATATATTTTAAAACATAAAAATGACACAGTATTCCAATTCTAGTATGACTAGGCTATTTTAAAACTTAGCAAGTACATGTCCATGTGTTTATTGATAGAATCCTAATAACGGCGAACATTTATTAAATGCTTACGATATGTCAGACACCATTCTATGTGCTTTGTATGTATCAATTTTTTCATGACAACCCTACTTGGAAGGTATGGTTATCTCATTGTATAGATGAGAAAACTGAGGCACAGAGAGGTTAAGTAACTGGCTCAAGATCACACAGCTAGTAAATGGAGAAACCAAAATTCAAACTTGGACAGTCTAATTCAGAGACCTCAGGTTCAATCCTGGTGCCTCACTGCCTCACATGTATACACAAAGTTGTGCCTCAATAAATTTGAGGAATCATTGTGTAGTGGGAAAAGCATTCTGGATTCCAGGGATCCACCTCTAATTCATTCTATGACTTTGAGTAAAACAATTAAGTGAATGAATGTCTCTGATTTAGAGAGTGTTGAACTTATTCCATCTAGAAGTTCTCTAAATTTCTTTCTGCCTCTAATTTTCTACCTCTAAATTTCTTTCTTTTTATGATTCTATGATTATTTTTATGTAAAGAAGAAAGTTTGATCTTTCATTTATCTGACTAAAAATGAACCAGAAAAATGAAGAAGTAGCATGATCAAATTTGAAGGTAGATAAATTTTGGATGTTTTTTAGTTGCGGAATTGTACTATTATTAAACCGTTCATGTTCGTTATTTGTATGACTACAGAAAGACCATAGACTTCTGAGGGATTGATTGTGCATTCTGAAAATTGGCTTGATATAAAAATTTATATTATTCATATATGCCACTTTTACGTAATTAAGGTGTTCTGAACCATTGCTTTGATCTTCTGTCTTAGTGCCATATAAGGTAAAACTCTTTGGGAAAATGATTTAAAGTGGAAGATATATCATAGTGTAGGCTACTTTTTCCCCTTCTTTCTCATGAAGTCTCCCACCTTATAGAAATGACAATCCTTGTTAGCCCTTGATCCATAATGTTGCAGGTAAATTTTTTTTTGGTGGAGACAGAACACAGAAAGTAACTTTTATCATGAAAAAAACTATAATTCCTTGCTGTCCTGTTTAAAGGATTTTTTTCCTCCCACGCAATAATCTTTTAATAAAATTAAAAGATAAAAGAATAACATTTTTTTCTTGGTGAGGAAGATTGGCCCTGAGCTAACTTTTTCTTTTTTTTTTCTCTCCCCGAAGCCCCAATACATAGTTGTATATCCTAGTTACAAGTCCTTCTAGTTCTTCTATGTGGGATGACACCTCAGCATGGCTTCATGAGTGGTGTGTAGGTCTGTGCCCAGGATCCAAACCCGTAAACCCTGAGCCGCTGAAGCAGAGCACAGGAACTTAACCACCACGCCACTAGGTTGGCCCCTCTATTTCCTTACTAATCCCACTTCTAGCCTTGTATTTGGAAGTGTTAACAATAAATAGTTTCCTAGGACTTAAAAAAAAGGTTGAAGTTTCTGCTGCCTGTTGTGAATTCCTCTGTGATATCACTAAGTAAAAGAAAAAGCTCAGATGAATTTGTAAATAGATTCTACTTTCCTTTGCTTCATGTGTTACTAGAATTGTTGTGTAAAATGTTTTCTATTTTTATTTTTCTTTATGGTGATCACAATTTCTATCAAAGCAGAAGAGATAGAGGCAAACCAGAAAGCAAGAAGCAGTTTCTTCTCTGCAATCTGGGAGAAAAGACTTTCCCTCAAGGACAGATCAGGTAAGTAATTATTTGTTAATTCATTCTTTCTAAATTTGGGGCCATACGTGTAGCCATAATTTGTCAACTATAATGATAGATAATTGGTTTAATTTAACTAAGAGGAAATAAGTGTACACTCCACAGCATGGAAAGTACTGTAACTTTTAATTTATAGAAGGTTGGGTCTCAATTCTAATGTTTGAGAAGCCTGTATGTATAGAACCATGTTCAGTTATATATTAACTATTTTTTAAAATTTTTTTATTGAGTTAATGATAGGTTACAATCTTGTGAAATTTCAGTTGTACACTAATGTTTGTCATTCGTGTTGTAGGTGCACCACTTCACCCTTTGTGCCCACCCCCCACCCCACCTTTCCCCTGGTAGCCACTAATCTGTTCTCTTTGTCCACAGGTTTAAATTCCTCATATGAGTGGAGTCATACAGAGATTATCCTTCTCTATCTGGCTTATTTCACTTAACATAATTCCCTCAAGGTCCATCCATGTTATTGCAAATGGAATGATTTGTTCTGTTTTACAGCTGAGTAGTATTCCAGTATATATATATACTATATATATATATAGTATATATATATACCACATCTTCTTTATCCATTCATCTGTTGATGGGCACTTAGGTTGCTTCCATGTCTTGGCTATTGTAAATAATGCTGCAATAAACATTGGGGTGCATAGGACTTTTGGAATGGCTGACTTCAAGTTCTTTGGATAGATACCCAGTAGTGGAATAGCTGGGTCGTATGATAGTTCTATTTTTAATTTTTTTGAGGAATCTCCATACTGTTTTCTGTAGTGGCTGCACCAGTTTGCGTTCCCACCAGCAGTGTATGAGGACTCCTTTTTCTCCACAACCTCTCCAACATTTGTTACTATTTGTTTTAGATATTTTTGTCATTCTAATGGGTGTAAGGTGATATCTTAATGTAGTTTTGATTGCATTTCCCTGATGATCAGCAATGATGAACATCTTTTCATGTGCCTATTGGCCATCTGTATATCTTCTTTGGAGAAATGTCTGCTCATGTCTCCAGCCCATTTTTTGACCGGGTTGTTTGATTTTTTGTTGTTGAGTTGTGAGAGTTCTTTATATACTATGGATATTAAGCCTTTGTCAGATATATGACTTGTTTTTTCCCAGTTAGTGGGTTGTTTTTTTGTTTCAATCCTGTTTTCATTTGCCTTGAAGAAGCTCTTTAATCTGATGAAGTCCCATTTGTTTATTCTTTCTATTGTTTCCCTTCTCTGAGAAGACATGGTGTCCGAAAAGATCCTTTTAATACTGATGTCAAAGAGTGTACTGCCTACGTTTTCCTCTAGAAGCCTTATGGTTTCAGGTCTTACCTTTAGGTCTTTGATCCATTCTGAGTTTATTTTTGTGAATGGTGAAAAAGAATGGTCAATTTTCATTCTTTTACATATGGCTTTCCAGTTTTCCCAGCACCATTTGTTGAAAAGACTTTCTTTTCTCCATTGCATGCCCTCAGCTCCTTTGTCGAAGATAAGCTGTCCATAGATGTGTGGTTTTCTTTCTGGGCTTTCAATTCTGTTCCATTGATCTGTGCACCTGTACTGTACCAGTACCATGCTGTTTTGATTACTGTAGCTTTGTAGTATGCTTTGAAGTCAGGGATTGTGATGCCTCCCATTTTGTTCTTTTTTCTCAGGATTACTTTAGCAATTCGGGGTCTTTTGTTGCCCCATATGAATTTCAGGATTCTTTGTTCTAATTCTGTAAAGAATGTCATTGGGATTCTGATTGGGATAGCGTTGAACCTGTAGATTGCTTTAGGTAGAACGGACATTTTAACTATGTTTATTCTTCCAATCCATGTACATAGAATCTCTTTCCATCTCCTTATGTCGTCATCCAATTCTCTCAGAAAGGCCTTGTAATTTTCATTATATAGGTCCTTCGCTTCCTTAGTTAAATTTACCCCAAGGTATTTTATTCGTTTTGTTGCGATTGTGAATGGTATTGTGTTCTTGAGTTCTTTTTCTGTTAGCTCGTTATTAGAATATTGAAATGCTACTGATTTATGTAAATTGATTTTATACCCTGCAACTTTGCTGTAGATGTTCATTACTTCTAAGAGTTTTCCAGTGCATTCTTTGGGGTTTTCTATATATAAGATCATGTCTGCAAACAGCAAGAGTTTCACTTCTTCCCTCCCTATTTGGATTCCTTTTATTCCTTTTTCTTGCCTAATTGCCGTTGAGCTTAGAAAAATGAAGGCTAAGGGGTGACAATGGTTTTCAAGTAGATGAGACGCTATCATAATGAGGTTAGTGCCTGTTCTTTTCTCATCTCCAGAGGGAAAAAGCAACAGGAGAAATTTAGATTAGAAAAATCAAAGATTTTGAAGTTAAGGGTGTTTAAGATTAGAATGATTTACCCTGGAAAGTTGTAGAATCCTCTTTCTAGAAAGTCTTCTAAGTAGCCTGATCATCTGCCAAGAATAACTTATATACCCATCATAAGGCCTTCTAATTTTATGATGCTATGGTTTATTTTGAAAAACACGGTCATTTATGTCTAAGACAGTAGCTAACGTGATATATATCTAACGATAGAATATATAAACTTATAGAACTTGGAGTTAGGAGTATTATGGAATATTATAAAGTTATTTATGAGCACAGAAATAGTCATGTATTTTATTCAATTTGTTCCATTGACCATGTCACCATCATTGACTTGTTTAATTTTTCTGGTTCATGTAATACTCTCTGAATACATATATGTTAACATCAACAGAAATTGAATTGTGGACTCTTAATTAATCACCTCTACCAAGACTTGAGAGAAAGACAGGAGGATAAATTTAAAGATGAGTGTATTCAGGTAGGATTGTTGAGGACAGCTCCCTGAAAGGTGAGATAAGGTGGAGATTTCAAACAATGAGAAGTGGACCACAGTATGATAATCTGAAAACACTATTTGGAAGCAAGAAAGCTATTCCTCACTTCTTTCCATTGATTCAGAGAAAGAGGAGAAAGTAAGAACTAAATAGTTATATTGGAAAAGGCACCTTGTGATCTAAGGGGGAACCAGATTTTTAAGAGGGAACTGCAGAGAAGTGAAAAATAAATTTGGGATAAAAAGAGTTTGTCCTCAAAGAAATGAACTCTCTAGTAGATGGGGATAGGGCAGAGGGTGAAGAATGACTGAGAACCTGAAGAATTGATTGGATGTGGTTTGGGGGATTCAAGAGTAAAGCTGTGACAGTCAGAGGCAAAAGGAAAAAAAAGACTTGTGCTGATGGAGGTGAGTAAATAAAACAGAAATGAAAGAAGTATTTGAGTAGGAGAGAAAAGTAGACACATGTTAGCGGAAAATCAGGGCTGTTAAGATAGTATTTGTTTGTGAGCAAGGATATTAAAAATGACCAGTTATGTACACTGAGGAAAATGGGAGGGGATGGTAATTACTCCAGACCTGAGAAGGGCACACACATGAAAAATAACCAGGCTGACTGATGACTTATTTCAAGAGAAGTTTTCCTGGGACAGTGTTCAGAGGCTTACTCTGTTTGGATAATGATTGTAGAGTTTCTAGGCTCCAAGGACATAGGGAACCTCTAATAAGACCAGGGAAGGGGTAACACTGAGGGGTCAGTGGGGTTGGGAAGCTCTATGATTTCTGTCTTCTTTACGTCTCTGTATAGAGCTGTCACATTATGTAGAAGACATGCATAATTCAAGACTATTCCTGGCAGCAAAGAGTGGAAAGTTTGCTATTGCCGTGTGGCAGTAGCTTAAAAGAGTTTATAAATCACTAACCAGCCAGCTTGGAAACTGTGATTCTTGATGACTTATTAATTGGAGGAATTTGTGTTATTTCCTATTTTGCCTATAAAGTGAGTCATTATTATCAAATCATTTCACGTTTGCATAAAATGCAACCATGCACTATTTAGATTTTCCAGTTAAGAATAGTGATGATAGTTAATACTTGTTGAGTTTCTTGTGTTGAGGGACTTGACATGTATAAATTCTTTTTTTGTGTGTGTGAGGAAGATTGTCCCTGAGCTAACATCTGTGCCAATCTTCCTCTGTTTTATGTGGGATGCCACCACAGTGTGGCTTGATGGTCAGTGCTAGGTCCACGCCTGGGATCTGAACCTGTGAACCCCAGGCTGCCGAAGCAGAGCACGTGAACTTAACCACCTACTGTGCCACCGGGCCGGCCTCATTTTATATTCAGACAACTCTCTGAACTAGGCACTATTATTCTGTCCTCTTCTCCCCCAGCCGTCATGTATAGATGAGGAAACTGGGCGCAAAGATTTTTGTACAGTGTCACATACTTATTCTATGGTGGAATGTTCTAGTGTGGAACTGGGGTTTTTGCTCTAGCCTTCTGGCTCCAGAGCCCATGCTCTTGAACTACATACCTTTTTATATATAAAAATTGTGAATTGAGGGTTGCTTGGAAACTATTATATCTTGACCAGTTGGTGACTTGAGTACATTTGTAGATGATACAGCTTACCTTGAAGAAAGTGGCTTTTGTGAGCTGATACATTGGATGAGAATTGATTTATTGCTTCCATAAATGTTTTAAAGAGAAAAGTTTATACCAATACACACAGTGATTTGAAGGCGTGTTGCCTGGGCCAGGCCGGCTGCTGTTATTCAAAAGATCACATTGGGTGGTATAACCCTAGTGAATTTATCAGGGTCTCACTCTCAGTCTTGTGGGCTTAGAAACCTGATCTGGTCAGTAGGTGTCCCAGAGAGCATTAAATTAGTCTAACAACATCATCAGCCTAATATGTAAACCCAGAATGCAAATTTACTAATTTACAATGAAATAAAACTGTTACACAAACCAGTTATACCAGGATGATCAGTGTAGCTTCTTCCAGGTGGTGGACCTAGAGGGAAACCAAAATGTAATCCAGAGGTTTCTTGTTGAACAAGCACCATGAATATTTCTTTTGTTTTTTTCATGGTATTTATCTATTTCAGAAATTCCTCAAGAATTTCATCAATAATAGCTGCCATTGGCATGTACTGTCAGTCTTTAACTTATAAATAGCCTCCACCCCTGTGTCCCACCACCAGGGGCTCTGCTGCCATAGAAACAACTGTTAATGAACATGGATCCTTAAGAGAACCTGTAGGTTCAGAATTGAAGGAAGGGAAGAGTCTGTGAAAAGCAGAATGCTAAAGGGTGCTAATTTCAGGGATAGACTCTTAAGTAGGATGGGTTTGCCTGAGGAGGGATCTCTTTCCCTAAAATGTATTTTTATAGTACTGCCCGAGGGTCTTTTTTTTTTTTTTTCTCCTACTTCCATTATATATTGCCTGAAATTTCACCAAATTGAGATTGGTTTCTATTTTTCAAACATTCTCTCTTAAAACTATAGATATCTGTGTGTGGCAGATACTCTTAATGACTTCCCTAATACCCATTCCCTATTGCTTACCTTCATTTTGTTAGGGACAGCAATGTGACCAGCTTCAAGCAAAACACCCTAACTGGTTGAAGCCAGTCATGACAGTCCCATTCTCATCTGCCAGTGATTGTGAAGGGAAATCTACTGAGGGCTTTTGCTTTCCTGATAAAGAGAAGATAGGTGGCTGGTACTCTCCTCTTTTCCCTCTTTGTGCCTTAAATGCAAACATGAAGGCTGAAGGTGTAACAGCTGTCTGGCAACCATGAGATGACAAGTATGAGGCTGAAAATGTGATTCCAACAAGCTGAGCACTATGAAGGAGAAGGATTGAAAGAGTCTAGGACATTGTTGAACAGCTCTTCCAACCTTAGACTGCCTACTTCCAGACTTCTTTTAGAGAAGGATGAGAGGAAAGTTGTAACCCTTGTTACGCAATAGCAAAGCATTTGACTAACCTGTGCCTGCTGTTTGATGGAAGGCTGACCGTGTGCAAACTGAGATTGTTCTGTTAGGAGAAATGAGAGGAAAAATTTGGAATACTGTCGTGTGGTTACTTCTTGTGGCTTTTCAGTAGGATCCTGCAGAAGGTGGTGAACTCAAATTAGTACTCCTCAGTGTGAAAGCAGAGAGGGGAGAAAAATACAGCTTTGCTATAGAGGTATTCTGCTTTTAGCTCGTGCTCTAAATTGACAAAGAGCCCCATAATTTGGAATTTTGTAGAGATTAAGGGTAGTATCTCCTCACCTAAGACTATTGTTAGAATTGCCTCAAGTCTATTATGAGAGTTCAGAGGTCAGCTTCTAAGAGATGAGAATTTCTAGGCCTAAAGATTATTTCTAGAAATGTTTTTTGGCTGTGGTTACTCACTCATGGAATTGATCTGAAGCAAATAGACCAGAAGCTTAATAGATTTTTGAGGCAACTGTAGCACAAAGTTGGCAATAGTTGTGATTGTTTTTACGTTTTAAGCCATCCTCATCCCTTCTTCCGTAAGTCAAACCAACACGAAGTAGGCTACAAAAGCTGTGGAGGCCTGGGGAAGGGCACCCACTTCAGAACCTACCTTAGATATGGGTACAGAGGACAGTGATGAAGCAGATCCTCCTAAGACTTAAGCTAGGACCCGCCAGATTCACTAACCAAGGAATTTACTTTATTGCCTACCAAGGAATCTGCGAATTCTGTCTAATAAGATATGATATGGATTATGGACTGTTGACCACTGTGTGCTTCCTATTATCCCTTTACTTTAATGGAATTTGTATTGAGGTCACTCTTTTTTTCTTTTCTATCGTTATGCCTAGGAGGGGAGTGGTTTAGAGACAGCTTATCTTTTCACCATACAGATGGTCAGGTAAGAGTTGCCATATTTGGGCTTGATAGAGCAGATAGAAAATCATCCAGAGATCTTGCTTCATGCAGTAATTGGATGAGATAGTGGGATTGTCTTCCTTGAGGAGACGACGAGTACATTCTGTTTAACACGTATAAAAGTGTGTGTGTGCATATTTAATTGAGGACTGGCAGACATTGTTGGTTCGTGAATCCATATCCATTACTTATCTCTACCACAACAATTAGAAAAGTAAAGTATTTGATTTTCCAGTCTTTCTTACTGCTACAGTAGCCATGTAATACAATTCTAGCCCATGAGCCTATTGGGGGACTTCATGGAAGGCTATTTCTTTTTCAGATAAAAGGGTCAGACAGGACTAGGGTTTACACCTTTTTCTTGCTTTGGCCCTAGATGTGATGCTTGGAGCTACACTGACCATCTTGGAATCATTAGGCAACAAAGATGCATACAAAAAGTTACCACACTCAGGCTGGTAGAGCAAAAATTTTGGAGATATTGATGGCATTATTGATAAGATTGATAAACCTTAGCAATTTTTAAATTTTTTTTTTAAAGATTTTTTTCACTATTTAAAGATTTTTTATCTTGTGAAAGAAATGAATCCATATTTGTTTATGCTATTGTGAACTGGATTCTCTGTTACCTACAATCGAAAGCATTCTAAACTGATACAGTATAAATGTCTCTTTTCTATACTACAATGTCAAGGATAGTTCTTGTTTGTTCATTTTTAGTCATGATGACTTATTAGTAAATAATGGTTATATGAAATGAGAAAAAAGTTATTTTAACTTTTTACAATAGGCTAATTCATATGTAAAATGCATTATTGAATTGTTACTATTGACAGTCATCTTCTCAATATGTTGCCCAGTTTGCATTTTTTGCTTTTTGGAGTAAAATATTGGCATAGCTCAGCATTCCACTTTTAATATAATTAGGGAACACCTTTTGAAAATTGGTTTCTCATACTGAGTTATACAGTAAGAAATGCTAAAAATTGCTACAACCAAATAAAAGTCTTCAGGAACTAATTGCTGATTCCAGTAGAACAGGTTCAATATAAAGTCTTGGCTTTTGTATAGAACAGTCTTTTAGTTCTGCATCATTGACTACTAGTAAATGTTTGTTACTTCCAAAGTGATGTTTTACTCTAAATACTTTATATCAGAACATGTACTTTTTCTTCCAGTGTCTTTTTGAATGTTTTTGTTCATCATTTAAGAATTTTTTTATTCTAGCTGTTGACTCAACCATATGAGGTTAAAGATTGTGCTTTTCTGTTTTTGCCCTTCTTAAAATTAGTTAGTGGTAAGAGCCATGTGTTCCACCTTTTTTATCATAAGGAAATTCTTGAATACCAACAAAAGGTAAATATGGAGCTAAGGAGAATAGACATATTATTTTGGATGTATTTTATAGAAAAATTGTATTTGGCTTCAAGAACAGCTAGCTTTTTAATTTTTATTTCACATATTGACAAGATGTGATCCAAATAATTTCCTTCACTTCCTAAAAAAGTATTTTAATCTGAAGGATTTTTTTGTTTACATTAAATTCTAAAAACAAAAGCTTTTAAAATTAAAGTGAAAGGGCTTGACTCTAAAGATTCCATTATTACTATATCTAAATACATATGAGGTGATTTTTGGGATATGAGATGTATTGGTCTCCACTGTGTTTTTCGTACTGGCCTCATACATAATATTTTGCTTTCCTTTTCCTGATGCACCCTGATTCAGGCAGAGAGCTTCTAATATTGTAAGACTAGCCAGCTAACATCTAAGTGGGAGATACTTAAATGTATGACAAGGGTATTTTTAACCAAGGGACTGAAAAATCTTTTTGATCTATGTCTGCTAAGATTTGAACGCTCTATAGAAAGGGTTCGAGGTTTTTCTCAATTTAAATTACTCTTAGTTTTGAGAATTTATTCTTACTAGAGTGGCAGCTTTTATCACTGTCATATAAAGTCTTTCTGCTGGGTGATTCTCATCTACTTTTTATGGTCACCCTGTTTGCTAGCTTTTCTTAAATCATATGTGATGTACACATGCCCATATTCTTTCACTATGAGAGGCAGCATTGCTAAGTGGATACCTCCCTCTCTGGCCTCATCTCATGCTTCTATCTGCTTAAACTGCACAGGTCTTCTTTTAGTACAGGTATCCTACTTATCTGGCTATTTATTGTTTAAGTCTCTACAGGATTGCAAAGGGAAGCCAAATTTATAGTAAATATTCACTAATGAAGAAACCATCTATAAAATTAGTTGTCTCTCATACATGCTTCCCTGTCTAGCTTAGGGTTATTGTTGGCCACTCTTTTTCTGATTGTTGAATACTCGTATAAAACACAAATATAATACACAGCGATTTTAGGGAAAAATTACAAATCTTGAAAAGATGTAGGATAGATGATGAAAATGATGTTGGTGAACTCAAATCACAAGTGAAACCAATGACAAATGAAGATTTGGCAGAATTAGGCCACAGCAATTGAAAAATAGAAAAATTACACAGATGATGATGACCCTTTCATCTCTTAGAAAAAAAATTGAATATCAGGATTAAAAGAGGGCCTTGGGAAAACTGTCGATAATCTCAAGGTTTTTACAAATAAAACCTTTACAATTGTGATATGGAAGCTAGACATTAGGTGAAGTCTGTTTAATACAATTTTTTCAGGAAAATTATGCCCAAATACCCACTTGATTTGTCCATTTCTAAGAATTAGCACATAATTGTAGTTATCAACAAAATTTGTTAAAATAAGATGAAATAAACTAATAAAATTCTTACCACTTTATATATGAACTTTTCATCTGTTTTAAGTGGGCTAACTTTAAATGGCTTTTTTCTAATATTCAGAGAAAGAGGCTCTAATAAGCATTCTGTATCTAAGATTTGAAATAATTTTATATATCCTATATCTGAGATTTTGAGAATATATTTACATATTCCATTCATAAGTAAATATATAAGACTAAATATGTATAGTCTATTTACCATGGCAAATTCTTTAAAATTCTTTAAAATATTAGATTCTCTTCTTTGCTTCTTATATGGTTAACTTCTGCCCATTCTTCAGATCTTGACTTCTTCAGGAACAATCCCGACAGTTGCAATTTTACGTTGGTATGTAGGATTACTTGATTAAAGTCTGTTTCTTTCATAGCCTCTAAGCTTCCTGAGGCAAAGACCTTTTGGATTTGTTCATAATTTTATATCCTCTGTGCCTGGCATAAGACCTTGTATGCAGTAGGTGCTCAAAAATATATATATATATTTTTTTGCTGAAGAAGAGTTGCCCTGAGCTAACATCTGTTGCCAATCTTCCTCTTTTTATTTTGATATGTGAGCCGCTGCTGCTACATGGCCACAGACAGGCAAGTGGTATAGGTCCATGCATGGGAACTGAACCTGTGCTGCCAAAGTGGAGCGTGCCGAGCTTAACCACTAGGTCACCAGGGCTGGCCCTCAAAAATATATTTTGAGGGGTTGGCTGGGTGGCGCATTGGTTAAGTTCACATATTCCACTTTGGCAGCCCGGGGTTTGCTAGTTCAGATCCTGGGTGCGGACATCGCACCACTTGGCAAGCTGTGCTGTGGCAGGCATCCCACATATAAAAAGTAGAGGAAGATGGGCATGGATGTTAGCTCAGGGCCAGTCTTCCTCAGCAAAAAAAAGAGGATTGGCAGCAAATATTAGCTCAGGGCTAATCTTCCTCAAAAAAAAAATATATATATATAATATATATTTTGAGTCAATGATGAATGGATAGAGTGTGCCACCTGGAGCAAGGCAGACCTAGGTTTAAGGTTTGGTTCTGCCACTTATAAGCTATAGTCTTTGGAAAATCAATTTAACCTTTTAGCCTCACTGTCCTTCTCTGTAGAATGAAGACTATCCATACATTGCAAGATTATTGTTAAGGACTATATAGCATAAATGAAGCTTTTATTATTTTGTCTGGCATAATGTAAGTATATAATAAATGGTAGCCATTATTAACTCACATGGATATTAGTGTCAGTCATATTTGGACATTTTCTGGCTTTGATTTTTATATCCACAATTCTTGTTCATAAAAGATTGAGAATGCATAGAGCAACACTGTGACTGGCAAAATAACATAGCTCTAAATTAGGTTCATTCTTGAATAATCAGTTATATTATCTGTATATGATTCACATTTTGGGGGTAACGAAGATTCTCTCTTTGACCAAACTCTAACCAGGTTCCTCTTAGCCATCTTCTCAACTAAGCCTCAACCTTGGCCTATTAAGACTTGAACAGGGCCCAGCCCTGTGGCCGAGTGGCTAAGTTCACGCGCTCTGCTTTGGGGGCCCAGGGTTTCACTGGTTCGAATCCTGGGTGTGGATATGGCATGGCCCTGCTGAGGAGGCGTCCCACATGCCACAACTGGAAGGACCCACAACTAAAAATGCACAACTATGTACTGGGGGGCTTTGCAGAGAGAAAGGAAAAATAAAATCTTTAAAAAAAAAATTGAACAAAACACTAACATACTTTCTAACAGCTGAAAGCTGCCTCCCTAGAACGACCTTTCCTCCCGCCTTAAAGTGCCTGCTGAGAAAACTCAAGGCTGCCAGAAGAACTTACTTTTGGTCCCAGCCAAAGCTGAAGATAGGGCCTGTGTCTCCCAGACTCTGTGGAAGGGAAGGAGCCTGCCTTGAATAAGTGCCAGCTAACAAACCCAGATGGGTTTTCCGTGGGAAAACCTCCCCACCTTCCTGCTTTTTGTAACTTTTCAATTCCCTGACTCCACTGAGTTCGCACTCCCCTCCCCTCCCTAGACCCTCATTCTCCCTTTAAATACCTGGTCACCTCTGTACAAATCAAAGTTCAGTTCACTCAGGACTCTCTTCCCTGTTGCAATAGTACATTACTGATTAAAATCTGTCTTTGCCACTTTAGTGTCTGGCTTTCTTTATCTATGACCAGGGATAATAATTAAATTAAGGTGGTATATTAAGAGGCAGTATGCATAGTGGATACAGCTGTGGTCTCGGTTACTTATAAGCTGTGTGACTGTGGGTAAGTTACTTAACCTTGTTGTGTTTTACTTCCCTCATCTGTAAAATAGATATTATTCTTATCTCAAAATGTTGTGTGTATTAAATTAATCCATATAAAGTTCTTAGAACAGTAAAGGATACATAGTAAGCATTCAGTAAGTTAGAGCTTTTCTTACATTATTTCGTTAAGAAGACGGATGTAGAAAGAGGCATGATACTGCAAAGTCATACTTGATTATTTGCTGAGGCCTTGGCTGTAAACTTAAGTGAACCATACCAGTCCGTGCAGAGGACTTCGTTTTCCTAAGCTTAAACTTTTTCCAAAGTTCAAGGTCTGCTTAATCTTGAACTTTACAAGTAGTTTACCTCATATTTTCCTGTGAAACTTGAGTTCCATAGGGGCAGAAGGCCATGACTGCCAAGGTCGGAAGAAAAGAAACCAGAAATACATAGTTCCTTTTTCTCATTCTAACTGTCTGCTACTCAAGTGTGCTTTGTAAAGGCAGGCTGCAGGTTAGTTCCAACGTCTAGAAGGTGTGGTCAAAATAGATACATGTAAACTATTATGAACTCAATTAAAAAATATATATCATTGTATGTTATTTCTTGTCTGTCACCATATAAGTGCTCCCCTTCACCCCCTGTGCCCACCCCCAATCCCGCTTCCCCTGGTAACCACTGAACTGTTCTCTTTGTTCATGTGTTTATCTTCCACGTATGATAGAAGTCATATTGTGTATGTCTTTCTCAGTCTGGCTTATTTCATATAACATAATACCCTCCAGGTCCATCCATGTTGTTGCAAATGGGATGAATTTGTCTTTTTTTCTGGCTGAGCAGTATTCCGTTGTACATGCACCACATCTTCTTTATCCAATCATCAGTGAGTGGGCACTTGTATTGCTTCCATGTCTTGGCTATTGTGAATAGTGCTGTGATGAACATAGGGGTACATATGTTACTTTGGATTGTTGATTTCAAATTGTTTGGGTAGGTACCCAGTAGTGGGATAGCTGGGTCATATGGTAGTTCTATTTTTAGTTTTTTGAGGAATCTCAATAATGTTTTCCATATTGGCTGCACCAGTTTGCATTCCCACCAGCAGTGTATGGGGGTTCCCTTTTCTCCACACTCTTTCCAACATTTGTTATTTTTTTAAGTTAATTTTTATTGAGTTAGTGATAGTTTACAATCTTGTGAAATTTCACTTGTACATTATTGTCTGTCAGTCATGTTGTAGATGCACCCCTTCACCCTTTGTGCCCACCCCCGACCCCACATTTCCCCTGGTAGCCACTAATCTGTTCTCTTTGTCTACATGTTTAAATTCCTCATGTGAGTGGAGTCATACAGAGATTGTCCTTTTCTATCTGGCTTATTTCACTTAACATAATTCCCTCCAGGTCCATCCATGTTGTTGCAAATGGGACGATTTTATTCTTTTCTATGGCTGAGTAGTATTCCATTGTATATATATACCACATCTTCTTTATCCAGTCATCAGTTGATGGGCACTTAAGTTGCTTCTACGTCTTGGCTAGTGTAAATAATGCTGCAGTGAACATAGGGGACATGGGACTTTTGGAATTGCTAACTTCAAGCTCTTTGGATAGATACCCAGTAGTGAGATGGCTGGGTCATATGGTATTTTGAGTTTTAATTTTTTGAGGAATCTCCATACTGTTTTCCATATTGGCTGCACCAGTTTGCATTCCCACCAGTAGTGTATGAGGGTTCATTTTTCTCCACAACCTTTCCAACATTTGTTACTTTTTGTTTTGGTTATTTTTGTCACTCTAAACTCAAAATGGATCAAAGACAAAGGCAAAGGAAAACAGCATTGAAACAAAAAAAAAATCCCACTAATTGGGAAAAAATATTTGCAAGTCATATATCCGACAATGGGTTAAGCTTTCAATTCCATTCCATTGTTCTGTGCACCTGTTTTTGTACCAGTACCATGCTGTTTTGATTACTGTAGCTTTGTAGTATGTTTTGAAGTCAGGGATTGTGATGCCTCCAGCTGTGTTCTTTTTTCTCAAGATTGCTTTAGCAATTCGGGGTCTTTTGTTGCCCCATATGAATTTTAGGATTCTTTGTTCTATTTCTGTAAAGAATGTCATTGAGATTCTCATTGGGATTGCATTGAATCTGTAGATTGCTTTAGGTAGAACGGACATTTTAACTATGTTTATTCTTCCAATCCATGTGCATGGAATCTCTTTCCATCTCTTTATGTCATCATCCATTTCTTCCAGAAAGACCTTGTAATTTTCTTTGTATAGGTCTTTCACTTCCTTAGTTAAATTCACCCCGAGGTATTTTATTCTTTTTGTTATGATTGTGAATGGTATTGTGTTCTTGAGTTCTTTTTCTGTTAGTTCGTTATTAGAGTATAGAAATGCTACTGATTTATGTAAATTGATTTCATACCCTGCAACTTTGCTGTAGTTGTTGATTATTTCTAAAAGTTTTCCAATGGATTCTTTGGGATTTTCTATATATAAGATCATGTCGTCTGCCAACAAGGAGAGTTTCACCTCTTCGCTCCCTATTTGGATTCCTTTTTCTTGCCTAATTGCTCTGTCCAAAACCTCCAGTACTGTGTTGAATAAGAGTGGTGATAGAGGGCATCCTTGTCTTGTTCTTGTTCTCAGGGGGATGGCGCTCAGTTTTTGCCCATTGAGTATGATGTTGGCTGTGGGTTTGTCATATATGGCCTGTATTATGTTGAGGTAGTTCCCTTCTATCCCCATTTTGTTCAGAGTTTTTATCATAAATGGCTGTTGGATCTTGTCAAATGCTTTCTCTGCATCTATTGAGATGATCATGTGGTTTTTATTCCTCAATTTCTTGATGTGGTGTATCACGTTGATTGATTTGCGGATGTTGAACCATCCCTGTGTCCCTGGTATGAATCCCACTTGATTATGATGTATGATCCTTGTGATGGATTGCTGAATTAGGGTTACCAAAATTTTGTTTAGAATTTTTGCATCTATGTTCATCAGCAATATTGGCCTGTAGTTCTCTTTTTTCATGCTATCCTTGTCAGGCTTTAGTATCAGCATGATGTTGGCCTTGTAGAAGGTGTTAGGAAGTGTTCCATCCTCCCTAATTTTTTGGAATAGCTTGAGAAGGATAGGTCTTAAATCCTCTTTGAAAGTTTGGTAGAATTCCCCGATAAAGCCATCTGGTCCTGGGGTTTTATTCTTTGGGATGCTTTTGATGGCTGTTTCAATCTTTTTCCTTGTGATTGGTCTGTTCAAATTGTCTGCTTCTTCTTGAGTCAGCTTTGGGAGATTGTAGGACTCCAAGAATTTATCCATTTCCTCTAGGATATCCATTTTGTTGGTGTATAGTTTTTCATAATATTCTCTTATAATCTGTTGTATTTCTGCGGAGTCTGTTGTTATTTCTCCTATTTCATTTCTGAATTTGTTTATTTGAGCTTTCTCTCTTTTTTTCTGTGTAAGTCTGGCTAGGGGTTTGTCAATATCATTCATCTTCTCAAAGAACCAGCACTTTGTGTCATTGATCCTTTCTACTGCCTTTTTTGTTTCAGTAGCATTTATTTCTTCTCTGATTTTTATTATTTCTCTTGTTCTGCTGACTTTGGGCTTTATTTGTTCTTCTTTCTCTAATTCAGTTAGGTGTAGTTTGAGATTGCTTATTTGGGATTTTTTCTTGTTTGTCAAGATGTGCCTGTATTGCAATGAATTTTCCTCTTAATACAGCTTTTGCTGTATCCCATATGAGATGGTATGGCATGTTATCATTTTCATTTGTCTCTAGATATTTTGTGATTTCTTCTTTAATTTCTTCAATGATCCATTCCTTCTTCAATAGCATATTGTTTAGTCTCCACATCTTTGTCCCTTTCTCAGCTTTTTTCTTGTAATTAATTTCTAGCTTCATAGCATTATGATTGGAGAAGATGTTTGCTATTATTTCAATTTTTTAAAAATTTATAGAGGCTTCCTTGTTTCCAAACATACGGTCTATCCTTGAGAATGTGCCATGCACACTTGAGAATGTGTATTCTGCTGTTTTTGGATGGAGTGTTCTATTTATGTCTATTAAGTCCAACTGTTTAGCTTTTTGTTTAGCTCTGCTGTTTCCTTCTTGATTTTCTGTCTGGATGATCTGTCCACTCATGTGAATGGGGTGTTGAGGTCCCCTACTATTATTGTGTTATTTTTGATATCTTCTTTTAGGTTTGTTAATAGTTGCTTTATGAACTTTGGTGCTCCTGTGTTGGGTGCATAGATATTTATAAGCATTATTTCTTCTTGATGAAGTGTCCCTTTGATCATTATATATTGGCCATCTATGTCTCTCTTTACCTGCCTTATGTTGACATCTGCTTTGTCTTAAGTATTGCAACATCTGCTTTCTTTTGTTTGCCATTATGTTAGAGTATTGTTGTCCACCCCTTCACTCTGAGCCTCTATTTGTCCTTGGAGCTGAGATGTGTTTCCTGGAGGCAACAAATTGTTGGATCTTGTTCTTTAATCCATCTTGCTACTCTGTGTCTTTTTATTGAAGAGTTCAATCTGTTTACATTGAGGGTGATTATTGATGCATGAGGGCTTAATCCTGTCATTCTGTTGCTTGTTTTCCAGTTTTCCTGCATTTTCTTTGTTTCTCATCCTGTGTGTTTTAGCCTACCCATTGACTTCTGCAATTTCTTATGCTGGGTTTCTTAGCTTTCTCCTTATTTATTTTTTGTGTCTCTCTTCTGTTTTTTAGGTTAGTGGCTACCCGGAAGTTTGCACTCATGCATAACATAGTCCAGTTTCTAATGGACTCTTATTTCCTTAGCCTAAAGTGATTCAGTCCCTTTCCTCCTCCCCTCCTAAATTATTATTTTCATCTCTTATTCCAACTTGTGTTGTGAGTTTGTGGTTAGAGTGATGAGATTGTCTTTGCTTTGGTGATTTCCTTCCCTTTATCCTAATGCTTTATCCTAGTTGAGTATTTGCTATCCTATTCTGATTCTATCTATTTGTCTCCTTACTCTGTGTTTTGTGACCCCTTTCTCCCTTTTTTTCTTTTTTCAGGTAGGAGCGCCTTCTAGAGGATTTCTTGTAGTGGGGGTCTCGTGGCTACGAAGTCCCTTAGGTTTTGTTTTTCTGGAAAAGATTTAATTTCTCCCTCATATCTGAAGGATATTTTTGCTGGATAGAGTATTCTTGGCTAAAGATTTTTATCCTTTAAAGTTTGGAATATGTCACTCCAGTCTCTCCTAGCTTGTAAAGTTCCTGTAGAGAAATCCGCTGAAAGTCTGATAGGGGTTCCTTCTAGGTTATTTTCTTCTGCCTTGCTGCCCTGAGTATTCTTTCTTTGTCATTCATTTTTGCCATTTTTACTACTATATGCCTTGCAGTAGGTCTTTTTACATTGACAAATCTAGGAGACCTGAAAGCTTCCTCCACACACATTTCTCTCTCGATCCCTAGATTTGGGAAGTTCTCTTCTGTTATTTCTTTGAGCACACTTTCTGCTCCATTTTCCTGTTCCACGCCCTCGGGAATACCAATGATTCTTAAGTTGCATTTTCTCATTGAGTTGGCAATTTCTCGGAGATTTTCTTCAGTTTTTTTAAGTCTTAGTTCTCTTTCTTCCTCTGTCTGGAGCCATTCAACCTGTCTATCTTCGATTATGCTAGTTTTCTCCTCTATGGTGTCCACACGGGCATTCAGGGAATCCATATTCTGTTTTATCTGATCCACTGTATTTTTCATCTCTAGTATTTCTGATTGATTCTTCTTTATAGCTTCAGTCTCTTTTGTGAAATAACTCCAGAACTCGTTGACTTGTTTCTCTATATTTCCCTTTACCTCATTGAGTTTTTTGATGATAGCTATTCTGAATTCATTGTTGCTTGGTTTACCTATTTCCAAGTCCTCAGGACATTATTATGTGTTTTTATTGTTCTCCTTCTAGTCTGGAGCTTTTGTAAATTGCTGGATGGTAGGGGATTGGTTTTTGCGCATAGTGCTATTATTTGGTTGCAGTTACACCCTGTCGCCACTTGATGGTGGTCGAGAGCTGCCTATTCTGAGCCCTCCGCCTTCAGCCATGATGGTGGCACACAGCACGTGTTGGGGCAGGAGGGGCACTTTCTTTCCCGTGTAGACCCCGTTTCCTGATCAGGTCCTGCTCTCTGGTTTCCTGGGGGCTTGGCTTGATGGGGTCACCCCACGGGAAAGCTTTCACACCACTAGAGGGCTTCTGTCTTGGCTGCACGGGCAGTGGGAGTCCGGGATGATCCCCTGGACTTGCAACCCCTCCCCCGCTCCTTCCCTCTCAGACCTCCTGCGGCAGTGTTCCCAGTCTCTAGAGGAGAGAGTGAAGTTCTCTCTTACCCCATTGCAGCTCCTCCTAGGGGGACTCCAGCCTCTCCATCCTCCGTCATTTGGCTGCTGTGGGTCTCTGAGGATTCCTGTGCTACTGGGATATTTTTTGTTGGAATGTGGTTGCTCCTTTTGGTTGTACTGTGGAGGCGAGAGTCCCAGGAGAGCTCACTCCACCTATGATGCTGACGTCACCTCAACATTTGTTATTTTTAGTGTTACTGTTTATAGCCATTTTAAGAGGTGTTGGGTGGTATCTTAGTGTAGTTTTCATTTGCATTTCCCTGATGATTATTGATGTTGAACGTCTTTTCATGTGTTTATTGGCCATCTGTATATCTTCTTTGACAAGATGTCTGTTCATATCCTCTGCCCATGTTTTAAAAAAATTTTTATTGAGATTATGATAGTTTACAACTTTGTGAAATATCAGGTGTACATTATTGCTTGCCAGTCGTGTTGTGGGTGTACCCCTTCATCCTTTGTGCCCACCCCAAAGCCCCCTTTCCCCTGGAAGGCACTAATCTGTTCTTTGTCTACATGATTATCTTCAACGTGTGATTGGAGTCACACAGAGATTGTCTTTCTCTAACTGGCTTGTTTCACTTAACGTAATACCCTCAAGGTCCATCCATGTTGTTGTGAATGAGACAGTTTTATTCTTTTCTATGGCTGAGTAGTATTCCATTGTATATATATACCATATCTTCTTTATCCAATCATCAGTAGATGGGCACTTAAGTTGCTTCCATGTCTTGTCTATTGTAAATAATGCTGCAGTGGACATTAGGTGTATGGGACTTTTGGAATTGCTGATTTTACATTCTTTGGATGGATACCCAGTAGTGAGATGGCTGGGTCATATGGTATTTTGAGTTTTAATTTTTTGAGGAATCTCCATACTGTTTTCCATATTGGCTGCACCAGTTTGCATTCCCACCAGTAGTGTATGAGGGTTCCGTTTTCTCCACAACCTCTCCAACATTTGTTACGTTTCTTTTGGCTATTTTTTAAAAATGTTTTTCTCTTTGTTCTCCCAAAGCCCCTCGGGTACATGGTTGTATATTTTTAGTTGTGAGTCCTTCTAGTTGTGGCATGTGGATGCCGCCACAGCAAGGCTTGATGAGCAGTGCCATGTCCGCACCCAGGATTTGAACTTGTGAAACCCTGGGCTGCCGAAGCAGAGCGCACGAACTTAACCACTAGGCCTCGGGGCTGGCCCCTTTTTTAAAATTTTTGTTTTGGTTATTTTCGCCGTTCTAAGGGGTGTAAAGTGATAACTTAGTGTAGTTTTGATTTGCATTTCCCTGATGATCAGTGATGATGAACATCTTTTCATGTGCCTATTGGCCATTGTATATCTTCTTTGGAGAAATGTCTCTTCATGTCCCCTTCCCATTTTTTGATCGGGTTCTTTGATTTTTTGTTGTTGAGTTCTGTGAGTTCTTTATATATTATGGATATTAAGCCTTTGTCAGATATATGACTTGCAAATATTTTTTCCCAATTAGTGGGTTGTTTTTTTCTTTCAATCCTATTTTCCTTTGCCTTGAAGAAGCTCTTTAGTCTGATGAAGTCCCGTTTATTCTTTCTGTTGTTTCCCTTGTCTGAGAAGACATGGTGTCCGAAAAGATCCTTTTAATACTGACATCAAATAGTGTACTGCCTATATTTTCTTCTAGAAGCCTTATGGTTTCAGGTCTTACCTTTAGGTCTTTGATCCATTCTGAGTTTATTTTTGTGAATGGTGAAAAAGAATGGTCAATTTTCATTATTTGACATGTGGCTTTCCAGTTTTCCCAGCACCACTTGTTGAAAAGACTTTCCTTTCTCCATTGTAGGCCCTCAGCTCCTTTGTTGAAGATTAGCTCTCCATAGATGTGTGGTTTTCTTTCTAGGCTTAATTCTGTTCCATTGATCTGTGCACCTGTTTTGTACCTGTATCATGCTGTTTTGATTACTGTAGCTTTGTAGTATGTTTTAAAGTCAGGGATTGTGATGCCTCCAGCTGTGTTCTTTTTCCTCAGGATTGCTTTGGCATTTCAGGGTCTTTCGTTGCCCCATGTGAATCTCAGGATTCTTTGTTCTATTTCTGTAAAGAATGTCATTGAGATTCTGATTGGGATGGCATTGAATCTGTAGATTGCTTTAGGTAGAATGGGCATTTTAACTATGTTTATTCTTCCAATTCATGTGCATGGAATGTCTTTGCATCTCTTTATGTCGTCATCCATTTCTTTCAGGAAAGACTTGTAGTTTTCATTGTATAGGTCTTTCACTTCCTTAGTTAAATTCACCCCAAGGTATTTTGTTCATTTTATTGTGATTGTGAATGGTATTGTGTTCTTGAGTTCTTTTTCTGTTAGTTCATTATTAGAATATACAAATACCACTGATTTATGTAAATTGATTTTATACCCTGCAACTTTGCTGTAGTTGTTGATTATTTCTAAAGGTTTTCCAATGGATTCTTTGGGCTTTTCTATATATAAGATCATGTCGTCTGCAAACATTGAGAGTTTCACTTCTTCCCTCCTTATTTGAAGTCCTTTTATTCCTTTCTCTTGCCTAATTGCTCTGTCCAAAACCTCCAGTACTGTGTTGAATAAGAGTGGTGATAGAGGGCATCCTTGTCTCATTCCTGTTTTCAGGGGGATGACGCTCAGTTTTTGCCCATTGAGTATGATGTTGGCTGTGGGTTTGTCATATATGGCCTTTATTATGTTGAGGTACTTTCTTTCTATCTCCATTTTGTTCAGAGATTTTATCATAATTGGCTGTTGGATCTTGTCAAATGCCTTCTCTGCATCTATTGAGATGATCCCGTGGTTTTTATTCCTCATTTTGTTAATATGGTGTATCACATTGCTTGGTTTTCATATGTTGAACCATCCCTGTGTCCCTGGTATAAATCCCACTTGATCATCGTGTATGATCTTTTTGATGTATTACTGTATTCAGGTGGCCAATATTTTGTTTAGGATTTTTGCATCTGTATTCATCAGTGCTGTTGGCCTGTGGTTTTCCTTTTTCGTGTTGTTCTTCTCAGGCTTTGGTATCAGAGTGATGTTGGCCTCGAAGAATGTGTTAGGAAGTGTTCCGTCTTCCCTAATTTTTTTGAATAGCTTGAGAAGGATTAAATCCTCTTTGAAACTTTGGTAGAATTCTTCAGGAAGCTGTCTGGTCCTGGGCTTTTATTCTTTGGGATGCTTTTGATTACTATTTCAATCTCTTTACTTGTGGTTAGTCTATTAAGATTCTGTATTTCTTCTTGCTTCAGCTTTGGAGGTTGTAAGAGTCTAAGAATTTATCCGTTTCCTCCAGATTGTCCATTTTGTTGGCATGTAGCTTTTCATAGTATTCTCTTATAATCCATTGTATTTCTGTGGTATCTGTTGTTATTTCTCCTCCTTCATTTCTAACTTTATTTATCTGAGCTTTCTCTCTTTTTTTCTTTGTAAGTCCAGCTAGGAGTTTGGCCATTTTGTTTATCTTCTCAAAGAACCGGCTCTTTGTTTCATTGATCCTTTCTGCTGCCTATTTTGTTTCAATTGCATTTATTTCTGCTCTTTTGTTATTTCTCTCCTTCTGCTGACTTTGGGCTTTGTTTGTTCCTCTGTTTCTAATTCAGTTAGGTGTAGTTTGAGATTACTTATTTCTGATTTTTCTTGTTTGTTAAGGTGAGCCTGTATTGCAATGAATTTTCCTCTTTATATGGCTTTTGCTTCATCCCATATGACCTGGTATGGTATGTTTTCATTTTCATTCGTCTCCAGATATTTTGTGATTTCTCTTTTAATTTCTTCAATGATCCATTGGTTAGCCTCCACATCTTTGTCCCTTTCTCAGCTTTTTTCTTATAATTTTCTATCTTTATAGCATTATGATCAGAAAAGATGCTATTATTTCAACCTCCTAAATTTGTTGAGGCTTACCTTGTTTCCCAACATATGGTCTATCCTTTAGAATGTTCCATGCACACTGGAGAAGAATATGTATTCTGCTGTTTTTGGGTGGAATGTTCTATATATATCTATTAGGTCCATCTGGTCTAACTTTTCATTAATTCCACTGTTTCCTTGTTGACTTTCTGTCTGGATGATCTATCCATTGATGTGAGTGGGGTGTTGAGGTCCCCTACTATCATTGTGTTATTGTTAATATCTTCTTTTAGGTGTGTTAATCATGGGTTTATGCACTTCGCTGCTCCTGTGTTGGGTACATAGATGTTTATAAGTGTTATGTCTTCTTGGTGGAATGTCCCTTTGATCATTATATACTGCCCCTCTGTGTCTCTCTTTGCCTGCCTTATCTTGAAGTCTACTTTGTCTAATAGTATTGCAAGGCCTGGCTTGTTTTGTTTGCCATGAGCTTGGAGTATCATCTTCCATCCCTTCACTCTGAGCTTGGGTTTGTCATTGGAGCTGAGATGTGTTCCCTGGAGGCAGCATGTTGTTGGGTCTTGTTCTTTAATCCGTCTTGCCACTCAGTGTCTTTTTATTGAAGAATCAATCCATTTACACTTATGGTGATTATCAATATATGAGGTTTCAATGCTGCCATTTTATCACTCGTTTTCTGGTTCTCCTGCATTTCCTTTGTTTCTTGTCATATGTATTTTGGTCTACCAATTGAGTTATGTACTTTTTAATGTTATGTTTCTTTGTTTTCTTCTTGGTTATTATTTGTGTCTCTGTTTTGCTTTTTTGTTTAGTGGTTACCATGAGTTTTTTATTCAAAAATCTGGTAGATAAGCGGTCCCACCCGGTGATGCAGCCATTAAGTTCACACATTCGGCTCTTGCAGCCTGGGGTTTGCTGGTTCGAATCCTGGGTATTGACCTGTGCACTGCTTGTCAAGACGTGCTGTGGTAGGAGTCTCACATATAAAGTAGAGGACGATGGGCACAGATGTTAGCTCAGGGCCAGTCTTCCTCAGCAAAAAGGATTGGCAGTGGATGTTAGCTCAGGGCTAATCTTCCTCAAAAAAAAAAAAATATCTCATAAATAGTCCATTTTCTGATGGCCTCTTATTTCCTTTCCTCTTCCCCTCCTAAGTTGTTTTTCTCTTACCTTATTCCATGTTGTGTTGTGAGTTTGTGATTAAAATGACAGGATTATCTTTGTTTTTGGGGCTTTCCTTCCCTTTATCTTGAATGCTATTCTTGAGTATTTGCTAACCTGTTCTAATCTATAGCTACAGTTTTCTGATCTTGTATACCTATTTATCTCCTTACTCTGTGCTTGTAACCCCTTTCTCCCTTTTATTATTTTTTTTTCAAGTATGAGGGCCTTCTTCACGATCTCTTGTGGAGTCCATTGGGCCCTGTGGCTACGAATTCCCTTAGCTTTTTTTTATCTAGGAAATTCTTTATTTCTCCATCATATCTGAAGGCTATTTTCACTGGATAGAGTATTCTTGGCTGAAAGTTTTGGTCCTTCAATTATTTGAATATGGCATTCCAGTCTCTCCTCGCCTGTAAGCTTTGTGCAGAGAAATCCAGTGAAAGCCTGATCAGGGTTCCTTTGCAGGTTATTTTCTTCTGCCTTATTGCCCTCAGTATTTTTTCCTTGTCATTTATTTTTGCCAGCTTCACTGCTATATGCCTTGCAGTAGGTCTTTTTACATTGACATATTTAGGAGATCTGGTAGAGTCTTCCACATGGATTTCCATCTCCTTTCCTAGGTTTGGGAAGTTCTCTGCTATAATTTCTCTGAGCAAGCTTTCTGCTCCATTCTCCTTCTCTTCTCCCTCTGGAATACCTATAATTCTTATGTTCCATTTCCTAATTGAGTCGGATATTTCTCGGAGACTTTCTCCATTTCTTTTTAGTCTTAGTTCTCTCTCCTCCTCTATCTGGAGCATTTCAACATGTCTCTCCTCGATTATGCTAGTTTGCTCCTCTATGATGTCCGCTCAAGCATTCAGGGCATCCATATTTTGTTTTATCTCTTCCACTGTGTCTTTTATCTCTAATGTTTCTGATTGAGTCTTATTTATAGTTTCGGTCCCTTTGTGAAGTAGCTCCTGAACTTTTTAAATTGTTTCTCTACATTTTCTTTTAACTAGTTGAGTTTTTTGATGATAGCTATTTTGAATTCTCTGTCATTTAGATTATATATTTCTGTGTCCTCAGGACTGCTTTCCGGGTACTTGTCATTTTCTCTCTGGTCTGGAGATTTAATATAATTTTTGAAAGTGCTAGATGGCATGGCTCTGGTTTTGCGCACCATGATATTATTCGGTTACAGTTATTGTCTGTCGCCCCTGGGTGCAGGTCAAGAGCTGCATGTTCTGAGCCCTTTGTGTTCCATTGAGATCCCATGCACTGGACCTGGGCAGGTGGGGGAAGGGGCATTTTCTTCTTTATGCTCTCAAGGTTTTCTCACTCTGCTCTTGCCATCTGTTCTTCTGGAGTGTTGGCTTGATGAGATCACCCCCGCGTTAGCTTTCACCTTGGTAGGGGCTTTCCCCTAGGCTGCAAGGGCCCTCTGGGATCTTTGATATTCCCACAAACGAACGTCCCCTCCCCCGTTCCTTCCCTCTTGGAGGCTGCCCATGGTCCTGGATTCCAGTCTTTTGGGGAGGAAGTGAAGTTTTCTCTTACCCCTTTCCACCTCTTCCAAAGGGTCTCCAGCCTCTCCACCCTCCACTGTATGGCTGCATGGGTCTCTCAGGCATCTTTTGTGTTGTGTTTGGATGTCCTCTGTTGGAGTATGCATGTCTTTTTCGTTGTATGGTGTAGGGGAGATATCCAGGGGAAAACTCACTCGCCATGATCTGATGTCACTACCCCACCCTAGAACATTTTTGTAGTTATTAGTTTGTGTGTTTGTCATTTGTTAAAGGTAGTAGACCACTTACTACATGTTTGTTGATAGATGAATGAACAAATAAATTGTTCTTAAACACAAGGCTTTCATTTAGAGTGAAAAGTTAGCTTGAAAAACATTAGATTTTCTACTTGAGAATCATGTAGCCTCAAAGGTTAAGTTTATTTGCATCATGCAAAAAATAATACCAAACCATCTGCTATGACATATCTCTTAATAAATACATCTTGAATGTGCTGGATGAAATCACAAATTATTATATCTCACATACAGCTTAGTAGTCATTTTCATGTTAGTAGACAGCATCACAGTTCCATAGTTCAAATAAAAAAGTAAAGGTTACAGATTTTTCATAAACATATCATTTTAAAATTCAAACACTATAAGTTTACGTGATGTTTATGTGTGTGTGTGTGTATATGTATATATGTAAAGGTTGTAGCTATGTAAAAATTGCGTTTGAATGTGGGAGATAATATGTAATGATGAAGAGAATTGTTTTTAGAGTATGGGCTGATATGAGTTTATTTTAATATTTTCTTAAAAGAACAACCATAGTAGTTTCAGTGTTTTATATCAATCAAGTAATAATTTTTTCTGAGTTTTGGTTTTAGAAAAGATAACCATCTACATACTTGGCATACTTTAGATAATTATATGATGAAGAACTGTGTACTTCGTTTAAACAATATTATAGTTTTAGTCAATATTTTAAAATTATTTATGATTATTAAACCTCATACCTTCCCTTAATGCATGTATTATTGCTTACCCATAGTTTGTGAGTAGTTATATTGCTATCAGTATTAGTCATGTTCAGTGACTGTATTCATTTCAAATTGAACATGATGTTATATGTTGTAACTATTACCTTCCTTCAGTTTTATAAGTACTTCAAATAATCATTTATAAAATATGTGATTTTTAAGGAAATTCCTTTTTTAAAAAACCCTGTGGAACACTTTTCCACTAACTCCACATTAAAATTCATTTTCTCCACAACCTTTCACAACACTCTTGAATTATTCAGACATGTAAAGATGAATAAGGAGTCTAAAGGATGTGATTTATTTCATAACTTTAAAAATTGGGCAGTAATTTGAGAGTGCAGTTTAATACAACTTTTTTTAAAAATAAAATTCTGCTCTGTTTGCAACTCTGGACATGCGGACTGAAAGAGGTTGTTCCCTTGTCCTGACCCCTGTGCACCCCTTGGTCTTTGTCTCAACCTTGCCCACTCTGCATGTGGCAGCTATATAAATCAGATTTCGATGTGTTATAAAATGCTAGGCACAGCTGCTGTAGTCTGCAGTATTCAAAATCTTTGAAATACTGCATATCCAACAGAATGTATTGTTTATACATATGTAGGTTTTTATTGAGGTAAGCCCTGTTTGTTTGGAAAAAGAAGCTTATACAGTGAGCCAGTGATTCTTTCAAATTAGGTAGGTTTAATTTCTCTCGTTGCTTGTCTTTATAAGAAAGAATGATTGGCTTTGGGAGAAGACTTTGATATTACAGCTGTGTTAACAGAAGTTGTTGATTGACATTTTTGTTACAAAGTCTTTTTGCTTAAGTCGGGAGTAAGTCCCCTTTAGAAAACCAAATTGAGAGCATGTAATCGTAATGTAAGTAGAAATCCTTCATCTCTTCAAATGTATTTTTTACTTCCTTTGTTTCTGTTGTAGCAGATAACTTCACACATAAGCACATCTTATTAGCCACTTTGCTTTGCCAGATTCCAGACATTTTTTTAAAAGGCCTATGTAGCTTGGTAAATGTTATGTGCAATCTACAGTAAATTTAAAAGTACTTTATATAAATATTAAAGGTTTTATAGAAATGTAAACCTTTTAACTGCTGGTAAAGTTTTTTTATAATATGTTTTTGACCATTTTCAATAAACTGAAGAATTAGAAGTCATTGATTGTATTTAAAGTGAAATTAGAAATAGGCCTTATGAAAAAGTAAAAAGTCAGTTGAGGTCATTCAATTTTATTTACTGACTCATATCTTTCACATATAATCTCATAGAGTACACTACTACACTAACAATATTTATTAAAAGTGAAACTTATTAGAATTTTCTCCAGAGAGAGTTTTAAGATTACGCTACATTATTTAGGCAATGATTTATATTTAGTGCATTTATACTGTTTAATGTTGATCTTTTAGTTTTATCTATTCAGTTTTTTTGTTGATATGTAATAAATATCTTAAAAAAAGATGCTTTAACCAAAGAATTTTGTGACTAGCATATAAATGTCTTAATTACTTTCATCATTTAAAAATATATTGCTGTTAGAATATTTGACATTTTATAATGCTCTCAAAAGAAAATAATTTTTCCTAAATTATTAATTTTAGGTGCTGTTTTTCAACCCTCAACTTTTGACCAAGAATGAAACTATTTAAAAATTAAGATGCCAACAGGTAATTTCTTGTAAGTTTATACTTTTGTCAATGTGTGCCACATAGCAATAGAACAAAGAAAAGCATATTAACACAAGACTATATTTTTCCCCATCTAAAATTGTTCCTGAAATCTGAAATACTTTGGTTTTGAAAGACCATCTTTTGTAACATGAGGCTATTTTATTTTAGACATATATTTCATCAGTTTTTATAAACTGGCAAATTCTAGCTTACTCTATATCTGATATCAACTTTACAAAGAAGTAAATGAAATCAGAATAAAAATAGATTCAGAGGTAGTGATTCAGGTTAGATGAGTATGCTTTACTGATAAAATACCAGCTGTTGAGACATGACTGGTTATAATCCTGTTAAAAACAAAGACATTAAGTTCAGCGACAGAAAGCATTCTATAATAAAGTTACACTCCACTCTCAATGGAAAACCCTATGTGATAGTGCCAGTGATTCTGATGTAATGTTAATTGGGATTTTATTTGTTAGACAAATTGTTCCTGAAAAATTGTAAGCATTATCTTATTAAAATTTGTTTGATTGTAAACAAGCATGGCATTGTGTAAAAAAGAAAAAATCTAAACAAATTAGTTCTGGTTGATTTACTTTCTTTTTTTGTTTTTACCCTTAAATTCTTTATGGTTCTGTTTTTCTCTTTACATTTTTATACTTTTATAGTTCCAATGTGATGGTGAAACAGATTCTTCTCAATTCTAAAGTAAAAGGAAGTTTTGAAATTTCAGATTCTCATGGTGGTGATATCTGGTTCAGTAGCAGTTGTAACCTGACAGGTATTGAGACCTTAGTGGCAAATAAATGCTAGATAATTTTTTTTAATTAAGGTACTATTTTTTTAAATGGAAAATTGAAGTAATGCCATTTTCTTCTTCACATAAGATTCTAGGTTATTTTCTAGACAGAAACAATCAGGAACCAGTAATGTGCAATTTTAAAGAATGTACTTCCCTTTCAAGACCGAAAGATAAAGTATTCAGCAATTTGCTCTTCTAGTCATAAACAGTAGTATAATGACTCAATGA
The DNA here is from genome assembly GCF_041296265.1 of Equus caballus. Taxonomy (NCBI): domain Eukaryota; kingdom Metazoa; phylum Chordata; class Mammalia; order Perissodactyla; family Equidae; genus Equus; species Equus caballus. The sequence continues at coordinate 129,578,982 of NC_091684.1, read as the reverse complement.
ATTCTACTATGGTTATTTCTAAATTTCTCTGTATAGTAGTTTTGGTGACCAGGAGTGAAAGGAAAGGGATTTTCCCTTTAAAACAGGTAGCGGGGAGGTGGAGACTGGAAGGAAGGAGAGGTACCAAGGGAGACAGTGAAGGCAAAGAATAAAGAAGCATAAAGGAAACGTCAGAGATAAAGATGGAATTAAGGATGGAGAAAGGAGGGAAAGAAAGGAAGCAAGAAAGAAATGGAGGTTTATTTTCTCAGTATTCTGAAAGTTTTGGCTGTTTATCAAGCAATGACTTAAGCTTTTAATTTTACTTGAGAAATTTAGATATATCTTTACAGTTACTGTTACCTAAAATCCCCTTGCCTTGTAAGATTATTTTATTTTCACTTTTTTGATGTTAAAATTGTCGTATATAGAAATGTTTAAAGATAATTTTGGAAATCAGAAATTATTTCAATTATCTAAATCTTTTTCCCCACGGTAATTTCAGACTTTAATGTATTTGGAACGTAAAAGGAAAGATAAAAACCTAAATACACCCAGGGACAGAGAAACTCGAAGCAAAGCTGCGGAATCTCTGTACTAATGAGAAAGGCCAATGTTTAAGATCCCAGTTGCGTTCTTTTAACCTATTATTGAGATTCTCTATTTCTGTAATAGAGGTTATAAATCCATTATAATTAATGGCCAAATCCTCAGGACAGATTAATTTTTCCTTCAAAGGGTTAGAAGTCCCTGCTGATCAAATAAGAAATAAGATTAATTCCTTCATTTTGAGAAACAATTGTTTATTCTAATTTTTAGAATTGTTACTTCAGTCTAAGATACTTAGTCCTTTTTCTTGCTTTATTAGGAAAACTTTAATTTACCTTTCTCTTTTCATTTATGTATGTGTTTTAGATCACGAAGAGCCCTGTGGTGCCAGGCACAGGTCATTTTGCCTGAATGGGGGGATTTGTTATGTGATACCTACTATTCCCAGCCCCTTTTGTAGGTGAGTGCAATGGACTGGGGGGAGAGAGTAATTTTTTTTTTGGTATCATCTACTAACTTTTTTGAGAAGTGATAAATATTGAAAGAGTGTAAGGTGACAAAGTGTAAGGAATACTTCTCCATGTTCTCATATAGAACAAAGTTATGCTTTAAAAGCAAAACAAAGTAGCAAATCATGATGTGTTTATTTTGAAAATGGCAGTGATAGGGTTTATTTTGAAAATTGGTAGTGGTAGTTTCAAGCCTAGTCAGATCTTTTAATAATCCATTTTAGTGACCTCTCTAAGATTTTAGCAATTTAGGGAAGACAATCTATGTTTAATATTACTGGCAAAATACCTAGAGAATTCACTAATGTAAAAAAACCCAACATGAGATATTTTGCTTTGAGTTTAGAATATATAAATACATAACTGTGTTGGTACCAAAACTTCATTTGATATATTAAAAAGAAAATGAAGAGTTAAGTTTTTCTAATGGTGACAACAACAAGAAAAGGGGAATGTCTTAGCCACTATTGTTTTAAAATAATATGATTCACTTTGGGAGTATAGTTATAGCCAATGATCAATAAACAACTTGAAAATCGTACTTGTATAGCTGGCTTCCTGTGAGTTTGGTTGGATAGTATTTAAGGGAGATAGATTAAACCTCATACTGTGTGAATTAGCAACATAGTACTACCACTGAGGTCCATAGACTTTAGCAGAGCTCACACCTAAAGACCTCAAGATATTTTATAGCATGTGCATGAATTATTGTTTTTTTTATTTAACTGAAATGAGAAATATAGAATCTAGATTTAAGATCTTATAAATAAAAAGGATAGGAAAATGAAATTTATAGTAAAAGCAAAAGATACTGGGATTTAGTCTGGAGGAGAGGCAGAGAAATAACCTTATAATTATCTCAAGAAGTTTTTGGAAGTTTTCATATGGGGAATAGTGACTGGGTATTTTTCCTCTCAAGTGAAGAAGGAAGGTGATAACTGTAGCTTTATAATAAGTGCAGTCAGGTAATGTGAGTCCTCAACTTTTTCAGCTCATTAATCTTTCATCTTCTTTTCTAATAGACAGTGTTTAATGTTAAAATTTTCCAAATGCATTTTAGCTGCATTCTACAAATTTTATAGTCTGTTGTTCAGTACTCAGTTTAAAATTTTTTCCATTATAGTTTCTTCTTTAACCTATGGGGTTTTCTTAGTTATCCTCTAATATTTATATCTAATTTAATTGCATTGTAGTCAGAGTACTTAGTCTGTCAAGCTGTACACTTAATATTTATCTGTATACTAAATGCCTTATACGGCACTGAATAAGTTGAAAGAAAGACTTAAGAGTACTGAAATTTGGGTAATCATTGAAATGAGAAAAAACCTAATGACTTAGTTCAGGCTGCTCTAGCAAATTACCATAGACTGGTTGGCTTATAAACAACAGAAATATATTTCTCACAGTTCCAAGGGCCAGAAATCTGAGATCAGGGTGCCAGCATGGTTGGGTGTGGCCTGCTTCCTGGTTTACAGATGTACCTAGGTAGAATTTTTGACTGGCAGATTTGTTTTCAGAAAGAGCTGGTTAAAGGGCCAGCTATCAGACTGCAGAGCCATCACATGACAGAATGAGAAGAACCTTTTTCCAGAGCAGAATGTAAGGAAATTACAGACCACAGGCCAGATTGTTTATTATGACCCTTGAGCTAAGAATATCTTTTGCTTTTTAGAGGGTTGTTAAAAAAAAAAAACATGAAAAAATATAGATGACATGTTGTGCCACACATAGCAGGAAGAGAGAACTCTCTGGAGTCTCTTTTATAAGGGCAGTAATCCCACTCATGAGGAGTCCATCCTCATGACATAATCACCTCCCAAAGGCCCTGCCTCCTAATACCATCACATTGGAGTTAGGATTTCAACACATGAATTTGAGGGGGACACAAACATTTAGTCCATTAACACTTAGGTTGTCACTCTGCTTTTGTACTTTGAATAGATGCATTTTTAGTTATTTTCAAAAAAGTTACCAATGAAAGAGAATGAGCTACTTTGCTGGTAACCCATGCTGGGTTTAAGAGTACTTCTAGTTTGGTTCTAATTTCAAACTTTGAGAGTAGTAACTAGAGTAGATGAAACCATGCCCCGTGGGTTTATGATGGATAGAGAAGGAAGCAAGGTCACCATGTTGCACAATAACAGGAGATTCTGTGGGATTAGCACTCTCTGTGCAGTGTGAATAGTGTACCCTGGAGTTGGTCAACAGCCTGGAAGGAAGTGAAGTGAGGGGACAAAAGGGAGACTGAGAGAAAAGGAAGGAATATAGTGACTAAGGGTTCAGTGAAGTTGAGTGGCAGATAAATTTTAAATTATATATTATTTTATAAACTAATTGCTTTCTAATAATTTTGAGACAACCTTTCAAATATAGCCCTATAGGTTATAATAGCTATATCTAAAGGTGATAAACTCATTTTCCCTCCCAACTCATACTATGTCCTGCATTCCCTTTTTCTGTTAATGACAACCCAACCATCTTGTCACTGAGAAAGCCCAGACTCATTTTTGACTCTATTATCTCCGCCCTGTCCACTTGTCAAATCATAATTCTATATTTGCTGTATGCCTCTCATGTCTCCAGTCCTCTCTGTTCTTACTATTACTAACTCAGACCTTATTAACCCCTGCTTTGTCTATAGAAATAATTTTCTAACCAATTTTCTTGGAGCCTAATTCTCATGACTACTCCTGCTGAAATAAAAAAACGTGACAGCCCTCATGCCTACCCATCTACCACGTATAGAATAAAGTCTCTCGTTTTAACATAGCTTTTAGAGTCTTTTACAGTTTGCAGTGGTTTTGCCTTAGAATCTATTTCATCTGACATTAATGTAGCTATATCAGCTTTCATTTGTTGAGTATTTGGTACATTTTTCTTTTCTTTCAATTTTTCATTAAGTTATAAACACTACAGTTAGTTGACTTCCTCTTTTCTGTCTTTATTGGAATGATTGAGTTTTATTTTTCAACCTTACATTCTATTGACATGTCTTGAAATCAATTTAGTTGTGTCTATCAGTTCTTTAATGAAGAGAAAAGAATAGAAAAAAGAATATTAGAGTAAATAGTGCATAATGAGTATAGGTATTATTTGTGAAACTTTTATTTCAAGGGGGGTGTTGTGTGTGTGTTTGGGGTCACATCTAATTAGTCACGAAGTCCTGCCTGGATTATCTATAAAATTTATCTTTACTGCCCTGTCCTCTTTCCTCTTTTCTTAGTATCATTTCCCTCCTGAAGTATTGCAGTATCCTCCTTTCTTCTGTCCAAGTCTCATTCACAATGCTGCTCTAGTGATCTTTCTAAAAAGTAGATCTGACTTTATGTTTTCTATTCACAAAATATTTCCTAAGTCCTACAGTATATCTCCAAATTTCCTTGCCTGACATTCAAGGCTCTTCATCGTATCAGTCTGTTCTATTTGACATCCTCTCCTATAGCTTCTTCATACATATCTTGAGTTCTAAACATCCTGCCCTATGTGCAGCTTCCCAAACATTGCTAAGGCTGACTCCATGCTTTGGCATATGCTAGTTCCCCTGCCTAAAATGACTTTCCATGTTTGTCTTTGAAGTGAGCTAATTTATCACCTCTTCTGTGGAGACTTCTTTATTCTGATGAGGCAGTTTTAGGGGCTCTTTCTTTTGTACACCTGTCATACTTTGATCATTTCAGGCAAATCTCTATTATGCCTGATTAATATTTTGTTTATTTACGGTCTTCCTCAAAATTGTGAATGCCTTGAGGGCAGAGATTTGCTGTCTTTCTGCTTCTTGTGCCTAGCAAAGTAAATAAATGAATAAGTGTAATGAGTTAAGGAAGAAACAACTTATATCTCCATACAAGTGATTACAGAAAACTCAAATTTCAAATTTTTTAATAAGATATACTATGTTATCTTAGCCCTATGATGTCAGTAAATAACTTTTATGCAGTGATTGAGTTTTTTTACCTTTTCTGTGGTTTTCAATATATTTCATATAAAAAAGAAAATGAAGCAGTGTAAGTGGCAGTATAAATATATATTTTACATACTATTGATTAACTGAAGTCGTGAATTTCGCTTCATGAAAGTATGATTCTTATTCACTATAACACTCATTTTAAAGGTTTATATGAATTATAGTATTTTTTGAATGATTTTTTTTTTAGGAAGATTAGCCCTGAGCTAATCTGCCAATCCTCCTCTTTTTTTTGCTGAGGAAAACTGGCCCTGAGCTAACATCTGTGCCCATCTTCCTCTACTTTATATGTGGGATGCCTGCCACAGCATGGCTTGCCAAGCGGCACCTTGTCCGCATCTGGGATCTGAACCAGCGAACCCCAGGCCTCCGAAGCAGAATGGGCAAATTTAACCGCTGCGCCACCAGGCCAGCCCCTGAATGATCTTTTATTCTAGTAAAATATATGTAACATAAAATTTACCATTTTAACCATTTTAAAGTGTATAGTTCAGTGACATTAAGTATATTCACATTGTTGTGCAACCATCACCGCTATCCGTCTCTAGAACTTTTTCTTCATCCTAAACTGAAATTGTACCCATTAAACAATAACTCTTCATTTCTCCTGCCTCCAGCCCCAATAACCATTGTTCTACTTTCTGTCTCTTTGAATTTGACTATCCTAGGAACCTCATATAAGTGGAATTATACAATACTTATCTTGTGCGTCTGGCTTATTTTACTTAGCATAATGTCTTCAGGGTTCATCCATGTTGTAGAATTTCCTTCCTTTTTAAAGCTGAATGATATTCCATTGTATGTATCCAGCATATTTTGTTTATCCATTTGTCCCGTGGAGAGACGTTTGGTTTGTTTCTCCTTTTGACTATTCTCAACAATGCTGCTATGAACATGGATGTACAAATATCTCTTCAAGATCCTGTTTTAACTCTTTTGTGTATGTACAAGTAGAATTACTGCATCATATGGTAATTCTATGTTTAATTGTTTGAGGCACCGCCATACTGTTTTCATGGTGGCTGCACCATTTTGCATTCCTGCCAACAATGCACAGAAGTTCCAATTTTTCAACATCCTTGCAAATGCTTCTTGTTTTCTGTTTTTTTGACAATAGCTTAATGGGCATGAAGTAGTATCTCACTATGGTTTTGATTTGCATTTCCCTAATGATTAGTGATATTGAGCATCTTTTCATGTGCTTATTGGCCATTTTTATATCTTCTGTGAAGAAATGTCTATTCAAGTCCTTTGCCTGTTTTTGAATTGGTTTGCTTTTTATTTGTTATTGTTGAGTTTTAGTTTTCTATAGATCCTGAGTATTAATCCCTTTTCAGATATGTGGTTTACAAATATTTTCTCCCATCCTGTGGATTGCCTTTTTACTCTGTTGATAGTGTCCTTTGACACAGAAAAACTTTTAATGTTGGTCAAGTTCAATTTGTCTAATTTTTCTTTTGTTGCTTTGTGCTTTGGTGTCATATCCAAGAAACCACCGCTAAATCCTCTCATGAAACTTTCCCCTAGGTTTTTTTCTAAGAGTTTTATAGTTTTAGCTCTTATGTTTAGGGCTTTGATGTATTTTGAGTTAATTTTTGTAAATGGTATTAAGGTAAGGTCTTTTGCATGTGAATATCCAGTTTTCCCAGTACCATTTATAGAAAAGACTGCTCTTTCTCCATTGAATGGTCTTGGCACCCTTGTTGAATTAACCATATATGTGAAGGTTTATTTCTGGCCTCTCTGTTTTGTCTCATTGGTCTGTTTGTCTTTATGCCAGTACCACGTTGTTTTGATTACTGTAGCTTTGTAGTAAGTTTTGAACTTGGGAAGTGTTAGTCCTCCAACTTTGTTCTTCTTCTTGATTGTTTTGTCTATTCAGTGTCCCTTGAAATTTCATATGAATTTTAGAATAGGTATTTCTGTGAAAAACATCTGTTTGGCTTTTATCGGATTGTCTTGAGTACATTACATACATAGGTACTTATTTTTTTAATGTGTTAAGACATTGTGTATGAAAACTGTAAAGAGATTTTAAGGTTATTGACAGTATTATCTTCCTTTAGAGAGGATTCACATAAACTTTTGGCAGATGGTTAGAGGCACTAGTAATCATAGATTACTTGATCCAGTCAGTAATTGAGATTATTTCAAGCAGAGCTTCAGCTGCTGCATGGACTAGTCTATCTGCTTTTCCATTTTGTCTAAGATAAATTTTGGAATCAGCTTGTTCAACTTTCAGAAAACTTCCGATTCATGAACATGTTATATACCTTCATTTATTCATGTCTTCTTAAATTTCTTTCTGCAATATCTATTTTGTAGTCTTAGTGTTGTAGTCTCACGTATCTTTCATTAGCTTTTTCAAAATAAATATTTTTGTGTGTTTGGATGATATTCTTAATGGCATTTTAAAAATTCATTTTCAAATACTAACTGCTTATATATGTAAATAATATTTTTATACAGATTTTAGGTGTAATGGTTTTGATGAATTCACTTAGTTATGATAGTTGGGTGTGTAAATAGTCCTAAAGAATCTAATGTCTTGTCATCTTTGAAAATGACAGTTATGCTTCTTTTTATGCAATCTTTATACCTTTTGTTTCTTTTTTCTTGCTGCCTTGCACTGGCTAGAATCTACAGTATATTTGTTGAATAAAAGTGGTGAGAGTGCTCATCCTTGTCTTATTTCTGACCTCAAGAAAAGAAAGCTCAATATTTCATCATTAAGTATATCAACTGTGTAGATTTTTTCTTAATATCCTTTAACAGATTAAGGAAGTACCCTTCTAGTCTTTGCTGAGAGTTATATCATGAATAGGTTTTTTATTTTATCAAATGCTTTTTTCTATGCCTATCAAAATAGTCATATGATTTTCTTCTTTTAATTTTTTTTAGGTGTACATCATTATATTTTGATTCCTGTGTAGATTACATCATGTTCACCACCCAGAAGCTAATTATAATCCATCACCACACACGTGTTCTTAATCACTCTTCTTTTATTTGACTAATGTGATAAATTACCTTAACTCTTTTACAGCTTTATTGTATGTTTAAGGTATATTTTATACCCATATTAAAGCTTTTTTTTTTTTTTGAGGAAAATTAGCCCTGAGCTAACATCTGCTGCCAATCTTCCTCCTTTTGCTGAGGAAGATTGGCCTTGAGCTAACATCTGTGCCCACCTTCCTCTGTTTTATATGTGGGACGCCTGCCACAGCATGACTTGATAAGCAGTGCATATGTCCTCACCCAGGATCCAAACCAGCGAACCCTGGGCCACCAAAGCGTAGTGCGCGAACTTAACTGCTATGCCCCTGGGCTGGCCCTTTAAAGCATATTTAAAGTACCTATATTTAAAGGATACAGTTTGAGTTTTGATGTAAATATGGAACCGTGAAACCACATGCACAATCGACCTCCAAGTTTCCTAATGCCCCTTGTAATTCATCACTTTTACATCCCTTATTCTCAAATAAATACCTATCTGCTTCCTGTCACCATTGATTGGTTTGCAGTAGCTAGAATTTTATGTAAATGGCCTTATACACTATGAACTCTTTGTAGGGTAATGCCAGCCTCATAGAATGAGTTGGAAAGTGTTCCCACCTCTTCAGTTTTCTGGAAGAGTTTGTGTGGGGTTTGTAATATTTCTTTATTAAATATTTGGTTGAATTCACAAATGAAGCCATCTGGGCCTGGAATTTTATTTATGGGAAGATTTTTAAATCTAAATTCAATGATTTTAATAGATGTAATGTTAAGTGATCTGTTTCTCCTTGAGTAACCTGTGATAGTTTGTGCCTGTCAAGGAATAATTCTATTTCATCCAAGTAGTTAAATTTATTTACAGTCATTCTTAATATTCCCTAATTTAGTATAAAATTTAAATTGGTAAAAAGGGATTAACTATTTACAGGGGTAAAGAGATCTCTAAAGAATATAGGCATAGGACATGCAGGGAGCAGCCACTACCTCTAAGGTGAGAAGAAATACCCAAGGAAGGAAAAAACTTGGCAGACACTCCACCATTGCTGAAATTCAGATCTTGATGGAGAGGGTGTGGCTTTGGCCCACTGGGTGGTAGAGAAATTCTTGGGCCAAGGCTATTAAGCAGGAAGTCACCCTCTGGGATCCTGGTGAGTCTTACAGGGAGACTGCTTGCTAGTGTGTGAGCAAGACCTGCTGGGGTGCTGTTGAAACTTTCTGAAGGGTAGGTATCACTGGATCTACTGAAGGAAGCCTCCAACTGGCCATCACCACCACAGAAGCAAGAAGAAAAGCCCTTTCTACGGTGTCCCTCTAGTGCTCTTTACTGACAAGGCCTACATTGTGCCAACTGGTAAAGGAGAAGTGTTACAGATTCAAGCCCCAGGTTCATAAAACTGGGTAGATTTAGAGGTGAGAGGCAATAATTTGATAACTGGCATATCCCTCCTTTGGCTACTCAGCTTCTGTATGCACCTTCTACACACATTTGAACTTTTGCACACCAAGGAATTCTCACATTTCCCCCAAATGAAGAGGCATCTTATCCCAATAGTAATTGTTTTCATAGCTGAAAATATCAATTACTCCTCAGATTTAGTCATAGCGCAACTGAACACACTGTTATATAAAGACTAATTGATAAGATTAACTTCTAGTAATGGCAAGAAAGAGAAGACAATGGCTAATGTATCCAAATAAATATGTACACCTGACAAGCAGAAAATATATTACAGTCCTTTTTGTAATTAATTTGTTACTAGACCATTAGATGATATCTATGGCTTCCTTCTTCCACTACCCATTCCGTATTTCCCTTGTCTTCAGCCATAACCTTAGTAGGTTCTTATCGAATAGAGTGACCCAAACCTTCTTTCCTGAGGGATCTGAGTCCTCAATACTCCTGCCTTTTTTTTTTTTTTTGATTACTGTAATTTGCAGTTAACCTCTACTATTGTGAATAGGTGTATTGAGAGTACTAAGAGGCACTCCAGAGAATTTCCTGGATTCTGTGTAGTCTTTCTTTCCCTCATTATATACCAACAATCTAATTTCCTCTTGGTAACTGAGATCAACCACTCAAGCTAATAGTGTACCCCCCTCTTCTTTTGGTGCAGTGGCATGAGGAGACCAAAATGACCAGGTAGAAGTCTTGTTTTTCAATTCAATAGACCACTGTTGTATTCCCTGATGGAATCATTATCCTCTTGGGGACTAGAATCTCTGAACTCCACAGACATGAAGCTCAAAATTGTTAAGATGGGAATACAAAGTTTAGAAAGTGCGTTATTAGATATGATAGTGAGTGAAGCCACTATCACTTCCATCTCTTGATTCCCAGACCCATGCATTCTGACTTTGGGGAAGAGAGTACCGTATAGTAATCTCTAATTCAAAGCATATACCACATCCTGTAAGATGGAACCCCATCCTTTCAGAGTTTTTTCTGCCAATGGCATTATTTTATTTTTAATTAGGTCAGATGCTTCTGAGTGATGGCATATGTGGTAAAATCAGTTAATTCCATGAATATGAGCTCAGAGCTGCACTTCCTTGGCAGTGCAGCAGTGTGGAATGAGTTCCATGATCAGAAGCAGTGTTATATGGAGTACTGTTATAGTGAGTCTATGGATGGTGGTGCTGGCAGAGCATTATGAGCAGAGAAAGCATATCCATATCTGGAATATGCGTCAGTTCCAGTGAGAACAAATCTATGCCTCCTCCATGATGGAAAAAGTACAGTGTAATCAACCTACCACCAAGTGGCTGACTCTTCTGCCAGGAAATGATTCCATATCAAGGACTCAGTGTTGGCTTCTGCATTGACAGACTTGGCACTCAGTAGTCACATTAGCTAAGTCAACTTCGGTAAGGGGACGTCCATGGTTGAGCCCCTTCATATCCTCCACTCTGCCACCATGGCCACTTTGTTACTGGACCCATTGAGCAAGTACTAGGGCAACTTGGGAGAGAGTGTGATTGACAAAGAGTGTCATTTTGATTAAGAGCACATCAGCTAATTATTGAGAGCTCCCTTCTGCAGTGAAGGCTATTTGATGGGCAATCACATTGGACATAAATATCTACAAGTCTGTGTCCATTCTGAAACATCCATCCACCTGCTTCTTCCCCGGAATTCCTTGTCACCTATCTTCCAATCACGTGATTTCCTTCCGTGGCCAAATCGTTAACAACTGCCCATGGATCTGTGTAGATCTATAGAGCAACTGTGCATGGATCCATACTTCTCATTGTCTCTCCAGACAAAGTGAACAGGCAGTGTACTGTTCAAAGTTCTGCCCACTGGGAGGATTTTCCTTCATCACAGTTAGAGCCACCTCTGTGTAGGGATGTAATACGGAAGCTGTCCACTTTCAGGTGGCACCAGCATATTGTACAGACCCATTTATAAACTAGGCATGAGCATTTTCTTCCTTAGCTGGTCATAAGGAACTCCTCAGGAGGCTGTAAGCATAGATTGAGAAGAGGTAATGCAACAGGAGTCAGATTCTGAACATTTTGTTCATGTAACTTCTACCTTCTGGACTTGCCTGCCCTTGGTGTCTTATATGCCATTTCCATTTGACAAAGTATTGCTGTTGTATATGCTCAAACATGGCTAGTTGGGTCAGACAGCACCCAGTTCATGATGGGAAGCCCAGACCACATGGTCGTGTGATGTCGCATGGTGGCGTCACTCATGGGCTTTGTGGCCTACACAGGAGAGCAACCACAGGACTTTTCAAAGATACAGGTGCTGCCCTCATTAATGTGTTTACCAATACCTTAGGGACAGGACTGCCTTCTAGACCTTCTTGGGAGATATAGTTATGAGGTGGACATAAAGATCACACATGATAAATCCACTCCAGCATTCCTAACCCTAAGCCTTCACATTCCCTCATTTACAGTGTGCCACAGAAGCTCTGGCATTTCATCCTCATTAACTGTAGGCCACTGACTCCAAGTTTCAGTCAACCAGTCAAGCTGTTAGCTCATACAGTGGGAAGTGGCTCTAACACATTAAATCCAGAATCTCTAGTAAGTGCTGTCATATCAATAAACTCATCCCTCTTTGGCCTAATACCCTTAGAATCTACTCCTGCACATATTCCCCAGGATAGATACACACATAAACACACACAATCATATAATTCTTTTGGTGTTTAAGCTGTCTTCTCTTGGATCATATTGTGTACATTATTTCCTGGAGTATGCTGATATTCGACCCTAGTTATTGGTCTAATGGAAATAAGGGAGTGGTTTTGGTAGGTCTTGAGGGGAATGAGTGTCCCCTTGCCAGGCATTTACCCCAGGTGAGGCTGTCATAGAATTCTTTAAGCAAAGGAAAAGTGCTTTCCTCAGACATAGGAAGTCCAGCTACTTCCGCTGGTAAGGGAGTCTCAGAGTTACTAGGGGATTTGAGATTGTCAGTTTCATTTGGTCTACCAGATATGCCCACTTCCAGTTTTAAGAGCTCATTCTTTATCAATCAGTGCCCTAACATTCACATAAGAAGCTTGGCAGCACTATGGATCCAACTAGTATTGTAATTCAGCCTGAACAGGTAAATTTTACATTAGATTTTCAAGAAAATCAGCTCTGTGGCTACAAGAAATGGATTATTTTATGGCTGCTATGGGAGCTTTCTATTTCTCAGACCAGGATTTGAGCTTGTTGTTTTTTCTATAAGTGCTTTAGTGCATTCAAGACAGTCTATCCCATACCTGGTCCTTATGATTATCATTACTACCATAACAGTCAAGAGCTCCTAAGGTACTTACTTTCATTTGGCACTTCATCACAGTTAACTGTGATGTTACTGCATGCTCTGGATAAATAGCATCCCATTTCTGGTTGTCAAGGAGTTCATTCCTGCACTTAAACCTAAGGGCATGACCAATCAATCCAAAAATCTTACTCTTGAGGTTCTATCTCCTGGCATCACTCCCAGTACCAGTTCTGTTTTAGTCAAGTCTGCCAGGAGACAGATACCAAACAGTAATTTGAACAGGGAATTTTTAATATAAAGAATCATTAAATTTATAAAAGGGGCTTAACTACTAAGAAGGGTATAGTGAAACCTAAAGAATACAGGAATAACAGATGAAGAGAGCAGCCACTACCTCTAGCCTGAGAGAGTGTACATAAGGAATAAACAAATTTAGAGAACAAGTTGAGATTCAGACTTTGTTGAAGAGGGTTAGGCTGTGTCTTGGTGGATGGAGAAGAAGGTTGCTCAGGTGCCTTAGGCCAGAGCTGATAAGCTGGAAACCACTTCCTGTGTTGCCAGAAAAACTTGCTGGGGAGCTGCTTGCTGTGATGCCACTGTGACTCACTGAAGGGTGTGTGCCCCTTGGTCTCCCATATAAAGCCACTCACTGGCTGCCACACCATAGGAGCCAAATAAATGCACCAGAGCCAGGAATCTAAATACCTTCCTTTTTCATCAGTCTGAACAAGTAAATTTTGCATTAGATTTTTAGCAAAATCAACTGAAATGTCAGTGGCTCCTACTGACAAAGCCTAACATTGTGCCAGCTAGCAAAGGATAAATATTTACAGGGTACTGGTCTGGTGTTACAAAGCAGGGCAAAAAAGAGTGGGTTTGGAGCTGAGAGGCAATAAATTGGTACCTGGCACATTTTCCTTTTAATGTCTGTGGGATCTATAGTGATGCCCCCTCTCATTTCTGTAATTGGTAATTTGTCTGCTGTTTTTCCTCATCAGTTTGGCTAGAGGTTTATACATTTTATTGATGTTTCAAAGAGCCAGCTTTTGATTTCATTGACTTTTTTCATTTTTCTGTTTTCTGTATTTCTTTTCTTCAGTTTAATTTGGATTTAATTTACTCTTTTATTCAAGTTTGTTTTTTTTAGGAAGATTAGCCCTGAGCTAACATCCATGCCCATCTTCCTCTACTTTATATGTGGGACGCCTACCACAGCATGGCTTGCCAAGCGGTGCCATGTCTGCGCCCAGGATCTGAACCAGAACATGCTCACTTAATGCCTGCGCCACCAGGCTGTCCCCGTTATTCAAGTTGCTTAAGGTAAAAACATAGGTCATTGATTTGAGACCTTTCTTTTTTCCTAAATAAACATCTAATGCTAAAATTTTTTCTAAAAGCACTCTTTTAGCTATACCCCATCATTTTTGATATGTTTTCATTTTCATTTAGTTCCAATTATTTTCTAATGTTTTCCAATATTTTCCAATTATTTTCTCATGATTTCTCCTTTGACTCATAGGTTCTTCTAAAGTATTTTGTTTAGTTTCCAAAGATTTGGTGATTTTCTGGATACTTTATGGATTTTTAATTTAATGCTTTTGTGTTCACATTGTATAGTTTAAATTTATTGAGACTTGTTTTAGGCCTAGAATATGGTCTATTATATCTATCATTTACTGTCTTCCATATATACTTGAAAAGTACATGTATTCTGATTTTAATGAATGGAGAGTTGGAAAAATGTCAATTAGATCAAATCAATAGTGTTGTTCAGGTCTTCTATATTTTTACTGATATTCTGTCTGTTCTGTTGAAATTCATGACTATAATTGTGGATTTCTACATTTGTCTTCTATTGGTTTATGTTTTGGGTATTTTGAAGCTTTATTTTCTCTTGATGAATTGGCCCCTTGATCCTTGTGAGATAACTCTTTATCCCTGGTAATATTCTTTGCTCTGAAATCTAACGTTAATATAGGATTTTCAGCTTTCTTCTCCTTGGTTTTAGCATGATATATCTTTTTCCATTTTTAATTGTAAACCTATTTATGTCTTTATATTTTAAGTGAGTTTTTTTGTTAACAGCATAGAGTTGGATTTTTTAAATCCAATCTCTGCCTTTTAATTAGAGTGTTTAGACTATTTACATTTAATGTAATCGTTGGTATGATTGGCTTTAGACATGCTATCTTGCTCTTTGTTTTCTAGTAGTCTTTTCTTTGTTTTCCTTTTTTGTTTTTTAAAGATTGGCACCTGAGCTAACAACTGTTGCCAATCTTTTTTTTTGCCTGCTTTTTCTCCCCAAATCCCCCTAGTACACAGTTGCTAGTATTTTAGTTGTGGGTCCTTTTAGTTGTGGCATGTGGGATGCCATCTCACCATTGCCTGTCGAGCGGTGCCATGTCCATGCCCAGGATTTGAACCTGTGAAACCCTGGGCCGCCTAAGCAGAGCACACAAACTTAACCACTCAGCCACGGGGCTGGCCCCTCTTTGTTTTCTTTTTCCTCTTTTTCTGCCTTCTTTTAGATGGAATATTTTTATGATTCCATTCAATTGTCTTTGAATTAGCTACAATCTCTTTGTTTTTATGATGGTTGTTTTTGGGTTTTAGAATATATCTTATCATAGTCTACTTTCAATTAATCTTATACCACTTCAATTATAGTATAAAAACCTTTCAATAGTATACGTATATTTCCCTTCCTTTGGTCTTTCTGCTGTTATTGCCATACACTTTAAGGCATCATATGTTATAAATGACAAAATACATAGTTATTATTTTTAGCATTGACAGGAAATCAACTCTTAAAGAGATTTATAACATATGAAAAAAAATTTTCTGTATCTTTCCTCAACATGCTTATATTTTATTCAACCTTCTTGGACCTATGGGTTACATTTATAATGACTCTTTTAATATCCTTGTTCACCAATTTTATCCTGTGTCACCTCTGGGTTTGTCAGGTTGTTTTATATATATTTAAGTACTTCTGAGCTTTTTCCTGGGGTGTTAATTTATTTTAAAACAGTATCATCTTTTAGATTTGCTTTTAAACTTGGTATGTGAGACTAGAGGAATTTTTAATCTAGATATCATTCATCCCCACTACTGAGATAATACCATTCTGAATACTCTACCTGATAGCCATGTGTACAAGACTTCTCTACTCTGGCTATCTGGAGCGTGAACTATTCCACCCCGGTGTGAATTTCATGAATTTTGCTATGTGCCTTTTCTAGTGTTCTTTTTTGCTCCAACCTTGATTGGTTTCCTAACATGTGTGCTGATCTATATTCACTTGAAGACTTAAGTGGAACCCTCTGCAGATCTGTGGAGTTTTTTCTCTTTGGGTAGTAATCTGCCAAGTGAATTCTAGCTACCTTGCCTCCTCAAATTCTAAACTCTGTCTCCTCAAATCAGGATGACCGCTTTTTCTGCTGGATACCCCTCCCTGTGCCGTGGCATGGAAACTTCCTCCAGCCAGTAAACTTTGGTAATTATAGAGCTTACTTCATTTATTATCCATCTCTTAGGATCACTGTCCTGTGCTGCCTGCTGTCCAATACATGTAAACATTGTTTCATATTTTTGTTTTTATTTTTTAGTTAAGAGGATAAATTTAGTACCTGCTACTCCATCATGGCTGGAATAGAAGTCTCTACACTGATTTTTGAATGTTTAACCAATCTTGTATTCTTGGGATAAACCCCGCTTATTTATGATATATTATTATTTTCATATATTGCTGGGCTTGATTTTCAAGTATTTTGGTTAGGATTTTTGCCTGTGTATTCAAGAGAGTCTTGGCCTGTAATTTTCTTTTCTCCTAATACCTTTCCTGGGTTTTGGTATCAGAGTTATGCCAGTCTTATAAAATGAATTTGACAATGTTTCTCTTCCCTCCATTTTCTGGAGAAATGTATGTAAAATTGGTATTATTTGTTTGTTAACTACTCAGAAGAATTTAGAAGTGACACCCTCTGAAAATAGCATTTTCTTTGTGAGACAGTTTTAAATGATGTGCTTAGTATTTTTAGCAGAAATAGGACACTTCAGCTTTTCTGTTTATTCAAGTGCTAGTTTTGGTAGTTGTGTTTAAGGAATTGTTCCATTTCATAAGATATCAGATGTGTTGGCATAATGTTGTTCATATTCTTTTAACATCTGAAGAGTCTGTAGTGATATTCACCTTTTAATTTCTGATATAGGCATTTTGTGTTTTCTCTCTTTTTTCTTGATCAGTCATTCTAGAGGTTTATTATTTATTAATCTTTTCAAAATCGTCTTTAGGCTTTGTTGATTTTTCTCAGTTACGTGTCTGTTTTCCATTTCATTGATTTTTTTTCCACTGAAAGTTTCTATTCCCTCAATCCCCATCCCAAAACAAATAACTTCTTCAAGTCAGTTCAGCTCTTGGACTGTGCCTCATGACCAGTTGTTTTTACATAGAAGAGATCCAATAGTTTAGTCAGGTTTTTCCATTTAACATTATCTCTTAAATGCTTTTGTACATGTATAAAGTTATATATCTGTAAAATATATTCCTGGAAGTGAGATTGCTGGGTTAAAGATATGCATTTGTGATTTTAATAGATGTCACAGAATTTTTCTACATGGGGCTTATAATACTATTTTGAACTCCCACCAGTAGTGTATTTTGGTACCTGTTTCCCTTGTTACACAGTTGTCAAACTTCTGGATTTTTGCCAATCTGATAGATGAAATCATAGTAGCTCAGTGTTCTTTTCATTTATATTTTCCTAGTTATGAGTAAAGTTGGGCATCTTTCATTTGTTTAAATACTAATTATAATCTTTTTTATAGTATATTTATTCACATATTTCCTTATTTTTAAAAACTGGAGGGGCCGGCCCCATGGCCTAGTGGTTAAGTTCAGCACACTCCACTCTGGTGGCCTGGGTTCAGTTCCCAGCTGTGGACCTATACCACTCGTCAGCAGCCATGCTGTGGCAGTGACCCACATACAAAATAGAGGAAGACTGGCACAGACGTTAGCTCAGGACTGATCTTCCTCAGCCAAAAAAAAAAAAAGAAAATTGGATTCTTGACCTTTTTCTTTTTTTCTTTTTTTTTGAGGAAGATTATCCCTGAGCTAACATCTGCTGCCAATCCTCCTCTTTTTGCTGAGGAAGACTGGCCCTGAGCTAACATTGTGCCCGTCTTCCTCCACTTTATATGTGGGACACCTACCACAGCACGGCTTGCCAAGTGATGCCATGTCCACCCCTGGGATCTGAAATGGCGAATGCCGGGCCGCCAAAGCGGAAAGTTTACACTTAACCGCTGTGCCACCGGGCCTGCCCCTGACCTTTTTCTTTTTTATTTCTGGAACTTTTCTTATATTAGGGAGATTGGCCTTTTGGCTATAATATTTCAGATAATTATTAATAGGTTTTTTTTTTTTTACCTAGCCTATGATGTTTATTTTCCATGCAGTAGTTTTCTTTTGTTTTCAGTCAAAGTTATCAATCTTTACTTTTTTTCCTCAAACTCCCAGATTTTGATTCATACTTAGAAAAACCTTTCCTATTCCAAGGATATAAAGAATTCTTCCATGTTTGTTTTAGGCACTTTTCTAAAAAAATTAAATTTTTACTCTATTTGGAATATGTATATGGTGTGAGGTATGAATCCAGATTTATCTTCTTCAATATAGCTACCAGTCTTCCCAACATTGTTGATTTAAATGTCATAATTCCCATTGTAGTGTCATCCCCATGGGCAGGAATTTTTATCCATATGTTTACTGCTAGAACAGCACCTGAAACATAATAGGTACTCAATAAGTATTTATTGAATGAATGAGTTCTTCTACTGATTTGATGCCAGCTTTGTTGCATACTAAGTTTTGTTGCATACTAAATTTTAATTCTTACTGGAATTTATCTTATTTTCCTTTGGTCTGTCCATCTGTTCATATGCCAGTAGCAACTTCTTTTAATAGTGAGATTTAACATATGCTAAGTCTAGTTTTGGCTCCCCGCACCATCCTTGCTTTTTAATTTTTCAATATGAAGTTTAGAATTAACTTATCTGTCCAGAAGAAAAAACTTGATTTCTTTGAGGAGGGTAATTGAGTTAAATTGATAAATTCACTTAAGGAAAATTTATTCATTTATAATGCTGTATTTTTCCAAGAATAATATGTATCTTTTTATTTATTTAAATCCTCTTTCGTGTCCTTCACAGGTGTTTAAAAAATTTATTATACAGGTTTTTCACGTTTATTAAGTTTTCCCTATAGATTTTATTTTTTGTTACAAATACAAATCAATTTTTGAATATAAACTTAATAAATATCATGTTGCTCCGATGCTTAAAACTCTTCAGTGACTCTCCATCTCACTCAGACAGACACCAGTGGCCTATGAAACCCTAATGATATGGCCCCCATTATTTTTCTGGCCTCATATCTCACTACTCTCCCCCTGATTAGTACTCTTCAGCTAAACTGGCATCCTTGCTGTTCGGCAATGCCAAGAAAGTTCCTGACCATAACGTATTGTTCTGGCTTCTCCTACTGTCTTAAATGCTGTTCCCCAAGATATCCTTATGGCTAACTCCCTCATATCCTTCAGGTCTTCATTATCAACTTCTGTATGAGGCCTCCCAGACCACTTTTTAAAAAATGAAATCCAGATCTCTTACCATCTACTAACGTGCTATATAATTTGTTATTTATTTTAGTTATTCTTTACTTTGTATCTTCCCAAGCTAGAATATAAACTCCACAGGGAGAGAAATTTTTGTCTGTTTTATTCACTGATATTTCCCATGCATCTAGAACAGGCATAGTATAAACACTCAATAGTCACCTGTTGAATGAATGAATGCCGCACTACTTTGTTCAATTCTTTTATTGTTTGTAGTATTTTTTCAGTTGATTATCTTGGGTTTCCCATCATGTAGGGTGGAAATTGATAAATTAGAGTGATCTGAAACCCAACTCAAGCTTTATATTTTCTATAAAGCTTTTCCAGGTAGAATTAACCGTTCTCCATTTTATACCCTGTAGGTGGAGGCTGATAGTGTTCAATAAATATCCATGTGGTCTTCTACATTTCCCAGCCTCACTTGCAGTTACCTTGGGACCGTGAGATTTGGTTATGGGTCAGTGTGATATGGGCAAAAGGGATACAAGCCACTTACAAACCTGGCCACAAACAACCATCTCCAGCAAAACTCCCACCTATTTTTTCCCTGCCTCAGTGACCTTGGAGGACACGTTTTCCAGGTAGCAGATTCAAGAAATGGAGAATGGCTGCCTGACTGTCACTGTGCATTAGACTATGAGCAGGAGATAAACTTTTATTGTATTACGCCACCAATATTTGAGGGTTTGCCTTAAATGCAGCTAGTATTAATTTTGTTGACTATTATATGCTTACATTGTACTCAGACATATATCAGACATCTTGTAACTCTTTACTTCTCTTAGTGATTTAGGTATATGCTCCTCTCTAATGGAATATAAGCTCCTTGGGATGGACGTATCCTCTATTTGTCTTTGAATTGCCTCCATCCAGTATAGGTCCTGGAATATAATAAATACTAAAAGAAAATGTTTGTTGGATAAATTGTTGAGAAAAACCAGGATGGAAAAGAATTTGGAAATCTTATCACTAAAAAATAAGAAATATTTAATACCAAGCAAGCAAGGCTAAGATAAGATATAATAAATTCTGTAAAGATCTTTGCAATATAGTAGATTTTAAAATATTCATTGAGGGCCGGCTTGGTGGAGTACTGGTTAAGTTTGCATGCTCCAGCTTTGGCAGCCCCAGGTTCGCAGGTTCAGATCCTGAGTGCAGACCTAGCACCATTCATCAAGCCATACTGTGGCAGCGTCCCACATAAAATAGAGAAAGCTTGGCACAGATGTTAGCTCAGCAACGATCTTCTTCAAGCAAAAGGAGGAAGATTGGCAACAGATGTTAGCTCGGGGCCAATCTTCCTCACAAAAAATAAATTAATTAATTAAATATTCATTGAGTTGAATTAATACAAAAAATTAAAAATTTCTTACTTTAGGGAAAATTTGGGGTGAATGATCTCATAAAAAGCCATTTGTAATTTTCTACAGAGGTGTTACTGAATCGTTTTTTTTCTTACATATTTTCCTTCTCTCGTTAAGTTTGTTACAGATCAGTGCTTCTGAAAATCTCAAACTTTTCTTTTTTCTTTTTTTTTTTTTTGAGGAAGATTAGCCCTGAGCTAACGTCTGCTGCCAATCCTCCTCTTTTTGCTGAGGAAGACTGGCCCTGAGCTAACATCTGTGCCCATCTTCCTCCACTTTATATGTGGGATGCCTACCACAGCATGGCTTGCCAAGTGTGCTATGTCTGCATCTGGGATCGGAACTGGTGAACCCTGGGCCGCCAAAGTGTAATATGTGCACTTAACCGCTGCACCACCAGGCTGGCCCCTCAAACTTTTCTTTGTCTAATAGACTATTAGAGTGGGAAAGGATTCAAAGGGGAGGAGAGCCAAGAAAAGAGCCTTAAAAGTACCATTTAAATAATTTCCTCTCTTTTATACCTGTCTCATCCTTTTCACAAAGTATCTCAACCCATATATGTTAAATGGAAATTCTAAATATAGAACTAATCCTGGCCATCAAGAAGAAATGTGTAATACTGATATTTATAGATCTTTATGATGCAATTCCCATAACACATTTCACTGGGAATATTTAAGGTTTGATCTAGAACCTATTTATTTTCAGATTCTGTTATAACCATTTTGTCTGGTTTCCAAGACAGTACAAGCAGATATAGTAATAATAAGTATAATATTGGAATCTAGTACTATCATTATGTAGAGGAATCATCTAAGCAATTCACTAGTAACTATAAAAATAAATGATTTCTAAGTATAATTAGGAATTTGGCACCTTTTTCCAGTTTTGTGAATGAATCTCTTTTCTGCTACATCTAAGGGAGACTTTTTTGTATGTGAGGAAAATTGGCCCTGAGCTAACATCTGTTGCCAGTCTTCCTCTTTTTGCTTAAAGAAGATTGTTGCTGAGCTAACATCTGTGTGAATCTTCTTCTATTTTTTTTTTTAAGATTTTATTTTCCCTTTTTCTCCCCAAAGCTCCCTGGTACATAGTTGTATATTTTTAGTTGTGGGTCCTTCTAGTTGTGGCATGTGGGACGCCGCCTCAGCATGACTTGATGAGCAGTGCCATGTCCACGCCCAGGATCCGAACTGGTGAAACCCTGGGCTGCCAAAGCGGAGCACGTGAACTTAACCACTTGGCCACGGGGCCGGCCCCAGTCTTCCTCTATTTTATGTGGGATGCCACCACAGCACTGCTTGATGAGCAGTGCTGGGTCCTCGCCTGGGATCCAAACCTGTGAACCCCAGGCTGCTGAAGCAGAGTGCATGAACTTAACCACTATGCCTCCAGGCCACCTCCCTAAGGGAGATTTTATGTCAGGGACTGTATCTGATTTTCTGACTTTTCACCAGTGTTCTCTTTTGCCAGCAGTGTCTCTTTATTCCCCTGTGCCTTATGTAGTCAAGCACATATGAGCTATTAAAAAAAAACTAAATATTTTAATAATATGAAGATTTAAACTTCAAACTCTTGTAGAGAGATTTGAACGACTCAATGAAGTTAAGTACATCTGGGAAACAAATGGCGTCATGGAGTACTGTGTGCCCAGGGTATTATCACAGTCTAGAGGTCTCCTCTCAGCTTCCATGCTTCAGAACCTAAATAAGCACGTGGTGAGTGAGTCTCATCTCTCATGAGCAGATATATATTGACTAGGCTTACAGAGACTATTGTTTAAAATAAGCATTCCAATTTATTAATTTGTAATGAGAAGTAATTGACACAGACTTGAATTAATGTGAGCCAGGACTTCTCTCTATCTCTGTAGACTGACGTGGATGGGAAGCCAAGTTTATAATTAGGACATTGTTTAGTGAGCATAGAGTAAAAACAAAAATTATATAATTTGAATTTATAACTAGCCTGACACATTCTTCTCCACAAGAGGAATAATCTTGCCTAGGACTATAATGCTTGAAGTCTTTTGGCCACAACTCCTTCTCTATTGGACATGGTTAAATGGGCATTGCTAATGTTTGCCTCTCTGCTTTTCCTTTCTCGTGATTTCCTTTCCTGACCAACAACTCCTCAGATTGACAAGCTTTTTCTTTAGCTATGTTCATATATATTCAGCCAGTCTCCATTATTTAAAGGAACTGTGCTTTGTTTAGCTTTGATTCATTGACTTTATAATTCAACTTGCGTTAAGTAATCTTGTTTCCTTCATTTCTAGGTATTGTAGAACATCTCACAGTTGCCTCCTTGTACTTAATACACAGTCTAAATATAGTTGAAGTATATTGCAAGTATTACATAATCTTGTGTTGCTTATTCTTTATTCTAAGTGTTCTTCTTCTAGTCCATGACTTTCAAGAATAAGATTCTTGGGGCCGGCCCTATGGCACAGCAGTTAACTTCACACGTTCTGCTTCTCGGCGGCCCGGGGTTTGCCAGTTCCAATCCCGGGTGCGGACATGGCACCACTTGGCAAAAGCCATGCTGTGGTAGGTGTCCCACGTATAAAGTAGAGGAAGATGGGCATAGATGTTAGCTCAGCGCCAGGCTTCCTCAGCAAAAAGAGGAGGATTGGCAGTAGTTAGCTCAGGGCTAATCTTCCTCCAAAAAAAAAAATTTAAATGAAGTTCATCAGCAAGAGTAAATTGAAACCAGATGGAAACTAGATTTATACGAAGGAATGAAGAGAGCAGAAATATGACATTCTTCCTGACAGTAAAAAGCACCCACGTTGCTTTGAGCTGAAGCGGAAATTGTGTTCTTCTAACTTAAGAAATTGTTGCAGGATTCTGTGTTTAGCGCCTTATGGAATAAATTCATGTCTTTGATCTCTTCCCCAGAGTCTATGTGGTCCCCATCTGTAGACTGACTCCCACTTTCTCCTTCCGGTTGGCTTCTCCTGATATGAAAAAAGGACATAGACTTGTTGATTCAGATCAGAGCTAATAGTATGGATTGGTTCCTTGGCATCATCCATTTTTTTTATACCACTTACATAGAGTTAATGTCCAGTGTGACATATAAAACATAAACATTTCTCCATTCAGCTAAGACCTATGTTTGTCTGTCAAGACTCAGGATATTTCATATCCTGAACAGTTTTGTCACCTGTGAAATCTGTGAAATGTTTCTACAAAAGTAAGAACATTAGAAATGTTACCGAGCCCCAAAGGACCAATGACCCGCAAGTGGATCCTTTAGCCCAGAGCCGCCCGTGCCAATAGAACGAGACCAGGTTTGGAATAAAAGAGCAGAAATGTTATTCGTTAATCAATGAATGGAGGAGGCAGAACTCATGATCTAAAACACCTCTCCTAAGGGAAGGTGAGCAGGGTTCTTGTGTGATGTGAAGGGGGAGGAGGGACTTAGGATAGGTGCACATCTTCTCTTCTTGCACACGGCACCTTTTGCACACGTATCCTTTTGTGCATGGCACCCCATCACCATCTTGGACCTTTCTAGTTTGGATTGGTCCTGCCATTTGGCCACCTGGCATTGATCTGCCTTGGTTCCTATAAGCAAGCACACCTTAAAAAACAGAGCATTAGACATGGAAAATGTCTTAGGGACTTCCCTGAGTGACAGGAGTTGTGTAAGAGTTGACCTCTTTGAGGCTGGCACCCTCTTTTACACATGCTGTAATTGTAGAACTTCTCTCACCTAGCTGCTCAGTCTTCACAAATTGTTACCAAAAAAAGTTTGGTTCATATTCTCAACTGCTTTGATATCTAGGGTAACATTAAGGTCAACTATCAAACTCCTTAGTAATGGAAACACTTTAAGAACTTGAGAACACCTGTTTATTTTATCAAGGCCATTCAAACATGCTTCCTGTCTGGCATCCACAGTGTACATGTGAATTTCATGTGCGTCTTCCTCCATTTGGCTGTTGATTGTCATGGATGTCAGCACCTTAATAAAATTACCAGGATTATTCTGAACCTGAGTAACATGAGCCTGAAAACTCTGCCGGCAACAGGTTTTAAGAGTGTTCCTTGGGAGTGCGGCCCCATAGCCGAGTGGTTAAGTTCTCACTCTCCGCTTTAATGGCCCAGGGTTTCGCCGGTTTGGATCCTGGGTGCAGACTTGGCACCACTCATTAGGCCATACTGAGGTGGCATCCCACATGCCACACTAGAAGGACCCACAACTAGAATATACAACTATGTACTGGTGGGATTTGGGGAGAAAAAGCAGAAAAAAAAAAGATTAGCAACAGTTGTTAGCTCAAGTGCCAATCTTTAAAAAATAAAACAGGGGCTGCCTGGTGGCATAGTGGTTAAGTGTGCACGTTCCACTTTGGCAGCCTGGGGTTCGCGAGTTTAGATACCAGGTGTAGACATGGCACCACGTGGTAAGCCATGCTGTGGTAGGAGTCCCACGTATAAAGTAGTGGAAGATGGGCATGGATGTTAGCTCAGGGCCAGTCTTCCTCAGCAAAAAGAGGAGGATAGGCAGCAGATATTAGCTCAGGGCTAATCTTCCTAAATAAATAAATAAATAAATAAATAAATAAAACAAAAAGAGTACTCCTTGGACAGCATGTAATTGGCAAGAGGTAGTATGTATGTCAGATTCTTCAGTATTACATTTACATAGCAATGGTTATCCATATTCTGAAGCAGCCATTTCCAGTGGGTTCCATTGCTTAGTAGAAGTGGAGAATGGATTTTGGGAGACAAATAGTATTCTCTCCCACAGACCATCCAAATATGTTTTCAGACCCTTCTTCTCACCTAAACTCCCAACCGATCTGAAGTCCAGAATCTCTAATTTTTTGGGGGGGTGGGGGGAAGATGAGCCCTGAGCTAACTACTGCCAATCCTCCTCTTTTTGCTGAGGAAGCCTGGACCTGAGCTATCATCGTGCCGATCTTCCTCTACTTTATATGTGAGACGCCTACCACAGCATGGCGTGCCAAGCAGTGCCATGTCTGCACCCGGGATCTGAACCGGCGAACCCTGGGCCACCGAAGCAGAACGTGTGCACTTAACCGCTGCGCTACTGGGCCAGCCCCTCTGAGTAATTTTTATTTTATCCAGCAGATCCAGATTTGGCTCCCCATGGTCCCACTAATAAACTAAAAGTTATTAGTTACCACCACCACCACCACCCCAGCCAATATACAGTAGTGGAGTAGGAATGGGATAGTTCTAGTAAAGTTAGGAAATATAGAAATTTACTACAAATTGTCACTGGTACATAGCAATTATGATATTCTCCTTAACAAAAGTTGTGAACTCCTCCTGCTCTGAAGTAAAGTAAATCCTTCAGTTAGCCATTCTGGAAGCTCCTCTGGGAAAAGCTGTTAAGTGTATTGATCCCTGTGGCCCCTGTCTCTGCCCTGTTGGATGGTATTCCTTAATCACTTTCTGCTGAGGTAGTCATTGCAAAATATATATTCTTAGATTTGTTCCCTGGGGCCCTGCAAATTAGACTGACAAAGACAAATTAGAAGGGGAAAAACAAACTGAAGTTCATTAACACATGTGTTGGGTTTACATCTGAGAGTACTGAATGATGAGTGGGGTGGTTTGAACTTGGGGCTTATATAACATCTGAACAAAGAACAATGTGTAGAAAAGTGACAAGACAAAGCAGATGAAATTTTAGGATTTCAGGGTAGCAAACTGTGGGAAGTAAATATATGGAGAAAACTAATGAAAGATAAGGGCTAGTTAGTAAGTTTTGTTATGTAGATTCCTCTAGTGTCACCTCCAGCTTGATAAGAGTCTAGAGTTGTCTCCTCTGATTAAGAATTATCCTGACCTTCCTGGTAGGGGCAAGGCAGAGAGTTTCTCTTGTGTCTGCTGCATCTTAACTGCCTTCAGCTGAAAATAATCCTCATGTCAAAGTAGCATATTTTGGGCTGGCATATTCTGCTACCCTTCATCGCTCTTGGGGAATACAGAGTTTTCATAGCTGACTTCCTCCTGTCTTGATTTGGAGGTCTGAGGATTGTTTAGGATTTGAACAGACTTTTGCAGGCCAGGCTTGTAGTTTCTATGGTAATAGAGTCTACTCAGAAACTTACTAGAATCTAGATATTTCCCCTCAATTCTATTTTCAAGTAATCAAAGCAAAGATCTAATATGAATGGCTTTTAACTTTAAAAGTAAGTCTTTCATGTGATGTCTTCTTCTCATCTATCTCTTCCCTTCAAATTTAACAGCAGTTACCTTGAGGCCATCTGAAATAATAGGCTTGGTTTGGGAAGGCCACTTGCTTAATTTGATCTTTGCCTCTGAGTTGGCCTCCATTGTCTGGCAAAGATGAATAAAAGGCCTGGGACACAGTCTTATCTCATGCTAAGATTATTCCTTAGCAACCGTCTCCTACCATTGCTTTGTTTTTGTTACAGAATATGTTGGGATTTTAAAAAATTGATAATAAATGTATGTGGTCCAACAATCAAGCAATAATAAAATATATACAGTGAAAATTGTTTCCACCCCTTCCCATGACATGTCTATTTTCTACTCAACCCTAACAAGTAACCAATTTTAAAAGTTTATTGCCTATCTTCTAACATATATTTGTGCATATCTAAGCCAATACCAACCTGAAATCTTATTTATTTTTTTTTAAAGGTTTTATTTTTCCTTTTTCTCCCAAAGCCCCCCAGTACATAGTTGTGTAGTTTTAGTTGTGGGTCCTTCTAGTTGTGGCATGTGGGATGCCGCCTCAGCATGGCTTGATGAGCCATGCCATGTCTGTGCCCAGGATTCGAACTGGCGAAACCCTGGGCTGTCGAAGCAGAGCGTGCAAACTCAACTACTTGGCCATGGGGCCTGCCCCTGAAGTCTTCTTTTTGATCAATTTTAACACTGTTTTCTACTTGGCTGTTTTCACTTCATAATACATTTTAGAGATCTTTCTGATGTGGACTCAGTGAGCTGAGGAGTCGAAAGAAAGATTTCTTGCACTCTCAAGGTCTAGTAGCAGTGCTCCTTTATTCAGAGAATAGCATGGGGACAGGACCCATGGGCAGTGAAGAGCTGTAGGCATGGGGACAGGACCCATGGGCAGTAAGAGCTGCAGGCATGGGGACAGGATCCATGGGCAGTAAGAGCTGTAGGCATGGGGACAGGACCCATGGGCAGTAAGAGCTGCAGGCATGGGGACAGGATCCATGGGCAGTAAGAGCTGCAGCATGGGGACAGGACCCATGGGCATTAAGAGCTGCAGGCATGGGGACAGGACCCATGGGCAGTAAGAGCTGCAGCATGGGGGCAGGACCCATGGGCAGTAAGAGTTGCAAACATGGGTTGAGGGTTGGGCTAAATTTAAGGCATAGGTATGTGAGTTATCTCTTTACAAGACAAAGGAAAGATTATGTAAAAAAGTCATAAAAATGGTATCAGTGTAGGTGGAGTCTGGTTATTGGGTGGCCCTATAACTTTAGATAAGAATCAAATCGGATCAGGTCAGGACATTCTATGCTTCCCTGAGGATGATATAGATAGTAAGTAGGGCAGGACACCTTGGGCTTTTCTCCCTGGGGCAGCCTTGATCTTCATCATTTCCATGGCAATACACAGAGTGCTTTATTACAACTGCATAGTATTATGTTTTATGCAAGTACTGTGGTGTGCTTAACCCTGTTGATGGACATTTGAGTGGTTTCTCATCCTTTAATTACCTCTTTCTGATAGTTGTGCCTTTTATTTCTATCTTAGTAATTGCATAGTTAGGACGTTTGGTGCAATAGTAAATAATAGTGATAGCAGTGAGTATCCTTTTTTCATTTTGACTTTAGTGGGAATCCCTTTAGTATTTCCACCAGTAAACCTGATGCTAACTTTTTGGCTAGGATAGATATATTTTATCATGTTTATTAAGTACCCATCTATTTCTATTTTGTTGAACTTTTTTTTTTCAGTTCTTGGATTTTTGTCTTCTTTGTTTGTTTGAGACTTCACATTCTCTGCTGAGATTTTCATGCACTCTAAACATATTTTGCTTTACTTTGGCAATGCAAATAATCCATAACCAATCTATAAATGAAAATTTGGGTGAGTTTATTCTGAGCCAAAATGTGAGGACCATGGCCCGGGGCCTTCGTTCCCAAAGGAAGGAAGGGCACCAAAGAAGTGGGGTGTGTAGAGTGGCTATATACCCTCAAAGGGGATGTTTCACATATGCTTGAAATGTCCCTTTTACAATAGTCACGAGACTGCTCTGTCAGCACAGCAATTGATGGACACAGCAGGTAGTAGGTCTGCTGTCTCAGTGGACACAGCAGGGTGGCAGGTGTGTTGTCTCAAGCTAGGTGATCACAGGTGAGCACAGCAAATCAGTTCCTAGCCTAAGGAAAGATGCTTATCCTTAAGGAAATGCCAATGTTGGGGGAGTTGCACCTTTATCTTAAGGGCATTTGTTCTTGTCTTTGGGACGCAGCAAACGCTTAACCAGATATACAGTGCAGGCTCAATGGCCATGTCAGGCCCTTTTGGAAAACACAAAGTCAGGCCAAATTAGGTTTACACCAAATGGCTTCCTCATATACTCCAATACATCCTATTGCTCGCCATTTCTATTTGCCAACTTCATTGAAGATAATTATATTAGCAGCTTAAAAAATTCTAGTGTATTAGTTCCAATATCTGATTTATCTTAAGTTTGAACTCAATTCATCTTCTTTTCTCTTGAAAATGTTTTTTTTTTGAGGAGGGCGGGTTCTTTGTATGCTACATAATTTTGCATTGTTTCTTGGACATTATGAATGTTAAATTCTAGATTCTATTATTTTTCTCTAACGAGCATGTTTTCCTGTGTTTACTGCAAACTCTCTCTCTCTGTGGTAGCTGCAGTCTGTTCTGATATTTGTTTTCAGTAAAGTTGTTTTGAATCTGTTCTGAGCATGCATGGTTCATGGGTCAGTCAGAATTGTGTGTAGACAGAGTCTGGGGATCCCCTCTGTCAACCCACAAAAAACAGAAACCAGTTTAAGAGGCAAAGCATTTATCTGAGATCAAAGAATTGCAATTTGGGCACCACAGATTCCAGCTGAAGCCCAAATAGTGTCCCGATTACAAGGTGAAAGAGGGGGAACTTTTCTGAGAAAAGAAAATGGGGTAATTATATGAAAAGAGGTGGGGCGAGCCCAGTGGTGCAGTGGTTAAGTTCACACGTTCCACTTCGGCAGCCTGGGGTTCACTAGTTCAGATCCTGGTGAGGACATACACACCACTTGTCAAGCCATGCTGTGGTAGGCGTCCCACATATAAAATAGAGGAAGATGGGCACGGATGTTAGCTCAGGCTCGGTCTTCCTCAGCAAAAAAAAAGAGGAAGATTGGTGGCAGCTGTTAGCTCAGGACTAATCTTCCTCAAAATATAAATAAATAAATAAATAAATAAATAAATAAATAAAAATGATCTGAATTGAGAAAAGCCTTAGTTATCTACAGAGTTTTTCTTGAAGCTGTCTAAATTCTTTAGGTAATTTCTCAAGTTCTCTTTAGCGGGAATAAATGCAGCCAGTTATTATTACCCAAGTCTAGCTAAATGTATAAGGATCCTGACTGGTGTAACTTGATTATTTTCTGCAAATTGCAAAGTTCTCTGTTACATGCAAATGTCCCTTGGAAGATTAACACTTTGGTCATTAGTATTACTTAGTAGTAGAAATCAATTTATCAGAACTGAGTGAAGTGTCTCTGAGGGATGGAGGGGGCAGAGAGTGATCTGGAACATGGGATCTTGCCCAGATATATGTGCACTAGGATATCCTAAGTACCTTTGAAGGCTCTGGGCTCTAGGAGTGGGTGCCATGTGGCAACAGAAAACTGAAAAGTGAGGTGAAATGATACCAAAGATAACCTCGAAATACTTTGCCATCTTGTTTGGAAATACTCTAGGTTATGTCTGACATTCATACTGAGCATACCCTTCCTTATACTTTCTGTTGGTTTGCTATATTTGATTATACTAAATAATATCAGTGGGAAAAAAATCCCCAAAGGGAAAATTATCTATTTTAAATTTATCAAATGTTTTTAAATCCATCCCTACTCTTCCTACTTTTTCTAATCTCCATTTTCTCTTTTACTATCCTCTGGAGTCCAGACATTTTAGAAAAGCTGACGGTTTCTTATGTGCTTTGTAAAAATTCCTTGAGATGCTTTAATTTCAGTTTATTTCTGTTCTGAAACTAATTTGTTTTACTACTGAACAGTTTTTGTTGTCCAGTTCTAGATTGTGGACTCTTTTGAGGTAAAATTCTTTGCTTTGAACATGCTATAAGATTATCAGATGGAAAATAGTAAAAACAGTCAATAAAAGTCAGATAATACTTTAGGCACTTTACATATACCCACAAATATTTTTCATGAAAAAATTATTGACATCAATAAAATAATTCTGAAAGTCTTACGCATGGTAGCTTTAAGATTTATAAGCTAATACTAAGTGGCCTACATTACCACTTGCTGTGCAATTTCAACGGAACTCTTTGTAGTTTTATCTTATTTTGTTTTAATAAGAATTAATTAAAATTATTGAGAATGGGTATATAGAGGAGGCAAGAAAAATATGTGATGGAAGGAAGAATAATTTAGTAAATTTATTTTGACATACAAAAGGCTAAATATTAAAATGCAATTATATTCAGCTTTATTGACCTCTTATCTAAGTTATTAATATAATACCCCAAAATGAGGAGCAGCCCAGTGGCTCGGGGGTTAAGTTCACACATCCTGCTTCAGTGGCCTGGGGTTCACTGGTTCGGATCCTGGGTGCAGACCTATGCACCTCGTGTCAAGCCACACTGTAGCAGGCGTCCCACATAAAACAGAAGAAGATGAGCACAGATGTTAGCTCAGGGACAGTCTACTAGAAAACATAATTATGGTTGAAATAAAATGTTTGTCAGAATAATGATTTAATTTAATTGAACACGGTTTTCATTTTTCATAATTTTTAATAATATGCAGGAGTAATATTAGCTTATTTGATTAGTAAACCTGTATAAGTTTAGGAAAAACAAACCCAAGTGGAATAAAATGTACACTTGTGTTATGCTTAACACTGATAAAGAAAAGATATAGCTGTTTTTATTAAGCCATAATTATTAAGCTAGTCTTGTTTATCAAAGATTTACTCTTATTAATGTGAACTTGGATTTTTATCTTTTTTATTTTTTTGAGGAAGACTAGCCCTGAGCTAATATCTGTTGCCAATCCTCCTCTTTTTGCTGAGGAAGACTGGCTTGGATTTTTAACATGTTTCTTAGTTTCAGCAAGAAGAATTTTAAGTTTAGCACATTTAAAGCATTAGAAATTCAATTTCCTATTCTGAGAATTTTAGGAATATTGAATTTATATAAGAGTTTATTTGTCTCTATAAGTCAGTCAGAACAGAGCTCCTTGATTTAAGATACCTTGTACTAAAATTTTTTAAATATCCCCTGGAGATAGAAAGGCATTTCACACTCAGAATGAGAGGTAAAGGCCTTTCTAAGTTTCAGAGACATAGACACAGAGAGAGCTTACAGCTTCAAATCTGTAACTTAGCACAGAGGGAAACACAGAAACATAAAATCTCATTGGTCCAAATATCAATGAGGTATTCTCCATCCCAGTGGCTCTGAAATTTTTAATGGATTTGAGCTAAAAAATAGACAAATTTTTTATAAAACTCTAACAAACCAGATTCTCTGTCTCTTTCACCTAATAGAGAATAGATCTCTATCATCCATTGACAGAGATCATCAGATTGTTAAACTATAAAACCAAACTCCTTATAGTTGCTCTTACTAATTGGAAATAACTTATCAGAAAGTGAACCAACAACAGCAAAAATCCCATAAAACTAGTAGGTAGGGAAAAAAGCTAAAGAAATGGAGAGCTAGCAAATTTTAAGTTCTGTTGCTACTTGGGATTCACCTCTGGGAGCCAGGAAAAGACATGCCTGGGCTTAAGCTGACCAGGAGGTGCACTTCTCTGACAACTCCATTTATCTAGCTCTATCAGATGAAGCCATCTCAGTTGATGACCTTCAAAACTGGTAAAAAATACATTTTTATCAAAAGGAAAATCATGGTTTTCTTACAAATATAAAATGAACATGTGTCAAAGATATATTTAACTCATTTATTAATAAGGGAACCAATAAGATATTACAACTGAATCAAAGGAGAATTCAAACAACACACACATATTTGGGTGATCAGACATGTTGAAATGAATTTACAAATAGATACTGGTCAATATCCACAGGGCAATCTGTTGTATTATACTGGACAGAATTTGTTTACATGAGAATAAGTTTTATACAATTTACAGAGTTGTAAAATAGCTCAAAGACAATGAAAAGCACAGGCCCCTTTAGAATCAGATAACCCAGAAAGGTACATTAGACAGGACACCTAATAATCATTCTGTTACTGAAACCAAAGCGGGTTCCCTCCTGGAGAGTTAAATCAGACTCTACACCAGAAGTAGTTGTCTCACAAAGTAAAGTATATTTGCAGCAAATAAGAGACCATGAAGAATCATTTCCAAAGTCATGGCGTCCTGAACAAAGGGAAGCAGGGACATTTATTTTGGATGGGGAATGGATATTCAAAAGGGAGAGGAGGGTATTCACTTGCACAGACTGAGTTGGAAAACATGCTTCCACATACACTGCAGGTTACGGTAATAAGGCCCAAGCTCCTCCTGGAGAGATCTCAGCATTGAAAATAAGGCCAAGGGCATAGGCGTAGCTCTCGTGGTGAGGCTTGGTCTGGTTCAGGGAGGTTGGTGATTGCATTTCCTTAAGATAACAAAAGGAAAAAGAACAATTTGGAAAAACAGTTAAAATATCCAAACCCACCTTTGAGTTCCTTTGGGTAACTAGTTGGTGACAGTTCTTGTCTATTTCAGTGTCTTTCACTAGAAACAATCCAGATGACAACCCTTTCCAGTCCTTGTCCTCATGGCCAACTTAGACACAAGGTCAGGCAGCCCCTAATCTTTCAAACTTCCAGTGAGAACTTTCTGGGTTCTTGGAGCAAGGGTAGGGGAAAAGGGTTTGTCTTTACCTGTCTTTGCATCACTAGCTGGATGAGGCTTTTCCTTGCTGCTTGACTTTCCTCCATGTATCTTGTGATCACCTAGGAGCCGTGGAGGGTGGCTTTGTGATAGGAGGAGGTTTAACTTGGCAAAGGGACATCTGTTGGAATAGTTACCCAGAGTGACTTAGTAAGCTCTGGTTCCCTGAGCCTGATCACCAGGATTCTCCCAGAGGGACATTCCCAAGAAGTATGCAGCCACACAGTGACAAGTTCAGACCAAGGAAGGTCCCTGATGCCTTGTCTGAGGCCAACCTCTGTCCCCTATTCACAAGAGTAGCAGTCCCACTGTTGAATAGGTGGAAATCATCTCTTGTCAGGTGATAAAGACTGATTTTTGTTTAAGAGAGGGAATTTAGGGGTACAAACATGTAATGTATGAAAGGCTAGTTATATGAAAGTGAAATAATTGAGGTTAAGGATTACTTACAATTGGAAAATGTAAGAAAACCAACATTTATTGTGCTTCTGCATTTGGCATGTTGCCTCTTTTAATTGTATTTGTGTCTTCAGCAGTTTTGCTGGACCTCATTGTGTGTTTTACTAAATTCAGTTTCCAAAAGGAATTGTCTGGATTTTATGAGTTGTTTTATTAACCACAGAAAATTTTTAGGTTTTCTTAAGGTCAATTAAGGTTGGTTCTTGATACTCTTTTTAGATAAGACTTCTGTCTTTTCATCTCTAAATTTAGTAGAAGGTTGTAGTTGAAAGGAAAAAAGTTCAAAATAGTACTGTGATATTAATCAGAACGAAGAACTCTTTACTTTGACTTTTGGCACTGTATCATATGCTTTATTAAACATCTGGATTTAGATAGATCTTTAGAACACTTTTACAGAAAGGAAATAGCCTCGAAGCTTATAATAGAAGAACAGTTGCAAATACACAAAACAACCACTCTATTTAGCTGTGCATTTTATCACTTTTCATTTTAGTAACCTTACTTCTGATAAAGAATTTTCATCAGTATTCTCAGCAGAAACAACTGATATATCTTTCTTGACCCTCACCATGCTTAGAATAAAACTTAAAAAGGGATAAACCTTCTTGAAATCTCACATTTTTCCAGATCACACACTATATCAAACATGGCAGGATATGGTTTTGAAACTGTGGGAACATATCTCTTCTCTTAAGTCTACTTGTTTTTTACCTGAGTTTGTCTTACTGATTTGTGTCACTTGTCCAAGAGTAGAAACTACTCTTCAGAACTAACTCAGTTTAGCTCATTGCTGTTTTAGGAAGCAGAATGCCAACGAAAGACAACGCATACCCTACTTTAAACCTTCTTTATTGCATAATGAAGTCATATCAGATTATGCATTTGCTTCTGAATTTTGATTATCCTCTTAGTGTCTTTTTCAGCCTTTGGAAAGCAGCTGAAAAATATCCCAAATTCTCATCAGTAAGGTTTCATTTTCAACATAGGAATGCTGTGCAAAGTGACAACTGTGACTTTTGCTCAGCTCTAATACTTAAATTCCTTTGTCAGGAAGTGAACTGATGCTGACTTCTCTCTCTTATTTCAAGTTGGGGCATGAGATTTTTCACTGCATTAGAAGGTTGTTCAGACCTGAAGCCTGGGAAGGTAAGATGCCAGTATGAATACTGTCCATTTAGAACTTGGTTTGAGTGTCTAGTGATTTAAGAGCATAAGTATTTCCGGCTGTTCCTGGTTTATAGTCTTGATGAACCCTTCAAGTTTTACCAAAACGTGAGTAGGGAAAAATGTCCATAATTGGAAGGCTCATTAATATAATTTATTATTTATAAATTTTAACTATAGTTTTATATTTAGTCAAATTATTACTTAAAGGAAAAAGTGACATACACCAATTTTTATGTATAAATCTTTGTATATACAAATATATATATTTTTTATACCAAGATCATAATATGATAGACTGTGAAAAATATATATGTGCTTCTTGATTGTGGTCTTTTTCTCTCTGATCATTTTTTTTAAATAACATACTTTATTTTTTAAGAGCAGTTTTAGATTTCCCCTCTGATCATTTTTTTGAGGCAGACAAGATAGGGAGAGCAAAGACTTGAGACACTTATTTTGTTCATATGGAGAAAGAAGACAACATTAAGAAAATTTTTTAAATCACAGAGTTTTACCTACTTACTCTGGTGAACCAAGCAGTGTTCTTTGAGTCTCTCCCAGAAAGTCTTCCTTGGAGAGGACTGGCCAATGCATGCATTCAGTAATGAAGGTTCTGTTTTACACCACTGTTGCTTACTCTTATCATTTGTTTACATGCTTCCTTCATTCACTGTGCTTTAGCTTCTATCAGTAAATAAAATGTTTCAAATTTTCTCAGATTTGCTTAAGCTAAAAAATTGTAATCCTTCACAACAAAACCATAAAAATACCCTACATAATAACAAATACGAATTATTGTCTATGTAGAGTATTTTATCTATTTAGATATAATCTATAGTCCACTTTAGCATATGAATTATCTGGTTAACATAGTCAATCTTGAAAGACTCTAACAGATTTTGGTTTTTCACTGGACTTCGATTATACTTACACATTTGAAGTATAATAATTATTGGTTTTTAATGGTGCTAATATCATATAAATATGACATTAAACAACAAAATTTTTTCAAGATTGAATATTAGTTGAGTATCTCTAGATACTGTTAAGAATGTAATGCTTTGTGGAGTTACATTTATGTCACTAGCTAATTAAAGAGGGAAAGGTCATGAGTCAGTCTTCCCTGAGTTCTTGGCCTATAAAAATCTAGTAGAAGTTTTGTAGGATGTTGGCACGTTTGTGTTTTGTTATATGGCCCTGGACTACTAAAGGGATCCAAGCACACGTTGTTACTTCATGTTTCTTGAACACTCTAATAGTTTTATTTTATTTTTGTTTTTACCATTTTTCCTGAGTTTCAGATTGAACTTTGATTACTAGAGAGTATTGGTCAAGTAAAGTCATTTTTGGCATAGGCCAATATTATACTTCTTTCCAGGATAGATTAGCCCAAGTGAAGTGTCATTGACATTGAGTCTCCATTTGGTTGGTGAACTCTTTGTAATACAAAGGTTTCTTGTTTCTGAGAAATATTTAATAATAATAATAACATTTATTGATCACCATGCTCTTAAGCTTTTCTGGCTGTAGTTTTTCTTAGGCTTTTTTTTTTGGTGAGGAAGATTGGCCATTGAACTAACATCCACTTCCAGTCTTCCTCTTTTGTTTGAAGAAGATTGTCCCTGAGCTAACATATGTGCCACTCTTCTTCTATTTAGTATGTGGGATGCCGCCACAGCATGGCTTGATGAGCAGTGTGTAGGTCTGCAGGTGGGATCCAAACCTGTGAACCCTGTGCTTCCGAAGCAGAGTGCATGAACTTCACCACTACGCCACCAGGCCAGCCTCTTTCTTAGGCATTTTATTTTCTGTAGTCTATGAAATGTAAACATGCCCTTTGTAAAGTGCCTACTTTCATTCTCACTTGTGTGTTTCAATGTTCAAAGCACTTTTAGACATTGTTTATTTGATTCTGACAATAGCTCTACGAAATAGCTAAAGGTAAAGCAGGTCTTGTTATTTTAATTTTACAGCGTCTTAGAGAGGTTAAGTGACTTGCCCAAGGTCACACAGGCAGCAAGCACGAGAGTGGGGTGAAGAAACCAGTTTTTTCTAGTTCACAGTTTGGTACTCTTTCTTGAAGCTAAATGGCACTCTGTTGGTTTACATGATTAAAAACTTGGTTCTTTTATCATGCTAGCAGTCTCTAATGTAACAACTTACCTTGAATGCTGTAGAATCTAATGAATTTATTTCATGTACAGTGTACTAAACATAGCTCCTGGGTTTAGGGACAGATTGTTGGTGGTATTCAGCTGGAAAAATCAACATATATACTTGGGTACTGAGTTTTGGAATTTCTCACCTAGTTGAGCATTTGTACCAATTCCGGCATTCATCTTTCAGTTCCAGGAGAGTGTGCATGGTCTGTAGTGCTTAGTCTTCACCTTATTACGTGGCACAACTGTTTGCTACTTGGCAGTCTGTACAGAAGTGAGGTCCCATGCAAGACAGTTACATGAACACTGAAGGCTACTTAGTTCTGCATAAAACGCTGGTACAACATCTCACCTTTCTGTTTTGCTTCAACGAGTACTACCAGTTGTCTGTCTAGATCTTAATTCACCCTTATTTACTGTTAAAGGAATTGACTACATTTGCCTGAAATTTTATATTTGTGTTGTAACTGAGGTCGTAACATTTTCATAAATGAGCTCAAGCTTTAAACGCAGAATCCTTGTACACACTCATTGATAGGCTGTATTTACTTTTTTGTATGATAAATATCTAAAAATTTAAAATTAATTTTTAGGTTAGCCATTCCTACTTCTTGGATAACATAATATTTAAATTTCTCTTTGCCTTTCTCTAAATTCTGATTTGACTAGTTAAGAAATAACAAGATTTGACTTTGCTTTATTTAAAGATCCCATCAGGTTTTTGCTTTCCCGCAAGAGCATGTGTTTGCTTTGTCCTGCTGTACGACAACAGAACACCACTAGTGTTGATTAGTTTCCTTTATATGCCTTTTTCTGTTTGCTTACAAACTGATCTGACCACTTAGCTTATCTTTACACCATTCTCTTGACGGCTTCAACTCAAAATATTTATCATCTAGGTAAAACATTTATAATTAGTTACATCAGCGAGTTTGTCATCTTCTTCCTTGAAGTTCAGTCTTACCTAAACTTGATCAGCCTTAAATTTGAGTAATGAGTTTTTAGCTTTTTAAAAAGAAATCTTCCTTATCAAGAATTATACTGTCTCATTTCAGGATTTATTTCTTTAGGGTTCTGGTTATCTTTTCTAGGATGGAAACTGAACCCTATTTTGACATTGTTTCAAAACTTCAGAGTTATTTTAAAACTATAATAGGAATTTCTCTCGGTGGTTTTTGCATTCTATTTTTAAAAATTAGAGAAATTAGAGGAGTTTTTCCCTTTTTTGTCACTTTAGAGATACTTTTGCAAACTAAATTTAGAACCTGTTTTTTTGTTTTGTTTTTTACTGTATGGAATGCCCCTTTCCTTCTTTGGTTATTTTGTGATGACGTATGTTTTGATTTTTATGGCAGTCTCTGTGTTGACTTTCTGGTGTGTGTGTGCGTGTGTGTATTTATCTCCCTTTTTGGAATTGGGATGTGGAGCTAGAAGAGAAGCAAATTATTTTCATTTAATCTTTTTCCCTTCATACTTTAACCGACTTAATATATGGAAAAATAGATTATTTAGACTTTAAGTAATTGTGTTTTCCCAAAATATTTTTACTTCCATTTCAGTTTATCACTTATATTCTATCCTTACTTTTCCTTTCTGTCTCCTCAACTCCATCTTTACAGTAGATTGAGAGAATCGAGACTATTTCTTTGCTCAGACTGACACCCCTAGTGGAAGCTATAACCAGTAACACCACTGACTCACAATGATTAGGGTTTGAGGTTCATGAAGCATCTTTCATATGCTCACTGAAGTAAAATTGATCCCTTGTGCTATATCTTGATGCTCTTTTCTCTTATTAATTTGTATTCTGCTTTATTAGCCTTTCATAGCAGTGGTAAAGCTTTGTTAGTAAGTAGTTCACATATAACTTTCTAGACCTGTATCCTTGTTTGTCTAAGGTGGGAGAAAAGGAGATACAATTTCTTAATACTTCCTAAGCTGGAAAGAGGTGAGAAGGAGTTAGCAGAATCAGTGTTTCTATTTTTGGTAATATCAGCTTAATATATATATACTTTTTTACACAGAATTATTGCTAAGTGTAGTTTATTCCATAACTTCTTGGGTTGCTTTATAAACAGTAGTGTATATTAAAATACTATTCTTTATTTTCACTGCAATTGTGAAAGAATGAAATTTGTTTGGTGCCAAACTGTCATTCTCTTAATTCATATCAATCTCTTTGTTTTATAATCCTTTGAACACATTAACAGGGAAAAAGGAACTGATTGGTAATACCAAATATTATGGTTCTTTGTCATATAGTTTTAAAGAACTGAAAGTAATTGGCTTTAAAATGTTTGGCTGGCAACTGAAAAAATATTCTAGAAAAAGAAAGTAATAAAGTAGGGAGTAGAACTACCAGATAGTAAAACGTACTATAAAGCAACAATATTGAAGCAGTATGGTAGAAGCCCAAGATTAGATCATTGAAGAATAAGAAGAAATGCTGTTACTTATTCAAATTTGATGTATGTTAAAGGAGTCACTGTTAAATAGTAGGAAAGGAAATGATTATTTAATAAATGGATTTGGAATAACCAATTAGCAATATTGAGAGAAAATACATTTAGACCCACATCTACACCAGATATAACAAAATAAATTTCAGATAAATTTAAGTGTGGATAATTATATCATTGAAAAATCTAGAAGATAAAAGGACTGAATATTCTGTATCTCTGGAGTTTCTAAGTAGTTAGAAAACTGGAAAAGGAAGATAGCAAAGATTAGACTGTATATGCTAATTTGTTTTATAGTAACCGTAGCTCTGTGAGCATGCCTATTGTATGTTCAAAATCTGAAAATTAGTCTCCTTTTTTCTTTATACCAGCTGGAAACCATTTGCTTTCTCTATTAGTTAATGGAAGAGAGAATGCAATTCTTTATCTAAAGTTTTATTCTGTAGATGCGTTGAAAATTATACAGGAGCTCGTTGTGAAGAGATTTTTCTCCCAAGCTTCAGCATCCGAACTAAAAGTGACCTGTTTGCAGCTTTCGTGGCATTGGCTATTCTTCTAGGAACTTTTATCATTGGAGCCATCTACTTCCTTTGCAGGTAACCAAAATAGAAGCATGCTTTTAAAAAGAAAAAAATAACGTATAAAGTAGTTATTCTACTAAACGATTGATATGCCCTTTAGTTCTAGATATTTTTCCAGATAACGTTTTCTGTTTAGAGTTATATCTCTAATATAGTTATTGTTATTAAATTAACAAGTCATTTTTTGAAAGGATCTTAAGCAGTCTCTATTTGTTCTTTGTTACTGTCATCATCATTATTTACCTTGACTTCTCCAAACTAGTAAAGTAGACCCACATTCACTAAAGTAATCATTCCCAAAATACCTAAATATTTTGGCTACGTCCACTTAAAAT
Source organism: Equus caballus (assembly GCF_041296265.1). NCBI lineage: Eukaryota > Metazoa > Chordata > Mammalia > Perissodactyla > Equidae > Equus > Equus caballus. The sequence continues at coordinate 129,537,955 of NC_091684.1, read as the reverse complement.
ACATTTTGAGGGGCTGGCCCAGTGGTGCAGAGGTTAAGTTCACACATTCCACTTCGGCTGCCTGGGGTTTGCCAGTTCGGATCCTAGGTGTGGACCTACGCACCACTTGTCAAGCTGTGAGGTGTCAGGCGTCCCACATATAAAGTAGAGGAAGATGGGCATGGATGTTAGCTCAAGACCAGTCTTCCTCAGCAAGAAAAAAAAAAGACGATTGGAAGCAGATGTTAGCTCAGGGCTAATCTTCCTCAAAAAAAGTAATAAATTTTGCTTGTGAAAGAAAAGAACAACTTACGCAACACCGTAAATATAAATTTAAGACATATGGCTAATATCTGGGGTCAATTCATTGTGTAGTCCCTACTATGTGCCAGGCATTGTGCTAAGCATAAAGAATACAATGGTGAACAAGATAGACATGTTCCCTAACTTCATAGAGATTTAAATCAACTTGAAGAGATAGACAAATAAGCAAGCAATTAATTTGGGGAGACTAGTAACTCATAAGAAAGACAGAAACATTATTCATATGAAGCAATGCTATGCAGTGAAGATTACTTTCATTCATTAGGTTTGGTCTTCAACTTTTTCTGAAATTTTGTGAAAATAAGTGAATATAGAATTTATTAAGTTTAGAAGTTATCTGGTATCATAACTGTCACTCTTAATATTTATTAAATGTACACTGTATGCTATCATAGATACTTGTAAAAATGGAAAATGGAGCTGAAGGTAATCATGAAAGAGACGCAAGTGGGCTTGAGAAGTTTATGTTCTAAGAAAGGTAACACATATGTAAAATTGTATTTTATAAAATCCTCACTTCTGAATTACTTTACACCATGGAGTAATTAAAAATTGGAGAGAGTGCTCTTTAAAATGTGTGGTATTATATATTTTATCCCAAAATATATCATTTAAGCAGTCTAATAGGTTTTATCTCATAATTTTAGCATCTGACTACTTCAGATACAAAAATTTAAGTACAAGTCCATTGTATCAGATTGTATTTCCCAAAGATAGCCACAATATCTCTCATTCCCATATGCTCTTCTGCAATGTGACCTTGCCACTCTTACATCAAGAGGTAGAGTTTATTTCTCTAAATCCATGAATCTGGGCAGGCATTATGACTGCTTTGACCATAGAATATGTGGAAAAAATGCTGTCCCAGTAGGTTTTAAATGACCTGGCAGCTTCCACCTCTTGCCACTCATACTTTGGATGCTCTCTCGCAGAATCAGCACCATGTTGTGAGAAGCCTAAACAGCGCAAAGAACCAGTGTCAGCTGAGCTCCCAGCCAACAGCCAGTGTCAACTAACAGCCATTTGAATGAGCCATCCCAGACATCCAGCTCAGTGGAACCTTTAGTTGACTCCAGACTTAGCTGCCAGTTAACTGCAATCACAGAGACCCTAAGCAAAAAATGCCCAGCTGTCAACCCACAGAGCCATAAGAGACAAATTGTTTTAATCCACTAAGTTTGAGTTGATTTGTTATCCAGTAGTGGATAACTAGAATACCCATGTTTGGAATTAGGTTTACTCTTGACTTTAAATGATGTTTGGAAAAAAGCTGTATAATTTATTCTATCCTTTTAAACATTTTGTTGGTCTCTTACACTAACGAGCAGACCACCTCACTAATTCCCTCATTAATCACTCTAGTGCCTCGTTGGAAATATAGCCTTTTCATCTGTTATTGATTAGATAATAAATTTAAAAAAAAATTTTTTTTGGTGAGGAAGATTGGCCCTGAGCTAACATCTGTTGCCAATCTTCCTCTTTTTGTGCGAGGAAGATTGTCACTGAGCTAACATCTATGCCAATCTTCCCCTATTTTGTATGTGGAACGCCACCACAATGTGGCTTGATGAGCAGTATATATGTGTGCGCCTGGGATCCGAACCCGTGAACCCTAGGCGACCAAAGCATAGTGTACAAACTTAACCACTACGCCACCAGGCCAGCCTCTACAATAAATATTTTTTGTAATGTCAGTCAGGGTAGGCTAGGTTTGGTTACATTAACTATCAACCCTAACAGTTTAGTGGCTTAAAAAAATAAAAGACTATTTCCCATTCATTCTGTATTACTGTTATGATTTGGCAGACAGGGTTTTGCTAATCATAGTCACTTAAAGTCTCAAGCTGATAGAGCATCCACCATCCTGAATGCTGTTGGTTGCTATGCCAGAGGGAAAAGAAAGCTCTGGAGGGTTTCATACTTGAATTGAAATGATCTGTCTGGCCTCAATTCACTGGCCAGAATGAGTTGCATCGTCTACTCAGTTACAGGGGCTGTCAGGAAATGCAATTCTACCATATGCCTGTAAGGCAGAGAGCTAGAAATACAAGTCTAATATAATGACCAAAGGATTTATTAGGAAATTTAATAATCATTCCAATGGGAATTGTTATGAGTTTTTTTTTTTTTTTAATCCATAGAACTTTAATATTGTGGTAGTTGTCCAAAAATAAAACTCCTTTGCCAACCCAATGAGTTTGTTAGGGGTGTGGTATATGGTACCCCACAGGTGCTCAGTGCTACTGATCAACAGAGTTTCAGAGGAGACCTTCTAAGACACAGTAGCTCTGCAGGCTTGAGCCAGAATTTAGGAATATTTCTAGTCTTAAGTACCCTATAGCAGGCTACACAATACTTTTTTGGGAGAAAGTATAGGTAAAAGAGAAGGAAAAGAGTATATAAAAACAAGAGGTAGAGTTCAGTGAAAGAACAAAAGGAACCACCAATAACAAATATATAGGTTTGCATCCGGAATTCACAGTCTGAATGTCTGAGGGGGGGGGAAAAAAGCTAAGAATGTAAAATAATCCAGGCTGGTAGTGCCCCAGGTGGCTGATAGAAGCAAATGCAAATTAATTCTTGAAGAACCCACTTTCTTTACTTTAAAAAGCATCTCATAGTATATAAAGATTACCAAACATGCAAGAAAAAAAGGCACCATGAATAAGAACCCACAGAAGCAACTAATAGTAGAATCAGATATTCAAAATATTTATTTATTGAAAGAATCAGAAACATAACATAAAATATGTATGTTTAATATATATCAAAAAATAAATGAGAGGCTTGTAAATAAGCAGATTTGACAAAGACCAAAATGGAACTCCAATAAATAAAATATTATAATGTTTTAAAAAGCAGTATATGTTTTAGTTCAATAAAATTTTTTAACATAGTATGTTTTACGCAGCAGATTAGACACCATAATAGAATTAATGAATTGGAAGGTAACAAGAAGAAATTACCCACGAGGTAATCCTGAGAGAAAAAGAAATGGAAAATATCAAAGAGAGGTCAAGAGAAGTCAAGAAAAATGGAGACTAGAGAGAGAGTGTCTAACATATGTTAGTTAGAGTTCCAGAGGAAGAAAGAGAAGGGGGCAGAGTTAGTATTTGAAAAGGTAAATGGCCGAGACTGTTTCAGAACTGATGAAAATCATCCAGATTCTAGAAGTCCAACAAATTTCAAGCATAATAAATAAAAAATAAATTTACATATGGGCACAATCCAGTAAAAGTGTAGAACATCAGTCTCAGAGGAAATTGCAAAAATGTTAGAAAAGAATGATAGATTATCTTCAAATATGCAACAATTAAAGTGACAGCTGACTTCTCTGTAGGAAAGAAGCCAAAACAGAAGAGGGAGTAATGATATTTTCATATTCATTGGAAATAACTGTCAACCCCAAATTTCCATCATCAGTGAAAACATCTTTCCAGAATCAGGGTAAAATGAAGATACTTTTAGATAAGCAAAACTTGAGAGTTTGCTCTCAGATGTATATCAAGCAGGAGGAAATTGATCGTATATGGCATATATGAAACGCAAGACAGAAGAAAGAACAGAGAAAGCCATTATGTAACTAAATCAAAATAAATATTGTATAAACTTTAACAATAATGTTGTCTAATGTCTTTGAAAAGAGAAATTAAAATATATGACAGTAATAACAAATAAGTTGAAAAGATTGTAATTAACGTGTGCTAAGGTCTTTGAATGGGAGGAAGATAAATATATAGGTTGATGTGAGACTCTGATATGTTAAGAATGAATATTAGGGGCTGGCCCCGTGGCGAAGTAAAGTTCACACGCTCTGCTTTGACAGCCCAGGGTTTCGCCGATTCAGATCCTGGGCACGGACATGGCACCACTCATCAGGCCACGCTGAAGCAGTGTCCCACGTACCACAACTAGAAGGACCCACAACTAAAATATGCAACTATGTACTGGGGGGCTTTGGGGAGGAAAAGGAAAAATAAAATCTTCAAAGAAAAAAAAAAAAGAATGACTATTTAAATGTCTAGGGTAACAATTGAAAAGAAATTAAAGCATATAATTTCCAAATTAGAGGAAGAACAAAAATGCAATAAAAAATAATCAATTGATTAAAAATAAAGAAGAAAAGAATAAATAGAAAGCATGACATAACATGGTAGATTTAAATCTAAATATGTCAATAATTCTGTTAAGCATAATTGTACTAAAGATGCCAGGTAAAAGACAAAGACAGTCATATATTTTTTAAAATCTAAATTCTAAAACAATACAAAAAGTTTAGAAGTGAAACAGTTGTATAAATATTAGACAAAATAACAATCTTTTACCATAAAATTTATCAGGAAGATTTAACAATTTTAAATGTGTATGCACTTATTAGAAAAATCTCAAAAAATAAAAATTGAAAAATAAAGGAGAAATAGGCAAAGCCAGCATCATAGTTAAATTTTTTTTTGAGGAAAATTAGCCCTGAACTAACATCTGCCTCCGTTCCTCCTCTTTTTGCTGAGGAAGATTGGCCCTGAGCTAACATCCATGCCCGTCTTCCTCTACTTCATATGTAGGATGCCTGCTAAGCATGACTTGACAAGTGGTGTGCAGGTCCGGACCAAGGATCCAAACCGGCAGACCCCAAGCCGCCGAAGCGGAGCGAGCGAACTTAGCCGCTATGCCACTGTGCCAGCCCCCGTAGTTAAATTTTAATGATGACTCTCAGAAATTTATAAGAAAGATAAAAATCAGTAAGACTATCTAACAAATCTGTGAGATGCAGATAAACTAGCAGAGGAAAATTTATAGCCTTAAATGCTTATATTAGAAAAGAAAGCCTGAAAATAAATAACTTAAGCATTCATCTCACTAAGTTAGAAAAAGAATAGCAAAATAAATCCCAGGAAACTAGAAGGAAGTAAATAATGAAGAGCAAGAATTAATGAAAATAAACACACAATAGGTATAATAGAGAGAAGCAACAAAGCCAAAGTTTGATTCTTTGGAAAGAGTAATAAAATTGACAAATCTCTATCAAGAATTAAAAGAGAAAAAAGGCACAAATGAACAATATTAGTAATTTTAAAAGTTAAATAATACCCAGGTGCTACAGACATTAAAAAGATCAAAGAATATTTTGTATAACTTTATGCTGGTAAACTTGAAATCTTACATTAAATGCAGAAATCCCTGAAAACCTGGCTCTCAGGGCCGGCCCCATGGTGTAGTGGTTAAGTTTGGTGCACTCTGCTTTGGTGGCCCAGATTCGTGGGTTTGGATCCCAGACGCAGATATACACCATTCACCAGTCATGCTGTGGTGGCAACCCACATACAAAATAGAGGAAGAGTGGCACAGATGTTAGCTCAGGGACAATCTTCCTCAAGCAAAAAGAAGAAAATTGGCAACAGGTATTAGCTCAGGGACAATCTTCCTCAGGGGAAAAAAAAACAAAACTGGCCCTGTAAACTGACTCAAGAAGAAATATTTAATGTATTTCTGAAATATCCTGTAACCATTAAATAAATTGAGTCAGTTTTACTGGTGAACTCTTTAAAACAAGGAAATAAACAAACACATGCAAAGGATAGAAAAATAGGGAATACCCACCCATTCTTTTTTTAGACTAGCATTACTTTGATACTCAAACCTACAAAGACAAGTATACTAGTCTGCTAGGGCTGCCATATGAGAATACCACAGACTGGGTGGCTTAAACAACAGAAGTTTATCTTTTTATAGTTCTGGAGGCTGGAAGTCCAAGATCAAGGTGCTAGCAGGGTTGGTTTCTGGTGAGGCCTCTCTTCCTGGCTTGTAGTTGACTGCCTTCTTGCTTTGCCTCATATGGCCTCCTCTCTGTGCATGCAAAGAGAGAGAGAAGAGAGATCTGTGTCTCTCTCTCTTCTTAAAGGATGCCACTCCTTTCGGATTAGAGCTCCACCCTTCTGACCTCATTTAACCTTAATTATCTCCCTAAAAGCCCTTTCTCTAAATATAGTCACATTGGAGGCTGGGGCTTCAATTTACAGATTTTGGAGGGATACAATTTAATCTATAATAGACCGTATGTATATTAGTATTCTCCAGAGAAAGAGAACCAATAGGATGTGGAGAGAGAGTTTTTTGTTTTTGTTTTTGAGGAAGATTCGCTCTGAGCTAACATCCGTTGCGAATCTTCCTCTTTTTTTGCTTGAGAAAGATTAGCCCTGAGCTAACATCTGTGCCAATCTTCCTCTGTTTTGTATGAGGGTTCCCACCATAGCATGGCTTGATGAGTGGTGTATGTCCATGCCAGGGATCTTAACATGTGAACCCAGGCCACCGAAGTGTAGTGTGCCAGACTTAACCACTATGCCACAGGGCCGGCCCTAAGAGAGATTTATTTTAAGGAATAGGCCCATGCAAGTATGGAGGTTGGCAAGTCCAAAATAATACAGGATGGGCTGGCAAACTGGAGACTCAGAGAAGAGTCAGTGTTGCAGTTCTCATCTGAAGGCTGTCTGCTGACAGAAATTCTTCTTGCTCAAGGGAGGTAAGTCTTTGTTCTATTAAGGCTTTAGACCCATTGGATGAGGCCCACCCACATCATGAAAGGCAATCTGCTTTACTCAAAGTGCACAGATTTAAAGATTAATCTCAGCCAAAAAACACCCTTATAGTAACATCTGGAATGTTTGACCAGATATTGGGGCACTGTGGCCCAGCCGACTTGACTTGTAAAATTAACCATCACAATGTGAACAAGAAAATTATGGGCCAATTTTATTCGTTTAACCTAGATGTAGAAGATTAATGATAAGTCAACCAGATCTAGCAATGTGTTAAAAAAAATCATGATCTTGGGTTTATTCCAGGAATGCAATGTTGCTGTAAAATTAAAATATTAACTAATATATTTCATCTAGTGTATATTTTAAAGAGAAAAGTCTTTAGCCTTCTTAATAAAAACTCTTACCAACTAGGGAAAAAAAGGGGTATCTGCAAAAAATGTAGCAAGCAGCATATGTGGATACTTGATATATGACAGAAGTGGTATTGCAGAGCAGTGGGGAAATAATGGACTTTTCAGTAAATGGTGTTGGCATTATTGTTTATCCACATGGAAGGAAGTAAAGTTGGATCTTTGCCCCAAAGCATACCTTAAAATCAGTACAGTTAGATTTAAAGACCTAAATGTGAAATGCAAAATGAAAACTCTCAGAATGTTTAAAGAATGCCTTTGTGCCCTTGGAGGTAGGGACAGATTTCTGAAACAAAATTCAAGAAGTACAAATCATAAAACAAATGCTTGATAAATTTGACTGTATTAATATTGAAGACTTCTAGTTATCAAAAGACACACTTTTAAAAAAGCTACAAAGTACAAGATGTTTGCGACATGTGAAAGTAGACGTGTGTATATATATGTCTTGACTATATCAACAAATCCTACAAATCATTAAGAAAAAGGTAAACCTGTAGAGAAATGGGAAAAATAATTAAATTTATAGGAGATGAAGATGAAAGTTCCATAAGCTAAACATATGAAAATATGCTCAATCTTATTAGGGAAATGCAAATTCAACCCATAATGTGATACCATTATCTCACTTGTGAGGTTGGCAAAAACTTTTTTCAAAAGGCCCAAACAATATCAAATGTGAAACAGTTTTGAACACTTTTGAATCACTTTGCAAGTACCTTGTAAAGTTAAACAAATGCATGGTCTACAACCCAGCAGTTTCACTGCTGGGTATATACCTTATAGAAACTCTCATATATGTATACCAGGAGTTTATGGTAGAACTGTTCATAATAGCAAAAAACCGGAAATTACCCAAGTTCCCATCAACAGTAAAATGGACAAATAAGATATGCTCATATTAAAGAATAATCTATAAGAGCAGAAATGAACTAGTTACATACATCAACCTCAATGAATCTTAGAAACATAATTTTAAATGAAAGAAGCAAGTCACATAAGAAAACATAACAGTATGATTCCATTCATATAAAGTTTAAAACTAGACAAAACTAATGTGTTTGCTTAGGGTCATACATATAAGTGGTAAAAGTATAAAGAAAAGGAAGAGACTGATAAGCACAAAATACAGAATAGTGGTTACCTCTGGTTGGGGGAGAGAGGGAAGCAATTAGAGAATGAACAGAATGGGGCTTCTGGGATATGTTAATGGTCTATTTCTAATGTGCTACGTGCTTAAGGGTCTATTACTGATTTTTAAACTATATGTAATTGTTTTTATCCACTCTTTTTATATGTATGCTTTATTTAAAAATAAACAACTTTTTGCTAATTACAGAGTTAAACATTTGGAAAATGAATATAAATTTAATCAATGAGAAAAATAGTGTCCTTAACATTCTTATAAAAATAACATCCTTGAATAATTTCCAGATAGGGTTAAAATATGTTTGAAACTGTGTATTTTCCATTTTTTAATGACAACACAAGCAGAGGCATTTTTACATGATGATATGGGCACAGGCATGTGTCTTAATGCCAAAAGCAGAATTAATTTGAAAAATAACAACTGGCTGTTGCTTATAGAATCTAGACATAAGATTTCAGCTTTTATATACTGACCAAATGAAATATATTTGTCTATCAGAAATGTGGTGCTTTCAAGAATGAAGCCAAGTCACAGTTTACTATAATAGTTTTTCGGCAGTAGAGGTTAAAATTGCTTTAAGCTGACAGCCTTTTGAAATTTAGTAACTAATTAGTGCCATCTCTGAATGAGGTCCAAAATGATACCCCACTAATGCTGAAATCTAGGCTAAAATCAATAGTGTTTCATGAGGAGGAACCAGTGTATTTTTAGAAAACATGTTATATTTTGCTATGATAAAAGTGGTTGAATTAATTTTCATTGATGTAATACTCTAGGCACTGACATACTGAAAAAAATTAAAGTAAGTGTACATTCCAAGATCTTATTTAATATTAAAAGTAGTTTTTAAAAAGCTGTCATGATCACCTGAATACAATTATAACCTATATTAATTGACCAGATGACCAAAAAGATTGATGAACTTCAACCTTAAAAAGGTACAAAATGAAATTTTTAAATGCCATTAATAGAATAGTTGACTAAAGCCACCCCATGTCATAAAAGGGTCCCAACTAATAATGTAAAACTAACCTCTTTAAAAAGAGCACAAAAACATTACACTAAAATACAATAGCTCTGCTGTCTTAAAGGAAAGAGACTAAGTGGTATTATCAACACCTGAAGTCCCCATAGATGGATCTACCTGCCCTAGTGAATTTGTTAAATAATGGGGCACAGTTTCAGGCCAGTCCTGACAATTTCAGATAGTTGTGGAGAAGAAAATGAACTTCTAAATGTTCAAGTTTCAATTTTCTTTCTTCTTTCCCACTTACCCATTTTCCATTTGTGTTTCTTTCCTCCCTCCTGTCAGGAACGGCCACCTTCAGAGAGCCAATGTAGTCCAGTATGATATCAACCTGGTAGAGACAAACAGTACCAGCGCCCACCACAGTAAGTAAATTCAAAATGAAATGCTTATTTTAAAGCCCTCGATGAGACTGTTGGTGTTACATGTAAGGATTTGGATCTATCCAAAAAAGGCTGACCCTAAGAATTTTTCTATGGGTTTTGAACTAACTACCCCTTTTCACCTGAGGATGAATTTCTCATTAGCAATTTGACACGTCATTTTTTCCCCACAAAGAAAACCATGTTATCTCACTATGTGAAATTATGTTATTAGCAATAATGTGTTACACAGATGTAAGGGACAGGTTTCTCCAGAGGTAATTTGAAGTGGGCTGGTATATAGAGAAGGGAAGAATTTTTATCTGTAAGCGTAGGCAAATCTTTGGGAAACTTGTAGACCAGTTAATGTGTTAAGAGTGTCTTGAGCAGCCAGCCCCATGGCTGAGTGGTTAAGTTCACATGCTCCGCTTTGGCAGTCCAGGGTTTTGCCAGTTCGGATCCTGGGTGTGGACCTAGAACTGCTCATCAAACCATGCTGAGGTGGCATCCCACATAGCACAACCAGAAGGACCTACAAGTAGAATATACAACGATGTACTTAGGGGCATTGTGGAGAAGAAGGGGAAAAAAAAAGATTGGCAACAGATGTTAGCTCAAGTGCCAATCTTTAAAAAAAAAGAAAAGAAAGAATGAATGTCTTGAGACTTCTGCTTCTGGCCAAGATGGAGTAACAGGGACTGGATTTACCTCCTACATGAAACAATAAAAAAATAGATATAATACATGAAGCAATGGTTTTCAAGACATTGGACATTGAGAAACAAAGGATCATGATCCCGGAGAGATGGGAAACAGATGAGGTGTGCCAATGATTGTCTCAGATTATTGTCTTGAGAGAAGTTCCAGGCTTTCACATAGGGTGGGGGAACCCAGTCTGACCTTGGCAGATTCCCTGAGTTGAGAAGATGAAGCTGAAAATTCACTAAACAAAGTATTGGGAAAGAGAGAGCTGCATGCAGAGAGAATCCAAGAGAGCTTCAGTTAGAGTATTCAGCTGAGTAATAATCAACACATATATAGTAGGAAAATACTTGAGATTAGGAAAATAATCAACTGAAAGGAAGTACCCAGTACTCACACAGGGCCAGGAAAAGTGCCTGTTCCCAAGAATAAGACTAAAACCCCTAATTATTCATGGGCCATTGGTAGAGTACACAGAAGAGTGTGTCTCCAGTAGTGGGGAATAATTAGCACTACATTGAGCACTGCTCTAGTCTTGCCTAACAAACCTTAAAAGCAAAAACTGAAAGAGTCAAATTGTTTCCAAATAACTGCATCCCAGATCAAAGCTGAATAACACACACAAAAAAAGAAAAAAATCCAGTACACAACAGGTAAAATTCATGTCTCACATCCAATCAAAAATTACCAACTTTGTGGTTTAACATACGCAAATCTATCAATATGATATACTACGTTAACAAAGTGAAAGACAAAAACTAAATGATCATCTCAGTAGATACAGTAAAAGCATTTGACAAAGTTCAACATCCGTTCATGATAAAACTCTTAAATAAGTATAAAAGGAAATTTCCTCAATACAATAAAGGCCATTTATGAAAATCCCATAGTTAACATCATTATCAGTGTAGAAAACTGAAAGCTTTTTCTCTAAGATCCAGTACAAAGCAAGGATGTTCACTCTCACCGGTTCTATTCAACATAGTACTGGAAGTAACAGCAAAAGCAATCGGACAAAAAACAGGAAAGCCATCCAAATTGAAAAAGAAGTTAAATTATCTCTGTTTGCAGATGACATGATCCTACATGTAGAAAACCCTGAACCCTTCATTAAAAACTGTTAGAGGATGTCAGCAGCATAGCAGAGTGAGGTCTCTCAGAAATCTCTCCCCTCCAATATACAACAACAAAAAAGTCCATAATCCAACAGAGGACATCCAAACACAACACAAAAAACATTGGAGGGACCCACGCAGCCATACAACAGAGGGTGGAGAGACTGGGCCCCCCTTGGAAGAGCTGGAATGGGGTAAGAGAAATCTTCGCTCCCTCCCCTTAAAGACTGCAATCCAGGACCGCAGGAGGCCTCCAAGAGGGAAGGAATGGGGGAGGGGACATTCGTTCACAGTAACATCAAGGACTCCCGAGGGCCCTTGCAGCCTAGAGGGAAGCCCCCTACCAGGGTGACAGCTTTCACAAGGGGTGACCTTATCAAGCCAACACCCTAGGAGAGCAGAGGGAGAAAACCCCAAGTGCATTCAAGAAAAAGTGCCCCTCCCCCTACCTGCTCAGCACAGCTCCACCCCCTGGGCATTCGGCTGAAAGCAAGGGGCTCAGAATACACGACTCTTAACCCCTGCTCAGTAGCCAAAGGCAGTAACTGCAACCAAATAATGGCAGGGTGCAAAAGAACAGAACTCCTTCTAGCAATATCAAACACTATATTAGATCTCCAGTCCAGACAGAAAATGACAAGTACCCAGAAATCAGTCCTGAGGACACAGAAATATGTAATCTAAATGACAAAGACTTCAAAACACCTATCATCAAAAAACTCAATGAGGTAAAAGATAATGTAGAGACAGAATCCAATGAGTTCAGGAGCTACTTCACAAAAGAGATTGAAACTATAAAGAAGAATCAATCGGAAATATTAGAGATGAAAGACACACTGGAAGAAATAAAATATGGAGTCCATGAACACTCAAGCAGACACCGTAGAGGGACATATCAGCGTAAGTGAAGACAGACATGTTGAAATGCTCCAGATAGAGGAGAGAGAACTAAGACTAAAAATAAATGAAGACAGTCCCCAAGACATATCTGACTCAATGAGGAAATGCAACATAAGAATTATAGGGATTCAAGAGGGAGAAGAAAAGGAGAATGGAGTAGAGAGCTTGGTCAAAGAAATAATAGCAGGGAATTTCCCAAATCTAGAGAAGGAAATCTGTGTGGAAGAGGCTGCAAGATCTCCTAAATACGTCAATATAAAAGGACCTACTGCAAGGCATATAGTAGTGAAACTGGCAAAACAGAATGACAAAGAAAGAATACTAAGGGCAGCAAGGCAGAAGAAAATAACCTACAAAGGAACCCCCATCAGGCTTTCAGCAGATTTCTCTGCAGAAACCTTACAGGCTAGGAGAGACTAGAAGGACATATTCAAATCATTGAAGGACAAAAACTTTCAGCCAAGGGGCCAGCCCCGTGGCTAAGTGGTTAAGTTCGCGTACTCCACTTCTGCAGCCCAGGGTTTCACTGGTTCGGATCCTGGGAGTGGACGTGGCACTACTCATCAGGCCATGCTGAGGTGGCATCCCACATCCCACAACTAGAAGAACCCACAACTAAAAATATATGACTATGTACTGGGGGGATTTGGGGAGAAAAAGAAAAAAAAGAAGATTGGCAACAGTTGTTAGCTCAAGTGCCAATCTTTAAAAAATAAAAAGACTTGCAGCCAGGAATATTCTATCCAGCAAAAATATCCCTCAGATATGATGGAGAAATAGAAACTTTCCCAGGGAAACATAAGCTAAGGGAGCTCTAGCCACGACACACCCCCTACAAGAAATCCTCAAGAAGGGAGAAAGTGGTTACAAAGCATGGGGTGTAAGGAGTTAAATAAGTAGACAAAATCAGAGCAGGATAGCAAATACTCAAGTATAACATTAGAGACAAAGGGAAGGAAAACACCAAAAACAAAGATAATCTTGTCATTTTAACCATAAACTCATAAAACAAGATGGAATAAGATGAGAGAAAAAAAAACTTAGGTGGGGAAGAGGAAAGGGAGTGAATTGGTTCAGTCAAGATGGCAGTGTAAGCAGACTCTGAACTCATCTCCTCTCACGAACACAACCAGGTTGCAACTTTTTGGAAAAATTACCCCAGATTGAAAACTGAAAACTGTATAACAAGAACCCCCACAACAAGAGGTAGTCCTGACTAAGGCAGAAGAGGCAGAAATTCCTGCTGGAGAGGAAAAAAACCACCTTTGGGAGCAGCGGAGCTTCTCAGCTGGCCAAGTGGGAGACACCATAAGGTGCACAGCCCTCCCTGGAGGAGTGAGTTCCGGGGCGGGGGACAATACTGCTATAAGCAACTTTCAGACTCAGCCCAACTAAGAAGTGGGTCTTACTGTCTGGCTTTGCTGGCTATTAACTGCAGCAACGATACCCCCAGAAAAGCTATCAGCCAAAAGCTGAAAAGACCTGGGTCTTAAAGGGCCCATGCACAAACTCACTCACTGCAGCAACCTAAGATCACCAGAGAGAAGGCTGACAGTCCTTTGATGAAACAAAACTCACCTGGTGGGCTCTGGGGGCATCTTGGTGAGAGGAGGGACCTCTCTGGAGACTGAGACATTGGTGGAGGACATTGTTCTAAACTGGTCCAGGTCTGCTGACACAGACCCTGGTGGGCACCGTTGAGGTTCATTGCTTGGCCCGTTAGCCCAGGGCTCTGCCACGCACACTAGAGCACAGATTGAATCCACTTCAGCCAGGGCAGGCAACCCGCCCTAGGGACTGGCCCCACCTAACAGCAAGCCCTCAGGCTACTTTTCAGCCTGCATTGTATGGGTGCCTTGATCCTCTACTGGCAGGCCAGGGTGTCTGCCTCTGTGGGGCAGGGCCTGTGTGAGGACCAGGTGAACTGTGGGGGGCACTGGTGGAGAGGTGGGGGCCTCTGAAGTGCAGCGTCAGGATACGCTCCAGGGGGTTGAGAAGATTGCGTGAACCAGGACTGTGTTGACAGTGTGTGTGGTCTTATGGGGGGGGGGGGGTGAAGAAGCTTATCAGTGGCAGAAGACCTGTGCTTCACAAATATCCATAAAAAGGATCAGCCCCACTTTCCAAAGCCTGAAACAATTGAGTGCTGCTGTGCCTAGGGCCAGCCCCACTCAGCTGCACTCCTAAGAGAACTGACAACAGTGTTGTAGGCCTGAGACCTATGCAACTGTAAACCCCTAAGCCTAGCAACCAGCTACACAGGGTGCCAACCCAATTAAGAGGAAAACTGCAGTAGGAATGTGCGGATAGACCTTGTAGACAATGGTGCTGAGGTTCCCCCAACTGGATTTACAAACAGCTGGCCAGGGAAGGAAAGACTAGGCTCCCTGGGTAACTGCAGTGGGAGCAACCCTGCCACAGCAGAAGGACACAAGTAGCCCACAAAGGGGTCACTCCTGGATCTTGTGGACTGGAGACAACAGGGCAGCACACTGCTGGGCCTCATAAGGCATCTCATACATAAGGCCACTTCTCCAAGATCAGGAGACATAGCTGACTCACCTAATACATAGAAATAAGCACAGAGAAAGAGGCATAATGAGACAAAGGAATATTTTCCAGGCAAGGGAACAGGACAAAACCCCAGAAAAAGGACTAAATGAAACAGAAACAATGACCTACTTGACAAAGTGTTCAAACAAAATATCATGAGGATGCTCATGGATATTGGGAGAAGACTGGATGAACACAGTGAGCTCATCAGCAAAGAACTAGAAGATACAAAAAAAAAATCAGAAATGAAGAATACTGGAAATGAAAAATTCACTAGAGGGACTCAAGAGCAGAGTAGATGATACAGAAGAATGGATCAGCGAGCTAGATGAAAGACTAGAGGAAATCACCCAGGCTGAACAGAAAAAAGAAAAAAGAATTAGAATGCAAACAGTCTAAGGGAACTCTGGGACAATATCAAGTGCACTAACATTTGTATTATAGGTGTCCCAGAAGGAGAAGAGAGACACAAAGGGGCAGAAAATTTATTTGAAGAAATAATAAATGAAAATTTTCCTAACCTAAGGAAGGAAACAGACATCCAAGTAGAGGAAGCACAGAGAGCTCCAAACAAGATAAGCCCAAAGAGACCCACATCAAGACATATTATAATTAAAATGTCCAAAATTAAAGATAAAGAGAGAATCCTAAAAGCAGCAAGAGAAAGGCAACAAGTGACATACAGAGGAAAGCCCATAAGGCTATCAGTGGACTTCTCAGCTAAAACCCTACAGGCGAGAAGAGAATGGCATGACATATTTAAAGTGCTAAAAGGAAAAAACCTGGCCAAGAATACCCTATTCATGAAGGTTGTCATTCAGAATGGAGGGAAAGATAAAGAGCTTCCCAGACAAGCAAAAATTAAAGGAGTTTATCACCAAGAAACTAGTTCTACAAGAAATGCTGAAGGACTTATTTAAGTAGGAAAGTGATGACCACAAATAGGGATAAAAAAATTATCAAACAACAACCACCACCACCACCACCACCAGGCAATAAAATCACTGGCAAAGGTAAAAATATAGTAAAGGTAGCAGATCAACCACCTGTGAAGATAATATGAAGGTTAAAAAACAAAAGTACTAAAATTACCTATTTCAATGATAAGAAGGTAAGGGATAGACACACACAAAACAAGAGATTAAGTATGATTTGAAAAACATAAAATGTGGGAGGAGGGGAGTGAAAAAGTAGAGCTTTTAGAAAGAGGTCAAGCTAAAGAATCTATCAACTCAATATAGACTATTATATACATAGAATATTATGTAGGATCCTCATGGTAATCACAAATCAGAAACCTATAATAAGTAAGCAAATAAGTAAGACAAAAGAAATCAAACATATTACTAAAGAAAGCCATCAAACCACAAGGGAAGAGAGCAAGAGAAAAAGAAAGGAACAGAGAAGAAGTGCTAAAACACCCAGGAACAAAAAAATAACAAAATGGCAATAAATACATACTTATCAATAGCTACTTTATTTATTTATTTTTGAGGAAGATCAGCCCTGAGCTAACTACTGCCAATCCTCCTCTTTTTGCTGAGGAAGCCTGAGCTAACATCCATGCCCATCTTCCTCTACTTTATATATGGGACGCCTACCACAGCATGGCTTGCCAAGCAGTGCCATGTCATCACCTGGGATCCAAACCGGCAAACCCCAGGCCACTGAGAAGCAGAATGTGCGAACTTAACCGCTGTGCAACCGGGTCAGCCCTCAATAGCTACTGTAAATGTCAGTGGACTAAATGCTCCAATCAAAAGGCATAGGGTGGCAAATTGGATAAAAAAAAACAAGACCCATGTATATGCTGCCTACAAGAGACATACTTCACCTAAAGACACTCACAAACTGAAAGTGAAAGGATGGAAAAAGATATTCCATGAAAATGGCAAAGAAAAGAAAGCGGGGGTAGCAATACTTAGACAAAATAGACTTTAAAACAAAATTGTAACAAGAGACAAAGACAGGCACTACATAATGATAAAGGGAGCAATCCAACAAGAAGATATAACACTTGTAAATATCTATGCACCCAACATAGGAGCACCTAAATATCTAAAGCAATTATTAACAGACATAAAAGGAGAAATAGACAATAACACAATAATAGTAGGGGACTTTAACACTCCACTTACACCAATGGATAGATCATCCAAACAGAAGATCAATAAGGAAACCCTGGCCTTAAACAACACATTTGACCAGATGGACTTAGTAGATATATACAGAACATTCCATCCAAAAATCACAGAATACACATTCTTTTCAAATGCACATGGATCATTCTCCAGGACCGATCACATATTAGGCCACAAAACAAGTCTCAATAAATTTAAGAAGATTGAAATAATAGCATGCATCTTTTCTGACCACAAAGTTATGAAACTAGAAATCAACTACAGGAGGAAAACCAGAAAAGCCACAAAAATGTGGAGATTAAAGAAAACGCTACTGAACAATGATTGGGTCAATGAGGAAATCAAAGGAGAAATAAAAAAATTCCTGGAGACAAATGAAAATGAAAATACGACATGCCAAAATCTATGGGATACAGCCAAAGCAGTTCTAAGAGGGAAGTTTATAGCAATTCAGGCCTACTTCAACAAAGAAGAAAAATCCCAAATAAACAATCAGAGCATCTAAAGTACTGGAAAAAGAAGAACAAACAAATCCCAAAGTCAGCAGAAGGAAGTATAAAAATCAGAGCAGAAATAAACGATATAGAGACTAAAAAATAAATAGAAAAAACTAATGAAACCAAGAGCTGGTTCTTTGAAAAGATAAACAAAATTGACAAACCCTTAGCTAGACTCACAAAGAAAAAAAGAGAGGAGGCTCAAATAAATAAAATCAGAAATGAAAGAGGAGAAATTACAATGGACACCTCAGAAATACAAAAGATAATAAGGGAATACTATGAAAAGCTATATGCCAACAAATTGGATAATCTAGAAGAAATAGATAAATTCTTAGAAACATACAACCTTCCAAAACGGGACCAAGAAGAAGTAGAGACTTTGAATAGACCGATCACCAGGAAGGAGATTGAAACAGCAATCAAAAACCTTCCAAAAAATAAAAGTTCAGGACCAGATGGCTTCCCTGGTGAATTCTACCAAACATTCAAAGAAGACTTAATACCTATCCTTCTCAAACTCTTCCAAAAAATTGAAGAGGAGGGGAGGCTTTCTAACTCATTCTACGAAGCCAACAATATCCTGATACCAAAACCAGACAAGGACAACACCAAAAAAGACAATTACAGGCCAATCTCACTGCTGAACATCGATGCAAAAATCCTCAACAAAATACTAGCAAATGGAATACAACAATACATTAAAAAGATCATAAATGATGCAGAGAAGCATTTGACAAGATACAGCATCCATTTAGGATAAAAACTCTAAATAAAATGGGTATAGAAGGAAAACACCTCAACATAATAAAGGCCACATATGACAAACCCACAGCAAATATCATTCTCAACAGAGAAAATCTGAAAGCTATCCCTCTAAGAACAGGAACCAGACAAGGATGCCCACTGTCACCACTCTTATTTAACATAGTATTGGAAGTCCTAGCCAGAGCAATCAGGCAAGAAGGAGAAATAAAAGCGATCCATATTCGAAAAGAAGAAGTGAAACTGTCGCTCTTTGCAGACATGATTTTATATATAGAAAACCCTAAAGAATCCACCAAAAAACTTGTAGAAATAATAAATGAATACAGTCAAGTCACAGGATACAAAATCAACATACAAAAATTGGTTGCATTTCTATACACTAACAACTAAGTCGCAGAAAGAGAAATTAAGAATACAATCCCATTTATAATTGCAACAAAAAGAATAAAATACCTAGGAATAAACTTAACCAAAGAGGTGAAAGATCTGTACACCGAAAACTATAAAACATTGTTGAAAGAAATCGAAGAAGACACAAAGAAATGGAAAGATATTCCATGCTCTTGGATTGGAAAAATTAACACAGCTAAAATGTCCCTGCTTCCTAAAGCAATCTCCAGATTCAACGCAATCCCTATCAAAGTTCCAACATTTTTCACAGAAATAGAAGCAAGAATCCTAAAATTTATATGGAACAACAAAAGACCCCAAAAAAGCCAAAGGATTCCTGAGAAAAAAGAACAAAGCTGGAGGGATCACAGTCCCCGATTTCAAAATATACTACAAAGCCATAGTAACCAAAACAGCATGGTACTGGCACAAAAACAAACACACCGATCAATGGAACAGAATCGAGAGCCCAGAAATAAACCCACACATTTATGGACAGGTAATATTCAACAAGTGAGCCGAGCGCATACAATGGAGAAAGGAGAGTCTCTTCAATAAATGGTGTTGGGAAAAACTGGACAGCCACATGCAAAAGAATGAAAGTAGACCATTACCTTACACCATGCAGAAAAATCAACTCAAAATGGATTAAAGACTTGAATCTAAGACCCAAAACCATGAAGCTTCTAGAAGAAAACACAGGCAGTACACTCTTTGACATCAGTCTTAGCAGTATATTTTCAAGTACCATGTCTGACCGGGCAAGGGAAAGAAAAGAAAAAATGAACAAATGGGACTACATCAAACTAAAAAGCTTCTTTCTGCACAGCAAAGGAAACCGTCAACAAAATGAAAAGACAACCTAACAATTGGGAGAAGATATTTGCAAACCATACATCAGATAAGGGGTTAATATCCAAAATATACAAAGAACTCATACGTCTTAACAACAAAAAACCCAGCAATCTAATTTAAAAAATGGGGAAAAGATCTAAACAGAGACTTCTCCAAAGAAGGTATACGGATGGCCAATAGGCATATGAAAAGATGCTCAACATCATTAGCTATCAGGGAAATGCCAATCAAAACTACAATGAGGTATCATCTCACGCCGATCAGAATGGCTATAATTAACAAGACAGAAAACAACAAGTGTTGGAGAGGATGTGAAGAGAAGACAACCCTCATACACTGTTAGTGAGAGTGCAAACTGGTGTGGCCACTATGGAAAGCAGTATGGAGTATCCTCAGAAAATTAAGAATAGATCTACCATATGATCTAGCTATACCACTGCTTGGTATTTATCCAAATAACTTGAAAACACAAAGGCATAAAGATACTTGCACCCCTATGTTCATTGCAGCATTATACACAATAGCCAAGACTTGGAAGCAACCTAGGTGCCCATCAAGGGGCGAATGGATAAAGAAGATGTGGTATTTATACATGATGGAATACTACTCAGCCGTAAGAAATGATGAAATCTGGCCATTTGTGACAACATGGATGGACCTTGAAGGTATTATGCTGAGTGAAATAAGTCAGAGGGAGAAAGTCAAATACTGTATGATCTCGCTCATAAGTAGAAGGTAAAAACAATGACAAACACACACATATAGCATTGGAGATTGGATTGGTGGTTACCATAAGGGAAGGGGGAGGGCAAAAGAGGCGATTAGGCTCACATGCGAGGGGATGGACTATAATTAGTTTTTTGGCTGGTGAACATGATTTAATCTACACAGAATTTGAAATATATTATGATGTACATCCGAAAGCTATATAATGTTATAATCCAATGTTACTGCAATTAAAACTAACTAAATAAATAAATGAAAAGGAAATTAGAGGCCATCAGAAAAGGGACTGTCTTGTCCACAAGATCTTGAATACAAACCTCAGAATAACCACTAAACAAAAATTAGAACAGAGACACAAATAATAAATAAGGAGAAAATAAAGAAACACAACATAAAAAAGTACGTACCTCAATTGGTAGACCAAAATACACAGGACAAGAAACAAAGGAAATGCAGGAGAACCGGAAAATGCGCAATAAAATGGCACCATTAAGCCCTCATATATGGACAATCACCCTAAACGTAAATGGATTGAATTCTCCAATAAAAAGACACAGAGTGGCAAGATGGATTAAAGAACAGGACCCAACAATATGCTGTCTCCAGGAAACACATCTCAGCTCCAAAGAGAAACACAGGCTCAGAGTAAAGGGATGGAAGATGATACTCCATGCTCATGGCAAACAAAAGAAAGCTGGTGTCACAATACTCCTATCAGACAAAGTAGACATCAAGATAAGACAGGTAAAGAGAGACAAAGAGGGGCAGTATATAATGATCAAAGGGAGATTCCATCAAGAAGAAATAACACTTATAAATATCTATGCACCCAACACAGGAGCACCAAAGTGGATAAAGCAACTATTAACAAACCTAAAAGAAGACATTAATAATAACAGAATAATAGTAGGGGACCTCAACAGTCCACTCACATCAATGGATAGATCATCCAGACAGATAATCAACAAGGAAACAGTGGAATTAAATGAAAAGCTAGACCTGATGGATTTAATAGACATATATAGAACACTTTATCCAAAAACAGCAGAATACACATTCTTCTCAAGTGTGCATGGAACATTCTCAAGAATAGACCAGGGCTGGCCCGGTGGTTCACCGGTTAAGTGCGCACATTCGGCAGCCTGGGGTTTGCTGGTTCGGATCCTAGGTGCGAACATGGCACTGCTTGGCATGCCATGCTGTGTTAGGCGTCCCACATATAAAGTCGAGGAAGATGGGCATGGATGTTAGCCCAGGGCCAGTCTTCCTCAGCGAAAAGAGGAAGATTGGCAGCAGTTAGCTCGGGGCTAATCTTCCTCAAAAAAAAAAATAATAATGGACTATATGTTGTGAATCAAGGCAGGCCTCAATAAATTTAAGACTGAAATAATAACAAGCATCTTTTCTGATCACAATGCTATAAAGGTAGAAATTAATTACAGGAAAAAAGCTACAAAAGGACTAAGATGTGGAGACTAAACAACATGCTATTGAACAACCAATGGATCATTGAAGAAATTAAAGCAGAAATCAAAAAATATCTGGAGACGAATGAAAATGAAAACATACCATACACCTCATATGGGATGTAGTAAAAGCCATATTGAGAGGGAAATTCATCACAGTACAGGCTCACCTTAACAAACAAGAAAAATTCCAAATAAGCAATCTCAAACTACACCTAATTGAATTAGAAAAAGAAGAACAAACAAAGCCCAAAGTCAGCAGAACAAGAGAAATAATAAAAATCAGAGCAGAAATAAATACTATTGAAACAAACAAAAAAAGCAGTAGAAAGGATCAATGAAACAAAGAGCTGGTTCTTTGAGAAGATAAATAAAATTGACAAACCCCTAGCCAGAATTATAAAGAAAAAAAGAGAGAAAGCTCAGATAAATAAAATTAGAAATGAAAGAGGAGAAATAACAACAGATACCACAGAAATAGAACAGATTAAAGAATACTACAAAAGTCTATATGCCAACAAAATGGACAATCTAGTGGAAATGGATAAATTCTTAGACTTACAACCTTCCAAAGCTGAAGCAAGAAGAAATACAGAATCTGAATAGCCCAATCCCAAGTAAAGAGATTGAAACAGTAATCAAAAGCATCCCAAATAAAAGCCCACGACCAGATGGCTTCCCTGGGGAATTCTACCAAACTTTGAAAGAGGATTTAATACCTATCCTTCTCAAGCTATTCCAAATTAGGGAAGGTGGAATGCTTCCTAACACATTCTACAAGGCCAACATCACTCTAATACCAAAGCCTGATAAGGACAACACAAAAAATGAAAACTACAGGCCAATATCGCTGATGAACATACATGCAAAAATCCTCAACAAAGTATTGGCAATGTGAATTTAGCAATACATCAAAAAGATCATACATCATGATCAAGTGGGATTTATTCCAGGGTCACAGGATGGTTTAACATCCCCAAACCAATCATTGTGGTACAACACATTAGCAAAATGAGGAATAAAAACCACAGGATCATCTCAATAGGTGCAGAGAAAGCATTTGATAAGATCTAACAGCCATGTATGATAAGAACTCTTAACAAAATGGAGATAGAAGGAAATTACCTCAACATAATAAAGGCCATATATTACAAACCCACAGCCAATATCATACTCAATGGGGAAAAACTGAATGCCATCCCTCTCAGAACAGGAACAAGACAAGGATGCCCACTCTCACCACTCTTATTCAACATAGTACTGGAGGTTTTGGCCAGAGCAATTAGGCAAGAGAAAGGAACAAAAGGAATCCAAATAGGGAGTGAAGAAGTGAAACTCTCTTTGTTGGCAGACGACATGATCTTATATATAGAAAACCCTGAAGAATCCATCAGAAAACTATTAGAAATAATTAACAACTACAGTAAAGTTGCAGGTTACAAAATCAACGTACAAAAATAAGTAGCATTTCTGTACTCTAATAATGAACTTACACAAATAGCACTCAAGAATACAATTCCATTTACAATTGCAAAAAAATGAATAAAGTACCTAGGAATAAATTTAACTAAGGAGGCAAAGGACTTATACAATGAAAACTATAATACATTATTGAAAGAAATAGGTAATGACATAAAGAGATGGAAAGAGATTCCATGCACATGGATTGGAAGAATAAACATATTTAAAATGTCCGTACTACCCAAAGCAATCTACAGATTCAATGCAATCTCAATCAGAATCTCAATGACATTCTTCACAGAAATAGAGCAAAGAATCCTAAAATTCATATGGGGCAACCAAAGTCCCCGAATTGCTAGTGCAATACTGAGAAAAAAGAACATAGCTGGAAGCATCACAATCCCTGACTTCAAAATGTAGTATAAAGCCATAGTGATCAAAACAGCACAGTACTGGTACAATAACAAGCACACAGATCAGTGGAACAGAACTGAAAGCCCAGAAATAAAACCGCACATCTACAGACAGCTAATCTTCGACAAAGGTGCCAAGAACGTACAATGGAGAAAAGACAGTACCTTCCATAAATGGTGCTGGGAAAACTGGACAGCCAGATGCAAAAGATTGAAAGTAGACCATTATCTCACGTCATACACAAAAATAAACTCAAAATGGATCAAAGACTTGAAGGTAAGTCCTGAAACCATAAAACTCCTGGAAGATAATATAGGTAGTACACTCTTTGACATCGAACTTAAAAGGATCTTTTCAAATACCATGTTTTCTTAGACAAGGGAAACCAAATAAAAAATAAAGTGGGATTTAATCAGACTAAAGAGCTTCTACAAGGCAAAAGAAACTAGGATCAAAACCAAAGACAACCCACCAAGCGGGAGAAAATTTTTGCAAATCATATATCTGATAAGGGGTTAATCTCCATAATATATAAGGAAGTCACACAACTGAACAACAAAAAAACAAACAGCCTCATCCAAAAGTGGGCAGAGGATATGAACACACATTTTTCCAAAGAAGATAGACAGATGGCCAATAAACACATGAAAAGATGTTCAACATCACTAATCATCAGGGAAATGCAAATCAAAACTACACTAAGATACCATCTTATGCCTGTTAAAATGGCTATAATCAGTAAGTCTAAAAATAACAAATGTTGGAGAGGGTGTGGAGAGAAGAGAACCCTCATACACTGCTGCTGGGAATGCAAACTGGTGCAGCCACTTTGGGAAACAGCCAGACTGAGAAAGACAAACATCAAATAATTTCACTCATATGTGGAATATAAACAAGCACATGGGCAAAGAAAACAGTTCAGTGGTTACCAGGGGAAGGGGAGTGGGGGGTGGGCACAGAGGGTGAAGGGGAGCACTTATGTGGTGACAGACAAGAAAAAATGTACAACTGAAATTTCATGATGATGTAGACTATTATGAACTGAAATTATTTAAAAATGAAAAAAAAATTTTAAAAATCTACTCATAGGGGCAAGCCTGTGGCCAAATGGTTAAGTTCACATGCTCCGCTTCAGTGGCCTGGGGTGCACCAGTTCAGATTCTGGGTGTAGACCTACGCAGCACTCATCAAGCCATGCTGTTGTGGCATCCCACATAGAAGAACTAGAATGACCCACAACTAGGATATACAACTATGTTCTGTGGCTTCAGAGAGAGAGAAAAAAAAGATTGGCAACAGATGTTAGCTCAGGGCCAATCTTCCTCAGGGGAAAAAAAAAAAAACTACTCATAGAAAGATACTACTAAGAAAATCAAAAGTCAGCACTCAGACTGGTAGAAAATATTTACAATACATACATATGACAAAGAACTTACACCCAGAATATATATGTAAAAAAAAACTTTTGTAGGTCAATGAAAAAAAAGACAACCCAATTAAGAATAGATATGACACTTGAAGAGCAACTTCACAAAACAAAATTCTCTGGTCAATAATCACAGGGGAAGATGTTCAACATTTTTAGTCACCAGAGAAATGCAAATGAAAACCACAGTAAGACTTTGCTTCACACCCATTAGGATGACAACAATTAAAAAGACTGAAAATTCTAAATGTTGACAGTGATGTAGAACTACTGGACTTTCATTTATTGCTGGTGGCTGTGTAAAATGGTGCAGCCCTTTTGGAAAACTGTTTTGCAGTTTCTTACTTAAAGATAAGCATATACCTACCTTATGACCCAGTGTGGTAGGCAGAACAATATCACCCCCAATGATATCCATATCCTAGTCCCCAGAATCTGTAACTATATTACATTATATGACAAAAGGCACCTTGCAAAAGCGATTAAATTAAAGCCTTTCTAATTGAGAACTTATCCTGCATTATCCAGTGGGCTCAATGTAATCAGAAAAGTCCTTAAAAGTGGAAGGAGTAGGTCAGAGTGATGCACTGTGACAAAGATTCAACCCACTGTTATAGGCTTTGAAGACAGAAGAAAGCAAGCAGCTTCTAGAAGCTGAACAAAGTACAGAAGTGGATTCCCCCTTGCTGTGCACTGGACTGTGTCCCTCAACAGCTCACATGTTGAAGCCCTGACTCCCAATGTGACGATCTTTGGAGATGGGGCCTTTGGGAGGTAATTAGGGTGAGATGAGGTCATAAGAGTGGAGCCCTCATGAGGAGATCGTGTCCCTTAAAGAAGAGACACCAGAGAGCTCTCCCCACCTCCCCTCCCCACCCCCCAGGCCACTGTGAGCACCCAGTGAGAAGGTGGCCATCTGAAAGCCAGGAAGAAAACTCACACCAGAACCTGACTCTGCTGACGTTCTGATCTCAGATGCCAAAACTGAGAAAATAAATTTCTGTCGTTTAAGCCACCTAGTCTATGATATTTTGTTATGGCAGCCCGAGCTGACTAAGGCACCCCTAGCACCTCCAGAAAGGAACACAGCCCTGACAAGACTGTGATTTTAGCCCAGTAAGACCTGTGCCAGACTTCTGACCAACAGGAACTATAAAATAATGAATTTGTGTTTTCTTTAAGCCACTGGTTTGTGGTAATTTGTTTCAGCAGCAACAGAAAATGAATATACCCAGCAATTCCTCTTCTAGATATTTGCCCAAAAGAAATGAAAACAAAAAAAATCTACAAGAATACTTGTACATGAATGTTTATAGTAGCTTTATTCACAATAGTAAAAACCTAGAAATAATCCAACAGGGGGGTGAATAAAAAAATCGTGGTATATTCCTACAATGGAATACTGTTGAACAATTAAAAAGTTATTGAGATATGCAGCAACATATATGAATCTCAAAAACATTATGTTTACTGAGTGACAGAAACCAGCAACAAATGAGTACATAATGTATGATACCATTTATATGGTGTTCAAGAAGGGGAAAAACTAATTTATGGTGCTGGAAATTGGAATGGTGGTTGCCTGTCGGGGCTGGGCACAAGGGGATTTTCTGGAGTGGACAGAGTTTACATTTTGATTAATGTATTGGTTACATAGGAATAAAAATTCATCAAAAAAAAACCTGTTAGAACTGGGGCCAGCCATGTGGTGTAATGGTTAAGTTCAACATGCTCCACTTCAGTGGCCCAGGTTCATGGGTTCAGATTCCAGGCACAGACCTACACCACTCATCAGCCATGCTGTGACAGCAACCCACATATAACATAGAGGAAGACTGGCACCGATGTTAGCTCAGGGCTGATCTTCCTCAGCAAAAACAAACAAACAAAAAAACTGTTAGAACTAACAAATGAATTCAGTTAAGTTGCTGGATACAAAAATCAGCGTATAAAAATTGGTTGCCGTCCTTTACACCAATAGTGACCTATCCAAAAAGGAAATCAAGAAAATAATCCTATTATGATAGCATCAAAATGAATAAAATACTTAGGAATAAATTTAACCAAGGCAGTGAAAGACCTGTACACTGAAAACTATAAAACAGTGATGGAAGAAATCAAAGAAGACACAAAAATGGAAAATATTCCATGTTCATGGATTGGAAAAATTAATCTTGTTGAAATACCCATACTGCCCAAAGTGATATACAGATTTAATGCAATTACTATCGAAATTCCAATGGTATTTTTCACAGAAATAGGAAAAACAGTGCTAAAATTTGTGTGGAAACATAAAAGACCCTGAATGTCCAAAACAATCTTGATAAAGATGAGGAAAGTTGGAGGCATCACACTTCCCTGTTTCAAATTATATTACAAAGCTATAGTAATCAAAACAGCGTGGTAATGGCATAAAAACAGACACACAGACCAATGGAATAGAATTGAGAGCCCAGGAAAAAACCCAAACATGTAGAATCAATGAATTTTTGAAAAGGGTGCCAAGAATACACAAAGGATAGTCTCTTCAATAAATGGTGTTGGGAAAACTGGATATCCACATACAAAAGAATGAAATTGGGCCTACTATTTTACACCATACACAAATATAAATTCAAAATGGATTAGAGACTTAAATGTAAGACCTGAAACTGTAAAACTCCTGGAAGAAAACATAGGGAAAAAGCTCCTTGGCATTGGCAATGATTTTTTGGGTATGACACCAAAAGCTCAGGCAACAAAAGCGAAAATAAATAAGAGGCACAACATCGAATTAAAAAGCTTATGTGCAGTAAAGGGGCACACTTATATGGTATATGACAAATATTAATGTACAACTGAAATTTCACAATGCTATAAGCTATTATGACCACAATTTTAAAAAAAAGTGTTCTGAAGGCAAATAATATCAAAGACAAAAAATAATTTGACTACCAAAAAAAAAAAAGCTTCTGTGCAGCAAAGGAGACAATCAACAAAAATGAGAACATAACCTAAGGAATGGAATAAAATATTTGCAAACTGTATATTGGATAAGGGGTTAAAACTCAAAACATATAAGGAACTCATACAACTCAATAGCAAAAAACCAACCAACCCAATTTAAAAATGGGCCCCTCCAATATGCTAAGCCCATTTTCTCCTTCAGTTCTCAGGAAAATGTATATGGAATGCCTTTTGCCCCTATAATTATAGACACATGAAATATTAAAATAACTTTATGTAGTAATCAAACATAGGATTTTAAGTGTAGGTTTTCTTATGAGTTAATCACAGGTGGGTTGTTTTTTTTTTTTAACGTTAAGAGGTTTAAATGAGATTCCTCTCTCTCCTTACTGAATGTCATTGAACTAATTGCATCTTAATACACAGCCAAAGAAGGAGACAAAAAATTTTTTCAGTTAATCCGGAAATTAGCTTTTTCCTTTGTGTGACCAAAAAAAAAGAAGAGTAAAGGACTGGAATGGACATTTTTCCAAAGAAGACATACAAATGGCCAACAGGTATATGAATGGTGCTCAACATCACTAATCAGGGAAATGCCAATCAAAATTATTAGATATTACCTTACACCTATTAGGATGGAGAATTGTAAAAAAGATATGTGTTGGTGAGGCTATGGAGAAAGAGGAACCCTTGTATACTGTTGGTGGGAATGTAGACTGGTTCAGCCATTATGGAAAAAATTATGGAGGTTCCTCACAAAATTAAGACTACCAATCCCTCTTGTAGGTATATAGCCAGAGGAAATTAAATCACCTCAAAGAGATAGTGGCGTTCCCCTGTTCATTGCAGCATTATTCACAAAAGTCAAGATATGAAAACAACCTAAGTATCCATTAACAGATGAATGGATAAAGAAATGATGGTATTCACACACACACACACACACACACACACACACACACACAAACACAGGACTATTTTTCAGCATTTAAAAAGGGATATCCTGCCATCTGCAACATCATGGATGGACCTGGAGGACATTGTGCTGAATGAAATAAGCCAGACACAGAAAGAAAAATACTGCATGGTCTCACTGCATAGGAGCAGAGAGTATAAGAATGGTGGTTTAGGGGTGAAGAGGTGGGGGAAATGGGGAGATGTTGATCAAAGAGTACAAAGTTGCAGTTATGTAGGATGAATAAGTTGAGAAATCTAATGTACAACATGACTATAGTTAATAACACTGTACTGTATATTGGAAATTTGCTAAGGCATAGATTGCAGGTGATCTGACCACAAAAAAATAAAATGGTAACTATGTGAGGAGATGGATATGTTGGTTAGCTTGACTGCAATAATCATTTTCCTATGTGTATGTATATCAAAACATCATGCTGTATACCTTAAATATATTCAATTTTTATTAAAAATAAATATAATAAAGTCAGAGGTAAATTAAAGAGAAAATTAGCAACCTGCAAAGAAGCAGGAAATGTGTTCAAAAATGAGAAAAATTAATAAATGGAAACTGATCCAAAAGTCTTGCAAATCGTAGACTTGTCAGGCAAACACATTAAACAATTATTATAAACATATCCCATGTATTCAAAAGTTGAGACATGAAAGATCTATCTGTTAAAAATAAAAGAATCAAATTGAACTTCCAAAGATGAAAATTAGTGTATGAAATGAAAAACACTGGATGGTATTAACATCAGATTGCACACTATAAAAGAAAAGATTGGTGGACTTGAAGATACAGCAGTAGAAACTATGGAAAAAAAAAAAACACCAAAATATTTTGCAATGCAAAGTGCATCATGATGTGATGCTATGCAACAACTTCAAATGGCATAATATAGGGTTAAATAGAATCTCTGAAAGATATAAGAGACAGGAGGGGACAGATAAAATATTTGACAAAAGATGTGAAAGCCCTATCTACTGAAAATATAAAATATTGCTGAGAGAAATGAAAGGAAGGGCTAAATAAACTGACGATATACTGTGTTCAGGTTTGTAAAACTCAATATTGTTAAGATGTCAGTTCTCCTCAAATTGACCTAAACATTCAACTATCCCAATCACAATCCAACAGCTGTTTTTGTAAAAGTCGATAAGCTAATTCTAAAATTTCTATGGAAATGCAGAGGACCTAGAATAGCAAAAACAATTTTGAAAAAGAACAAAGTGGGAGGTTTCATACTATCTGATTTCACGTCTTACTATAAAGCTACAGTAATCAAGACATTGTGGTATTGGCATCAAGATAAACGTACGGGTCTAGCAATAGACCCACAAGTGATTTTCAATAAAAGGGCCAAGGCAATTCAATATGGAAAGGATCGTCTTCAACAAATGATGCTTGGACAGTTGGATATCCATGTGCAAAAAGATGAATTTAGACCCCTACTGTACAGAAAAATAACTCAAAATGGATCTAAATGTAAGAGCTAAAACTCTTATAAGAAAACTTAGGAGAAAGTCTTTGTGACATTTGATTAAGCAAAGATTTTTAGCTATGATATGAAAAGCACATATGACAAAAGAAAAAAAATGATAAACTGGACTTCATCCAAATTAAACACTATAGTGCTTCAAAAGACACCATCATAATAATCAAAAGACAAGCCACTAACTGGGAGAAAATACTTGTAAATCATATGTCTAAGAAATGATTTGTATCCAGAATATGTAAACAATTCTTTCAACTCAATTATACAAAGACAACCCAATTAAGATTGGGACAAAATATTTAAATAGACATTTTACCAAAGAAAATATAAAAATGGCTAATAAACACATGAAAAGATACTTGACATCATTAGTCATTAGGGAGCTGGAAGTTAAAACCACATTGAGATACCACTTAACCCCTAACACTGCTATGATAAAAATGTTACCAAGTGGTGAGGATCTGGGGAAATGACTATGTTGCTGATGGGAATGTAAAATGGTATAGCCACTTTGGAAAACAGTTTGGCAGTTTCTTAAAGAGTTAAACATAAATATATCACCTAGCAATCTCATCCCTAGATAACTATCCAAAATAAATGAAAATATATATTCACACAAAGACTTGAAGATGAATGTTCATAGTGGCATTATTCATAATAACCAAAAAGTGGAAATAATCCAAATGTCCATCAGCTAGTCAGTAAATAAAATACGGTATATCCATGAAATAGAATACTATTAAGCTATAAAAAGGAACAAAGTACTGATACATGCTATATAACATGCATAAATCTCCATTATGCTAAGTGATATGAGCCACAAAAGACCACAAATTGTATGCTTACATTTATATTAAGGTAGATGCTACAACATGGATGAACCTTGAAGATATGCAAATGGGCATGAGAAATATTCTTAGGGTCATAGAATTATTCTACAAGCAGATCGTGTTGGTTACAGAACTCTGTAAATTACTAAAATTTGTTGAATTGTATACTTTAAAAAAGTCAATTTATAAGATGTAAATTATACCTCAGTAAAGTCATTTTAAAAAGCCAGTCAGTTTTTCATCAATTGGTGCTGGGAAAACTGGATACTGAGATGCAAAAGAATGAAGTTGGACCCTTACCTTGCACTATATACAAAAATTAACTCAAAATGGATCAAAGACCTAAACATATAAGAGCTGAACTGTAAAGCGCTAAAAGAAAACAGGGGAAAAACTTCATGAAATTGGATGTGGCAATGATTTCTTGGATATGACACCAAAGACACAGGCAACAAAAGAAAAATTAGATAAATTGGACTTGATCAAAATTAAAATCTTTTATGCACCTAAGGACACAATCAACAAAGTAAAAAGACAAAGCACAGAATGGGAGAAAATATTTACAAATCACATGCCTGATAAGGGATTAACATCCAGAATATATAAATAAGTCCTAAAATGCAACAACAAATAACAACCCAACTTAAAAATGGACAAAGGACTTGAATAGACATTTCTCCAAAGATATACAGATGGCCAACAAGCACATGAAAAGATCTTCAACATCACTAATCATTGGGGAAACGCAAATCAAAACCACAATGAGAGACCATTTCACACCCATTAGGACGGCTATTATTAATAAAACAAAACAAAATAGAAAACAGGTGTTGGCAAGGATGTGGAGAAATTGAAACTTTTGTGCATTGTTGGTGAGAATGTAAAATGGTCTAGCCATACAGGAAAACAATGTCAGTGCCTCAAAAAATTAAACATAGAATTACCATATGATCCACCAATTCCACTTCTGGGTATATACACAAAAGAATTGAAAGTAGGGACTCAAATAATATTTGTACACTAATGTTCATAGGATCCTGCATTATTCACAATAGCCAAAAGGTGGAAATCACCCAAATGTCCATTGATGAATGAACTGGTAAACACAATGTAGTATAAAGATACAATGGAATATTATTTAGCCTTGAAAAGGAATGAAATTCTGATATATGCTACACTGTGGATCAATATTTAAGACATTATGCTAAGTGAAATAAGCCAAATACACAATAAAAGTATGATTCCATTTTTTGAGATATCTAGAATAATCAAATTCATAGAGACAGAAAGTAAGATGGTGGTTACTAGATGCTGAGAGTAGGAGAATGGGGAATTAATATTTAATGAATACTGAGTTTTGGTATGGGATGATGAAAAAGTTCCAGAGATGGATAGTGGTGATGTTTACACAACACTGTGGATGTACTGCTCCTGAACTGTACAGTTAAAAAGGGTAAATTTTGTTATGTATATTTCACAATAAAGAGTCAGACTGAAAGAGGAGATATTATTAAATGATGCTGTTGGATAATGTATTTTAATATGCTCAAAAATTGATTTTGAGTTATCAAGAGATTGAGATATGTTTCTGTACTTTATAATTAAGTGAAATTAAGTATTTTAACAGTTACAAGTTTGTTGATCTTTACCATATTTGTAATGATAACGTCTGGAACCACATTCGTTTGTAAAATGCTTTGATGGTAAAATAACCAATTGAGAAGTTCTCAGAGAACTGAACATTTATTATTGATCATGGTGTTAACTGGAAAGATTAACACAGATAAAGTCAAATCTGACAGGAAGAATGTGAATGGTCACCTGCCTAAGGCTTTGAATGCACAAGTACCTATGCTTGTAATTTACCAACGGCATCTCTCCCTAAAAGGTTTGCTTCTTGATTTTTTTTCAGAATGTTCAATGGGATGGTAAAAAACTCAATTCTTTTTTAGAAACCACACACACATAAAACAACAAATTGACCTCTTTCTGTCTATAAAGACACATTGTAATAAAATGAAAAGTACTTTAAAGCCTTTCCACACAGAGCTACTCTGCTTTAATTGGGAAAAGTTTTGGAACGTAAGTATTAAATTGCTACTTTTTTTAATGGAGGGAAAAAAGATGTCAAAACAAAGGGTAAAAATCTGGCTATGGTATTGGGCATACACAAAATTAGCTCACTGACCACTTATCTTTTCAAAGTCAAACAATCTCAGTCAATAATTGTGAGGTCACAACTATAAGGAAACAAGAGAAATGCCTTTTACCACATGTGACAAGATCTGTGTCGTGACAATAAAGTTGATTATGGGGACTAGGACTTGCTTAATGATATTAGCTCCTATTTATATTATGCAAATCACTGCATATTTAATTATGAAAATCACCACATTCTATTTTAAAAATTACTAATAACCTATCTTCACCAAGAAACTCCCTTTGCCACCACACCAATAAAGATTTATTCAGTTTACCAGCTACCCTGTGATAGGTTTGTTCAGGTCACCTAATGTGCCTCTAGAATATAGACCTCCCTAGGCAATCTTCCCCATTTGTTCATTAAGTAAACCCACAGCCTAAGTCCTAGCATACATTTAGGTTGTAATTATGTATCATCTCTATTGCAATAATGCCCTAGTTCTGAAAGTACAACTCTTCAAATGGAAAGAAAGCAATGTATCATGAATGTCAGATGCCTGTATGTGCCAGGCACTGTGGTCGCTATTTCATATACGTTAACTCATACAAGTCAACACCTGTTGTGAGGCAGGTGCTATTAGTCTCACTCTACAAGAGAAAACGTGAGGCTCAGAGAGGTTAAGGTCAAGATCACACATCTAGAAGGTGGTAAGACAAGGTAAGTCTAGCTCCCAAACCCCCATGTTTTTCATACTGTACTTATGCTTCCACTGATATGGGTGACAGTCTCAGGGCTCACTGGCTTTAGGGGGAGTTTTTGCCCCTATACTAAACAGCCCTAGCCAGCCACAGGTTCTTTTAGTCCTTGTGTTTGACACTTTCTTCTGTTATCTCGCCATCAGTTATTCTCATTGCTGTTAGTGTGACTCTCTGGCAGTCTTTTCCCCATACCCACTTTTTTATCATTTGTACTATCTTTAAAAAAAACTCACCAAGCTTGTTAGAACTTTGGATAACAGAGAAAATAGGCTGTGAGGACACTTACTTGAGACCTGACACAACTCTTCTGTGTTCTGATGAGCATTGGAGGGCAGAGTGCTGGCTTGTTTGCGTGTTCTGGGCTATCTCACCTCAACTCTTCACATCACAAACAGAAGGGGTAGGTTTATATATGTGAATAAGGCAAGAAATACGTGTTGGTGGGTGTGCATATAAACAAAAATTGAGATGGAGAAAACATCTTAATTCTTATTTTCCATAGGTCATGGAGAACACTGAGGAAATATCAAAGTGAACCAAATCATTGCTTCTTTGTTACAAAGGCAGAAAATGAAACACCATAAGGTAAAAGATTTAATCTCTCTTTCTTCCCTAAAGACTTAAGTTGTCATACCATGAAACACAGTCTGTTCTGCTGCAAGGTATGTGTGTTTCTGTAATGTATATTATTGACTCATATGCAATTGGTAAATAGGGGAATGATATCAGTCCTATGTGGAAGTTGCATTGGTTCAGACATTTTTCCCAGTAAGCTAATATGTTGAAGCAGTCAGAGGCAAACTTTCTGACAACTAAAGAGGAACTCTTAGCAATATATGAAGAGCCTAAGAAAAAAGATGAAAATCCTTCAAGTGCAAGGAGTGGCACATTTAGTGCCTTCAAAAACCTCCTAACTTTTCGCTATGTTAAGCTGTCTGGGAAGCTGCGAGTACAGGTAGGCTGTGAAGACATTTCATCTGGTGATTAAGAAAAAAGCATTGATTAATGAAGAAGGCTACCTCTAGATCATATGTTTAGTATTGATGAAAATGGTTTCAATTAGAAGTGATTGATTTCAAGGATCTATATCTGAAAGGAAGAAACACAAGCCCAAAAGTTTAAGGCTGCAAAAGATGGACCAACTAATTCTCTGTGCAGATACTAGGGGAAATTTAGGATTATTGTTTTTGTTACTGCTCAGATTACAAAGTTCCAAATCTATTTTCCCCATAAGCCTTTTCTTTTTTAGGGCATGATTTTGCAGAATGTGAGGTTTTCATCTTATTAGGGGCAATATGAAGAATTCATTAGGCTAGAACAATTTCTTCAGACAGATTTTTCCAACTGTGAAGTTACCCTGAAACATAATAGAAAGCGATAATGACCTTCAGGAGGCAGGAAAATAAACAGTTCTGGAGTAGTTTGGAACAATGGGTGTTCCGAACACCAAAGGTCTGGGGCTGGCAAATAGTTGAGGCAGAGGAGCAAGCACTGACTGAATGAATCTAACGGTCCTCCTGTGAACCGTTTCCCCTTTAAGACAATTTCTCCACATCCTCACCAACATTTAGTGTTTTCTTCTCTTTTTTCTTCTTCTTCTCCCCAAAGCCCCCCAGTACATAGTTGTATATTCTAGTTGTAGGTCCTTCTAGTTCTGCTGTGTGGGTCACTGCCTCAGCATGGCTTGATGAGCGGTGCTAGGTCCACGCCCAGGATCCGAACCAGTGAAACCCTGGGCCACTGAAGCAAAGCACATGAACTTAACCACTCAGGCACGGGGCCAGCCGCATTTATTGTTTTCTGTTTGTTTTTTGTTTTTTTGCAATAGCCATCCTAATGGGTGTGAAGTGATATCTCATTGTGGCTTTGATTTGCATTTCTCTAATGATAGTGAGGTTGAACATCTTTTCATGTGCTTATTGGCTATCTGTATGTCTTCTTTGGATACCTGTCTATTCAAGTCTTTGCCTATTTCTTAATTGGGTTGTCCTTTGTTGTTGTTGTATTTTAGGAGCTCTTTATATATTCTAGATGTTAATTCTTTATCAGGTATGTGATTTACAAATATTTTCTCCCATTTAGTGGGTTTTCTTAACTCTGTTGATAGTGTCCTTCCATGCATAAAAGTTTTAAATTTTGATGAAGTCCAATTTGTCTATTTTTTCTTCTTTTGATGCCTGTGACTTTGGTGTCATATCCAAGAAATCATTGCCAAATCTGGTGTCCTGAAGCTTTCCCTGTTTTCTTCTAAGAGTTTGTATAGTTTTAGGTCTCACATTTAGGTCTTTGATCCATTTTGAGTTAATTTTTGTATATGGTATTAGGTAAGAGTCCAATTTCATTCTTTTTTGCATGTTGCCATCCAGTTTTCCCAACACTATTTGTTGAAAAGATGTCCTTTTCTCATTAAATGGTCTTGGCACACTTCCCTAAAATCACCTGACCATATATGTGAGGATTTATTTCTAGATTCTATATTCTGTTGTACTGGTTTATATGTCTGTCTGTATTTCAGTACCACACTATTTTGATTACTGTAGCTTTGCAGTAAATTTTGAAATCTGGAAGTGTGAGCCTTCCAACTTTGGTCTTCTTTTTCAAGACTGTTTTGGCTATTTGGGGTCTCTAGACTTTCCATTGAATTTTAGGATGTATTTTTCTGTTTCTGTAAAAAGATGCCATTGAAATTGTGAAATGGATTACATTGAATCTGTAGATCACTTTGGATAGTACTGACATTGCACCAATATTAAGTCCTCTAATCCATGAACATGGGATGTCTTTCCATTTATCAGTCCCATCTTTAGTTTCTTTCAGCAATGTTTAGTTTTCACTGTACAAGTCTTTCACCTCCTTAAGCTAATTCCTAAGTATTTTATTGTTTTTGATGCTATTGTAAAGAGAATTATCTTAATTTCTGTTCCAGATTGTTCATTATTAGTGTATAGAAAGGCAACTGATTTTGTACATCACTTTTGTATCCTTAAACTTTGCTGAATTTGTTTATCCTAACAGGTTTTTGTGTGTGGGACTATTAGTGTTTTTTACATATAAGATCAAGTACTCTGCTAACAGAGATAATTTTACTTCTTCCTTTCCAATTTCAGTATCTTTTTCTTGACTAATTGCTCTGCCTAGAACTTCCAATACTATGTTGAATAGAAGTAGAAAATCTAGCATCCTTGTCTTATTCCTCCTCTTCGAGGAAAAGCATTCAGTTTTTCTCCATTGAGTCTGATGTTAGCTATGAGATTTTCTTATGTGGCCTTTATTATGTTGAGGTAGTTTCCTTCTATTCCTAGTGCTGTTTTTACCATAAAAGGCTCTTGAGTCCTGTCACATTCTTTTTCTGCATCAATTGATTCATCATGTGGGTTTTTCCCCCTTCGTTCTGTTAATGTAACATATTATATTGATTGATTTTTATCTGTTGAACCATGCTTGCATTGCAGGAATAAATCCACTTGTTCAAAGTTTATAAAACTTTTATTATGCTGTTGAATTCAGTTTGCTAATTTTTTTAGGATTTTTGCATCAATTTTCATCAGGGATATTGGTCTGTAGCTTTTTTTTTTTTCTTTTCTTGTGTTATCGTCTGGCTTTGGTATCAGGGCAATGCTGGCTTTTTGGAATGACTAAGTATTCCCTCCTCTTGAATTTTTTGGAAAACTTTGAGAAGGATTGGTCTTATTTCTTTTTTAAATATTTGGTAGAATTCACTGCTGAAGCTATCAGTTGCAAGGTTTTTCTTTGTTGGGAGGTTTTTGATTACTGATTCAATCTCCTTTCTAGTAATAGGCCTATGTAGATTTTTTTATTTCTTCATGATTCATTCTTGGTAAGGTTTTGTGTTTCTAGGAATATATCCATTTCATCTAGGTTATACAATTTGTTGGCATACAACTGTTCATAATACTGTTATAATCTTTTTTATTTCTATAGAATCATTAGTAACATCCCCACTTTTATATCTGCGTTTTGTAAGTGGAGTCTTCTCTTTTTCCTGGTCTAGCTAAAGGTTTGTCTACCTTGTTAATCTTTTCAAAGAACTAGCTTTTGGTTTGAGATTTTCTATTGCTTTTCTTTCTTCTATTTTGCTTAGCTTAGCTCTCATCTTCCTTCTACTAGCTTTGGGTGGGTTTAGTTCATTCTTCTTTTTCTAGTTCCTTAAGTTAACAGAATGTTGATTTCAGATTTTTTTCCTAAGGTAAGTACTTAAAGTTATAAATTTCTGTCTTAGCACTGCTTTCATCACATTTCCTAAGTTTGGGTATGTTGTGTTTTGCTTAATATACTTTCAGGGTCTGTTACTAGATGTGTAAATGTTTATAACTGTTACATCTTTAATGTATTAAACCTTTTAATATATAATTCCTTCTTTGTCTCTTGTAACCTTTGTGGACTTAAAGTCTATTTTGTCTGAAAATAGGATAGCCACCCCTGCTCTCTTTTGGTTGCTATTTGCATGGAATATCTTAATCTTTTTTACTTTTAACCTATCTGTGTCTTTGGATCTGAAATCAGTCTCTTGTAGACAGCATATAGTTAGGTCATGTTTTTAAATCCACTTCATCAGTCTCTATTGATTGGAGTTTAACCCATTTACATTTAAAGTAATTACTGATAAGGAGGGACTTGTGTCATTTTGCTGTTTGTTTCCTATATGCCTTATAGCTTTTTGTACCTCATTTTCTGCATTAGCGTCTTTTGTGTTTAGTTGATTTTTTTGTAATGAAACATTTTAATTCCATTTAACATCCTAAAGTAACAACACTCTAATTTGAATTTTCACCAGCTTAACGTCAATAGTGTATAAAAACTTTGCTCTTATATAATTCTGTATTTACTTCTTCAGCCATTAATATCACAAAATTACATCTTTAAGAATTGTCTGAAAACATAGACCAATAACTTTTATACATTAGTCTCTTAAATAATGTGGAAAACGAAAAGTCGAGTTACCAATCAAAGTTAGAATACTGGCTTTTATAATCACCTATGTATAACTTTACTGGAGATCTTTATTTCTTCACATGGCTTTGCATTCCGATTGTCCTTTCATTTCAACCTGAAGAACTCCCTTTAGCATTTCTTGCAGGGCAGATCTAGTGGAATCAGTCTCCTTCAGCTTTTGCTTATCTGGTGATGTTTTAATTTCTCCCTTGTTTCTGAAGTTTTTCCAGATGTAAGATTTTTGGTTGAGTTTTTTTCTTTTAGCACTTTGAATATATCAAACCACTGCCTTCTGACTTCCAAGGTTTCTGGAGAGAAATCTGATACAGTAGTCCCCCCTCATCCACAGTTTCAGTTACCCACAGTCAACTACGGTCCAAAAATATTACATGGAAAATTCCAGAAATAAACAATTTCTAAGTTTTAAGTTTTGTGCTGTTCTGAGTGAATAGCATGATGAAATTTCATGCTGTCATGCCCAGGATGTGAATCATCCCTTTGTGTGGCATATCCATGCTGTGAATGTGACCTGCCCTTCAGTCACTTAGTAGCCATCTTGGTTATCAGATCATCTGTCATGGTATCACAGAGCTTGTGTTCAAGTAACTCTTATTTAATAATGGCCCCAAAGCACAAGGGTAGTGATGCTGGCATTTCAGATATGCCAAAGAGAAGCCAGCCATAAAGTGCTTCCTTTAGGGGCTGGTCCTGTGGCTGAGTGGTTAAGTTCACGCACTCCGCTTCAGTGGCCCAGGGTTTCACCTGCTCGGGTCCTGGACGCAGACACGGCACTGCTCATCAGGCCATGCTGAGGCAGCATCCCACATAGCACAACCAGAGGCACTCACAGCTAGAATATACAACTATGTACCGGGGGGGCTTTGGGGAGAAGAATAAAGAAAAAAAAAAAAAGATTGGCAAGAGTTGTTAGCTCAGGAGCCAATCTAAAAATAAAAAAAGTGGTTCCTTTAAGTGAAAAGGTGAAATTTCTCAATAAGGTAAGAAAAAAATCATATGCTGAGGTTGCAAAGACCTACAGTTACTTTTAGTACAGTATATTGTTATAATTGTTCTATTTTATTGTTGTTCATCTCATACTGTGCCTAATTTGTAAAGTAAAAACATAATATATAGGGCTCAGTACTATCTGTGGTGTCAGGCATCCATTGGGGATCTTGGAATGTATCCCCTACAGATAAGGGAAGACTACTGTAATCTATGTAATGAGTCTCTTCATTCTTGCTGCTTTCAAGATTCTCTCTCTTTAGCTTTGGATAGTTTGATTACAATGTGTCTTGATGTGCGTCTTTGACTTCACCCTCTTTGGAATTCACTGAGCTTCTTGATAGGTACATTAATGTCTTGAATCAAATTTGGCAAGCTTCTTGCCGTTATTTCTTCAAATAATCTCTATGCAGCTTTCTCTTCTTTCTGGGACTCCCGTAACATGCTCCCTGTTCAATTTGATGATGTCTTACAAGTCCCTTAGGTTCTGTTTACTATTTTTCTCCTCCTCAGACACAGTAATTTCAACTGTCTGGTCTTCAGGTTTGCTGATGAGTTCTTTTGCCTGCTCAAATCTGCTGTTGAACCCCTCTAGTAAATATTTTATTACTGTACCTTTTTGCTGCAGAATTTGGTTCCTTTTTATATTTCTCTTTGTTGATGTTCTCATTTTATACATCATTTTCCTGATTCCCTTTAGTTCTCTGGGCATATTTCAAAGTCTTTTTCTAAGTCCAATGTGTGGGCTTCCTCAGGGCCACTTTCTGTTCCTTTGAATAGGCCTTGTTTCCACTTCTTTGTATGCTTTGCAATTTTTTTCTTGTCAAAAATTGGGCATTTCACTTTATAATATAGTAATTCTGGCTATAAGATTCTTCCCTATCCCCAGGGTTCACCACTTTTTTTTGATTGCTGAAGGCTGCTGCCCATCTGTTTTGAGACTTTTCCAAACTATTTTTACAAAGTCTGTTCCTTGTTGTGTGATCACTGAAGTCTGTTACTTTTCTCTGATGTCCAGCTGTTTTGACAGAGATTTCCTTGAACACCAGTTCTCCTTGTCTTTGCAGATTAGCTGGGTGCTAGGACACTCCTGCAGTTCTTTAGCTAGGCTTGCTCCAAGCCTAGGGATCAGACCAAGGTGAAAGCTTAAGGTCTTAGATCTTTTCTGAGTATGTGTTTTGCCTGGGCATGCATGTGGCATTCTAAATCCACCCCCATATACAGGTGCTTTTCAATGTCCAATTTCCTAAAAATCTCACCCCTGCTTCTCCTTTGGGCCTTACAGGGTATATCTTATCTCTTGCCCTAGGTGTCTGAGTCTGTAGTTACCTTGCACCTTTACAAGCAGTGCCCACCACTATTCCTGATTTACAAGTTATGCAAAACAAAGATGAGCACCTTGAGTCAGTCTTTCAGGTACCCCCCCCCCCCCCCCCCCACAGAGAACAGAAAAGACATACACAAGAATTTGCAAATAAAGTCTATTCTGCCTCCTCTGGTTTGAGAGGGAACTGAGAACCAAGCTTCTGCCACTTCAAGAATAAGACTGCCACTGCATTGGGGCAAGGAGGAGTAAAAACATCATAAATCTCTCCTACCGTTCTGAAGATGGTTTTTCTTCACTGGGCACTGTCTTGGTTGCTGTAAACCTTTGACTGCTTTCCAGAGCTCCAATAAAGTTGGTTCATCCAGTTGCTGGTTTTCTTTTTTTTTCCTCCAATGTTTCTGTGGGGGAACAAGAGCTTTGGAGAGTCCTAGTCCACCATTTTGCTGGTGTCAACTCAGGTCAGCTGTTGTATTCCTATCTGCAATTCTAGTGTCATGACAAAGCTTTGAACAGAGTATGTTTTAGATACATGTATGGTGATTGAACTTTGGTTAGTCAGACTTGGAAATATTGTGTAAATGTTAAAAAAAAAAAGGTCTCAAAATTCTCATTCTGATAGTTTGCATTTAAAATTAATGAATATATTTTGTTCCAATTTCTTGCAATTACCAATCTTGTCTCTTTTTTTTTTTTAGGAAAACCACCCCTGAGCTAACATCCATGCCCATCCTCCTCTACTTTATATAAGGGATGCCTGCCACAGCATGGCTTGACAAGTGGTGCATAGGTCCGCATCCGGGATTGGAACCAGCAAACCCCAGCCCGCCAAAGCAGAATGTGTGAACTTAACCGCTGTGCCACCAGGCTGGCCCCAATCTTGCCTCTTTTGCTGGCCGTGATGACAGTCACTAGAGAACAATAACTTTTATACAAACTGTTATGAAATGAAAATTCTCCATACACTCTTGGTACCAAAACATTAAATGAAGTTTATTGGTTTCTGCCAATGTTTTCCACTTTATAGTAGCATATATTCTTGTAACCTGTCTCATTGTGGTGTAAGGCAGAAATGAAATATATAAAACAAAAATAATATGTCTTACAAATATTTGACTGTTCTTTAAAATACTAAAATAACTTTCTGATAACATTCTTTCCATAGTATAGATATTAATTTTGTTCATTTAACAAGGATGTTTAATGCTGACTATGTTCTGTTATTTTAGGATTTTCACTAAGCAGACGCACACCCAGTTTCTACAGGTGAAATCAAGTCAGTCATCTAAAAACCTCATAATTTCCAATCAAATTAGAGTCTTCTGTTTCCAGTAAAATGGAATTTATGGTGGTGCTAATCTGAGTTAGACTGTGTCGGCAGAAAACGACAGAAGTTGATTTTTTTTCTTAAAACTTTCTGCACAATGAATAGAGAATTCTCAGATTTGTAGTTTATTTTACATTCTCTGCATGTTCATTGTATTAAGTTGACAATCAAAATCAGTGGCAAAACTTTTCCTATCTGGCCTGTCTTGTCGTACTAGATTGAGAAGTTGGTATGTGTGCCAATATTTAACCAAAGTGGAGAGAAATGTATTAGTGAAGTGACCTACTGGACCCCCCTTCATTAATATAGGTCACAGTAGATTATTAATTATATCAGTGTGCACGGTGTCTATTTCC
Source organism: Equus caballus (assembly GCF_041296265.1). Classification (NCBI taxonomy): domain Eukaryota; kingdom Metazoa; phylum Chordata; class Mammalia; order Perissodactyla; family Equidae; genus Equus; species Equus caballus. Next base: position 129,494,652 of record NC_091684.1, on the reverse strand, counting down.
AGGTCTTAATCCCAAGGCCTACCTTCCCTCCTCTTCCTTAGATTGTTACTTGGCTTATAAAGAGTTTAGTTCTACTTGAATAAAAGGGAATGGAAATAGATTCCTTGACAGCACTTTTACAAAACAAATTGCAGCTGCGCAAAGATTTTGCTTTGAAAGCATATAAAGGAAATCAGTATTTTTAAATGTCTTGATCAAACCATCCTATGAATCTGACTATCACGCAAGAGAAGGCAGTTTAGTGTGAAGACATGAAAGGTACATCTTTACTTCTCTTTGTGCTCACATCAGTTTTTTTGCGTGATCATTTTCCCAGTTTCACGACTGACTACAATGGTTACCATTTCTAGGCACTTCGTATATTTTTAGCTGAAACAGTAATTATTCCCTTAATGCTTGCTTTTGTCTAAGACAAGCCTTTCAAAATTGTAGTAAATTAGTTACTTCATTTTAAATTTGGTTAAACTACTATTCCCCTTCCATGCAACATCAAGGCCTCTGGGAGGCAGGGCAGATGACTTTCATTTTTATCAGTACTACTCATTTCTATTGGGTTAACTTCTCCCCTTTCTATTCTGTACCAAGGTTACAACCTTGTAGCCAAATGAACTTATTGTTCATAACAAACCCCAAAGGCTCAGCTGTAAAAAAGAACCCTATGTTAACTTCAAATATTGTATGAAATGACCCTGCAGCAGGCTCTCCTTTGAGAAGTAATAAAACATTTTATGAGTATTAATTTGAAAAAATAAACTCATTCAATCCTCAGGCTCATTTTGTTCATATTCTCAGTTTTTAAAATCCTTTTTCCTCTAACTATTCAACCAACTCTGGTTAATATCAGGGACAAAGAAAATTTATGAAGTATTTTCCTTATGAGCTATGTAAACATATTCAAGGACTCAAATTTTCAGGTACTGTCTACTTGATAATGGGTACTAATGTCAAATAGAAAAGTTAATAGCTAAATAAAAATGACTAAATATTAACATTCACAGACTAAAAGTTCTATGACAAACTTTTTCTTTGGACTTTCTTCAGGAACTAAGATTTAGGATAACCACAAATACACAAGTATTTTTATCATATATGTAAACAGAGAAAAATCTTTTAAGGTAAAAATTGGGAGAAAAATGATTAAAAATAGAAAAGCAGGAATGTTAATACATGTAATTTCACTTACCTTGCAAGTTTTCTACCCATTTTGTTAGAACCACTGACCTTTACCAAAGTGCCATACATTAGTTATATCATACTGTATTAGGTAGAATATGCTAATATAAAGATATCCTGTAACAAAGACCTGGAAAAAAAAGTGGCTTAGGCAAGATTGATATTAATTTCTGTCTTGTAAAACAATCTGGAGGTAGGCAGTCCAGGCTGGTTATGGTAGTAGCACTTCAACAAAATTACACAGCAACCCAGGATCCTTCCGTGTGGTTCTCTTCCACAGTAGAGCGCTGCCTCTTCTCTAGAGTCCAGGCTGCCTCACTACCAGATCCACTTCCAAGTAACAAGATTGAGAAAGGGCAAAAAAAACAGTCACACCATTTTGAAGGACACATATTTCCGCTCACAGTTCACCAACCAGAACAGTCATACTTTCGAGAGACTGACAAAGGTAGTCTTTGTTCCAGGAGAATGTCTGTGCCTAACTGAAAACCAAAGGTTCTATCACTAGATGAAAAGGAAAGAATGGATACCGCGGGGAAACTGGTCTTCTCTGGACATAGCTCATTTAGATGCTTGCATAATTAGAAATTCAAACTTGAAAATGGTTCTACTGGGAATATGCCAGGATTTACTAGCTGACAAATACCTACTATGCTGGGTTTACTTTTCTAAAGGATTAGTTTACTTCCTTCCTTCACTCACCAAAAGCAATACAATACAAAACACTATCTCCGAATGAGTTCCAAGGTATGTTTTATTGGTATAAAACCAAAATAAGGTGATGTAATTGTCTGGTCTGCCAATTAGCTACCCAGAACTAGGTGAAAATGATTTTCTCTTGTAATTTTTTTACTGACGGAAAAGGAAAAATTTTTTTTATGAAATAATACTGATTCGTCTTGGCAATTTATTTGACTCAGCAACTGCAGAGTACTAAAACAAAAATAGTTAATTTTTATCAAATAAGTAAAAAGTCGGTAATAATTTTGTTACAGCTTCTGAAAAAACTGGTAAAATTATAAAGCAGAGAAAGATTTCTCAAGCCATCTGTGTATTTTTCTCCTTTATTAAGGGAGAAAAAAAAGTCTTCATGATTCTGCCAAAAGATCCTCTAACAATGCAGAAGTAGTCATGGAATGTCTTAAACCTCCATCCTATTGATGAATCTTCTTTCAATCTTCCTATGCAGGAGACTATTTAAAGTCACATTACACAGCAGCTACTGTGCAATAATAATCTGATGCAATATAGCCATGATCAGTTTGCTTGTACCTGATGCAAAAGCTCTCAACTCTAGGCCTGCATTATGATATGTAAAAAAGTTGTCCTCCATCTAATATCTTAAAAACTACCCCCAGTGTAATCATTAGAGCATCAAAGCTACAAAACAGATCCATATAAAGTTATTTTTGTTTAAAATACACATATCCCAAGTTTCCATTTTCTGGAAAAGGCAGAGCCCAAAAGTTACACTGCAAAAGCCACTTTGCAGGTGGCTTTATTTAGTTGACCCAAGATGAATCAGTGCCATTATTGTTGTATAGCTATGAAACAGATCATCATCCTTTACTTCATTACATTTCTTCAATATAAAGTTCCCAGTGACTATGCGATCACAGCCAATTTCTCCATTTCCAAAGAAGCCAAATAAAGGAACACTAGGAAAAAACTTTCTAAATGCATCAGCCTCAACATTCCCCTTGGCTCTGTAATACTGAAAGCCCCTGCCAACGCATGCAAACATGAAGCCAATGGTGTTCTGTTCTGGAATATTGGCTGCTTTGAGGCGCTGCATCGCAGCCTCAGCAGTCTTCTCATCATTGACATCCTCGTTGAGAAGCACTGTGGCGCTCTGAATTCGGTGTCCGCTAAATGACAGTCCAACCACACCTGTGGCATCAATATCCAGAGGGTTCCTAGAAAATTACATGAGAAACGTGGTGATGTATCATGAAACAAAATTTAAATTTTGAAGTGTAAAAGAAAAGAAACACCGTCCTGATTCACTGGTTGGGAGCTGCTGCCTTTAGCAGCTTACAGTTAGTCCAAGGTTTACTCTGCCAGATAACAGGAGTATTAATAAGGTTAAAAATTAAACTATTGAAATTAATACATTTAAAGAATACAGAAGGCAGATCTATAGAGAAGTAAGCAACTATTTTTTCAGTCACAAATAGAAAAGGGCAAATGTAGCCCCGCAAAGATTTCTGAAACCTATCCTGGGTTTTTAGATGGTTGTATAGAGTATCCTTACCTTTCTCACTTCTTCAAAAGAAACCTTACACTTTTATTCATATACACATGATATCTACTAGATGAAGCTTTTTGGCATTATTGACATCTTTGGTATCTTTTTTTACCCTACCTGAGCTGTCAAATTCTAACAGAGGTGTATTAAATATTCAATCATGGAGGGTAATTTTATTAAGAACCTATAACTCCAGAAGTTTTAGCTTTATGTTGTTTGGTCCATAAAGAAATACGTTACATTGCTGTGTCTTCTTTATTGTTTGAGTCTAGAATTGAGCTTAACCTAAAGAAACACGTGTTTTCTTTTTGTATGTATTTGACTGGTATTTTTTAATGAAATATTTTATCCTTACTAAAGAATATATAAATAAAGTGTCAATAAAGTTATAAAGCACAATATAGTGAATACCCACTGGGGAAAAACAAGTTAAGTACCTTACACTTCTATCATGTTTACCAACATCTATGAAATGGGCAAGATTAACGAGAAACCAAGAGTCAAAAAGCTTAAGTGAGGGGCTGGCCCAGTGGCACAGTGGTTAGGTTCACACGCTCCACTTCAGCAGCCCAGAGTTGGCGGGTTTGGATCCTGGGTGTGAACCTACACACACACTGCTCATCAAACCATGCTCTGGCAGGGTCCCACATACAAAATAGAGAGATCTGCAACAGACATCAGCTCAGGGCCAATCTTCCTCAAACAAAAAAAAAGCTTAAGTGACCAAGATAATAAGGCTAGCTAGTGGCAAAACCAGTTTCTAGAGGGCAGAATCCATCTTCTCCAGTCCTCTGCTGCTCCTTTAACGTTATTACATTTCCTCTTTGGTATACAGTTGCAATATGTGTTGTCAATCTCTTGCCTCAACGAATTATGTACCTGTCTTTCTCGGGGGTGGGGGGAACACAGTGGCTAGTATCTGGACACCATTAAATGGAGCACTGATTTACTCAATGGCTTATCTTACCAATGAACAGTATGAAGACCACATTAACATTCATGTGTCATATAAGGGGCAATAATTTTTGAGAGTATATTTCCCATATTAGGTATAAAAAGTAGATGATATATAGACAGCCATGCTAACAGGCTAGCACCTCGGATGTTATGTCTGAGTGAGAGATTGACATTTCAAAGGTAAACTGTATGTTAAATCACCACTGCCCTATCTGTATACAATTTAAAGGTAAAAGCAAAGACACGGAAAATTTTGCAAGGGAAATAACCCACAGATCACTACCAAGAATTAGGTGTATTTATGCATGAAATCCAATGTTTGATATCCTGCTGCTTGGAATTTAATGCACTTGGCTTTCCTCCCTTCTTCCTTGCTGGCAGTCCAGGGACCTTGACTGAGCTATTTGCTTTCCCTGATCCATCGGTCGAGACTACCAGGAGGGAGATTATAACTCGGATGATTTACAGTGCTCTTAAAGATACTGATTTCTAACAGTCTGTCTCCACATCACCACTCCAGGATCCCAATACTAAACACAAATATAGTGAGAAACAAATACTAGTGTTGGCAGGAAGCATTTGGGAGAGAGGGGAGCCTCATTTTCCTGCTTTTGAAAACAGTTTATGTCCACTTAATTAGCTCAAACTCAAAATACTATATACTTTCATTAAAAATGGAAAGGGAGTGGGGCTGGCCCCGTGGCCGAGTGGTTAGGTTCCCACACTCCGCTGCAGCGGCCCAGGGTTTCACCAGTTCGAATCCTGGACGTGGACATGGCACTGCTCATCAGGCCATGCTGAGGCAGCATCCCACATGCCACAAGTAGGAGGACCCACAACCAAGAATACACAACTATGTACCGGGGAGATTTGGGGAGAAAAAGAAAAAATAAAATCTTTAAAAAAAAAAAAAAAAAAGGAAAGGGAGTAATGGCCCCCAAGACACAGAAGATATTTTTTATCTTTGAAAGCAAAAGCCTTAGTAACAAAATCAAAGATGCTCAATTTTTGAGCTTGAAAAAGCCTTTCAATAGATCTAGTACAGAATTTCAAAAAAGTGTTACAAGTAATCCTAGTACACCGGCAAGATGCTCCACAGAAAAAAAGCTTTTGTGACCAAACAGATTTGAGAACTGCCACAGATGGTAATATTATCTCCCTTCTAGAAGACTTCCAAAGCACTAAGCATATCAGAAGCTCTGAGAAGTTTTACCATAAAGATTTGCTGTTTAACCATGCATTTTCTTTAGAGGAGGAAACAGAACTAGAGAAGAAGTAACGCACTGCAGTGACAGAGCACAGAGCTGTCAAGGGAGACAGCAGTAGATATCGCTGAAAATCAATTTTGAGGACCGTATGAGTCCACCTAGGAATAAATTCTTAAGAGACAACATATATAAATTTCATCAACTATGAGCAGAATTATGTTGAGTAAGCCCTCAACCTATGTCTGTTGCAAAATGGAATGAACTGTTAGTTTGGCAATTCTTTAAACATGTTTTTAAGAAACCCAAGGTAACAAAAACCTGAGAACATTTCCCACCATGAACAGAGGAAATCAGACATACTTTTCAGAGGTCAGCGATGCCAGGTTGTCCACCTGGCCTCCAGCCAAGATGACATTCATATCACTGAAAGTGCTTACGACTCGCTGCAGATAATTACTGGCTCCCGCCTTACAGCAATTATAGCCAAATACAAGGACCACACGAAGCTCAGGGTTATCTAAAAGACCTGCAGAGAAATGAAGAGCAACAATTAAAGACAGCCTTAAAATAGAAATCTTTAATTTACTTTTATTATCTACATTTTACAAATGAAACATTACTGCTAATGACTTGCACTCCTAGCTAAGTGCAATTTAGTACTTAAGCTGTCAAGTTTTCCATTTTTTACAAATTTAACACTACTCAAAATCTTTGCTACAATTTTTCCCCATAAAAAAACTAAAGGCTATTTGAAAATAACACAATCAATGTTCAACACAAATAAGGAAGCAGCTATGTAACTGAGCAGCCCCTTGGTGGACCTTGGTGCAAGCCGTCTCCACGCAGCCCACCAACTGGAATGAAAAGGAACACTGGTTCACACAGAATAGAGTAAACAGCAGTGGGAATTTAAAGATCCAGAGAAAATGGAGAGAAAAGGCACTAACCACCTGTACTGACCTGTAGTGAGCTGAATGGTGGGCCCCTCTGACCCCAAATATATCCACGTGAAATCCCTGGAACTGATGAATGTAACCTAATTTGGAAAAAGGGTCTTCATGGATGTAATTAAGGATCTTGAGATAAGATCATCTAGATTATCCAGGTAGCCTCTAAATACTACGACAAGCGTCTTTACAAGAGATATACAGACACACACAGACGGAGGAGGAGGCAGCGTGACCACAGAAGCAGAAACTCAACAGCCACCAGAAGGTGGCAGAGACAGAGCAGAGATTCACCCCTAGATCCTCCAAAGGGAGTGCAGCCCTATCGACACCTTGATTTCAGACTTCTGGCCTCCTGAACTGTGACAGAATAAATGTCTGTTGTTTTAAGATCCCAAGCTCGTGGTAATGGATTAACCATTGGAAACTCATTCCAAAGCAGGAAAATGTTCAATTCTGCAGCATACAGACAAAAAGCAGCTACCATCAAGGGGCAGACTAGCCTAACTGTACTCACGCACTCCTCCACAAGCTCCAGGATTTGCACGTGTGCCTCCGGCACCTTGTTTACAGACTATCAATTTGAAATTTGCTAGTATTACCAACTGGGTGGCTTCGGGACAAGAAAAAAAATACCAACACCTGACCCATGCTCACATTTCCACTGACTCAGCCACATGACTTCCATCTTGACAGACCTAAGGTGAAGGTTAGAAACAAGGCTCACTTAAGGAAACTGGAGTGGGGGTGAAGGACCAATTATTAACACCAAATAATGACTTATCCAGGGAAACTGTCTCTGGTCCATTTCTAATTCCCTACACAGTAAATCACTGATTTGGAGAGTGAAAAGGATGTTAATATACAAATCCAGTACTTTCATGACACCATATACCCTAAACCATTACTAGAGGGTCTTTTTTTTCCCCACACAGACCTGCCTAGCAAATTTTGAGAGAACGTTTTTTCTTTTTTTTTTTTTGAGGAAGATTAGCCCTGAGATAACTGCTGCCAATCCTCCTCTTTTTGCTGAGGAAGACTGGCCCTGAGCTAACATCCGTGCCCATCTTCCTCTACTCTATATGTGAGACGCCTACCACAGCACAGCTTGCCAAGCAGTGCCATGTTTGCACCCGGGATCCGAACTGGTGAACCCCGGGGCCGCGGAAGTGGAATGTGTGAACTTAACTGCTGCACCACTGGGCCGGCCCCTGTTTTCTCTTTTTTAGAATGACTTTTCAGAGTTGCAAGAGGGCTGTGGGATCAACAGTCTAGTCTTATTTTACAAATAAGAGCTGCTAATCCCGGAAAAGTGACTAGCCCAGGACAGTATCATAGCAGACTCTAGATTAAAATCCACATCTCCTGAAGAGTTTTCAGTTTTAGAAACCTAAAAACTTCGAAATCTCTACCTTTCCTACAGTTTTCTAAGCTCTAGACCTTCTTACAATTGTCTACTAAATATTTTCGTTGGAATATCTAAAGGTACCACCCTCAGTGATTTAACAAACACATACCCAGTGCTTTCAACATCTTCCCCCAATGGTACTGTTCTAAAGTGGAACCACACACACTAAAATCTATAGAGAACAAATCCACCTTAGCCCAGGCTGGTTGCCTGACAGAGCAGATGGATCTGTATTTAACCAACAGACACCTGGAGCTTCAGGTGTGTTAAAAGAAGGAAAGTGCAACTCAAACTCCTTGCCAAACAGAGGCCTAAGACACACACCTACGACAACGAGCACCCAGTTCCTTCTCAGATAAATTCTGATACTACCTTCAGCCTTGCCTCAGTTCACCTCAGTGGGGACATAGGACAGATAATAGGACAAGTATCTTAGGTCTTTCAACTTCAAGAAAGCACACGGGCCATATCCCCAGCTCAGCTGCTGCTTGGGCAGACGACTACTCAACCAGCACACCTACGAAAAGGTGCAATCTCCAGTTCATTACTACTTGAAATCCAGCTGTGAGAGCTAATCAGTCAGACTGAGTGCCTAAACAACATGTGGGCCATCCATTCCTTTGGTGGTTCTAAATATTCTTCGATTAAGCAAAGCGCTCAGTAACCAGACCTCATTGGTTTGGACCCTACAACTGCTTTTACTGAGTCATATTTGGGCGATGCCACTGGTGTTCAGAGTGACGTAATCAGAAACAGCTTAAAAAATTCAGTCTATTCACTATAAGGGCACTGCGGATCCACTAGAAGAACTGATCTCAGTTATCAGAAAACAGGGAAGAGCTGTCTTCTCACGCCCTGGAACAGCCACACCTGTGGACCACCTCTAGCAAATGTTGACGGTATGCATTTCACGTACTACCCTCAGCCTGGGCTTTACTATATTCCTCCTACACATGTCTCTCAATTCAGAATTCCTCCACTGATATTGTATGTATCTTTACAAGCTGCCTTAAATTCATTTTCAAGTAAGGCAGAATGTGAATTCATTACAGCTAGGATCAAGCTGGAAGGTTAAAAGGAAAAAAGAAAAAAAATAAAATCTAGACTCCAAGACTAATGTCAGATTCAGGAAAGCCAACTATGAAGAACTATTCCAAAGACAGGCTCAGACTGCTTTAGGTATGCATGCTCAGATTTCTATTCTTTTTAGAGAAGCCACTCTGAAGACAACTGTTGTGACCTATCTGAAAGTGATGTAATCTAAATGAATGTAGAAAACCTACTTCAAAGAAAATGCCTATGTAAGAGACTAACACCATGAACAATTCATGGACAAAAGCTGGGTTCTCCTTTCCCCACCAGCCCTTAGGTTTGAGCACCTCTTCCTTCCCTGTATTTTCACACCTATCTTTTTTACACGAGGGGAGGTAGGTAAGTATGAAGTCAGCACAGTAAGGACGTGGCCTGCGGAGTTAGACCTGGGTCGGAACTCAGGCTCAACCACTTGCAGCTGTGTGACTTTGAGCACGTCAACTTGACTAAAAGTGGGACAGGAGCAAGTTTCAAGGGTGGTTGTGATGATTAAAGAAGATAATGTCATAAAGAAGCATCTAACCCCGGTGCTTGGCACCCAGCAAGGCTCAACAGAGGAGAGAAAACAAAGCACATTCTGGCTAAACTGAGGGCCCTGACCACAATTTAGATTTGTTTAACCAAATAACGGAATGATGAAGCTTAAGGCAACATTTCCCCTTGAATCAAATGAATCCAAAGTGAACATCTAATTTAGAGGGGCAAAAAGAAAGCTTCCATCCCACCCGCAAAACTGGCTGGGGGTCACCTGCGTTGCCCTGAATTTCATGTAACTGTCATGCTTTTTGAGATGCACCTCATCCAAAAATAGCTCTGATGTTGTACAATGAGAAGCTGTGTCACTGTGTATGTGGTAGGGGATTAAAAAAAAGAGAAGATCCACACATTATTCAGCTCCATGAACATGGAGCCTGTGGCACGAGGGCTGAGGGTGAGGGCATGTCGGCCCGGGGCTATATTCCACCACCACTGTGACCTGGGAGCAAGCCCCCACAAGACCTCTCAAAGTTTGACTTTTCTAGGACTCTGCTCTTGTAGCTGAGTGAAGTCCACCAAAAAGGGCAGGAAAGTGTGATAGAATGTCAGCACCACATTCTTGTCACTTAAGAGTTTTTCAAGAGCTGGGCAGCTTCTAAAGCAGAGCGAGTTCCAGCACTTAGGTTTTAGCACCATTTTTCCCTGCCTTGTACCTGATCACTGCCTGTGGCCCCCTCAAGATTCTCTATGAAGTCTCCAGATAATTTAAAAACTTAGTCTTTCAATTTTTTTTGGAATCTGTCTTAACAAATAATTAAAATTCAGTTTTCACCCCTCCCAGTTGGTGGCAGAGTTCAAGAGGAGTCGTCGAAGGACCAAAAAGCAGCAAGCAGAAGGGACCTAACAACGCACAGACTAGATCACAAGATCACCAACATAACAAGAAACATGGCACTTGGGCAGGCACTGTTCTAAGCACTTTACAGAAACTAACTTATTTAATGCCCACAACAGTTACCCATTATGCTGTTCAGCTCCTAGAAAGTCCAGGAGGATTCAATGTCTTCAAAATCCACATTACAACATACAAATTACAACCCCTGTTACAGGACCCAACTCAGACCAGACTAAGTAATAAGCACACCCTCCAGGAAGGGGCCGCCCCAAAGGAAACTGGTGCCTATGGGGCTGTGCAAAAACACAGGCACTTCCACTCCTCTCCTTCCAAGAGCAAATGCATGAGCATTCTTCAGGACTTCCTCTCATGACTCTCAAATGTAAAAGTCAGTGGAAGATCTTTTCTAATGTCAATTTCTACAAATAAAACTGAAACCTAGAAAATCGTGCCCCAAGTGGCCCTGTCATAGGTTTGAGCTTTACCTAGAAGAGTGTCAGAAGGATGTATTTGTATAAGAGGAAGAAAGAATCATAGGTGTGAGGCAAGTGTCTCAAAGGGGAACAAAGCACTGGCTCCGAAGCTCCCGCTCGTCTTCTAAGCAACTGGCAGTCCTGAGGCTGCCTTCTCCAGTCTGTAGCAGGGGAGGGGTCACAGGCCGCCAGACACTGCTTTGATGCTAGAGCCACTTTCCCGGATAATTCAAAGCCTTAAAGAAAGATGTGCAGACCATCCTCAGGGCGGGAGGCTCCTCCCCTCCATTACAGACTGTGCTCTGCTGGGCATGGGGTTCCAAAGGTGCCCAGGGGGAGGCAGGGGGGAAATGCGCCTCAGTTCTAGATTTTCCACGCTACCTTCAGCCTAAGCATCTCTGCTCTATCTGCTTTATTTTTACGTTGGCACCCCATGTAAGATTATATTTACAAATGAACTGTTTAAGAGTCAGAAAATTGCTGAAGAATCTCTTTAATTGAGGAGTCTCAATGGAGTCTTCAACATAAGCACAAGGGAGAGATGTTATGGTATTATAGCAGAATCGACCCTGGACAAGCAACAGAAACTGCTGGGCCACCCCCTACCCTCCCTCCAATTACTGAACTAGTTCCTATTTGCTTCAATTACCGTTAATACCTGATGATTCCCAAATGTGTATCTTTGGTCCAGACCATTCTCCTGAGCTCCAGACTCACATATCCAACTATCTAATCAATGTCCCCAACTCAAATGTCCAACTCAGAACTGATAATCTGACTCTTCCAAGCTGCACCCGCAGTCTATTCCTGACTTCAAGAGATGGTACCGCACAGGTTTCTGGTCAGAAACCTGGATGACATCACTACCACCTCCCTTATTCTCAACACCCAACATTTTAATCAGTCACCACATCCTGTTGATTCCACCTCAAAATCTGTGATTCCACTTGTCACCTCTTCTTGCCTTAACCTCTACAACAGCCTCCTGTTTTTCCTGCATCCACTCTTGTATTCCTCCAAACCCATCAACATACCGCAGCCAGAGGGGTATTTTCAGAAGACCTGATTATGCCACTTTTTTGTTTAGAATCCTGGCTTCCTGCTGCCCTTAAATATGTAAGATTCCTTAGTATGTCCTACGAGGCACGATCTGGCCCCAACCTGCTTCTCCAGCTTCATGGGACATCACACTCCCCGCTCCTCGACACAGTGGAATTCTCTAGGCTTCACAAATGAGCATGTGAATCCACAACACTCAAATCTTGAAGGTGAGTAATCAGGCCCTTCTTTTTCCTGTCCTTCAATCTCTTGGCCACCTCACTCTATTTTTGTCAGTAACTTGGAGAGACGGTAAAGACCTCCTATAATACTCCTCCCTTCTCCACATCCGAGGGACCTTGCCCCGTGGTTATGTTTTCTAGCATCTCTGTGCTTCTCCTGGTAACTCTTAGCACATCTGCGAGACTTAATTCAAAGTCAGCCCATCCTGCTGGATGGGGAGCTCCAGGAGGCAGGAACAGAGTCCTCTCCAACAACACGTCGCTAGAGCCCCATCCAGGGACCAGCCTATGGCATGTACGCAGTTTCTGAACAAACCAACACTGGCTTTTTAAGAAACTTTGCTGAGGTATTTTTGCCTTCACTCCTTAGAAATTAAGTGCTGGCCTATCCATTTTTGTTTTTCATTCCAGAGACTATTTTTAACACAGGATACCAAAAAGACCTTAGAACAACATATGCCTCATTTAAAAAATGCACCATTTTGGTAATAACAAAGTGTGTGTATGTGTATAAAATTATATGTGCTATAATGCTGGGTCAGATCATGACACTTCCTATATACAACGTTTAGAAAACTATAATTATCAAACACAAGGTCCCTATCTTCAGAGGTACTGCCAGTTTCATAGGAGAACTAAGCTGCTGTGTTTGCTTACTGTGGGCTTTCACATATGATCTTCCAGTCACTGTGACTTAGCGCTCTAAGACAGGGGAAGACAAACCACAGTCCACGGGCCAGATCCAGCGCCCTACTTTTGTAAATAAAGTTTTATCAGAACACAGCTGAGGGTTTATGTATTGTCTACAGCTGCTTTGCACTCCAATGACAGGGCTGAACAGATGCAACTGAGACTGTATGGCTGGCAAAACTTAAAATATTTACTATCTGGCCCCAGAAAAAGTTTGCTGACCCCTGAGGAATATTACCACAAATAGGGTGATTTCCAATGTTACAGAACATAGAGAAAAGTTGCTCCGGATATTTGTTTGGGGAATACAGGCTGGGATTCTTGTGTAGAAGGCACGTTCCATACCATAGCCTCCAACCACTCACTCCTCGCCTGCCTAAAATTCCTCCATCTTCTTGAGCACATAAAAGACAAGGGTCCAAATTTAGAAATACAGAAAATCAGGACACAAAATAGCATGTGAAAGAACAGAGATTGTCATCTCAATCTAGGCGAAGCTTCAACGTCCAGAAGGCCATGAACAGGATGGAAATGGAATAAGCCAAAACTGTGGACAGCAAACAGCTCAGGAAAGGACACCAATAAGAACACTTCACAGAGCAGAATAAACATGGGGCTGTTTTTCCTTTTAGTTTTCTAATTCCTATACTTAGCTCTGTAATGCAAACAAGGTCTAACAAATCTAATAAATATTTTATCACAGAATGGATGGTTTCTTCTGCTCAACATTTGGTTTTTTTTCTTGTAAACTGACAAAACTAGGCATCTACCTTCAGTCAGGGCCTCAGTCACTGATTCCCAAGGAGCTACAGGACAGAGGAGAGAGGACGCCCAAGAGGCACCAGACTCACTTCCAGATAAGAAAGACAGCACAGAGGTTTGGCCATATGACCTTCAGCAAAAGTACTGAATCAAAGGCCAAACAAGCTTCTCGAATGGAGTTTGATTTTTCCCAATCCTGTTCCTCCTGTCTCAGCATTCCAACTATTTCTGTCCTCAGCTCAAAACTCAGAGTTATCACTGAGTCCTCAGTCTCCCTTCTCTTTCACATCTAGTCATTTGCTAATTTTCTCCAATCAGTTCCCCACTCTTCACACCCTGGTATTATTTCTTGCCTAGACTCTTACAGGGAGCTCCTAACTGGTCTCGCTGCTTCCAGTATCTCCCCACTATGGAGGGTCACATTCGCTACTACCCAAATGACATCTCTGAAGAGCCTGTCATTTACTGACTACACTCGAGCCTTGCCCCACTGCAGCCACCCTTTGTTCCCATGATCCCCTTCACAGACCCTTTGGTTGCAAAACTTAACTCTTTACTATTTCCCCTACTGATCACCTGGCCCTGCGCCTGTTTTTCTGCTAATCCTTCAGCCCATCCTGTTACTCATCCTTATCTCGCATATACTTCTCATCCTTCAAAGCCACAAATGCAACTTGCTCCATGAAGGCGCCTTGCTCCGCCTTGCTCCTCCTCGTTCTCCCTGTGGCCAGCAGAACCCCTACAGCAATTTACCCATACCTCTCTTAGGGCACATCTCACTTTCTCACTTGGGTTAAAATTACATATGTATCTGTCACACCCGTGCTGGAATGTCACTGAGACAAAATCTGCATGCAATTAATTTTTCTTACCCTATGGGACCTTTTAATAAGATGAATGAAATTAATGTATAATTTCTGTATCATGAACCCAATGAACATAGCCATCCTCTTGTCAGCATCAATTCATATCTCCTCCTCTTCCTTCTTTGCTGCTGGAATCCTTTCCAGAATCTTTTCCAGAATCTTTAGTTAGCTGCCCTGGACTGGCTTTCTCCAAAGCCTTCAATGGCAGTTGACACTTTTACAGACAGACTGCAAGGCAATGTGCAAATGGCTCTCAAACTAACATCTCTGGCCTCAACTCCTCCTTGAGTTTCAGATCTGCTATTTTCTAACCAATTGACCAATTCTAAAAGAGAGCTATCCAGTTTGCTGAACTTTCTTTTAGCTCCAGCTAGCCTTCCACCATCACATCTCATTATGATATAACAAAGTCACTCTGGCTTGGCTACACAGCCACATTTTCTCCTAAAATTTTTTTTGCCTTTACACTTAACACTGGGTCAGTTTAAAAGGCATCATCTGAAGTTTTCCTTAGAGGAAGTGTAGCATCCTTGATTTGGGGCAGCTTTAACAAGACAGCTAACTCTGGTTTTCTGTTTGTGTACTCTGAACTCAGAGCCTTAGCTCTCTACTTCCATCAGAGTTTAGCTTCCTCATCAACAATATACCTTGGTAAGTTCTCCCTGGCATACCTATGGTGAAGATTAGAAATAGCACATAGCACAGTACCCTGCTTAGAAGGTCTCAGCAAATGTTAGCCATCATTAACTGTCACCATCAGCAAAGGCATGTGCATGCTCCTCTGGTGTGCTACTGCTGAGTGGGATAAGAACACCCAAGACCTTCACTGCCTTTCCACTGAATGTCCTTCCTGAGCTACATATCAACCCTCCCTCAGTCTATTCCTCCACAGACCACAAGGCCACGCTGCAGAGAGATCAGCCCAGTGAGCCACTGTGAAGCCTGCCTAAGGTACAGAGGCCAGCATTAGCCATCTGCCTACCATCTACTGAGGAAGGTACTTTGCTAAGTGCTTTACATAAGCCATTTCATGTAATGCTCACAACTCTGTAAGTTAGTTATTTCTACTTTATAGATGAGAAAACATGCTCAGAAAAGGAACTTGTCCTAAACTACAAAGTTAGAAAGCAGCAGAACTAGGGCAGCTACAAGCCTGCATTCGTAATAGCCACACTTCCTGCCTCGCACGACAGACTGACTGTGAAACCTGCCATGCTCTACCTGTACCTGCCCACGCTCTTCCACATCATCAAGAGGCCTGCTGCTCGTGGCTGCCAGTTTTTGCCACCAATGCCTACTCCTGCTCTGTGCTTTCCCTCCCATCTCACTCTTTTATTGCATTATAAGGAGCAGATGTATACGCCAGTTTCAACCTGTATACTCCTTTTTTTCCCTCTAATCAGTAAACCAATCACAAATTTTCCCTTTTCTGCTATAGCATTTTTTATTCCCGATGAGTTCACTTTATCTCTACAGGTTGGCTGATCTATGCAAAAACAAGAGGTCACCACTGAATATTTTTTATGCCAACAGTGACTTTTTTCATGAGTTAACCCCAATTAGTTCAATTGCAGATGTAGATAAAGATAGACTGCTGTGAGTAACTAGTTTGTTGCTTACCGTATTAAATTAAGCTTTCTTATCAGAGCTTAGAAACTAAGCCAACCTCTCATGACCTGTCTACTCTAGCCAAGCTGCTTCTTTCTGGCATGTCCTAGTAAACCTTTAATAGACTTTTAATATACTCTGCTTTAATTTATACCATTCCTAGAACTTATCACCAAGTTCACTATACTCATTCCCATCTTTCAAATTAGTCAACATATAACTAACCTGTATCTTCTAAAAAAATTGTTTTATAATAAATGCTTATCGCTGATGTAAAAAGGAAATAAAAGCTTTAAAAAACTTTTCAGCTTCAAAAAACAAAAATAGGGAAAAATGATAAGAAAACATTCGAAGAAGTGATTCAAAATTAAGAATTAAACACAAATGACTTTATTGTCAACAGAATAGTCAAGGAAAAATATTCTTCTCTGGTTCTCTCAAGCTTTGATGTAAGTAAAATAATTTATAAAGTAAATCAATTCTACCAAAAATGTACCACACTAGCTTCTGTTAATCACTAGTTTGAATTCATCCACATCTCCAGTAACATGTGTACTTAATTCAGACTCTCAAAGGAACAAACAAAATCAATCAACAAGATGGGCAATTAATGGTAAACAACAGTAACTTACCTACTTCAGTGAGTTGATGTCTTTCTAATGTTAAATTCTTTGGATCCTTAATAAAATGAAAAGGTTGTATTTTCACTCCTTCAATTTGAGGGAATAACAGAGCAAAACCAGATTCTCCAATTTCAATTTCCTGAGGTCGATTGCTACATGATCCCATTGGAGTCACTAGAAAAACAGTTTAACAGTTTCATAAACAGATTCGATAAAAACTGAAGTTTCATTTGGTAACACTGTACATTAGACAGTACCACCTAGATAACTACAGTTTGGGTTACTAAGATAATCAACAAGCTAACAGACCATTATCTGAGTGAAAGTTTTTCAGCTTTGAAATTTCTATGAGTATAGTATCATGATGTCTGACATTTACTTTCAAATGGTTCAGAAAGAAACATTTTTATAAACAAAGACAGAAAAGGCAAATGTTGCATAATTTTTTAAATTGGTGAATCTAGATGAAGGGTGTAAGAGGGTTGACTGTACTATTCTATCATTCTTTTAACTATTCTGTAAGTTTGAAGATCTTCTAAATAAAAAGTTGGGGGGGTAATGATGTCAGCATCATGGCAGAGTGAACTGTTCCCACAGCCTCTCCCCACTAAGATACAATCAAAAGGACATTCATTAGCCAACAGAGGACACCCACAAAACATAACAGGATGTCTAAGAGATCCAGGCAGCCATAAGTCTGAAGGTGGGGATGCTGGATCCCCAGGAAGCAGTGGAAGTAAGTAAGCGGATCTCCTCCCCATCCCCAGCAGGAGCGATCTGCAGTGCAGGACCTCACACAGCTGCCGGTGCACAACCCTGGGAGGAGACGGAGTAGCAAGCAGGCCTCCACATGAACGCTTTCAGAGTGTTCTCAGAGTTGCATCCCAGCCCAAGGGAATGCTCCATTCCAAGGTGGCTAGGTCACCACATGTGTGCTCCTACCAAGCCCAGCAGCCCAGGTGGGCCACCACTGAGTGCAGAGCATGTGTGAACATGTGAAAAAAAGCACTGGTCTCCTCCCCCTCCACCTAGCGCAT
Source organism: Equus caballus (assembly GCF_041296265.1). Classification (NCBI taxonomy): domain Eukaryota; kingdom Metazoa; phylum Chordata; class Mammalia; order Perissodactyla; family Equidae; genus Equus; species Equus caballus. Next base: position 129,476,908 of record NC_091684.1, on the reverse strand, counting down.
CAGCTCAGCCAGTCGTTTGGGGCAGCAGACCCGCACCAGAGCATCTGCAGCAGCTGTGTGTGGGACCCACCAAGCAGTAGTAGCCAGCAAACACAGACAAGCCCTACCAGCACAGCTTCCAGTGGACACGGTAGTTTCAGAAAACACAGCTCCTGCCCGCCCTCCCCCACCCCCGCAAAGTGGTGGCAGGCAGAATCTACAACCAGACACTACCACTATGCACCAGCAAAAGTCCACTCCATCAGACCCCATGAAGAAATACATCAAAACTCCAGATCATAAGGAAAATGAGAGAAACCAATCCTGATGACACAGAAATTTACAATCTAAATGACAGAGAATTCAAAATAGTTACCATAAAGAAACTCAACAAATTACAAGAAAACTCAGAAAAACAGTTCAATGAACTCAGGAATAAAATTATTGAGCACAAGGAGTTCTTCACAAAAGAGAATGAAACTCTAAAAAAGCCAAACAGAAATGCTGGAGATGAAGAACACAATGAGTAAGATAAAAAGCAATCTAGGATCCTTAAAAACCAGAGTCGACATTATGGATGACAGAATTAGTAATTTAGAGGACAGAAATATAGAAATGCTTCAGGTGGAGGAGGGGAGAGAACCTAAGATGAAAAAAAAATTAAGAAATTCTCAGAAAAGTATCCAACTCAATTAGGAAATGCAACGTAAAGATTATAGGTATTCCAGAGCAAGAAGAGTGGGAGAAAGGAACAGAGAACTTGTTCAAAAAAATAATAGCTGAGAATGTCTGAGGAAGGAACTGGAATTATAAGTAAATGAAGCTAACAGAACTCCCACCTACATCAACGCAAAAAGACCTTCTCCAAGGCATATAGTAGTAAAACCGGCAAAAGTCAATGACAGAAAAAATACTAAGGGTAGCAAGGCAGAAGAAAATAACATACAAAGAAACCCCTATCAGGCTTTCAGTGGATTTATCAGCAGAAAACTTACAGGCTAGGAGAGACTGGAATGATATATTAAAAATACTGAAGAACAAAAACTTTCAGCCAAGAATACTCTATCCAGTGAAAATATCCTTCAGATATGATGGAGAAATAAAAAACTTTCCCCGATAAACAAAAGCTGAGGGAGTTCATCACCACAAGACTACTCCCCACCCCCAAGAGATGATCAAGAAGGCCCTCATACTTGAAACTAAAAGGAAAGGGTTTACAAAGCTTTGAGCAAGGAGATAAATAGACAGACAAAACCAGAAAGCTGCAGCTCTCTATCAGAAGACTTAGTTATAACATTAAAGATAAAGGGAAGGGGGCCAGCCACAAGGCCGAGTGATTAAGTTCATGTGCTCCACTTTGGCGGCTCAGGGTTTCACTGGTTTGGATCCTGGATGCAGACATAGCACCGCTCATCAGGCTGTGTTGAGGCGGTGTCCCACATAGCGCAACCAGAGGCACTCACAACTAGAATACACAACTATAAACTGGGGGGCTTTGGGGAGAAGAAGAAGGAAAAAAGAAAACAAGACTGGCAACCGTCGTTAGCTCAGGTGCCAATCTATGCAAAAAAAAAAGATAAAGGGAAGGAAAGCATCACAAATAACTATAAAACAGGGGTCTGGCACCTTGGCATAGTGGTTAAGTTTGGCACACTCCGCTTTGGCAACCCACACCGTCAGGGAAACCCACATATAAAAAGTGGAGGAAGACTGGCACAGATGTTAGCTCAGGGCTAATCTACCTCAGCAAAAAAAAACAAAACAAAACTATAAACACTTCATTTTAATCACAAACTCACAACACAAAACTGAATAATTTGTGACAACAATAATTTAGACAGGGAGGAGGAAAGAGATGGAACCTGATTAGGCTAATGGTAATAAGAGACTATCAGAAAACAGAGTATCTCATCTATAAGATCTGTTATACAAACCTCATGGTAACCACTACAAAAAATCAGAAGAGAGACACAAATGATAAAGAGAAAACTGACCAAACCATCACAGAAAATCACCAAACTGAAATGGCAGTCAGAGATACACAGGAGGGGCTGGCCTGGTGGCACAGTGGTTAACTGTGCACACTCCACTTGTGCAGCCTACGGTTCGCAGGTTCAGATCCTGGGTGTAGACCTACCACTGCACGTCAGGCCATGCTGTGGCAGCATCACACATAAAATAGAGTAAGACTGGCAGAGATGTTAGCTCAGCGACAATCTTCCTCAAGCAAAAAAGAGGAAGATTGGCAACAGATGTTAGCTCAGGACCAATCTTCTTCAAAAAAAAAACCCCCAAAAAACAAAAAACCAGGGCCAGCCTGCTGGCCAAGTAGTTAAGTTTGCACACTCCGCTTCACCGGCCGAGGGTTCCACTGGTTCAGATCCCAGGCGTGGACATGGCACCACTCATCAGGCCATGCTCAGGCAACATCACACACAGCACAGCCAGAGGAACTCAACAAGAATATACAACTATGTACTGGGGGGTTTTGGGAAGAAGAAGGAAAAAAAGAAAAAGAAATACAGAGGAAGAGAAACAAGGGAAATAGACAACAACCAGAAAACAAGAGATAAAATGGCAGCCCTCATATACCAATAATCCCTCTAAATTTAAGTGGAATTCTCCAATCAAAAGACAGAGTGACTGAATGGATTAAAAAACAAGACCCAACAGTATGCTGCCTCCAGGAAACACATCTCAGCTCTAAAGACAAACACAGGCTCAGAGCGAAGGGATGGAAGATGATACTCCAAGCTAATGGCAAACAAAAGAAAGCAGGTGTTGCCATACTTAGACAAAGCAGACTTCAAGATAAAAAAGGCAATGAGAGACAAAGAGGGACAGTATAAAATGATAAAAGGGACACTCCACCAACAGGACATGACACTTATGAATATATATGCACCAACACAGGAGCACCAAAGTACATAAACTATTAACAAACCTAAAGGAAGAAATTAACAGCAACACAATAATAGTAGGAGACCTAAACATCCCACTTACATCAATGGATAGATCATCCAGACAGAAAGTCAGCAAGGAAATAACGGAATTAGACGAAAAACTAGACCAGATGGATTTAACAGAGATATATAGAACACTCCATCCAAAAACAACGGAACACATTCTTCTCAAATGCACACGGAGCATTCTCAAAGACAGACCATATGTTAGGAAACAAGGCAAGCCTCAACAAATTTAAGAAGACTGAAATCATATCAAGCATCTTTTCTGACCATAATGCTATGAAACTAGAAATCAACTACAAGAAAAGAGCTGGGAAGGTCACAAATATGTAAAGACTAAACAGCATGCTAATGAACAACTACTGGATCAGTGAAGAAATCAAAGGAGAAATCAAAGATATCTAGACAAATGAAAATGAAAATACATCATACCAATTTTTATGGGATGCAGCAAAAGCATTTCTAAGAGGGAAATTCATAGCAATACAGGCACACCTTAACAAACAAGAAAAATCTCAAATAAATAATCTTAAACTACACCTAAGAGAACTAGAAAAAGAAGAACAAATGAAGCCCAAAGTGAGCAGAAGGAGGGAAATACCAAAAATTAGAGCAGAAATAAATGAAATCAAAACCAAAAAAACAGTAGAAAGGATCAATGAAACTAAGACCTGGTTCTTTGAGAGGGTAAACAAAATTGACAAACCCTTAGCCAGACTCACTAAGAAAAAAAGAGAGAAGGCTCAAACAAATAAAATTAGAAATAAAAGAGGAGAAATTACACTGGATACCACAGAAATACACAGGATTATAAGAGAATACTATGAAAAACTATATACCAACAAATTGGAGAACCTGAAGAATTGGATAAATTCTTAGACTCATACAACCTTCCAAAACTGAATCAAGAAGCAGCAGAGAATCTGAATAGACCAATCACAAGTAAAGAGACTGAAGCAGTAATAAAAACCTCCCAAAAAATAAAAATCCAGGACCAGATGGCTTCTCTGGAGAATTCTACCAAACATGCAACAAAGATTTAATACTTATCTTTCTCAAACTATTCCATAAAATTGAAAAAGAATGCTTCCTAACTCATTCTACGAGGCCAACATCATCCTGATACCACATCCAGACAAGGACGACACAAAGAAGGAAAATTATAGGCCAATACTGCTGATGAATATAGATGCAAAAATCCTCAACAAAATATCGGTGACCTGAACACAGCAATACATTAAAAGGACCATACACCATGATCAAGTGGAATTTATACCAGGGACCCAGGGATGGTTCAACATCTGCAAATCAATCAGTGTGATACACCACATTAACAAAATGAGGAATAAAAATCACACACGATCATCTCAATAGATACAGAGAAAACATCTGACAAGATCCAACATCCATTTATGATAAAAATCTCTCAATAAAATGGGTATAAAAGGAAAGTACCTCAACATAATAAAGGACATATATGACAAACCTTATACAGTCAACATCATACTCAATGAGGAAAAATTGAAAGCCATCCCTCTGAGAATAGGAACAAGACAAGGATGGCCACTCTCACCACTCTTATTCAACATAGTACTGGAGGTTTTGGCCAGAGCAATTAGGCAAGAAAAAGAAATAAAAGGGTATCCAAATTGAAAAGGAAGAAGTGCAACTCTTGCTGTTTGCAGATGACATGATTCTAGACATAGAGAACCCTAAAAAATCCATTAGAAAACTACTAGAAATAATCAACAACTACAGCACAGTGTCAGAGTACAAAATCAACTTAGAAAAATCATTTGCACTTCTATACTCTAACAACAAACTAGAAGAAAGAGAAGTCAAGAATACAATCTCATTTACAATTGCAACAAAAAGAATAAAGTATCTAGGAATAAATTTAACCAAGGACATGAAACTTACACACTGAAAACTACAAGACATTATTGAAAGAAATCTATGACAACATAAAGAAATGGAAAGATATTTCATGCACATGGATTGGAAGAATAAACATAGTTAAAATGTCCATACTACCCAAAGCAATCTACAGATTCAATGCAATCCCAATCAGAATGCCAATGACATTCTTTACAGAAATAGAACAAAGAATCCTAAAATTCACATGGGGCAACAAAAGACCCCAAATTGCTAAAACAATCCTGAGAAACAAGAACAAAGCTGGTGCATCACAATCCCTGACTTCAAAACATACTACAAAGCTACAATAATCAAAACAGCATGGCACTGGTACAAAAACAGGTGCACAGATCAATGGAACAGAATTGAAAGCCCAGAAAGAAAACCACCCATCTATAGACAGCTAATCTTCGACAAAGGAGCCGAGGGCATACAATGGAGAAAAGAAAGTCTCTTCAACAAATAGTGCTGGGAAAACTGGACAGCCACATGCCAAAGAATGAAAATTGACCATTCTTTTTTCACCACTCCCAAAAATAAACTCAAGGTGGATCAAAGACCTAAAGCTAAGACCTTAGACCATAAGGCTTCTAGAAGAAAATATAGGCAGTACACTCTTTGACATCAGTATTAAAGGGATCTTTTCAGACACCATGTCTTCTCAGACAAGGGAAACAATAGAAAGAATAAACAAATGGGACTTCATCATTAAAGAGCTTCTTCAAGGCAAGGGAAAACAGGATTGAAACAAAAAAAAAACCACTAATTGGGAAAAAATATTTGCAAGTCATATATCTGACAAAGGATTAATCTCCGTAATATATAAAGAACTCACACAGCTCAACAACAAAAAATCAAACAACCCAATCAAAAAATGGGCAGGAGACATGAACAGACATTTCTCCAAAGATATATGGACGGCCAATAGGCACATGAAAAGATGTTCATCATCACTGATCATCAGGGAAATGCAAATCAAAACTACACTATCACCTAACACCTGTTAGAACAGCAAAAATAACCAAAACAAAAAGTAACAAGTGTTGGAGAGGTTGTGGAGAAAAAGGAACCCTCATGTACTGCTGGTGGGAATGAAAACTGGTACAGCCACTATGGAAAACAGTATGGAGATTCCTCAAAAAATTAAAAATAGAAACACCATATGACACAGCCATCCCACTACTGGGTATCTATCCAAAGGACTTGAAATCAGCAATTCCAAAAGTGCCATGCACCCCTATGTTCATTGCAGCATTATTTACAACAGCCAAGACGTGGAAGCAACCTAAGTGCCCATCAACTGATGAATGGATAAAGAAGATATGGTATATACATACAATGGAATACTACTCAGCCATAGAAAAGGATAAAATCATCCCATTCACAACAACATGGATGGACCTTGAGGGTATTACGTTAAGTGAAATAAGCCAGATAGAGAAAGACAATCTCTGTATGACTCCACTCATATGTGGAAGTTAAACATGTAGACAAAGAGAATAGATGAGTGGTTACCAGGGGTAAGGGGGGATGGGGAGTGGGCTTTAAGGGTGAAGTGGTGTACCTACAACACAACCGACAATAATGTACAACTGAAATTTTACAAGGTTGTAAACTATCATAATTTCAATAAAAATTTTTAAAAAATATCCTAAAAATATTTGGCAATTATATAAAGTACACATACACACACACACACACACACACACACGTGTGTGTATTCATATATATCCATGTATACTGCTATATATTGAAAGTCTGGAAGGTCATGCATCATAACATTAATAGGGTGGTGTACTCTATAGTGCTTAAAGGTGCTTAATTGTTTTCTTTTTTGCTTACCTGTATCTTATAATTTTTCTTTTTTTTTTAACATAAATGACTACTACTAGAGTAAAGAAGAAATAAACTCTTTAAAAAACAATGTTAAGCCTTTTAGAAACCAAAGCTAGGGCAAAATGAAAAACTAATACTCAAAGAGAAAATTTCAGAATCAAATCAAACCTCAGACAACATATTCTAATTAAAAACAGGAAAATAAAATTTCAGAGTTTATTATAAGGTCCCATTCTCCCACAAAAAACATCAAAACATAAAAGCAATTTTTAGAATTTCCATAGCAGGCTTCAAGACAACCTGAATAAATCCTAACAGGCTTTTTATAGAAACTGACACGCTGATTCTAAAATATATGTAGAAATGCAAAGGACCTAGACAGTCAAAGCAATTTTAAAAAACAGAACACCAAGATCTACGGTTGTCAGTTTTTAAAAAGAACATCAAGACGTAGAGTAAAATGGCACTGGCTTAAGGACAAACAAATCAGTCAATGGAACAGAGCTAAATATAGAAACACACCCAGCAACATAACAATTATTTTTGACAAAGATGCTGAGACAATTTAGTGAGGAAAGAAAAGTCTTCAATAAATGGTAATGAATAAGTGGATAAACGTGTGAAAAAAATTTAACCTTGGACCCCTCCCTATCTTACATCATACACAAAAATTAATTCAAGTTAGGTCAGAGAACTAAATCTAAGAGCTAAAACTATACAGTTTATAGAAGAAGACATAGGAGAATCTCTTTGTGACCATGGGGTAGGCAAAGATTTCTTGGAGAGGACACAAAAAACATTAACCATAAAAGAAAATAAACTGGATGTCACCAAAATAAAAGTCTACTGCTCATCAAAAGACACTGTTAAGAAAATGGAAAGAGAGCAACAGGCTGAGAGAAAATATTTACAACACCTATACCTGATAAAGGTCTTGTCTAAGAATATATCAACTACAGCTGCAACTCAGTAACAAAAGGAAAACAATCCAAGAAAAAAATCAGTAAAAGACTTGGATACTTCACAAAAGCAGATACACAAACAGCCAATAAACAGATGAAAACGTGCTCAACATATTTAGTTACTAGAGTAATTCAAATTAAAACCACCCTAAGAAGCCTCTTCACACCCACTGGAATGGCTAAAATCAAAGACTCATTTGAAGACACTACGTTTTGGTGAGAATATAGAGCAATGAGCAGCCAGAACACTGATTCCTGGCTGGTGAGGATAAAATGGAATAACTTTGGAAAACTGTTTGGCAGTTTCTTATAAAGTTAAATACACACCAACCTTAAGACTCAGTAATTCCACTTCTTGGTAACTTCCCAAGAATGGACCTATGTCTACAAAAAGAATTATACAAAAATGTTCATAACAGCTTCATTCATAATAGCCAGGAACCAGAAACCATGCAAATCTCCATCAAAAAAAGAATGGAAACACAAATCACAGTCTACTTATATCACAGAATACTACTCGAGAAGCTCTTTTTAAAAAATGAATTAGTGATACACTAAGTGAATCTCAAAAACATTATGTTGTTAAAAATATTTATATTGAGGGGTCGGCCCTGTGGCATTAGTGGTTAAGTTTGTGCACTCTGCTTTGGCCACCTGGGGTTGGTGGGTTTGGATCCCAAGCATGGACCTACACACTGCTCATCAAGCCATGCTGTGGCAGTGTCCCACATACAAAATAGAGGAGGACTGGCACAGATGTTAGATCAGTGACAATGTTCCTCAAGCAAAAAGAGGAAGACTGGCAACAGATGTTAGCTCAGGGCCAATTGTCTACACCAAAAAAATATACATATATATATATATTTATGTTGAGTTAAAGAGTCAAGATATAAAAAAAGTATGTACCACATGATTCCACTTATATGACATTCAACAACAGGCAAAACTAATCTATGGCCAGAGAAACCAGAACTGGGGTTTCCCACGGCAGGCAGGGATTGACCAGAAGAGGGTAAAGGGAACTTTCTGGGGTGAGGGAAATATTCTATATCTTGACTGGCGTATTGGTTACTCAAGGGAATAAATTTGTCAAAATTCATTAAATTGTACACTTGAGATTGTGCACGTCACAGTACAGTTTACCTCAATTAAGAAAGAAAATGCCCTCTGTACATATAAGAATGAACAAATTTTCTCAAACTTGCAATTTTTCCAACCTAAAGAAGGAAGACAGGCTAGTAGTCGATGGCTGTTTTAGAAACAATGACTAACTGTGGCCTAAGAAAAAGGAACCTAATCAACAGTCTTGGTGGAAATTTTGTTGGAACATTCGTGGAAGTGACCCAAAGAAAGTACCTAGCTGTGGGGGAACCAGAAAAAGAGAAGGGTGAGGAGCGGGTCCAAGAAAACACCAGAGGACAAGTCCTGACTAAAGGGAGCTGGAATGGTATTTACTCCCCACATCAAGGTCAAAAGAGAACTTAGAGGAACAGAAGCGCAAAGTGAAAAGTGCTTCAGAATAAGGCAAGCACAGAAGGCAGGCTTCAGGGAGACCACCCATCCCTCCCAACGGGTCACAGAAGGCAGCAATGTCACCTAGGCCCGCCCTCCTACTCCTGTTCCTAGCCCCCAGCCGTAATTTTAAAAAGAAAAAACTTGGTCGTACTTTGAGGAAGCCCCAGGGGGTGGGGTGAGGAGGCTTAAGAAAGTGATGTAAGCAACGACAGCTATGCTTCTGTAGAAGCAGTTGTGAATAACTAGTAATAGTAAAAATTATTTATCACTGGTTTAAGAAAAATCCAAAAGTTAAACCCATTGTGGCTCGCAATCCCAGTCCCACCTCACCCCTACCCACCAGAAACTACCAATTGGACTGACCGAGGGAGAATGCTCCCTAATGCTTTCTAATTTGGAAAGAGGAAGAATGTGACCTTTTTCTTCTCAGGAATGGGGCCTGGAAAGATATGAACTACGTTTGTTTTATACAGACAGCCCTGAGATTTGAAATATGAACCATAATAACCTAAGGAACATTAATATAAGTCAAACATAATACCACAGTAAACATGACTAACTTTACTGTATTCTGGATGGCCAAAAATATAAATGTGCACTTAAGCTACAAATAATGCACCAATCTATAGGACCCCACATTAATGAAAGGCAGGAAATCATCAAGTATCTTCTCTTACCTACAATTCCTGGGGTCACAATCCCAAGGACTTCGCATTGTTTTGGGAATAGCTTCTCAAGGGCAAATGCTGTTTCCATGGTAGTTCTTTTCCTTGCTGTAACACAGTAGCAAAATTATTAAATATCATTCATTTAAGGTCAAATTTCATGATGTGGGGAAAAAAAAGCAAATACTGAATAAAGTTTAAGTCATTTTACACCGAAACCCTTTACTAGGAATTCTAAAACCTTTGATGAAAACAAATCTTTTCCCATTTTAGGCCCCTGCTTTATATTTTAAATTCTAAATCTGACCTTCAGCATCACCAGTTTGCCTTCCTGTTTTGCTCATATACTGCTTTTGCCCCAAGGATGTTAAATCTAGCAGTAGCAGCTAAACTCTAGACTTGTTATTGTACCTTTCCGTTCCACTGATATTAAAGTGCCAGGACTTTCTGACTACACCAACAGCCACGTGGAGCAGTCAAATTAGACACGGCAAACACAGTATCTAAGTCTAACTCGGGGCCTCAGTGTGCAAGCTAAGGAGATGACACAATAGTGACAGGTAACCTTGGCAAATGGGTCCTCACCACCCGACACAACAAAAGCTTTGAAAAGCCAAAGATATACACTGTTTTAACAATAAAAAGAAGTGCCTGGAGGATTAAAGTATTTCAAAATTAGAAAAATACCTTTCTAAAGAATTTGTTTCGATTGTACTACAACGTTTAGAAATCAATCCTTGAAGCAAAAAGGGCTCTTCAAGGTTCAAAGATATTCATGCATTCTATAGAGAGAGGCCCAGAGCCTCAGAAAGTCAGTAACTCACAGGAGTAGGACAATATTTAACTCCAAACAGAAGGTATATAAGGAAACAAAAAAATCCAAAACCTTTTCTTTTGATATTCACCTCTCTTGTGGCCACGACACTCTTCCAGACTAATAAAAGTTTCTGAATCAGCCATGTAAAGAACTGTCCGTGGTAAGATGTGAACATTCTGCAAAGAAAAAAAACAGAAATCAGAATTGGATCACACGCATCCATGAGTGCTCTCATGGCCTTTAAAGTTTCCCCTGGTCCAAACTGCTGCTGCCCTTTAGGTCAGTGTGGGCATCTGAGTCCACCCACTTCCCATTCTTTCTGCACTTGCGCTCTTTCATTTTCAGCTCACTCATTTGTTGAGCATCTATTACTTCTTAAAGTCAAACTCATTCCAGCCTGACTCAAGAAGTTCATTTTCAAAAGAATTCAAGCTCTTAAACAAAAACATTAAGTAACAGCAAAAGATGCCACCTGCTTTATTTGAATAGGCATCACAGTAACATCTCAGCAAGAGGGAAGGTACACAGACTGTATCGCTGCTCTCTTCACTGCCTATCAAATTAAATATTCCAGGCCTTCATTCCCACCTGACCAACTACTTTGTTAGACGGACTTTTCACTTACTATTAACCAGACACACACACTTTTCTATGTATTTTCCTGCAGCTCTCTTCCTTTCACACTTGATTTAAGATTGTTTCCCCCAAGACACAACTTAAGTGCCACCTCCTCTGCGAAACCTTTTCTGACACTCCCTCGGCACCTTGGACCTTACATGTGACATCCCTTACATCTAGTCATGGTTATTTGTGCCTCATCTCCACTTATGAGCTGGGATTATTTAGACTCACATTTTCCACTAAATTTCCTATTACAGACAAGTGGCAAAGCGGTTGAATTAAATGATAAGGGTGAATGCATTTTTCCTTCTAAGTCGGTTGTTTTCAAAGACTTTTACTGTCAGAATGGAATGAACTAGTTAGCATACAGCAAAGCCTCAATGTTGACTAAATGCAAAAATGTTGATCCGCTGTAATCTGGGGGAATGTGAAGATGTTTCAGACACTGAGAATGATGACCCTGTGGGGGCCTCAGAGCTGATAAGACCTATGGATATAGTTTCCTTGGTTCATATAGCCTTTTCAAAGAATATAATTTGGCTGCCAACATTTAAAATTCCACACGATATTTACATAAAATGTGGATTTCTAGATTCTTTTTAAAAACTAGACATTCTGGCAACACCAGACTGCATTCTCCTTAACTGGGGCTAAACAGAGGCAAGCACTCCCTGGTCTGCCATGGGCCACCCCTCCCTATGCTGCTACATTGAGCCACCCGACCCACCTGCCTAACTCTGGACTCACTCCCCTTTCTGGCCCTTGGCATAGTGAGTAGAGAGACTGGAAGTCTAGTCCTGATGTTTTATGACTCTCTCTTTTCGAGTAACCACTGAAAAGAAACTGCTGAATTTTCCTTCCTAATTCTCACTAGAAGCAATAACAATTACAATCATTAAGATGACATGTTCTCAAAGGTCAATGTAAGACAACTAGAACACCATTCCATTATTCAAAGAAGTTCCAAATGGCAAGATGCTTTACAAAAATTTTAGTGGACTTCAAAATATTTCTAATAAAAAAGTTAAATCAGAGGCTGGCTCCATGGCTGAATGGTTAAAGTTCTGCCCACTCTGCTTCAGTGGCCCAGGTTCATAGGTTCAGATCCCAGGCAAGGATCTACTCCACTAACCAGCCACGCTGTGGAGGCCTCCCAGATACAAAGTAGAGGAAGATTGGCACAGATGTTAGCTCAGGGCTGAGCTCCCCCAAGCCAGAAAAAAAGAAAAAGAGGAATATTGGCAATGGATGTTATCTCCAGGCAAACCTTCCTCATCAAAAAAAAAAAGAGAGAGAGAGAGAGAGAGAGAAAAGAAAAAAGTTAAATCAACTTCCTTTATGGCTACAGAAGTATCACGACCACTAGATAATTTGGCAAACATAAAGAAAACAGTATGATTTGGACAAAGATTCCATGTTTTTTCTGACCACACTAAGAGTTTAGTACAATGTATAAACTTCTTTAAGGGTATTACTATATGAATTTTAATAATGACATTAATAATAGAAAATAACAATTTCAATTATTTAAAACATTATATTTCTGTTACTATAGGTAATGAGTTATATGCAATACATTTTCATTATTTAACCCTTACAACAATTCTATAACGTTTTAAGGGGGATTATTATTTTCATTTTATGGAGACAGAACCTGAGGCTCAGAGAGGTTAGGTAACTTTTTCAAAGTCACACAGCTGGTATGCGCCAAAATTGGGTTCATACCTATGTCTATCTGACTATAACAGCTGTTACAAAGTATTAACTTTTAAAGCTATACAAAAATAATAACTGCTGTTGTAAAAATGTGAAGAAAAAAAGTTTTTAAAAACAAAACAAAAAAAAACACCACACAACTCTACTCACGAAGGAAAGTTTTGCTAACACTTTGGTTTTCTTCTTTTTTACTCTTCCTTTCTTGTTTTAAATAATACATATTATAGCAAACATAATTTCATGATCTGTTTTCACTTGTAACATTAACATTTTCTCCTGTCATTAATGCACCTTGCAGTTTATCATTGAATGACTTCATTTCTTAAACATTAAATTGTTTTCAATTTCCCTTATCATAAATAATGCTGCAAAAACATCCTTATGAAAAAGGCTTTGCCCACATTTTGAATTTCCCCCACAATTTCCAGACTGGGCAGGATTTGGGCCAAGGTGGAAATAAGAAACTTTCCTGAAAGCCCGCCTCTGGATACTGGCCACTTTGGATCTGAGTCTCAGAGCCCCAATAGGGTAAGGAGAAAATCCACACGACCAGGGGGAAACAGAAGACTGGTCACTTAACGCGGCATTCCCCTAACATCTAAATATATGAAGAATGATGAGAGCCAGGTTTCTCATCGTCCAAAAGGGAGGGACAAATATGAGCTGAGAGAAAACTGGAAAGAATCCTGTGTCAGACTGGAATTGGATATACCTGTATGAACTCATGAATTCCCATAAATATATATAAAAAAGACACTGAAGACAGCTGAAGGAGCTCCCCACTAGCCAAATTCGGGACAATGTGGGCCCCAAATAAATACTGATAGTAAGAAATTATATCCCAGGGAATAAAATAGACTGAAAGTCTCTACAGATATAAATAACCTGAAACAGAATATTTACACAGTTTCCAAGTATCTCCCCCCAAAATACTTAATAATTACAGTTGCAAAGGGTAATTTTATAGTAGCAACACCTGACAGACACTACCTTAATCAAATAATCAAAGGTACTATCACCAGTAATGGGACAAATGGAAATCAGATGCCACCTGATAGCATGCAACAAGAAGACCGTGATATTCCTGCCAAAGACACATAATCAGAATTTAAGAAACATCAGACGTTCTACAAAATAACTGGCCTGTAATTTACATACATGTCCAAGTTGTGAAACTCAAGAAAAGCTTGAGAAACTGTTCCAGACCAAAGACAAAGGAAACATGACAAAAGCAACATAAGATGCTAAACTGAATTCTTTAGCTATGAAGGACATTAGTGGGACAATTGTGAAAACCTGAGGATTAGATGGCAGAAACGTATCGATAATTTCCTGACTTTGAAGGTTGTATCATGGTTCTGTAGGATGTTCTTGCTTGTATATAACGCGTGCTAAAGTATAAGGAAGTCAAAGAACATCAGGCTGGCAGTTTACTCTCAAATGGCTACGTCCCACTCTCAAGTGAGATACCACAGCCTCACTGTCACCTGTGCTCACGAGGCTGCCCCTCTGACTCCACAGTTCAAGTCTTTACCTCCCCAGGTACTGCCCATCTTTTGAAATTGGGGCCCAGAGATACAATGCCAAAGAGTACAGGAAAGGAGGATGAAATACTGGGTTTAACTATTGCTTCTTGGCTTTTTCCTGTTACACGAAGCAAGAGAAACCCAGTCACCTTCCCTGCAAAACTGTGATAACGATACTTGCTTCAAGGAAAGCAGGTAAAGGGAAGCTTCTGCACAGTGCTATTACAATAGTGAAAATCTGGATACACAAAGCTCCCAATATCTGAAAAATGGTCAAATAAACTATGGCACATCCTTATAATATATAGTCATTAAAACTGATGTTTACAAAATCTTTTCATGTCATGAGAAAATGTTCCCTATATTACAAAGAATTAGGCCATATACAAAACTGGGATTAAAAAAAAAACACACACACACGTTTAGCGCTCAAAGATCGACCAAGCCTGCAACGGCCCGTGCACGACGCCCCTTCTTACTTGCCTCAAGCTCCTCTGCCGCCGCACGGACCAAGCAATGCTGCTCCAGGCGGCCAGCCGCCGCGGAGCCCGCAGATATCCAGGTCACACGCCGATGGGTCCGCAACACTCTGCGCGCACACTCCCCCCACAAGCGGCACACGCTGAGGAGGAAACCGCACAAAGGCTCGTGAGCGCACGTTCCCTTCGCTCTGCCGCGGCTCCCCACCCCCACCCCGTCTGCGCAGCGGCGGGAGACTCCTGCGGGATCTAGTCCCCGGAGGGGGAGGTGGCGGCGCGCTGGTTCGGAGCGCGAGCCGGGGGCGGGGAAAACCTTCGAGGGAAGCTGCTTCTCCAGGAGGAGTCCCCCGGAGCGCTCCGGGAGGCGGACCTGGCAGATGGGGGCGTCAGCTCAGGGCAGCGGTACAGAGCCGGGGCCGCCGCGGGTCCCGATGGCGTCTGCCCACCCGGCCCGCCCAGGCAAGCCCGGCAGGTCCCGAGGTAAGGAAGCTTCCCGCCTCCTCTCTCCTCACCCGGCCACCCGCAGCAGCGCCTTGGCGGGCAGGAAAGTGAGAACACGTTCCACCACCTCCGCTAGGTTACTCAACACGAAGGTGCTTCGTGGGTCTGCGGAGGAGGAGCCACGGTGGTCACGGCCGCCCCCCACCGGCTCCATGCCTCACCAACCGGTCCGGGCAAGGCAGTACCGCAGCTCCGCGGGAACAGGTTAGGCCGGCACGAGACCGCCCAGCCCGCGCGCACTGAGCAGGCGCGCGCGCCACTTCCGGCCGGCCAGGGAGGCGGGGCTGCTGCGGAGGCGCCCACGTGACCCCAGGCCACCAGGTTTCCGGCGCTGGTCTGGAAGCGCCTGCTGGTGCTCGGAGCCCGTGGCCAAGCGTCTTGCACTCCTCCCTGAACGTTTATGACTCCCGCAGTCCTCCTTCACTGCCTCACCTCGCTTGCCGCGCTGTATTCTCTTTGTCGGTACACATCTTTCTCTAACTCATGATTTATTGAAGGCAGAGCTTAGGTAATAGTGGTCTTTACAGTCCCAGTGCTTAACAGCATGAACCCAATTTTTGAACGGCCAGTACCTGCTTTAAAAAAACTGTGTGAAAATCACAGTAAGTCAACACCTTGTGAACGTGGTTAACTCGTTGTAACCCTCACGTTCTGAATGTGTAAAACAGCATAAAGAGCACCTACCATTACTGTGAAAGCACGTCCCAAACTGCTCTAGTTCCTCACAGGTGGCATTAGAGTCAGCTGGGAACTATTAAGTTTTGACACATTTTTGGTCCTCACCCCAGGCCTACTGAATCAGATACTAGGGGTGGGGCCCAGCAGTCTGAGGTGTAACTTTCCTGTGATTTAAGCTTTCTCGTGATTCTGATGCAAGCTCAGGCTGAGAACCACAGATAAAAAGTACAGCAGGGCCGGCCTAGTGGTGCAGCGGTTAAGCGCGCAGAATCGCTTAGGCGGGGTTCACTGGTCCCGATCTCTGGTGCGGACATGGCACCGCTTTGGCAAGCCGTGCTGTGGCAGGCGTCCCACATATAAAGTGGAGGAAGATGGGCACAATGTTAGCTCAGGACCAGCCTTCCTCAGCAAAAACTGGAGGACTGGCGGCAGACACTGCCGTATCCCCAACTAACACCCATTCCTCTCGCTGCTTCCTTGCTGATTTGATCCCTAGCTCCTGAAGGTCAACTTGATTAGTCCAAACTAGACGGTCTCAAACATATTGGCCTGAGGGCTCCTACACACTCTTAAACATTGACAACTCTAAAGAGCTTGTTTATGTGGGTTATGTGGGTTAATATTAACATTAACCTTATTAAAAATTAAAACACTTTAATATTAATTCACTTAAAATAATAAATCCATTACATATTAACGGAAGAATATTTTTATCATACAAGTTTGCCAAATCTCCCCCACCACCAAAAGTGAATAATGTGGCATCTTTACATTTTGCAAACCTCTGATTTCTGGCTTAATAGAAGACAGCTGGATCTGCTTCTGAATTCAATCTGTTGCAATATCACATCACGTAGCCTCCGGAAAACTCCACTGTACACTTGTGGGAGAATGAGAGTCAAAATAGCAAACAATGTTTTAGTGTTAGGAAAGTAGTTTTGACCTTCAAAACCTCCTAAAAAGGTCTTAGGAGTCTCGAGGATTCCCCAAATCATACGTTGAAGACCACTTGCCCGAACAAATCATGATGGCTTCATTCTTTTCAGCCATTAGTTCAGGGGTAGACACAGGCCCCAGTTCTAACCAAGGAAAAGTAGGCTGGGGAGGGGGGACTTCTAAAGATTTCCTCACCTCCTAGGGAGACACTAGAAGACAGGCCCATTATCCACCTCTAGACAGATTAAAGTGGCTGCACATCCAGACATAACATTCAATCCAAAGATGAAACCAACACGAAAAAATCTCAAAGAAACAGAGCAGAGCACAGATGTACCATGCCTGGAGTCTCCCTACCTGTGGACAGGTGTATCCACTTATGTGAGAAATCCTGACAACCGTGTATAAGGAAGCCATGGGTCCACTAAAGAGGGAGCAGATTATCATAACTAGGGGAACTAGGGACAGCCATGAAGAAAGTAGCACTTGAATTTACATTAAAGAATGAATGTGGGAGAGGGAAAAGGTTAAGGAAAATCTGAGTGTACTAAGTCTGCACACACCATTTCTGGGTTCTGTAGCTTTTTCTTGTTAAATCAATCTGCTTCTCTCCCTCTCCTCACCCCATTCCACCATAGGAAATCCTATTCCAGAAACTCAGTAGAGCCTACAGACACCTGAAGCAAAGTTATCTCTTATGAGGGAAAGGTGACGAAATTACTTTTTAAATGGTTCTTTATTCATAAACTTGATGCAAGTTTACAAAATTTATTGTACATTGCCAAATAAATCTGCAATGAAAAAATAAAAAAAACAAAGCATGCCAAATGTGCAGCTGTCAATCTGCTAGCCATCAGGATATTAAAGAATTCAATAATGTATTCAAGATTTAGCCTTAGGTTTAAGGAACTTTAATGCTTTAAAGAATTCTGCCTTGTCACTTGTGATGTGAGCAACTGGCAATCAAAACTTTATACAAATGTAACCAAGTGAACAAGAATGCCAGAAAATCTTTGTCTACTCTCTTTTTAACCAAAATAGAATAAAAAGAAATTAAACACACAGAATAATGCAGAAGTGCCATGTCTCTCGGATACGGTTTACAAAGTTAAAAACTGAATCTTAAAGCAAATGCCTAAGAAATGCTTTTGAACTTTGTAACTGGTTTGTGCAGAAAAATGTGCTTCTGGATTGCTTTTTAAAAGTGCTTAATAACTAGAATTTCCTTTTAAATCAAATTTGGGTATATAAAAAAATCTATTACCAACAGGACTGATTCAGGTAAGGCAATAAAATGGAGAGTACATTGATTTGAGTCACGTTTTATAAAAGAATTAACATATGCAGAGTTCCTATTAGTCTTTCGAAGTAAAAGCCATTCTTATGACTATAGCAAAAATTTTAAGTCTCAAAATTAGATATCTTTTTGTACTTAACTGCGCAGCTTTTGCTCAAGGAGTCTTCGTGCCAATCACTTTATAAGTTTATTAGTTTACAAATGATTGCAACATCCCGTTAATAAAATGGGAACGTAAAATGACTTAATATTTTAAATAACTTTAAGCTCTATACTGCAGCTCTTCTTAAGAAATATTGAACCAACAAGAAGCCGAGTCAACCCAGCAAGACTCGGATGCCCCAGTGGAAATTACTACTTACAAGCCTTAATTGGCATAGCCTTGCTTTGCTTTGCCTAAAAAGTACAATACAACTCAGTTAAGAGTATATCTTCAGGAAACAGTTCATATCTTCACATAGCCATAAAAAAAGTTTAACAACTTAATGAGTAGGTTTCCTGTCATTATTTTGGCAATATCATAAAATGGTTTTAACCTGAAAACGCTACTGTGATTTAGAACATCTTAAATTTTCTAAACCAATATTAAACATCAAACTTTTATTGGCTCTAAATGGAACAATATATTGCAAGTCCTCGTAACATATGAGCTCAATATGGGAAAGTTACCCTAAGTCGCAACTTCAGTAAACCGATGCTGACTTGCCTGCTTAACAGATCTCACTTTTCAAGAAAAAGAGATAAGAAGTGACCAGTATGTGTATTTATCAGGAAGAATACAATAAAGGCCCCATTGCTCAGTCCAAGATACCTCAAATGAGCAAAATGAAAAGGCTGTAACTTATATGGGATGTCAGTTGACAGATTATCCACTAAAATAACTATTAGCTAACGTCTTCAGTGCTGCTGTTACAGGGGCACTCAAAGCTTGGGTCTGCATGTTGGAACGATTTTCTTTAAAGCAACATTGGTCCAAACATACACAGTCAACACATTTAGCCATCTTCCTTTGGAGGGGTGTACCAGCCTGAAATAGAATAGGAAAAAAGTTAAAATACTTTAATTCTTAAACCAAGGAGAAATGGCATTTTATTAACGTGACCTACTTCCTCTACTCATAATTTTCATGTTTAAACCGGCTGTAAAAATTAAACCTCCACTTGGGGGTTGCTAACACAGCATTTTGATATATTCACAATATAAAGTTATTTTCTATGAATAAATTGTACTTGAGTTTCGACCTAAGATCTCCAGCATTTCCAGCTAAAGATGACAGTGTGGAATATCAGCCTATAAGCTAGCTTTTATATTGCATTTCAATTCTGTATTTGAAAGTAAACTTCACTAAAAATAACTCTCTCTCAAACAAAATCCTGACATTTTAGATTAAGAGGAACTTGGACTTTCCTCAGTGCAATGATGTCATTTCACCAGTAAGGAAGCCATCTCAGCAGGTGCACTAAGTGATTATGCCTAAGATCAGATTTTAGCCACAGAAGCCAAACTAGAATCCATCTCCTGATTCTGAATCTATTGCTCTTTCACCATAGCTAAGCTTACACACACACACACTTTCTCAAAAACAGTACTTTCCATAAACATTTTTACAAGTTTTATCATTTCCCTCTTCAGAAGCTTGAAAACTGTTTTGAATACTATTCTTTCAGAAATCAACAGTCACTGAAAAAGTGACAAGTTTGCTTTCTCATTAAAATAAAAGTGAGGATAAAATACAAGTCTTAAGTCACAAGCTACTACATTTCTAGCAAAGTAAAGAATACTTTATTGGTAAATACTCTCCTTAAGGAAAACTACTTCCTGTTATTAATTTATTTCCTCTGCAAAGAAAGCATCAGTTTCACTACTTCGGCTACAGTGAGTATCTTTCTTACTGTCAACACTTAGTTACAAAGTGCTATGCATACACACTACTCTTGTTTTTCTCACAAGTTTGGCAAGACAGACATCATGCCAATTTTAGAGATGAGGAAACTAAGGCTGAGAGGTAATGGGACTTGATCTGGACCACAGAGCTAATAAGTGACACAAATGGCACCTGAAAATTGCTTTTCTAATTCCAAGTCTACTTGTTTTATTACCTCACTGTTAGAGACAAAAACTCAAAATGTGCACTGTCGATATAAAAAAAATTTAAAGGCCAATAAAAGTTATGAAACATATTTTAAGAATTATTTTTAATTTACAACTCAAATACTCTTAAGTCTATACTGAAATTAGAACTTTTTCACTTGAATAGATAAATGTGTACAACTGTCAAAAAGCATTAAGTAGTTTGAGGATGTTTCAGATGCAGCTGATTCATGATGCCGATTGTATTAACTCAGTATTAATAAGTACTCCACTGTAAAGTTGCCTTTAACTCAGTTCCTATCCTAATACAATATGTTTCAAGTGAGTAAATTGATTCATTCATTAATCTACTCAAAAATCTTGACTCTGACTCAGAGGTGCTTAAGCCAAGTATTTAGGATATAAAGATTCTGAATGAAGCACAATTTATGTATCCTCAAGTTAAATGTTTTCACTGTGGTAACTACTTTATAAGAAATTGAAGCAAAAACAGAAAAATAAAACAGGAGAAACGTCAACAGTACATTATGTAAAACTTCATAAATGGCAATAAATACTTATGGAATTAAACGTACCATTTTTTTCATGTATCTGTACAATGGAATTATAGGATTGTTGGGCTCTTGCTAGATTATACTGATTCTGAAAGAGAATTATACATTTTAAATCAAAACTGTGAATAGATGAAAATCATTACAAATAATTTATGGATGCATCACCACTGTGCTTAAAAGAACACATGAAACCAAATTATATTTCCATTTCTAAAAGAATTTTAACTTAATATCCTCATTTCTCAATTTCATCATTCTCTACCATTTCAGAAGGATAACACAACCAAAACTGTACTCTCTCAAAAATCTACAAGCTTCACAGTTCACTTTTACAAGGCCTACCACTGGACAAATACAAAGCTTTATACAGTGCTAGTCTCCCTCTCCACACTGATGAATCAAGTTAAAGATACTATTTAGACATAATTAGAACTCAAACTCTCATTCTCATAACTTCTACTCAAAAAACAACCAAACAAAGCCTAGAAAATATTACCTTCATATAAGAAAACATTAAGCATTAAGGACTATACATATGAATGACATTTTGAGTTAAAAATCTAAAGAAAGCTCATAAGTGGCAGGAAGCCGTTACTAAAGGAGTCCTCTTTTGGTAACCTTTTTTATTAGAACATCTTTTAAGGGGCCAAATTTAGGATTAATTTTGTCCCCATCAGTACAACTGACCTACATCTTAACTTCCAATTATTATATCATAAGCATTCTCCATAGTGGTATATACCTATTATATTATGTCATAGAATTCAATTAATTCACACAACATAAGAATAAAAAATGTATTAAAACATTCTAAGTGAAAATTCTCCTTACTACCTGTCCTCCAGCCACCCAGTTTTCCCTCATCCATCCTCCCTCCTTCCTCCATCCAAGTTAACTAGTGTTATTAGTTTCTTGTATAGCCTTCAGATTATACAAGAAAATTCAGGTACAGCCTATTGTTATTAGCCATCATCCCCTGCTTTCCCCTCAACAAATGATAGGTAGCACGCTACAGACACCATTCTGCCCCTTTTCTCACTTAACATATCATGGACCTTATTCCATATGAGTACACAGAAAGCGTTACCTTTCCCTTTTTTTAAACAGTGAAATATTCCATTGTATGCATCATTGGTGAATATTTAGGTTGCTTTCATATTAGGTTATTTTCCATTACAATGCTGCAGTGAGCAACCGTGTACCTAAATATGCAAAATACCAGTAAAAAGTCCCAGAGTGGACTTGCTGAGTCAAAAAACATAGGTACCATTGTAATTTTGAGATGTTCCTAAATTGCCCTCTACAAGACTGTATAAATATGCTTGCCCACCAGCCATGTATGAGAGTGACTCCACACAGCCTCACCAACACAGTACTTCTTCAAACCTTAGTTATTTTTGACAACATAATAGGTAGAAGATAGACTCTCAGTGTAGTTTTGATTTGCATTTCTATTACTGACTGAGGCTGAACATGTCTCCATATGTTCATAAGCCATTTATTTCTGTATCTGTAAATAGACATTTTATATCTTTTTTCCCATTTTTCTACAGTGTACTCTTTTCCAACTTCTAAGAGCTCTTTAATAGCCTCCCATAATGCATCTAAAAAACTAAACAGGGGTCAGCCCCATGGCCAAGTGGTTAAGTTCGTGCACTCCACTTCGGCAGCCCAGGGTTTCGCCACAGTTCAGATCCTGGGCATGGACATGGCACCACTCATCAAGCCATGCTGAGGCTGCGTCCCATATAGCAGAACCAGAAGTACCTACAAGTAGAATATACACCATGCACTAGGGGGCTTTGGGAAGAAGAAGGTAAAAAAAAGAAGAAGATGGGCAACAGATGTTAGCTCAGGTGCCAATCTTTAAAAAAAACCTAAAACATAAAACACGCAGTAGTGTTATCTCCAAGTTAATGAAAAATAATGCTTTTTAGTCAAGTCCGTATTTTCACAAAAAAGACAAAAATAAAAGAGAAACAGACTGTACATAACAAAACACACATGCATTGAAATTCCCAGATCAAGAAGCAGTCACTGCCTGCAAGGCAAAAGAAACTAGGATCAAAACCAAAAGACAACCCACCAAGAGGGAGAAAATTTTTGCAAATCATATATCCGATAAGGGGCTAATCTTCACAATATATAAGGAACTCACACAACTGAACAACAAAAAAACAAACAGCCCGATCAAAAAATGGACAGAGGTTACAAACAGACATTTTTCCAAAGAAGATAGACAGATGGCCAATAAACACATGAAAAGACGTTCAACATCACTAATCATCAGGGAAATGCAAATCAAAACTACACTAAGATACCACCTAACACCTGTTAAAATGGCTATAATCACTAAAACTAAAAAATAACAAATGTTGGAGAGGGTGTGGAGAGAAGGGAACCCTCATACACTGCTGGTGGGAATGCAAAGTGGCGCAGCCACTATGGAAAACAGCATAGATTCCTCAGAAAACTGACAACAGAAATACCATATGACCCAGCTCTCCCACTACTGGGTATCTACCCAAACAATCTGAAATCAACAATCCAAAGTAACATATGTACCCCTATGTTCATTGCAGCACTATTCACAATAGCCAAGACATGGAAACTATCCAAGTGCCCAGTGACTGATGATTGGATAAAGAAGATGTGGTGTATATATATACAATGGAATACTACTCAGCCAGAAAAAAAGACAAAAATCATCCCATTTGCAATAACATGGAAGGACCTGGAGGGAATTATGCTAAGTGAAATAAGCCAGACTGAGAAAGACAAATGATTTCACTCATATGTGGAATATTAACAAGCACATGGACAAAGAAAACAGTTCAGTGGTTACCAGGAGAAGGGGGGGTCGGGGGTGGGTACAGGGGGTGAAGGGGAGCACTTATGTGGTGACAGACAAGAAATAACGTACAACTGAAATCTCACAATGAAGTAAACTATTGTGAACTCAAATTTTTTTTTTAAATCAGCTAAATAAAAAAAAACAAAAAAGAAGCAGTCACTTCCTAACCCTACTACCCACCTACCCAAGACACAAGGAGAAAATAAGAACATTAACCTTCCCCAACCTCAGTTGTCAATAGCATGATATTCAAATTCCAGTTTAAGTGGAATGTTACTGCAGAGGCTTTACTGTAATGGGGAGCTAGCCTTTTCTGTTTCCTAACTCACTGCTGCTTTCTGCTTTATGTCTTTATTAATCCCCTTCCTTCTACTTTCTTTCAGTTTGTCCTTTCTAACACTGAGTTAGAGGCTTGATTTTCATTCTTTTTTTTAATGGCATAAGGATTTTAAGGCAATGGATATTCCTCTTAGCTCTCCACTGGTTTCTCATACATAGTGATTTCATTATTGCCATTCCCTAGATATTCTGCAGTTTAATTTCAAAGCCCCATTAAGGGCTGTTTGAGTTTTAAAATTTCACAAAAGGAACATCTGTTCAGATTTTCATATTAACACAGTTTTATTTAATTGGGATCAGAGAACAACATCTGTCCTTTTTCTACTTTCCAAATTTGAAATTTTCCTCATTGAACAGGATTAGTTTCATGGATGTTGGGGAGGGGTAGGATTTTAGTATTTTCATTATAGTTCAGTTCTAAGTATTTTAAAATTTTCATGATTCTTTTAACCATGATTTAGAAGTATTTCATTTCCAAATTCATGTAGATTTTTATTCATCTTTTCATTATTGTCTTCTAACCTTAACTGCATATTTAAATTATATGATTTGTATGGTAACAATTGTTTTTAAATATTCTTACTTGCCTTATGTATTAATTTATGATGAAATTTTTTCCCATATTCCATATATGCTTGGGATACAGAGTTTTATATTTGTCCACTAGACTAAGCTTGTTAACTGGTTATTCAAATCACTTACATTTTTGACATGTCTGTTTAACTTACCAGGAGAACGGTACATAGAAATCTCCCACTACGATGGTGCATTTGTCAATTTCTCCTTGTGGTTTTATCAGGCTTTTTTTGTCTGTATTTTGAGGCTTTTTAAATAGGTACATAAAGTACAAAATTATTATATCCTCCTAGTTAACAGAGACTTTTATCATTAAGTAGTCACTACTGCTTTCTGTTCCAAAATCGTACTTTGTCTGATACTACAACTACATCATCTTTCGTGTGCATGAGTGTATACTGGCATACCTTTATCATCCTCCCTCCTTTAAAAAAAATTTTCAATCTTTTTGTATCCTCACATTTTAAATATACTTCGTAAAAACTCCTGGATTTTGTTTTATTAATTCAATCTGTCTAACGGGTAACTTTAGTCCATTTACATTTGTTGTGACAGATTTATCTGAACTTGCTTCTACCACCTTACTTTCTGGTTTCTATTTCTCTCACTTTTTAATTATAATCTTATTATCTCCACCTAGGATTCCAATAAGACATATTCTGATCTCTACCTCTCTTAACTTCTGCCTTATTGTCTATCCCCATGTCTCTCTGTGCAACATTCTGAGTTATTTCTTCTAATCAACTAATTCTCTCTTCTGATGTCTAATCCATCTATTGAGTTTCTCATTTCAACAATTATGTTTTTCATTTCTATAAATTCTATTTCCTTCTTTTTCAGACCTGTCTCATCCTTCCTTATGATCTTATTATTTGCTCAAGTTTACGATGTTTTTCTTTACATTAGATTTTACATAGAACTATTCATTTTCTCACAATTCTAATATCTTAAACCTCTATTCTGTATCTCATAATTCCAAGATCTGAAGGTCTTTGGGCATAAATATCTCTTATCCATTGTCTCTGCCATTTCTCATGTATGCTGGGTTGCCTACTTATGTGCTTGTGATCTTTCATTGTGAACTCACATTTGCTTGATCTTAATCTTTGGGAATCATGCAAGCTTTAATCAGAAATGTTCTCCTCTAAAGAGTACCTGTGCCTGCTTCTGATGAGAACTGTGGATACAACCAAAATGAGACCACTTTAGTCCCCTTGGAGAATCTCAGGATTATGCAAGGTTCTGAGATTTGGCTCCCCAACCTTGCTCATTTATAAATAGAAGACTGGACTGCTTAGTATAGGTAGCAACTCCCCCACTCCCTGGAAAAATAAACAAAAACCAGATCTCTCATCTGAATGTGATCACTCAACCAGGGGATTTTGTAGGTAAATAACTGGAGGTCTGTGGGCAGTGTGGAAGGGAGGTGTCTTTCCTGATTATAGAAATAGGTTAGGAGCTGCCCTAAGGGCTGTGTGCTCTAGTATTTCACTATTTAATTCAACTACCATTCCTACCATATAGTGAATGGAAGCATCTAAAGGGGCACTATCTTGCCTATCTAAACCCCAGATTCCTGCCTAAAAGTCCTAATAGCAGACCTCTACTTTAGAAGGCTTTCTCACTACCATGGCCTAGAGTTAATGTCACAGCCTGTTTTCCACATTAACTGAATGGAAAAGCAGCCTGGCCGACATCCTTCTGCCCTACGGCTGGCTCTCAGCTCCTGCTGGCTGAGCCTGGAGAAGCTAATGGCAAGACTGTATGACGACTCTTGCCTGCATAGAGTTGTAGATCCTCAGCCCTATCAGTCTGACCTCATCACCAAATTTCATGTGTGCTAAAGGGTAACTCTTTCCCTTTTCCAATACGTAGGTATATTTATATCGTTTTAGTAATATTTTCAGAAGACAAACTGGTTTATTTATTTTGAACCAACAGTGGATATTTAAAATATTTTTGAAGTAACAGTTATATGGGCAAAAAGAAATTCAGAAAGCACAAATTATTTACAGTAAAGTCTCCTCCCATCCCTAATCCACTCCATCAATATTTCAATACCCCCTTAACAATTTTGTTAGCACTTTCTTGAATATCCTTTCAGAGACATTCTGATTATGAAAGCACATCTATATCATAATATATCCTTCTCTCTCTCTCTCTCTCTCACAAATGGTAGCATGTCTTTAACACAATTTAGCACCTTACTTTTTTGATAGCAGTATTTTTAAAGTTAAAATTCAGATTATTTCCTGCCGAGTTTAGAAGCCTGGAAGGTAAAACTCATATCATGCAAAGTTTCCACATTCTTAACTAACAAATATTTCTTAAAAAGAAGGAAAAAAATGAAGAGTAAGGTTTCATCATAGTAATTCGCTCAAAAAATTCACCTTCTAAGACATACTTTAATGTGCAAACATATTTAGCTGCCTGACCTAGCATTCTATGTAAAATGGTTATATTTACTTGCTAAGAAAACTAGAAATCATGGAAACGTAGAGGTTTAAAGCAATTACATTGACACTGATTGATTCCAAGAGGACTATGGCACTGAACAAAGATAGAGTATTGGTAATTATACAATTTTAAAACCAGAAGAGACTTAAAATATCCAGACCAATTGTATTTCAGGTAAAGATATAGAAGCCCAGGGAGGTAAGTTTACAGTGAGTCATTGGTAAAATGTTCTTTCAGTCACTCAGAAAGGTCACTGTTCTAAGCTTTTTATATTTTCTCTTCCTCTTCTTTTTTTTTGCTTTGGTGAGGAAGACTGGCCCTGAGCTAACATCTGTTGCCAATCCTCCTCTTCCTGCCTGAAGAAGACCATCACTGAACCAACATCTGTGCCAATCCTCCTCCACTCTGCATGTGGGATACCACCACAGCACGGCTCAACAAGCGGTAGGCAGGTCCACACCCGGGATATGAACTGACAAACCCTGGGATGCTGAAACAGAGTGCATGAAGCCAACCCCTACACCACCAGGCCGGCCCCTGTATTTTCTCTTTTAAAGAGAAAAACACGCTAATTTTTTTTTAAACGATGAAATTTAACATTAAGTTCTACACATAAATAAATGCCAATAAGAAAATTTAAAAGACTAGAAGTACACCAAAATGTTAATAGTATTTCTAGACAGTCAAATCACAGATGACTTTTTAGTTTTTTGTATTTTTTTTCTACTTTAGAAACTGTACAATGAACATAAATTTTCTCATTACAAAAATTAAATTTTGATCTTCTAGTACATACTCATTCGATTGTCACATTTAAAACACGTAAAATATACATACTAAAGAAATGCTAGTTAAATGTAGTTAAGCAATTCACTAATGTTCAATAATTAACTTCTTGATTTTATACAAAATGGTATTTTGTTCCAGTGTAAAGAAATAGCTGTTAAAAGAGCTGAAAGTAAAAATGAGTTATTTTATAGTATTGTCCCAAATAAATGACTTTTTTAAACAGCCTTTTCAACTTTTTGCTTCCTCTGTCAGATAAGATTCTAGTGGACTCATGATTTGATGTACAATATGGTTATAAAACATATTTAGATTTAATACTATTTGGATAGGCATTTAACACAAAATTCACACAGAACTTTAGGAACATCCCAATGTTTTTAAATGTTAGGTCAGGATGATTTCCATCACAAAAATATTGTTCCAAAGCATACTAACTTCAGAGTATATCCTCAGTCTGCTTAAGTTTTTATAGATAAATACAATTAGACATGGAAAGATGTTTCTGGTGTAGTAAGTGAATAAAAAACAGAACTCATTGGTTAAGAGCAAAGACTTAATCCAGACTCTCTGGTTCCAGTCCTTGCTCTGCCACCTGTGACCCAGACGAGTCACTACTTAGGCTCTGTGTGCTTCAGTTTCCTCACCTACAAAACGAGGACAATAATAGTACCCACTTTTAGGTTATTAAGAGGATTGAAAGAGTTAATACAAGTAAAAAGATTAAATAGATTAGAGCGTAGCACATAAATGCTCACTGGGAACTAACTATTATAACATGATCTTAGTTTTGGAAAATTTCAAAGTACATATAATTTTTTACTTATATACATACCAATAATAAATTTTAAATTATAGATACGTTTATCTATAGTAAAAATAACAAAGACAGGAAGAAGCCTCATAAGATAACAGGAAATATATCTCATAGTTTATGTGACATTCTTAATAAAAGTACCTTATTTGCTCCAAACTGCACTCTGGCTTTGCCTTTGACTAAAGTGGCATTGATCTGCATGATGACCGATTCTATTGAGTAGGCACTGCTCCAGCCCTACAGGAAGAAGAAAACACTTCTCTAAAACACATGGTGTTCCTGATTTCCACTTAGGAAAGCTTAACAA
Source organism: Equus caballus (assembly GCF_041296265.1). Taxonomy (NCBI): domain Eukaryota; kingdom Metazoa; phylum Chordata; class Mammalia; order Perissodactyla; family Equidae; genus Equus; species Equus caballus. Next base: position 129,447,716 of record NC_091684.1, on the reverse strand, counting down.
AATGGCATATAACAACTCAACAATAGCAAATTAATGTTATGAAGTTTGTAGTTAAGAAGTAAAAGTAAAGTTTGATCATTTCCAAAACCTCGCAAAAAAACAAAACAAGCTTATGTTCCAAGTGCCAGACATGAGCAAATTACAACCTTAAATAAACATCACTCTTACTGCCTATCCTAGCATAGATTAAGCACCAAGTACAATCTCATTTTACTGGTTTACCTTAAATATTAGCTTTTTCATTATTAAAAGTAGGTGCTATTTTTAAAAACACCAAAATTTTTTTAAAGTATGTGCTATTATAACAGAGCTTTTCCACTCAGAATCTAACTTACATAATCGAAAGGCTCTATGGAGGTTGAAAAATAAGAGTATCATAAGAAAACAGTCACCTGTTTTGTGAGAAGTTCCATACATAATGCTCCACCACCCAACACATACCTTCAAAAGAAAAAAAGGAATCATAAATTTCTCTAGATCTCAGTATTCCTTCTTAATTTTTAAAGTACTATTACTAAGAAAGTATACGTACAAGATTAGAAGATAACATGCAAAAATGAAAACAGTTGTTAGGATTACAGGAGTAAGGGTAATTAAAAAATTCTAATGTCATCGCTCTAACACAATCTTAAATTTTTTTAAATAATGGTTCTCAGTAAGAGAATACTTGAAGACTCTTAAGATATCAGAAACTAAGAACTTAGCCCTAAATATTCTAGAGAATAGGGGCAGGAGAATCAATGCTTCCTCAAATGGCATTCAAGTGTTCTGTTCATCTGAAAATTTCTCTACTATCATGTTATACTGCCAAGAGTTTTTCCTCTGACAGTGGCAATGACTTTGCCCTATCTATAATAATGAACACCTGCATTTATGGTTTATATTGTTTTTATTCATTCTGTTATGAGGATCAAATGGTTCTAACCATGGAGTCCCTCTCTGGGACTCCTCAATTTCTCTTTCTAGTTCTGAGGACTCTTCTATGAACCAAAGACAACTTCTGGGGATTTCCCAGATCTCCGTTAGGAAATCATTACGTAGATTAAGATTCTTCAGCCTTTTAACATTTTCTCAAAATAATGTCATTCCTCATTTAATGTTATTTTAAACTTCAAAATACATTAAATATCATGCCTAAAAACAAAAATCAATTGAACATAATGACAGAAAAAAAACTGTGGTAATCTTGAAAATACATAAACTAACACAACTGAGTAGGTCTATGTGAAAACTGAGTCCACCACAAATTTTTTTGTCCTCTGGGACTTTGCCCATGCTGTTCCCTTGCCTGAGATTCCTTCTGCTGCCTACTCTTCCAAATGCCATAATTCCCCCCTGTAAAACTTGCCAAGACCATTCAGGCCTACAAATTTTGCATTCTGGCTAACCAAATGCATCCTCGTGTTGACTAAACCAAATTACAGAGAAGTAAAGAATCTAAAAACTTCTGTAGACCATTATCAATAATAGTTACAATGAAATCACTCAATAACAGAAATTATTCAATAACTCCCCCATCCTGGAGAATTCAAGCAACTATCTCTCTTACTCGCTTGTCCCAAACTCTGGGAACTTTCAAAGTAAAAGCGAAGGAAAGAAAGACACTCCAAAAAATTAAATTTGGATGGAGAATCACGAGACTTTTAACTTCTTCGTATATTCTCCTATGTTCCTCAAACACAGAAATCTATCTCCAATTCTCTGAATCTCCTACGGGGCTCAAAGTATATCTTGTATATAGTGAATTTTAAATTAGCACTTGCTGATGTAACAGAATTAGAAAATCCAATTCTAAATTTGGATTTTGGTTTCTCCACAACTACTCAAAGTCTAGTAATCTGTTAATGAATTAACACCAATCTTGGTCCTTACACTTAGAAATGCTAAAGGCAGACAAGGACTTATTTTAGGAAAAGGAGGTACTAGACAACACTGAGTTACCAATTATCCAATCACTACCTTTTCTGTTAGTACCCCATTCTTTATTTTGGGGGTAAAGAGTCTTGTCACGTGGTAAGAAGGGAAGTTGTACTTGCAGGTCAAAAGAAAGTATATTTTCTACAAACACATAATAGCTACTCAAATGTCTGTCGGATGTCTAAACACAAGACAGAAGCAGTTCTAGCATCTACACAAGAAGTGAGATAAAGTAAACTTTTCCTTAACATACACTATCAGCAGCATTTACATCTGAAAGAAATGATCGATTCTACTTCTGTATTGAATTATATTCATTTTATCAATATGTGTTCCACACCCTTATTGCTCTTTGCCTCCAAATAAAGAGTTCTGCTAAATATTGAGACAATGAAAGGGCACTAGAAAATAAGAAAAAAAGAAATTCATCTAAGGTCATCTAAGGATAATCCACCACATACACAGGCATAGTAATATTGTCAACTTAAAAAAACTTCAGTTGCTTACGTTGTATGGCAAACACTATCCTAAGCTCAGCCACTTCAGGCATTGAATTTATAATTTTTGTTTTACTAGGAGGTTCTTGCAAGAATGTTTGCTAGCTAACCTCCCCACCCACGAGCTACGATGATCACTTAATTGCTTTAATGAGGGGACAACAGAAACCATTAATCAGGACTAGAGTGTTAATACACATAATTCTTAAATGATCAAAAAAAGAGAGATGAGAAATAGAAAGTTTTAATATTATAGTCAAATCCTTGACAATAATGACATAAAAAAAAAAGGAAGGCTTATCAGCGCATATTAAACAGTCACCATTGTTCCCTTTCTTGAGGGAAGGAAAGGGCCATAGGTTCTAAGAACTGAGCCCTAAGAGACGGATAAAAGAAAATGCTGGCACTTAAAACCATAATGTCCCCGTAATACAGACAGAAACAACCTGTGGTCATCTAGAAGTAGAAGTATTCTCTTTATGGATGACTGGGGTACACAAAATACTTCACATTACATCAACCAATAAAGTATCTTCAGTTGCCTACAAATAGCTCACTCACCAAAAGTAATCTTTATGATTCTCTCAAGTTACTGCACTATACCCTGGACTAGGCAAGAAAGATGGCCACGTATCGGTGGCTCAATAAAATAGCTTATAAAAATACCAGTGGATTGGGAATTATAAATTACCCTAACTTGCCTACATCTTACTAACTTACTATATTTCCCTATCTCACTCATTCATTCACAAATATTTACTGCATATATATTATATATGCCAGGCACTGAGTACGCAGTGGAAAAAACTGACATGACCCTACCTTCATGATGTTTACAATCTATTAAGGATTATAGATGTTACACAAATAAACAGTAAAGTGGGAGAGGGTGACCCAAAGTTCTACGAGAAGGAATAAAGAGGGGGATCATCACAAACAGCATCTCTAAGAGTGACACGCAAGCTGAGACTTGCAGGAGTTAAAGTGTAAGTGGGAATAACATTCCAGGCAGAGGAAATGTATAAGGAAGGCATGAGGAAAGGAAAAGTTTGCTGGCTACTGGGGGCTGAAAGACAACCAGGGGAGCACCAGCTTAGAGAGGCAGAGTGTAGTAAAGAGGATTAGAAAGGAAGGCAAGGGAAAGATCACAGAAGGCTTCTGGAATATGCTAACAATATCAATCTGGAAGAGTTTAAGCAGGGGAGTGATATAATCCGATACAAACTTGTAAAAGATCACTCTAAAAGCTTACATGAGTGAGGAAACAGCAGCAAGAGTCCATCAGAATTCCTCTAAAGTGGTCCACATGAGAACTGACGGCAGTACCAAGAGAAACGGAAACAAGTAACTGGATCTGAGAACTCTTTAAGAGGGAAGAGAATTACAGTACTGGATGTGGGAAATGTGGGAAAGGTGATGTAAAGAACGACTCCTAGCTTCATTAATTGAGATGGGGGAGATTGGGGAAGAGAGACTGGAAAGAAGATGAGTTCAAGTTTTCGTCCCGTAGAGTATGAGCTGCCTGTGTAAGAGGCACTGAACTAGAGGTGTCAAGAAGGTAGTTGGATATTGGGAGCAGAAAAGAAATACAGAAATGTGAGGTACAAACCTACAAGTCACTGACACATAGAGGTATTTTAAAGGCCATGAGAGCCTTTTCAACAAAGAGTGCTAGAGCAATTGTATGTTAGGCAAAAATCTATGACCTAAACCTCACACCTTATACAAAAATAACTCGAAACGATTCACAGAGTTATCTGTAAAATGTAAAACTATAAAACTTTGAGGAAAAAAAAAGTAGGAGAATCTTAGTGATCTAGCTCTAGGCAGAGAGTTCTTAGATTTGACATCAAAAGATAATCCATAAAATGAAACACATCTATAAATTAGACTTCATCAAAACTAAAAACTTTTGCTCTACAAAAGATTCTGTTAAGATGATAAAATGAAGCTACATACTGGGAGAAATTTAAAACTGCACATCTAACAAGGGATCACTATGTAGAACATATTACAAAACTTTCAAAATTCAACAATAACAAACAATTAGAAAATGACAAACAAATATTTAAGGGAAAGTATATAAAGTTACCAAATAGGCACAAGAAAGATATTCAACATTAGGAAATATACATTAGGGAAACGCAAGTTAAAACCACAATGATATATCACTACACAGCTATCTGAACAGCTAAAATAAAAACAAGTGGCAACAGAAAATGCTGGCAATGATGTGGAGAAATTGGATCACTTACACATTCCTGGTAGGAATGTACACTGGTACATTCTTTGTTTTCTTTGTCCATGTGTTTGTTCATATTCCACACATGAGTGAAATCATCTGATGTTTGTCTTTCTCAGTCTGGCTTATTTCACTAAATATATTCCCTCCAGGTCCATCCATGTTGTTGCAAATGGGATGATTTTGTCTTTTTTTATGGCTGAGTAGTATTCCATTGTATACATATACCATATCTTCTTTATCCAATCATCAGTCAATGGGCACTTGGATTGTTTCCATGTCTTGGCTATTGTGAATAGTGCTGCAACGAACATAGGGATACATATGTTACTTTGGATTGTTGATTTCAAACTGTTTGGGTAGATACCCAGTAGTGGGATAGCTAGGTCATAAGGTAAATTCTATTTTTAGTTTTTTGAGGAATCTCAATCCTGTTTTCCATAGTGGCTGCGCCAGTTTGCATTCCCACCAGCAGTGTATGAGGGTTCCCTTTTCTCTGCACCCTTTCCAACATCTATTTTTAGTTTTAGTGATTATAGCCATTTTAATGGGTGTTAGGTGGTATCTTAGTGTAGTTTTGATTTGCATTTCCCTGATGATTAGTGACGTTGAACGTCTTTTCATGTGTTTATTGGCCATCTGTCTATCTTCTTTAGAAAAACATCTGTTCATATCCTCTGTCCATTTTTTGATCGGGCTGTTTGTTTTTTTTGTTGTTCAGCTGTGTGAGTTCCTTATATAGTACAGAGATTAACCCTTGTTGAATATATGATTTGCAAGTATTTTCTCCCTCTTGGTGGGTTGTCTTTTGGTTTTGATCCTAGTTTCCTTTGCCTTGCAGAAGCTCTTTAGTTTGATCAAGTCCCACTTGTTTATTTTTTCTTTTGGTCCCCTTGTCTGAGAAAACATGGTATTCAAAAAGATCCTTTTAAGTTCGATGTCAAAGAGTGTACTACCTATATTTTCTTCCAGGAGTTTTATGGTTTCAGGACTTACCTTCAAGTGTTTGATCCATTTTGACTTTATTTTTGTGTATTGCATGAGATAATGGTCTACTTTCATTCTTTTGCAAGTGGTTATCCAGATTTCCCAACACCAATTATTGAAGAGACTATCTTTTCTCCATAGTATATTCTTGGCACCTTTGTCGAAGATTAGCTGTCCTTAGATGTGCAGTTTTATTTCTGGGCTTTTAGTTCTGTTCCATTGATCTGTGTGCCTGTTTTTGTACCAGTAGCATGCTGTTTTGATCACTATGGCTTTCTGGTACATTTCGAAGTCAGGAATTGTGATGCCTCCAGCTTTGTTCTTTTTTCTCAGCATTGCTTTAGCAATTCGGGGTCTTTGGTTGCCCCATATCAATTTTAGTATTCTTTGTTCTATTTCCATGAAGAATGTCATTGGGATTCTGATTGGGATTGCATTGAATCTGTAGATTGCTTTGGGTAGTACAAACTTTTTAACTATGTTTATTCTTCCAATCCATGTGCATGAACTCTCTTTCTGTCTCTTTATGTCATCATCTATTTCTTTCAAGAACATCTTATACTTTTCATTCTATAAGTCCTTCACTTCCTTGGTTAAATTTATTCCTAGATATTTTATTCTTTTTGTGGTGATTGTAAACAGAATTGTATTCTTGAGGTCTCTTTCTGTTAGTTTGTTATTAGAGTATAGAAGTGCAACTGATTTTTGTAAACTGATTTTGTACCCTGCAACTTTACTGTATTTGTTCATTATTTCTAGTAGTTTTCCGATGGATTCTTTAGGGTTTTCTATATATAAGATCATGTCATCTGCAAACAGCAAGAGTTTCACTTCTTCACTCCCTATTTGGATTCCTTTTATTCCTTTCTCTTGCCTAATTGCTCTGGCCAAAACCTCCAGTACTATGTTGAATAAGAGTGGTGATAGCAGGCATCCTTGTCTTGTTCCTGTTCTGAGAGGGATGGCATTCAGTTTTTCCCCATTGAGTATGATGTTGGCTGTGGGTTTGTCATATACGGCCTTTATTATGTTGAGGTAATTCCCTTCTATCCCCAGTTTGTTAAGAGTTTTTATCATAAATGGATGTTGGATCTTGTCAAATGCTTTCTCTGCATCTATTGAGATGATCCTGTGGTTTATTCCTCATTTGTTAATGTGGTGTATCAAATTGATTGATTTACAGATGTTGAACCATCCCTGCGTCCCTGGTGTAAATCCCACTTGATCATGATGTATGATCTTTTGGATGTATTGCTGTATTCGGGTTGCCAATATTTTGTTGAGGATTTTTGCATCTATGTTCATCAGCGATATTGGCCTGTAGTTTTCCTTTTTTGTGCTGTCCTTCTCAGGCTCTGGTATCAGAGTGATGTTGGCCTCACAGAAGGTGTTAGGAAGCATTCTGTCTTCCCTAATTTATTGGAATAGCTTGAGAAGGATAGGTATTAAATCCTCTTTCAAAGTTTGGTAGAATTTACCAGGGAAGCTGTCTGGTCCTAGACTTTTATATTTTGGGATGTTTTTGATTACTGTTTCAATCTCTTTACTTGTGATTGGTCTATTCAGATTATTTATTTCTTTTTTTGTTGTTAAACCACTCTTTTTTTAAAAAAAAAAAAATAAAAGATTGGCACTAGAGCTCACAACTGTTGCGAGTCTTTTTTTTTTCCTTCTGTTTTTTCTCCCCAAATCCCCCCAGTACATAGTTGTATATTTTAGTTGTGAGTCCTTCTAGTTGTGGTATCTATTCCTTGTTGCTTCGGCTTTGGGAGGTTGTAAGAGTCTAAGAATTTATCCATTTCCTCTAGATTGTCCATTTTGTTGACATACAGCTTTTCATAGTATTGTCTTATAATCCTGTGTATTTCTGTGATATCCATTGTTATTTCTCCTCTTTCATTTCTAATTTTATTTATCTGAGCTTTCTCTCCTTTTTTTCTTTGTAAGTCTAGCCAGGGGTTTGTCAATTTCATTTATCTTCTCAAAGAGCCAGCTCTTTGTTTCATTGATCCTTTCTACTGCCTTTTTTGTTTCAATAGCATTTATTTCTGCTCTGATTCTTATTATTTCTCTCCTATGTAACCTTTTTTTTGAAATGACAAAATATTAGAAATGCAGAATGTATTAGTGGTTGCCAGGAATTGGGGGAAGAGCAGGCATTAGAGGGAGATGGGTGTGGTTTAAAAGGGCAACAAGAGGAATTCTTGTGGTGTTGGAACTGTTCAGTATCTTGACTGTGGTAGTGGATACACAAACCCACACAGTTGATCAAGTTTTACAGAACTTAATACACAAATGAGTTATAAGTAAAACCAGGCAAATCTGAGTAAGCCCTATGAATTCTATCACTCTCTCATTGTGATATTACATTATAGTTTTGCAAAATGTTATCACTGGGAAAATTGGGCAAAGTATACAAGGGATCTCTATTACTTCTTACAACTGCATGTGAATGTACAATTATCTCAATAAAAATTTCAGTTGAAAAAAGGATCCACAAGGGGCTGGCCCGGTGGCACAGCGGTTAAATGTACACGTTCTGCTTCGGTGGCCCGGGGTTCGCTGGTTTGGATCCTGGGTGCAGACATGGCACCACCTGGCAAGCCATGCTGTGGTAGGCATCCCACATACAAAGTAGAGGAAGATAGGCATGGATGTTAGTTCAGGGCCAGTCTTTCTGAGCAAAAAGAGGAGGATTGGCAGCAGGTGTTAGCTTAGGGCTAATCTTCCTCAAAAAAAAAAAGGGTCCACGAGAATGGGAGGAAAAGAGAGAAGAGAGAGGACCCACTACCAAATTCTGAAGAAATCCAACATGTAGAAGTTAGGTTAAGAAGGAGTTGCCAGCAAAAGAGACTGACAAGAGGTAGTCAGAAGCCAAAGGAAAAATATTTCAATGTTGCCGAGGAATCTGATAATCAGATATGATAAAGCCTGAAGAGGGACATGGAAGTCTCTGTTGGCAACAGTAGCTTCAGAGGAATAGTAATAGCTAATGCCAGACTACGGGGGGCTAAAAAGTGAATAGGAAGCGAAAAGTGTGGTATATACACGTTGTTTGTGGGAATGTAAATGGTGCAGCCACTTTGGAAAACAGTCTTATACTTCATCAAGAAGTTTAATATAGAGGTACCAGAGAACCTAGTAATTTCGCATATAGGTATATATGAAAGAAAGATGAAGACGTGCACACAAAAATGTGTATATGAATGTTCATAGCAGCATTATTTGTAATAGCCAAAAGGTGGAAACAAGAAACATCTATAGATAAATAAAATGTAGTACATCTATACAATGGAATATTATTCAGCCATAAATGGAATGAAGTACTGATACACACTAAAACATGGATGAACCTTGAAAACATTTTGCTAAGTGAAAGAAGCCAGTCATAAAAAGCCACATTTTGCATGGTTCTATTTATATTAAATGCTCATAATAAGTAAATCCATAGAGACAGACAGGAGCTTAGTGGTTGCCAGCGGATGGAGGGGTGGAGGGGAAAATGAGAAATGACTGCTAAAGCATTATGGGGTTTCTTTTGGGGGGCTAACGAAACGTTCTGAAACTAGACAGTGGGAATGGTTGCACAACTCTGAATATACTAAAAAACACTGAACTGTACACATTAAAAAGGTAAGTTTTATCATATGTGAATTGTATCACAATAAAGCTGTTGTTTAAAAAAAAAGTTTGGTTATGACAAGAAACAGAGAAATAGGGTAGTAGCTAGAAGTAGATGTAGGATATAAAATATATGGAACAAAAATTACTCAATAATCTGTCCAGAATCACAGAGTACTTTAGCCTGATTCTGAGACTGCAAACTCTGTGTTTTATCAGTCCTTCACATGTTTTAGTTCTTCCTAAGTCAGGCAGTAATTCCTCCCTTCTCATTTAACAGTTCATGGTCAAGACCAAGTCATTTTGATTCTGCCTCAAATTAGTGTTCACCTTTCATTCATCTTTCCATTCCCATTATTACTGTACCAATTTTGGTTATCATCACTTCACTCTAAGATAGTGGCATCAGTTCTTAACCAGCTTTGCATTCTTCTAGGCTTTGTGAATACCACTTGCCTTGTAGTCTCTTCCACTGTCACGTCACCAGAGTTATCTTTCTAAAACATTCTCTTTACTGTTATTTCCCTCATCCTGAATCAGTTAAAGAAAGATGAATTCAATATCTTTGGGCATTCTTATATAAATATATTCTTATATATTTATCCTGAATTTAGAAAATTTTTCCAAATGTTTTCCTTAATCATTTATAGCTTCCCCCTTCCCTTTTTTTTTTTTTTTTTTTTTTGGTGAGGAAGACTGTCCCTGAGCTAACATCTGTGTCCATCTTTCTCTATTTTGTATATGGGATGTCGCCACAGCATGGCTTGATGAGCAGTCTATAGGTCCACGCTAGGGATCTGAACCTCCAAAGCCCAGGCCACTGAAGCGGAGCACACAAACCTAACCACTACGCCACCAGGCCAGCTCCAACTGCCCCTATTTTTTAATCTAAATGAAACTATATCAGCCATAGAGATGATCAAAGTAAGAACTGGATATTTTGAGACTTTAATCACGATAATATATATCATCTCACAAAACAGAACTGGTCAGCTGAACCTTTCAGAATTCTCAAATAAGTTTAACTGCTCCTACTTTGAGGGTCTACAGAACACTTCATAACTAACCTAGGTACAAATTCTGATCTTTTCCCCACCTGTCATATAACTTCTAATCACAAAAAAGCAATACAAACTTCAATAAAAATGCATGACAATTACCATTTGATTCTTCCAAACTGAATGAAACAACCACCTTTAGAAGGAATTCGATGGCCAGCTCTACAGGCCCATGAGATTTTCTGTAATTATTCCTAGGATCACAGGCATGTGGGAATCACTCTATAATCCTAACTTTCTCTAAATCCTCAATCACAATTTATATTTGAAAAACTTCTGATTTTTTATGGTGAAATGTACACAAATAGGGGCCATAAAAACTCTATAAACAACAATTTAATGGTTTATATCAATGGTTCTCCAATTGTGGTCCCCAGACTAGCAACATCAGCTTCATCTGAGACTGTCTTAGAAATGCAAATTCTCAGGCCCCACCCCAGACCTACTGAATCAGAAACCTTGGGGTAAAGCCTAACATTCTAGGCCACTTAGCATTTAACTAGGCCTCCAGATGATTCTGACACACACTGTCAAAGAAAATAATCACTTAAACTTACCCTCCTGAAAGAACAGGTAACACCACTCGAACAAATGGAGGATCAAATGGAAAGTTATCCTAAAAAACAAATATGTAAGATTAACTTTAAGAATATCCTTAATTACTATTTAGAAGATTTTAAAATAGTCTATTATTACCTGATGATGAGTGAGGGTCATAAAAGTAAAAATACCAAAAAAATAAAACGAAATAAAAACCAAAGCAAATAAAAAAGAAGTTAGGCTCAGACCCAAACAGGACAGTGTTTTGGTAAATTTATGAAATACATGAAGGGGTTCCACTTCCGATAGTATTATATAAAGGAACCATTCCAGTAATGATGGACTGGATAATTTGGATCAATCCTCTGTCTAAGACCTAGAAAAGGTAGGCAAAACGTAAAAATTACAGAGCTAAGATTAGGTAGAAAAAGGAAACCCCAGAGGGCAAGGCCTTTTTTTTCCCCTTGGGTTTTCTTTCAAATACAGAAGAGGAAGGTAGGAGGTTAAGAAACTAAGTAGAACGCACAGACTCACTGGGCTAGGGAGATAAAAATTGGAGCTCAGGATCCACCAAGGAGAGGCCTTTACAAGTCTCCCACACGTTAGGTTGGGACCCTGAAGGACAAACTGCAAATTGCCCTGACTGATGGAGAATAACGTCTAGCTTTTCATCATCTCAATCCCTGACCCTGGGTTGCCAGCACCCAAGCCCCTGACAGGCACAAATGTAAATACTCTCTGAATATCATCCATGGCTTCAAATTAGCTCTCTAATTTTTCATATATTGTATCTATCACTAAAAATAGCCAGTTACAGGAGACTTAAAGACAACATGATCAGACAATAAGAAGCAAACAACAGACACAAAACCACAAGGGATCAAGGTAATAGAGTTATCAGACACAGATTTTAAAATAATTGCTAAGTGTGCAAAAGGAAAGAAAAGATGGAAAATCCCGGCAGAGAACTAAAATTATAAAAATGAACCAAACAGAAATTCTGAAACTCAGAACTACAATAAGTGAAATTAATAACTTAATGAATGAGTTTAACCACAGCAAAGACTTGGCAGGAAAAACCCCGTATTCTGGAAAGCAGGTGAGAAAACATCCAGAATGAAGCCAAGAGAGATAAAAAGGTAGAAAACTCAGAAAATACAAGACAGAAGGGAATGAATGTACTTTTCTGAAAAGTCTTATCATATATGTAGAGTCCTAGAAGAAGAAAGAATATGATAGAAGTAATATTTGAAGAGATAATGTCTGAGAATTTTCCAAAACCGATTAAAGACTTCACAAGATTTATGCACTATAAATACTTCAAGAGAAGCAATGAAGAATATGATAAGGAAATCATATTTTTGAGGTGTTGAAATTATTAAATTTCCAACCTAGAAATCTATACCCAATGAAAGTACTTCCCCAAAATGAAGTCAAAATAAAGATATTTTCCTATCAGCAGACATAAACTAAAGGAAATACTAAAGGATATTATTCAGGCAGGAGAAAGATGATCCTAGACCTGGAGAATAAAGACCATGAAAGAGCAATTATACATGTAGATCTAAATGAATATTGACAAATTATATAACAATGATGTGTAAGGTTTTAGATAAGTTTAGAACTAAAATTCATGACAATAGCACATTATTTGGCAGGGGGTACATGCTCAGTTCTAAGGTCTCTGCATTGACAAGGAAAATTAAAAATATAAATTAAATATTTATATTAGACTTTGACAAGTTAAAGATATGAATTATAATTGTAAGGTAGTAAAGAAGAGTAAAAGAATGTATAAGTAGCAACCTAATATAGCTGGGAAATTGGAGTAATAAAAAAAAATCCAAAGAAAAGAGAAAAAGGAGCATGAAGCAAGAAGGACAAATAGAAAGCACTTATGAGATGATAGACTTAAACCCAAATATCAATACCAACATTAAAAACAAATAGACTAATTGCTCCAATTAGACAACGAAGATCATCAGACTTGATAAAAATATATGAAGAGAAGATGCCGAGAGAAAAAAAAAACCTCAGCTAATTCTCAGGCTCCCAAGCATAATTCTCTTTCAAATTCTCAGTCCTAGAAACAGGTTTCCAGAAGAACAAGAGCTTTTTCTCTTAATGAACTCAAGCAAAGATGTAGATGAGGTGGCCATGAATGTTAGAGGTCAGTCTCTTGGTGGCCAGGAGGCCAAGAAAGCAGCCCCTCACCTTCCTACAGCAGTGGGGTAGAGAAAAAGCATATCGCCTCTAATGAAGATGTGTCAGGAAGTCAAAGACAAATTACCCTCCAACTTCTATGTTCAAATAAAAGGGGGTAAGGAAACAACTAATGCCTTTTCTTTTTTTTTTTTTTTTAAAGATTTTATTTTTTCCTTTTTCTCCCCAAAGCCCCCCGGTACATAGTTGTGTATTCTTCGTTGTGGGTTCCTCTAGTTGTGGCATGTGGGACGCTGCCTCAGCGTGGTCTGACGAGCAGTGCCATGTCCGCGCCCAGGATTCGAACCAACGAAACACTGGGACGCCTGCAGCGGAGCGCGCGAACTTAACCACTCGGCCACGGGGCCAGCCCCCAACTAATGCCTTTTCAAAAAACAATTTGAGGGTAAGGGAGCTAAAAAACATTTGTCTCATCCACTTATTTCCAAGGAACACAAAAGTACAGTTTTAACTGGAAGAATGAGTAGCATAATTCCAGTAACTTACTTTAACTCTCTCTCTCTACTCATCCTCAAATATGATTCTGAGGAACGTATAAACTATGAATTTAATCCTAATAGGAGAGGAAGATAAAAAGCACACAGATAATCTGACATTTCTACTACAAGGTAGAAAAAGAACTCTATCCACACAAGATATCAACTTAATGACAATTATTGTAATCTACTTCCAAATAAGTAGTTCACCTTTTATCTATAACTTAACAGATACAATGAAAGGCATAGATGCAAAGCTTGGTAAAGTACAACTTCATTTAATCTCCTATTTTTTAGATCTTTATGTGATCCCAAATGAGTGAATATACAAAACTTCCTTTTTTTCTTTTTTTAAAGATTGGCACCTGAGCTAACGTCTGTTGCCAATCTTTTTCTTTTTCTTCTTCTTCTTCTTCTTCTCCCCAAAGCCTCCCAGTATAAAATTGTATATTTAAGTTGTGAGTGCCTCTGGTTGTGCTATGTGGCATGCCGCCTCAGCATGGCCCGATGAGCAGTGAGTGCCATGTCCACGCCCAGGATCCAAACCCATGAAACCTTGGGCCTCCGAAGCAGAGCACACAAACCCCACCACTGAGCCACTGGGTGGCCTCACAAAACCTCCTTTAATTGATTATGTGGCAGTGAGAACTACCTTCATTTTAAGTAATTCCTCAGAGTAACTCTTTTTCACCAAAAGCCAGGGACTCTATTCCATAAACTCTGTACTATGGAACTCAGTAATCAAAATTTTACAAAAATAAAAAGGAGTTCTAGGGGGGTGGGAGGGGGTTGAGGATGACTGTTAAAATAGAAATTTGAGTTATCTTAGTATACTAACTCAGAAACTGAGTGTCTCAGAGTTTACAAGCATCTCATAAAATTACCTGATTTCCAATTCAACATCTTGGCTTCCTAAGCTATTCTTAATGATGAGGAACATTCTATTTTTGAAAGACTGTATGTCTAGATGGCTCTAAATAGTTACGAATCACTTCCTTATACCAAGGTGAAAATCGCCTCTTTATGGTTTGACTTACTAGTTCTGTCATGCCTTGTGTTCATCGAAAACAAAATCAAACTAATGCTTCCACATACACAGCCCTTCAAACAGTTGAAGACAAGCTATCATGAACTCCCATGTTCTCCTCTCCAAATCCACAATTTAACCAGCTACCTTAGGACATGGAATGGAATCTCATTCTAATCCTTGCTGCTATTCTCTAAATGAACCCAAATTTGTCTCGACAAACCCTTCTTAAAGTACTACGTCAGAATTCAACTCAGTAATTCAGATGTGGCCTGAAAAGCCAGAATGCCACTTTCTTAAAAGCAGAGCATAACAGATTCACCAAGTTGCTGACAAATCTAATAGGTTCCATTCCCTCCTATCCCCATCCCCATCCCCATACTCGTGTGTTATATCTCAAGTTCCATTTTCTTATTATTCATGACTCTCAAGTTGTCACTATGGACATCTAAGGCCATAAACACTGTTCATGCTCCTTCCTGTGAATCCTGAGTCATACCTACTACCCTCCAAAGTCTGAATCCTGATACTAATAACTTGGCAATTCAGTTTAAGATGTTTTTCACAAGGTCAGTTAGCTTAGGGCAATCACATTCTTCCTAGGTCTCTTAAGAAATACTCCAGCCCTACTAAAGGCCCTTCTTTCTGTGTTTGGTCCAGAAACACAAATCCAACAGAATTTCAGCCATCTACCTCCCAGATCGTCCCCTCCCTGAAGTTCTACCTAGAGCAGGAAAATTTAATGGAAACACTATCGGCAGCCTCAAGTCCTTCAGTTTCCTGGTCAAGATTTCATATTCCCTCAGAGATACCTCCTAAGGAAGAAGTGAGGGGTGAGAGGCCCACAGGGGGCTTCAAAGGTACTGATAAGGCTCTATTTCTTAAGCTTGGTCACATGGGCATATGATTTAATATGATTGTTTAGATTTTTCAGGCTAAAAATATTTTGCATTACATATTTTTCTAAAAAGACATCTTCCTGGTTTATTTTTTCTTTTCACCATATGAATCAGTAAAAATGTAGTCATTAGCAACTTCAGTAAATATATACCAGATTCACTCTCTAGGAAGACAACCCAGTTGACAACCACAACAGTTTCTACAATAAGAAAACTTAGGGAAAATACTGACACTTGACATTTGGGCTATTTGAAGAAAGTTCAATCATAAATGAAGATTTATCCCCAAACAAGAATAAACACACACCAAAGCTAAGTAAGAAGCTTTCAGAAAATTACTCTTTCTCAAGTATAAAGGAAGTAGTCGTTCAAATCTTTGCTTCCTTCAAAACACCTCATATCCATCCACTCTCAGGTACTGCTACTACCACCAACCTTCATTACCCCTTGCCTAGATTAAAATCAAAGCCCCCAATTAGTCTCTCAGAAATCTACTCTATCCTATCCAAACCCTACTCTGATGCTGAAAGCATAATCATTGTTTCAAAAAAATAAAATGAAAAGCCTAACAGACCAATCACGCCCCTGCCTCCAAACCTCTACTGGTCCTTTACTACATAGAGGTGAGACACCAAACTCTTTATCGTGATCCCTAGAGCCCTACGGCCTTCAGCACAGATTTCTCCCCAGAAAACTATGGGTTCTTGAAGAACAGGGATTATGTTTTAGATGCCTCCACATTCTCAAGCCTTCCATAGCACCTAATGCATTGAAGTCTACCTAACTGAAATGGAAAAATAAATGTATCTGTAAGACAACTGTTGCATAAGTTTTTCTTCTCAATTTAAAAGAACAGGTCAAAAAGATGCTCTATATAATCCAAATATAATTCCTCAGAAACACTTGCTAGTTTTTTTTTTTTTAAATTTTTTTTTATTGCTTTTTCTCCCCAAATCCCCCCAGCACATAGTCATACATTCTAGTTGTGGGTCCTTCTAGTTGTGGCATGTGGGATTCCACCTCAACATGGCCTGATGAGCGGTGCCATTGTCCGCGCCCGGGATGCGAACTGGCGAAACCCTGGGCCACCGAAGCAGAGCGCGGGAACTTAACCACTCGGCCACGGGGCCGGCACCCTAGTTTTTTTTAACAAAAGATTTAAAACTACTACATTTATCCAGATTCCATATTAAATCATTACATTTTATCTAGATTCCATTGCTATTCTTCTTTAACTTTTATTTTTAGCATCTTAAAAAAAATTAAATATAACACAAACTCAGAAAAGTGTGTAAAATATAAAGGTACATCATTACACATCACTGCAAAAGACGTGTCCATGTAACCACCACCCTGGTTAAGAAACAGACTGTAGCCAGTATCTAAGAAGCCTCCAGAAGTCCTTTTCAGCTCACAACTCCCTCCTTCTCAAGTAGATGTACTCACTATCCTAAACTGTATGGTAATAATATCTTTACTTTTCTTGATAATTTTATTGCCCAAGCATGAATCCATAAATCAGTGTTTCTCAAACTTCTTTTCATTTTTGGCCCACTAAGAAACCTTTTTAGAAATATTTTTTCTTAATTCCACACCCCACCCCCCGGAAATTTTAATGCCACAGACATACTATGTATCTGTTTATGTACTGTGGCCCCTTAAAGGGCCACAGACCATTATAATATCTAAGATTTTTTTCACTCCAAGGACCAATTTTCATCCCAGTGTGGGTGATACTGCCTCCAGTGAGAATGCACACCCTAAACAATAAAATTTAGTTTTACTTATTTTTGAGTTCTATATAAATGAAATCTTACAAAACATGTTTATAGTCTAGTTTCTTCTGTTCAACACTGTCTTTAAGATTGATCTATCTTGTTTTGCACACAGCTCTTTTCCATTTTAAGAATATCACAGTTCTCCATTCTATTGGAAGAGACACAGATTATTTTTATTTGGGGTTGTTATAACAATGCTGCTCTGAACATTATTCTATATGTCTCTTGGTGCACCTAAGTACTTACTTATTTCTTGCAGAGCATATACCTAGGAAGAGAATTCCTGAACTACAGGTTATGAATATCTTCTGTTTTACCAAAGCAACTGTACAAATATACATTCCCAACAGAAGCATATGGAGTCCCCTTACAATTTTCTTACCTTAAAAGAGAAGTTAAGCAAAATATATTCTATGCCTTCTTTTTCTTTTAAGATCTGAAGATCACTGTGCAAAGGACTATCAGGATCGACCCTAAGAATTACAAAACAAAAAATAGTTCAAACAAAAGTCAGAGATTTTTTTCTTACTAAGTTCAAGAATGAACCAGTCCAAGAGCTAAAACAGAACCCCTAAGGTTAAGTTCCAAACAGAGAATGTCTAAAGCTGCTCTATGATCCCTGGAAAAATAAATCACTACAGCCTGCAACTCCTTGGAATTAAATGTCCAAAAAGAGATCATAGTAATCTAAATCTATTCTCCTAAGGGGATTCAAAGTTAGCAGTCATTCTAAAGGAAATAGTCATATATACATAATTTTCTCAAAAACTCAAAAAAATTTAATCCACAAATCTATAGATCTAAAAATTTAATACAATAAACTTGTATTATTAGACGAGGGATTCAAGGAGAGAAATTTACCATGGACAAGACCAGAAAAAGTAAAATCACTAACAACATCTAAATTTGTCTACAACTGTTCAATATATTCAGGTCCTACTCAAATCCCTTATCTCAAATATAAACTAGTTATCACAGTCAATCTCAAATTATTAAATATGCTTTTGTTTCTATAGTCCCCTACTGTCTCACTAACTCCATGAAACACTTTATTCCACAGGCTAGTCCTTCTTTTTCTCCTTCTTCTTTCTCACTTTACTTATTAAGCCTAAGAAACAGCTCATTTTAACAACCTGAGAACTATTTCTATAGAAATAGAGTCTAAAGTTCTAAGTAAAAGCCATGGTGTAAAGGTACCAAACTAAGGAGAAAGAAAATCTCCACTGTGATAGTCTACCATTACAAAGAGTGGTTAGCATGAAAAGCCACTTACTTCTGCAATTTAACATGCCAGTCATATAAACTGTCATTTATGAGTTCCACTGAATAAATCCCTGTAAAGATATAGGGCATGTCAGTTACTCTTCATCTGATCTTATAACTATTACTTTGGTGTAAATGTATACAATGAATAGCCAACAAAAGCTAGAAATTTTGCTATTAAAACACAGAACTAAGATACATTATAAATATTTTGCCACTGGAGCTGAGTATCTTATTAACAGATAATTAAAGCCATCAATGAAGAGAATTCTTGACTGAGTTAAGAAACTGTTTACCATTAACTGTGAGTGGAAGAAAAATAGATTATGCAAAATCATATTACTTAAGACTTTTCTTTTATGCACATGCAAACATTTCCATAAAAATGGAATTCCTCTACATATATAGTTTTATAATGTTTCTTCAATTTTCTGGGCATCTTTCCAACTCTGAATATAGAAATCTATTGTCAATCTTTTTAATAACTATAGTAATGTGTTTTATGGATATACCATAATTTAACCAATTCCACTCTATATCTAGTTATTATTTTTTGATACTACAATGTTGTAACAAATAAGTAATTATTTAACATTTAAAGATAAACCAGTATTCAAATATTTAACTGCATTCTATTAAGTTTCTACAGAAAAACTTTTTAGACTTCTTATAAGAGAAATTGTTAGGACACCAAAATTTCTAATAACTCAGAAACAAGTCTAGCTTACCTTGTACTATATAAAGCAGGGTTTTTTCTGCTGTTTTTGTTTTTATTTTGAGTAAGCACTAATGATTTAGCTTTGATCACTCTGACAACTTCTGAATGGATCCTAACGCTACCTTTTCAAACAAATTAAAGTTTGGCTCGTTCCCATATTTAATACTGTTAGAATCTCTGTAACAATATAAGGGAATTTTACTTCAAATAGAGAGGCTCCACAATATTTAAGTCTTGTTGGGTAAGAAAGAACACTCAAGTCAAACACTGAAATGAAAAAAACAAAAATCCACCTATTTTTAAAGTAATACCATAACTACCTCTACAATAAGAGTTCATTATGTTGTTTTCAAAAAAGGAAAACCATCAACTTAGCAATAGTTCTTTATTTGTACAATACAATCAAGCATCACTTAATGATGGGAATGTTCTGAGAAATGCATCCTTAGGTGACTTTGTTGTTATGTGAACATCATAGAGTGTACTTACACAAACCTAGATGGCCTAGCCTACTACACACCTAGGCTATACAGTACTAATCTCATGGGACCACTGTCGTATATGTGGTCTGTCATTGACCAAAGTGTCATTGTGTGGTGCATGACTGTATATTCATTTTATTTACTTTCCAAAGCAGATATGACTTGTACTTTTCCCAGAAGACAAAAATCATATGAGTTAATTCCCATCATAAGACAAAAAAATTATGATGTAGCCATAAAACTAATTTTTAAAAATCAAAAAACAACTAAACTCATCCTATTTTACCCCCCTAAATAAATTGTAGGTAAAATTTACATACCTAAAATAAATTTAATAAACTTTTCTGTTTCTGTCCGGTTATGTTATGAGAAATGAAGTTTACTATCTGAAAATGGAAAATAACAGAAGGACAACAGAGACAACAGAGATCCAGAGGTCCTTACCTGTTTTATAACTCTGTGATCTGTATATGTCCCTGAGCTCTTTCATAAGTCTATCTGAAGCTTGCACAGACCCAGACACTGCACCCTGAAATATAAAATCTGCTGTTTACCAGGATCTGCTGAATTAAATAAAGATTTAAGGTATTGAACCTGAAATAAAAGGTTACAATGAGATTGTAAAAAGTGGATCACCGCTCAAAATTTTAAGAAGTCAAAAAAGTTTAATTACATCAAGGATTACGAAGTTTCAACAGGAATATAAAATTGGGGACAAGTCTGGGTCATTTACTATTTCTTACCTGAAAAAAAGAAAGGTCTAGCCAATATATCCAGATCACTATGGCCCCTCCAATAGCACAGAACTGAATATGAGTCTATTTCAAACTCCATCAATTTTTTTTAATTTTTATTAATTTTTTTAAGATTTTATTTTTTAGAGCAGTTTTAGGTTCACAGCAAAACTGAGGGGAAGGTACAGAGATTTTCCATACAACTGCCCCCACAATGCATAGTCTCCCTCATTATCAAGATCCCTCACCAGAGGGGTACATTTCTTACAACTGATGAACTACATTGACACTTCATAATCACCTAAAGTCCATAACTGACCTTTAGGTTCACTTTTGGTGCTGTACATTCTATGGGTTTGGACAAATGTATAATGACATGTATCCATCATTATAGTATCATACAGAGTATTTTCATTGTGCTAAAAATCCTTCATGCTCTGTCTATTCATCCTCCTCCCCTCGAAACTCCTGCCAACCACTGATCTTTTCACTGTCTCCATAGTTTTGTCTTCTCCAGAATGTCATACAGTTGGAAATAGACAGTAGGCAGCCTTTTCAGATTGGCTTCTTTCACTCAGTAACATGGATTTAATGTTCTTCCATGTCTTAACACATTTCTTTTTTTAGCAGGGAATAATATTCCATTGTCTGAATGGACCACAGTTCATTTATCCATTAACCCACTGAAGGATATATTGGTTGCTTCCAAGTTTTTGCAATTACAAATACAGCTGCTACAGATATCTATGTGCAGGTTTTTGTGGGGACGTAAGTTTTCAGTTCACTTGGGTAAATACCAAGGAGCTCAACTGCTGGATCGTATGGTAAGACTGTTTAGTTTTGTAGGAGTCTGCCAGACAGTGTTCCAGAGCTGGCGCATTCTACACTCCCATGAGGAGTAGGTGAGGGCTCTTGTTGCTGCACATCCTCGTCAGCATTTGGGGTTCCTGATTTGGGCCATTCTAATAGGGGTGTGGCAGCCCCATTAATTTTGAACATACTAGAAGACCTTCATCATGACACATTATTAACTAAAGCACAGTTCCATTAGTAAGACTATAAGCAAGAACGTTATACTGAAGGTCTAGTTTACCTGTTAAGAAATTGAGAAACAACATGTTTGCCTACACACAACTGGTTTCAGTGCTTTTCAGTGTTGGGACTTCCCTAAAGATGAAAATGCACGAATATCTTATCCTAAGACTGAATATGAATGAACTGTTTATCATAAGACAAAAACATTCAGAATGCCTTTTGATTAAACAACACTGAGCATGTAAAATATAAAATGTCAAGGGCTACCCTACAGTTTGGGGGGGAAAATAATCAGGTTTATAAAGATATTACTTCCTACCTGTGTGACCTTGAATACATTACTTAACTAGTTTAAACCCAAGTTTCACACTACTGAATAGGACGAATATTTCACACAGTGGCTATGAAGATTAAATGGGAAGATATATAAAGTTTAAAGTACTTTGCTTGGTGTCTGTTATGTGAAAGTGTGCAATAATTTTTAGTTGTTCTGACTATAACATACAGACTGGAAGCAATCAAAAGATACAGATGGTACAGTAAACATCATTAATGTAGATGCCACAAACTTACTTTCTTAAATAAGATAAGGGCTGGGCTAAATTTCTTTGCTCTTTGAAAAAAAGATTTGCCAATTAAATTAATATAGTAAGTAAGACTGAAGGAGGGAGAGTAATTTACCACTTTACAATACTTGGCATGTCTTTGCATAACAATTCATTCCCTGTGTTTGAGAAACCCATGCCCAAGACAAAGGAACTGGTCCTCAGATTTCATAGGGTTGATAAATAGCTCTAATACAAGGCTGGAAGTAAGCAGTAAGTGTTGAGATAGACAGCTAGACTCTCATTTGATCTTTCCCTACTCTGGGCATTTTATATACATCATTCTCATTTATTCTTCACAGTAATTATCCAAAAGGTATGTATTACCCACATTTTAGAGTTGAGGAAACTGAAGTCACACAGCTATGTTTGTCACCAAACTCAGAGTTCATTTCACTCCCCCATGCTACTTCACAGAAAAGACATGTTAAGTCAAAAGAAAAATTACTTTTGATTTGGTCAGGGCAGAACAGACCAGATGGCAGCTTCATGGAGAAGAAAGAATTTGAACTATACTTTATAGGAGAGACCAAATTTAAATATATTGATCCCATAGGAGGAGGGTAAGCAGAGAAAACAGCATAAACAGGCTGGAAAGGGGGCATCATACAGTGAACAGTAGGTGATTCCAGGATGTAAAAAGCAGATGAACAAGGTAGAATGTGATTAACAATAGGTGAGAAACGTTAAAAAAAAAAAAAAAAAAAAAAAACTCGGGCAACAAAACAAATGGCTGCATCTACAACCAAGGCAGTGATGAGGAGGGCAGCTGGATTGGTATCTTAATGACTTGTCCTGGATTTCTATTATTACCTATAATTACTTTACTTAACTGCAAAAGTTCTAGATGTTTACACACACTTACATTTAGATGGTCTTGCCTTTGAGTCTTCCTAATTTTTTCTAATATTGCCAAGTTTTCTTTTTCAATTCCTTCATCCTCTGACTTTTTTCCACTAATAGGCTCTTCTTCCTTCATCTCATAGTGATCCAAGTCTTCTATATCCTACAAAAATACGAAAAATATTCGCTTATTCAAGCTTATGCCAAAAGTTAAATTATTCTTGACTCAACAGGGAACAGAGAGAATACATGTATTCTATGGTGAGGGTAAAAAGCCTTGACATTCAACTCAAATTTTACATCGTATATTTTGTTTAAAAGCTAGAATCTGAGTAAAGCATATTTAACAGCTCACCAAGTCCTAACTATTACCAAATAAGCCATCTTTTAAATCTATTAAGAGGAACTTTTGAAACAGTTTAGCATCAAATATCAAGAATCTTAACTGTTCATGCTTTGCTCCAGTAACTTGACTTCTGGAAATCTATTGTAAGAAACTAGTCTAAAATGTAAACACAGATTTAGGCACAAAGATGCCTATTTCGACTGTATAACCACAAAAACAAATACAAAATCTGCATGTGCAAAAATACCAGAACAGTTAACCCAATTCTACAGAATATCAGAAGACCATTAAAACGCCAACATAGCATAATGGTTTCTTTTGTTATCAATAATGAAATGAAAAGCACAGAATACAAAACTGAATATATAGAATCTTAATTATGCCAAAATAAGCACAGAAAAAAAACAGACTAGAAGGACATATACTGAAATATTAATAGTTATCTCTAGAGACATTTAGTAATTTTCCTTCTTCCAAGTTTTCTGTAGTGAGCAGCTATTGATTTTTATAATTAGGGAAAGAGTTAGAATAAGAATTTGAATAATATCCCCAGGCCAACATCTTTAATCACTACATCATTCCCCTCCGTCCTTTCCTCTTTCATCTGCTCTTACACATATACAAATCTATGCAGAATTTTTTTAATCCTAACTGTTATCTATGATCTTACTTCAATCATCAAAATCTCTGAAGGAGTAGTTTACACTTATTGTCTCCATTTTTCAAGCAGATTAATTCACTGTGATTTCTAGACTAGGTTAATGACCACTTCCATCTAGATTCAATGGTCTTTTTCTTGAACTGCCATCTCTTCAACGCCTCTTACATTCCTTTCTTATTCAGATCCTGTCCATGACTCCATGCGTCATGCAGCTTCCCTCCCCTAGTTTGCACCTTTCAGCCTCACTCTTCCAGCCCACACTTCTTTTCTTTAGAGTTCTCACAAATGCCCTTCGCCTCATGCAGCTTCCCTCCCCTAGTTTGCACCTTTCAGCCTCACTCTTCCAGCCCACACTTCTTTTCTTTAGAGTTCTCACAAATGCCCTTCGCCTCTATTTTTTTCTCCTATATCTTCAACCTCAGCCACATTCCGATCCACAAAACTTCTCCACTTGAGTCTTAATCAGCACGGAACAGAATTTATCAGTGCCATATTTATAAAACAATATTCTCAGCACACTATTCTCTGCTTATGATCAATCACACGAAATATAAACATGTTTACCTCCAATTCAAGACTTTTAGCCATCTGCCTCTTCCAGCCAACCTTGCTTTCCTTGACTCCAACACATCAAACTTCTTCTCCCAAAAGAACTGCATCCAATGCACCCAAACACACTATGCCCAAGGTTATTCTGGGCCTTTTTACCACATTATTTTAGCATATCTTCTTTTCACCTATTCTAACCTGACATCTCCCAAGTCCAGCCTCCTACCTTTCTAGATTTCCCTAAATGTTGCTTTCCCTTCTTTATATTACCTTGTGAGGGAAAAAAGAAAGGTACACAAACTCTTTGAGTACAACATCTACCTCACTGTACACTGGACTCATGGAAAAGGTTTAATGTTTTCACTCAGTTTATTCCCATGAAAATATTAAAAATAAGCTCTTGATCCCAAAAGTCACTCTAATTAGACAATTAATTATTTTACTCCCTGACTCACAAAACAAATACAAACCCACAACTACCTCTTCAGTTGTAAGGCATTCTAAGAAGCATATTTTAGATTTAAAATTTTTCAAATCAAGAAAACAAGTCAATAACCTGAATTAATTCTAAGATCCAAAACAGAAAAACGTTTTAAAATCAAGACCACAGAATTCAAATACCTTTTATCTGGTCAATGTAGAAACACAGATCTTCATTCTAAAGTTTGCATTTAAATGCAAAGCTTCAGAGCCCGAAAACTTGTAAAATTATATCAGTGACTGGCAACTAAACAGGCCTAAGCTCAACGTCTTTGGAATTTGCTCAATGAAATTCTTAGATGATTTTTCAATGTTGAGACAGTTTCATTACTTCCAGTGAGTAGTCCCTGAAATGTTCTCAAATTCTCCTTTTATTCAAACACAGAACTTTTTAAACTTAGTAGTTTCTCTTCTTAAAAATAACCAAATATAGGATAAGTATTGATTACTATTAAATGCAAATATAATTTTAGTGCTAAATGTTAAGAGCTCTTTTTTTTCTAAGAAATCAAATCCAAGGATGTCAGATAAGCAGTTTGCTCAAAAGCATACCACTAATTAGAGGAAAAGCCAGATTTTAGAAATTACACTGAATTCCAAACATAAAGTGCTTTTCATTACTCCACATTAACAGTGGTTTAAAAGGAGATTAGAGAGTTACTAAAATGTTCAAAAATGAAGATATTTATAAAATGTTATTCTTACATAAAATACCTACTTCAGCCATCTCTTCCTCTTCCTCCTCTTCTGAAGTCACTTCTTCCGTTGTCCCATTCTGAAAAGGAAAAAGAATTTGCCAGGGCTACACAGAATAAAATAAGCACACACTGGGTATATTAGTAGACTTTAGGGACAAACTATCAATCATCTATCACTGCAGTTCTACTAAGAGCTTATCAAAGTTGAAACATTTACTTTTTAATCCACTTTGATTTGACAAATAATATTTATCAGCTTTTAAAAAAGAAATAATTTTGAACAATTCAACTGAATATATACCTTAGGAATAAACAAAGGCAATCAGTGAAATATAAAGCAAAACTGAAAAAATTTTTACAACATATTCTAATTTAAATAAGAAAACATTTTACGCATATGGCTATGTATATAAGGTCAATGGCTTCTTTCACTTAAATAACCCAAAGCCTGAACCTTTCCATAAATTCAACTGCTTTACATTTAAAAAGCTCAAATGTGTCATAAAGAAAGTGACACTGCACAAAACTAAAAATTATAAAATGACCACCATTGCACTAAAGAGCTATTTTTCTTTTGTACAACATGTTTTTTACCACAGAATACTTCTCTACAAGACACAATTTACCACTCATTCACAATGAATCTGATGGGGTTTTAAAGGCACTTCATACCTAGTTTTGGCAGAGTTCAAAAAGACAAGTTTCGGGGCCGGCCCTGTGGCCCAGTGGTTAAGTTCATGCGCTCGGCTTCGGCGGCACAGGGTTTCGCCGGTTCGGATCCTGGGCACGGACACGGCACCGCTCATCAAGCCATGCTGAGGCGGCATCCCACATGCCACAACTAGAAAAACCCACAACTAAAAATACACAGCTATGTACCAGGGGGTTTGGGGAGAAAAAGGAAAAATAAAATCTTAAAAAAAAAAAAGACAAGCTTCCTGGACCAGAGTGTAGTTCTCCAGGACTCAGTACATAAAGTTAGTAGGATTTTTTTTTCCCAGAAATTCTTGCTGTATTTGTTCCAACTACAGCTGGTAAAGATCACTCTCTTATATAGGATGCCTACCTTGATGGCCTCTTAGTGTGGGTGTCAGAACCAGAGAGAAAGACAGAATTTTTTTAATATAACAGAGGAGCAAAACCTTGTAACAGACTCATCTTTTCCTTTTGCTCAGGAGTTGGAAGGTCCACCTGCCAGCACCTCCCCATTACATGCCCCATTACATTACATTACCTGCCATTACACACAGGCAGAGCACTGGTGTGCAAACCAGATAATTGCTGAGGACACTCATATCAACAATTGATACTGATCAATGGTATACTCCATCTATAAATGGGCAGACAACCAAATATCACCAGGTGGTTGAAGAAAACTAGCAATCTGAAATAAAGGCACCAAGTTGAACAAGCAGAACAAGTGAGCAGAAGCAGTGATAATCAAGGAAATAAAACAGGAGAAAAATATCTAATTGGAATTTTTAGCAGTAACTCAGAAGATACTACATCTACAAAATATAAAATGATGACTCTACAAAGGACAATACAATTCTGGGAAATCAAAATGATTCCGCCACCCCCCCCACCCCCCCAAAAAAAGAAAACACTCAGTAGAAGGTCAAAGAGCACAATGGACTTGAATGAACAAAATATTTACGATTAAGAAGACTACCAAATTGTGACATTCCCTTAAAATGCGGAGAAAAAGGAGCTGCGAGGGGGAAAAAAGAGGCAACAGAAATAAGAAAAGAGTTAAGGGAAATGGAAGATAGGAATACAGGGATCAAATATTCATCCAGAAGACGGAGGTAAAGAAATAAGAGAGACAAATGTTGCCAAACTAAAGAAAGACTTCAGAATATCAAGTACCTCTGAATGCCCCAAAGGACTATTGAAAAGTAGAACTCCACACTTCACAGTTAAAGAAAAAAACCAACTTCCAGAAAGAAAAAATATAATATAGAGAAAGAAGTAAGAATCAGACAGGCATCAGACTTTTCATCTGTAACAATAAATACAGGAAAATAAAAGTGTAAAGAACCTGGAAGAGACTCAATTACGAACTTAGAATTCTATATCTAGTTCCATCAGGACAGGAGCCATATCTGTGTTTGTTCACCAGTGGATCCTCAGCACTGACACAGAGTACTTTACACAGAGTCCAATAGATATTTGTTGAATGAATAATAAAAACAGACACTGAGTATTCAAGGCACACTCTCCATACACATCCCACAAATCCTTTCCAGAAAAAGAACAGAGGACATTATTCAGGGATGTATTTCAGAGGCAGGGAACCAGAGAATACAAGAAACAGCAATGAGCAAAGACAACAGTAACATCAATGGTTAGGTCTAAGCAACTGCTGGATAATTCAGCTGAGAGGTTACAGGCCATATTCTCTGACCACAGTGAAAAACTGAAAATAGCCCAAAAGCCACCTGAGAAAGTTTAAAAATTTTTTTCCTAAATGACTCTTGAGTTTAAGAAGAAATTGACCGTCATGCCCCAGTAATCCAACTCCTAAGTATGTGCCTAGAGAAATGCTCACACAGGTATACCATAAAATATGGACAAGAATGATCATGGTAATGCTGTTCCTAACAGCAAACTGAAATCAACCCAAATGTCCGTGAACAATCAAATGTATAAATACAGTATATTAAAACAATGGAATAAATACAGCAATGAAAAAGAACTATAGCTACACACAATACGAATCAATTTAACACAAAATGTTGCGCTAAAGACAGACATGAAAGAACACATACATGACTCAATATGAAACTCAAAAACAGGCAATACTAAACTATATTGTTTAAGAATGCATAAATGGGTGATAAAACTGAGAAAAGTAAGGAAAGGAATAGCATACAGGGGAATGATAATCTGAAAGGAGCTTGCAGAAGGTTTCTGCAGTGCTAGCAACGTTCTATTTCTTCACCTGGGTAGTAGCTAGCTAGGTGACAGTTCCCAGGTATTCACTGTAACTATCTGTTACACTAGTAAACTTATGTTTATATGTTGTTAATACATATTATTTAAAACTTTTTCTTGTGAAATATAACAAGAGTAATATGAAGAAAAGATGGAATCAAACTACTCAGGAAATACAAACTATTTAGATAATAGTACTGTATTTTAAAACCTATGCAATAAAGTCAAACAGCACTCAAAATATGTATACTCTTATGTGTTTATTAAAAAAGCAATTTAAGTCACATTGATCCAATAAACTAAAAAAAAAAAAAAGGAGGAATAATTAAGACAGACTAAAAACAAAGAAAACATATTATATTTAAATAATAAAACTAAGAACTGATTCTTTCAAAAGAGCAATATAATAAAACAGACATGCTTCTGACAAGTAATCAAGATAAAGAAAACAACTTTAGAAATAAAAAGAGGATTGTGCCTACAGATGAAGATTATGCAAAAAGTGAATACTCTGCACATCCTTACCAAAGCTTCGAAAGTACAGGTGAAGTGATCACTTTTTTAGAATCTAAAATTACTAAAACTGACTGAAGAAATGGAAAATCTGAGCAGACTAATTCACAGAAGAGAAAAACCTATCAGGTTCAGATGTTTATTTAAACCAGAGTTTAGCAACCTTGAAACTATCGATACTTTGGGCCAGATAATTCTTTGTTGTGGGGACTCTCCTGATATTGTAGGATGTTTAGTAACATCCCCTTTACCACAAAATGCCACATGCATCCCCTAACCTCCACCAGCTGTGACAACCAAAAATGTCTCCAGATATTCCCAAATATCCCATGAGAGGCAAAACTGCCCCTAGTTGAAAATTATTGATTTAAACTGTCCTAGATCTTAGAAAAAACACACAAAGGTTCCCAAGTCATTTTATAAGACTGCTTAAACCCTGATATCAAAATGAAAGAAGAGCCTAAAAGAAAACGAAACAAACTATATTATAATCTCACTTAAAGTAAAAAAATTCAAAAATAAAATATTATCATATCCTTTGCGTCGTTCTCCAAGCGCCCCCCCCATGTAGGAGCTGAGTGTTTATTATGGGAATGCAAGGATGATTCAAATTTAGAAAATTTCTTCATGTAATTCGCAAGTTATATCCCTACATGGAATTATATTCAGTCATGAAAAACAAGGTAGATCTATATGTACTGTGTCCATGATAAATTGTAAGTGAAAAACCTAAGTTTCAGACATCCCAGAGAAGGAAAATTAAACAGAGAATATATATTTCTCCTATCTTCTCTCTTTCCTGAGGCTCCACTAGAATTACAGTGAAGAACACAATGATAACAAAAAGACAAAAAAAAGAAATGGGCTACCAGCAGAAAAGAGAATTCATTCATGCTAGAAGATGACAGCAAATGGCATAATGGTAATTAATGGAGAAAACAAGTAAAGCCATAGGTTAGGGGATAATAAGGAGGCTAATTTGTCCCACAGCACCCTAGAGAGGCTCTAGACTCCAAGATACCAGGTACACCAGACAGCAGGAATGATGGACAGGACTGAAAACAAAGCAATCAACCAAAAGCCAACATACAAAACACACTTTCCAGCCCCCACTACACACTGTTCTCCCCCACCTCCTTAAGCAGACCCTAGAGAGACATGTATCTACCTCAAGCAAGATAGTATAAGGTTTCATGTCCAGAGAAACAAGTAGTTCCAGCCATCATTTATTATTATGCCAGGAAATAGAAGGGTGGGGGATGGGGTTAGAAGTCAGCTTAAATTCTTCCTAAAAGCTATCAGTTGACAAGTCTTGGACACAAAGAATTCCCAATCAGCCTTTCAGTACCTCTCTCAAATATAAATGAAAAAAAAGAGGAAAGAAAAAAAAAAGAAGAAAAATATGAATGAGCAACACAGAATAAACAGATATTTGAGGAAAGTCTTCAAAAAGAAAAACAAGACCAAGACAAACCAGAAAAAAAAACAAATAGGGGCCAGCGTAATGGTTAAGTTCACACGTTCTGCTTCAGCAACCCAGGGTTCACAGGTGTGGATTCTGGGTGCAGACCTAGCACCACTCATCAAGCCACACTGTGGTGGCATCCCACATAAAACAGAGGAAGACTGGCACAGATATTAGCTCAGCGACAATCTTCCTCAAGCAAAAGGACCAAGACTGGCAACAGATTTTGCTCAGGGCCAATCCTCCTCACAAAAAAAAAGAGAGAGAAAATTATGATGCTAGAGAAGGAGAGGACAAGAGTATCAAAATAACTCCTTAAAGACACTTAAAAATACATTATATCTATAAAACAAAAACAAAATGCTATGAACAAGGAATAATCAAAGAACAAGACAAAGCTCTTAGAACTTATGGTTCATCTCTGTAGAGGATCCCCAATGAACCACACCTGCCAGCATTCATCCCCTTATACGGTCCCCTCCCACAGTCAACCTGGGCTGGCTCCTTGATTTGCTTTAACCAATGAATGTGGTAGAAATGACACTGGGCCAGTTCCAAATTTAAGCTGTAAAAGACCTGGCAGCTTCCACTTCTGTGCCCTTGGAAGCCAGAAATAAGAATTCAGACTACCTTCCTAAAGAAAGAGAAGCCACACAAAGAGGTCCTGGAGGGTGAGATGCCACGTGGAGAGAAGGGCTAAGTGAAGAAACACCAAGGTGTCAAACATGCGTGAAGAGACCAACCTGGACATTCCTGGGTAGCTGTGTTTCCACATGACTAGCAGTCCCAGCCACTATCTGACTGCACAGTGAGGCCAGCAGAAAAACTATCCACCTAAGCCTAGTCAATTAACACAATCACGAGAGAGACGATAAATTGTTATTTTAAGCCATTAAGTTCTGGGGCAACTAGTTAAGCAGCACCAAATAACGAAAACAAAACTTAAAGTTATGACTGTCCAAATAAAATTTCCAGAAGTTGAAAGATAGGAAAAATCTTCCAGAATTTGAAATTAAAAAACAGAGAGAGAATATAGAGATCAGTGATACAAAGACTCAAATTAAGAGATCTAAAATCCCATTTGTAGACATTCAAAAATGAACAAATAAAGAAAATGGAAAGGAGAAAGTTATCACAGAAAAAAATACAGAAACATTTGCCCAAGCAGAAAGATTCAAGAGCCCAAATTTGAAAAAGCCCATCCATACTGACTGCCTAGCAACAATGACGACAAAAAAAAAAAAAAAAAGACCACAACTAAGCACACTGTTGTGGTATTTCAGAACATTAAGGAAAAGACAAACTCCTAAAGCTTCTGGAAAGTCATGCAGAGACTAATAAGACTCAAAATGGCATCAGGCTTCAACAACATCATTGGCTAGAAGAAACAGCACAGTCTTTGAAATTCTGAGGGAAAATTATTTTCAACCTAGAATTACACATTCAACCAAACTATCAATCAAATGTGAGTGCAGAATACTACAACAGTTAACATTTACTGGGCATTCACTATGTGCCAGGCACTGCTCTAAATGATTTACATGTACTAACTCATTTAATCTTCATAGCTCCCCCAAAATATAGGTACTATTACTATTTCCTCCATTTTGAAAACAGGAAATTGATATACACAGTGACTAGGTAATTAGCCCAAGAAAATTAGCTAATACAGCTAATAAGCAGCAGAATCAAGATTCAAACCTACAGTGGTCTGGCCATAATTTTTTAGAGGTTACAACCCAGAAAATGTACTACTCCTTCATGCTTTCTTAGCATTTTACTTGAGGATGTACTCAGGCAAAATGATAAAGGGTAAGCCAAGAAAGATGACACGAGATCAGGAAACAATGGATCTACTCCAGCAGAGGAGACAAAAATTTCAAGGTGACAGCTGTACAGCCAGTCCAGAGAACAACCTGCCAAGACTGGTACAGAAAAACCAAAGGCTCCAGAAGAGAGGGAGATCTCACAGTAAAAGGATAGAACATAACTTTTTTAAACTAAGAATTATTATTATCGGGGCCGGCCCGTGGCCCAGTGGTTAAGTTCGCATGCTGTGCTTCGGTGGTTCAGGATTTCAACAGTTTGGATCCTGGGTGCGTACAACGGCACCGCTCATCAGGCCATGCTGAGGCGGTGTCCCACATGCCGCAACTAGAAGGACCTACCACTAAAATACACAACTATGTACTGGGAGGATTTGGGGAGAAAAAACAAAAAAAAAAAAGAATTATTATTATTATTATAAAGAAGACACTGCAAAACAAAAAACTGTATGAGAAAGGAATTGTCATAATAGAAAACTATACACTACAAGTCCTAATGATAAATAGTAATTATCCACATGACTAAGCATAATGATGTTTTAAGAAGGGGAGGTGGATGGGTAAGTGGTTGGTATAAGAACTAAATCCTTATCTATTATAGTATAGTGTCTATAAATTATGCCTAAATAGGTAAATCGAGAAATCCTGAAAAGTCAGAGGTGGTGGGGAGCTACTGGGTACCTGTACTGCTTGGAGGAGATAACATTTGGGTTAGGTCTTAAGAAGCACATAAGGACTTAAGGAAATGGCATTCCAGGTGAAGGTAAATAAATAAGCAAAAGCAAACAACTGAATAAGCAAGGAACAGTTATGGAAACCAGGAATATTAACAACAACAAAGGGGGGAGGAGGATTGTTTGCCTATCATAGTCAACACCAGCAGCTCCAAAGAATGAAAAGATTATTTTTAGACCTAAAGTAAAACAGACAAAAAAATTCAACAGGAAAACAAAAACTAAGTTCTAAATAAATTATATAATAAGAAAAACCATCCTAGTTTTACCTTTTCTTGATACAATTTATTTTAGCTCTTTAACACTAGAGAATTTTTACTTTACCTGACCCGTGGGTAGTGGCTGATCTAGCATCTCAACATCCAGGTGCTTAGGGAGGTTATATAATCTGCAGAGTTCACATATCAACCACTTCAACTGCTGACGAAGCTACAAAACACATTTCAGTAAATAAATATTATGTTAAAGACCCCTCAGAAGACACGAATAATGCTAGGACTACTGTATCCAATCCAGCAGGAAATGAAAAAAGTTTGTTACTGCTCAATTGCAGACTACAGATAAAATAACATTCTTTAAAAAATATTTTTAGGGACTGCTAGTAAAAGATATAAGAAAGTTACTATGGTTTGAGTGTAATCCCTACAACTGATACCTAGCAAAATGACATCAACAAAAAGGCAGAGGAAGGGGAGCTCCAGATATTGCCCAATTTTCAGTTATTAACTTCTTTTCTTAAAAACTTACAACTTCAGACAAGAGTACGTTAATACATTAATGAGGCTACAAAGAATAGAGGCAGTGTTGTTTCACATGCGTTACAAAATTGTATATTCCACAGTCATATTCATTTAAAAGTACAGAGGCAAATGGGGTCTAGTAGACAGAGCCTTGGAATCAAGATGACCTTGGATACAGCATCTAACTCCCTGAGTTTGAGTCTCCCCATCTGTAAAACAAGGAAATTAAAACCTTCTCAAAATGGTAAAGATTAAATGAAATCTTCTGTGAAAACACTTGGCATTTAGTAGGCTAAGTGTTTCTCCAAAAAGAAACCCACCAGGGAA
Organism: Equus caballus; assembly: GCF_041296265.1. NCBI lineage: Eukaryota > Metazoa > Chordata > Mammalia > Perissodactyla > Equidae > Equus > Equus caballus. The sequence continues at coordinate 129,413,495 of NC_091684.1, read as the reverse complement.
ACTGCAAGTATAACTTATTAAGTTTCCATTTTTAAAACCAGACTGTTTTGTAAGCATATTTACTCTAAGCAAGTAAGCAAGGTAAATTATGTGCACAAACACGTTTTTCATTGTTTAAAAAATTGTTTCAACGTGTAAGTTTAGCAATTATGGTTGAAGTAGAATGGTTAATACTCAGCAGACTTTACTTGGAGCTAGTAAGGCAGCTTACTTTACTTGGGCAGAAATAGTTCCCTGGATGTCTGACCAAGAAAAGGGATGAACAGAAAGAAGCAGGTTTATGAAAGACTAAGAAAACACACATAGGATTAGAATGGGTTAAACAAAGCCAAGAACAAGTCTTTCCAAAGTGTACAATGGAGCAAGCAGAAATGAGAAAAGTTCAGCAGTAAATTAGGATCGAAAAATCTCCTCAAGCTTAAAAGGCAGTGAAGTCCCATTTTGGATCTTTGGACCAATAAGCTCTGTTTTGTGCTAAGTACATAATAAGCATGAGGCAGGGTGACCTGGACACAGACTCGGACACTCCAACACCTAGCACAGAAAGAGCTCCAGGAGTCCTGTGGGAGACACAGCAGTGTGGTAGAGTCAGACCAAGCAACAAGAAAAACGGTGGTATATCTTCCAGGAATTTCAACTTTATGCGTCCCAAAAAAAGATGTTCGAGGGATGGGAGAAGAAACTGAGATCATGTGGAAGGATTCAGGAATATTTAGAAGGTAAATGGACAGGTCTTAGAAACTTACTAGATAGTTTTGGGGAGACAGGAAACATTGGTATAAAAAAGAACTCTAAGATAGTTCCCCAGTTCAGGCATGGTTGCCAAGTTTCACTATTTCATTTTGCCCCAAGCACAAAGAGAATTACTGAGGGGAAACATGATGGGGGTGGTGGGAGTGCTGGGAGGCAGATGAGTTCAAATTTAGATGTAATCATTTTGAATAGCCATGGCACATCCAAGTGGGATTCCACGGATTTACTGTGATATGTAAACAGATGTATGGGTTCGAAACTCAGGAGATAAATTTCAGCTAGAGATACAGATTTAGGATCCTGGAATATAAGCCATGATTTAAGTAATAGGAGTAGAAGAGACTACTCAGAGAAAACACAGAATGAGAAGAAAGAGGCCAAGTAAGGAAGAAGAGCTCAGAGACCAAGGCAGGGTAATAAGAGATAAAAAGAGGAGACAGTGACCTGATGGAAGTCCTCAAAAGATTATCAGTTCCCAGAAGAGAGGGATACAACTTGCCTTTTATACCCACTACATATCACAGAGCCTAGCATAGAAGCCAGTCAATTCTTTAAAAATTACTTTCCTGTGTTTTACTACTAACAGTTTCCTGTATCCATCCAGGGGAAAAAAAGTATGTATAAACAAGCATAGATACAGATTTTTTACAACACTGTATACAAAAGGGGCCATATTACAGATAATATTCTATGCCTTGCTTTTCACTTAGCATATCTTGGAAAGCTATATGTGCTCTTATGGAAAGAGTGGCTGCATTCTTTCTAACTATAACCTAATATTCTATCATAAAACTATACATGGTAATTTTTATTTAACTAGCTCTTTACTGGTGGACATGAAGTAATAAACGTTTGTTGAATGGAGGCAAGTGTCAACAAGGGAACATTTAACAGTATCAAAATGCTGCAGAGAGGTCAACTTTAGAACTAAAGAAGGAGTCACTGAATTTGGCAACTAGAGAGAAAAAATTTTAGTGCAAGAATGAAGGCAGAATCAAAATTATAATGAATTAAGTAAATTAAAGGTAAGGAAATATAGCTTATTCTGTCAAGAAACTCAGTTATGGGGTAACTGGCAGAGACTATAAGAAGAGTGAAGGGTAAATTTTGATATTCTTTTATGTAAATATATTTACTTTTTTATAAAATTAGGCCCAGTTCTATATTCTGCCATTTTACTTGATGAGCATTTGTTGATGTTTTAGACACTGAAAAACAAAACCCCACTCATTTCTACTGTTACAAAACTTATACCTTCAGATCTTTAGAGGCAGTCTTCTAAAAGGAGGCAGCAGTAAGGGGCTATGTCTACCACTCCTTCCCTGTCCTGTCACCCAACTGCCCCAATGCCAGAGATGTAAACATGTGTCCGCCTAGCTTTTAATTTTTAGCTCTAACCTTCATGGCTCTCCAGACTAGCCTTTACTCTTAAAATACTCTTTAAACTGCTATTCTTCTGTTCTTAATCTCAAGAATAGAAGTGTTTAAACTACCCATAACTTATTTTGCCAAAAATCTGAGATAAGACTCTAATTTCCCCAAACGGTCAGTTCTCCCAATACTATTAATAGAATAATCTATTCTTTCCTTATTGAGTATTTTAACTCAATTTAACTTATTCTAATTTCTCAACTGCATGATTCTGTTTCTAAACTTCTATTACTTTTATCTGTCCAGCCCAGTGCCAGTACTCAGTATTTTATTTTATCTAATATCTGGTTGGGCAAGTCTCTCTACCTTTTTTCTAATTTCATTATTTTTCATTATTTACTCTTCAAAACAAACTTTAGAGGCGTTTTGTCAAGTTCTAAAAATAAGTCTCTTGGGATTTTTACTGGAATTGCATTCAATTTATAAACTAACATGAAGCTGTATTTATAACATTTAACTGACATATTTATAATATGAAATCTGCCCATCTAGGAACACAGGAGTCAAGTCGTTTATTCCACTCAGCAAATTTTTGTAGTTTTCTTGATACAAAACCTGTACATCTGAGTTTATTCCTAAGTACTTAATTTTTTAAAATTTAGTTGTAATTTGTCAACAAAATACTTTTCTACTATATTTTCTATTTGATTATAGTGAATATTTGGGAAAACCATGGATTTTTATATAATGGAGATTTTAACCAGTCATCTTAAAAAATTATTTTTTCAGTGGATTCCTTCAGATTTTTTTTTACTAGGTAAACGAATCACATCACCTGTAAATAATGATGGATATTTTTCTATAAGGACTTTACGACATCATGGAAAAACACAATAATGTTAACTTTAAAAAAGGATATAAAACTATGAAGAATATGACCTCAACTATTTAAACATAAGAGTATATGTATTTTACTAGCAAGGGAAAAAAAATACTAATAGAAAATAGCCATCATGTCAACAATGGTTATCAGGTAAAGAAATTATAGAATATTTCTATTTTCCTTTTTTTTTTTTTTTTTTGCTTTTTTTAAATTTTACTAGTTCTCTCACAATGGTCATTTATTACTTTTATAATCAAAGAAAACAGGTTTTTAAAACTTTTGTAATATGAAAAGTTACATTTCTTTATATATTAAAAAAAGTTTTCATTTGCATACCTTTGGCTTTTACTGCAGAGTTATACAGACTATCGATAGAAAAAGCAATTCCCTAAACACTAGCATGTTGTCAATCTATCATTATTTCCCTTCCCTTCACATTACCTTAGTCTTTTCCCCTTTTTCTGATTCCCATTTTGGCTAGTGGTCCCTACCAAAAATGCTTGCTTGGTTTAACGGTTAGAATTCACGGAAAAGAGCCCACCTAATTCCTGATCTAAATTAAGACTATACCTACGAGGAATAAAAAAGAGAAACCAAGCAGTAAACAGAATTTGAAGGAATAAAAAAAAAAAAATAACCTGGTCTTTAGCTCCCCTAAGATTATCAAATAATCATTAATCAGGCTTTTATATCATATTCCCTCTTAACACTTAAGTTCTATATATAATGTTCATGAGATGAAAAAGAAAATAGCATGGCTTATTTTCTCACCGAATTGTTGTTCTTAGTATCTTCTAGACGTTCCAGAACTGACGTCAGATTTGGGTCATCAGAGTCCACAAACCATATTGGTGAAGAAGATGGATAGGATTCCTGTTACAGAGACATCTATGTTAAACATATTTACATACAGACTAACCTGGATATGAATTAAATCATACCACTAAATGGCAAGATGATCATGGATTTAAGCAAAACATATCAGGGGGAAGAAAAGTGACACACTAAAATGTTGTGTGTGCAGGGGCCAGCTCCACAGCCGAGTGGTTAAGTTTGTGTGCTCTGCTTTGGTGGCCTGGGATTTGATGGTTTGGAACCTGGGCGTGGACCTGGTACCACTCATCAAGCCATGCTGTGGCAATGTCCCACATAGAAGAACTAGAAGAACCTACAACTAGGATATACAACTATACACTGGGGAGCGTTGGAGAGGGGAAAAAAAGAGGAAGACTGGCAACAGATTTTAGCTCAGGGCCAATCTTCCTCACCAAAAGAAAAAGAAAAAAAATCTATGCGTGTAGAAACAAATTTATTTTTATAGATTAAAAATAAAATCAACAAAGTTTTACTGTTTAATCTTGCCTGCTCCATGTTACATAATTTATAAGTTTAACAACAAACAAAAAAAGGACTTTACCCAGTAAGCAGTATGATTTAAAACAAACAACACAGAATACACTACAAAAGTTATGTTTTATCAAAAGCAGAAAAAAATGGTATTCAAGCACCAAGGAAGATGAGTTTCCTTTCTTTACAAAAAATGGGTCTATCATGGCCTGGATTCTCCCGCTTTAACATTTTTTAAGGGCTTTAAAATCCAGAATCACAATAAATCCCTCAAAAAGCCAAAACAAATAAAAAAAAAAAAAAAAACTCCAACCTTGAAGTACAGTCTATAGATTTAAACCATACTACTTTTGCCTTTTAATATAATAAAGCTACATTTCTAAACTTTACCTAGATGAACTCTAAGTCTGAATTTTTAAAATAAAGCAAAGGAGTACAGATCTAGGCACATGTTTTTAAATCCTTACAAATGCTAAAAATGATTTTTAAAAATCTTCTACTCACTATACTTTTGCTTTCTGAGCACTGTCTTTATAGAAGTTACGTTTAGAGACTTTTCTCCATTAGACAATTGACCCTAAAATCAATCCCATTTAATGTTGCCTTTTTTTCATCCCTTCTTAGATTATAGGGAGGGACAGAGTTTCTAAAGGAACAGATTTCTTAAATGAGGTTAAGATTACTTCTTAAATATGGCAGGTGTTAGAAGGCAAAATAAACAGCCACATAGCTACCATAGGGCTACATTCAGCTTTCCCTTGCCACAGGAGTTGGGCTTTGAGACAGGAATTCTTGTATAGTCAATGATGTTCTTGAACACTGTAGTAGGCTGCCTCTAAACTGGCCCCAATAATCCTAACCTCCTGGTATTCACACCCTTGTATAACTCCCTGACCTACCTAATGACTCACTTCTAACAGAATACAGGCAAAAGTAACAGGATGTCGCCACTAAGATTAGGTTACAAAAAGATGAGAATTAATTTCTTGTTCACCCTCTCCTGCCCTTTCATTTGATCCTTCTGATGGAAACCAGCTCCCTATAGAGAGGCCCACATCCACATGGCAAGGGATTGAGAGAGGCCTCTGACCAATAGCCAGCTAGAAACTGAGGCCCTCAGACCAACAGCCTGTGAGGAGATGAATCCTACTAACAACTATGTGAATGAACTTGGAGGCAGATTCTCTCCCAGGCCAGCCTGGAGACGCCTGCAGCATCAGCCCACACCTTTACTGCCTTGTGAGAGACCCTGAGCCAGGGGACCCACGTAAGCCGTGCAGATCCTGACGCACAGAAACTGTGAGATAATGTTTGTTGCCGTATGATGCTAAGTTTGTTACACAGCAATAGATAACTAATTCAAACACCATAAAACTCCAATATTTTATTCCATCACACAAACTGAGAACTGCCAAGAAATGCTATTACTACATATACATTTTTAAAAGCACATGTGTTGATTTTAAAAAGTTAACAAACTAAGCATACATGCTTTCACCTACTAATAGACATTTACTCTGTTCACTTGTAATTTTCTATTATAAATCAGGGAAAAGACATTATTAGATATTAGCTGTAGAACTATGAAAAAAGAATTTTGCAGAAACACATTTTTAAAGAAGTATTGCTTTGAGAACTATAATCTCAATTATAATACAGCTGAGGCCTCAGAAACTGAATATTTTTAAAGCATTTTACCAAACATTCTTTAAGGAAAAAAAATATTGTATTGAAGTAGGACATCATTATATCTATTCAGTACTGGTTTACTTTTGTATGCTCATCTTCTCTTACTGTGTCCCAAACCTCTTTACAAGCTAAAAGGTAACTGTCTCCAAAATTAATCCTGTTCTTAAAGAAAGGTACTTATTGAGTACTGCATTTGCTTCTTCAAATTCTTCAGCCTAGTTTGGGAACATACCATCTAGATTATTTTTATTGTTTTAGTTTTGTATTTTCTTTAGTCTTTAAAAAAAAAAACCTAAATTTAGAACTTCACCATGTAGATTAGAGTTTGTCTAGTAAGCTTCTGCATAAGCAAAATAAAACATCTGAATTTGTTGCTCTGGACTAAAACCCCTCAAAACCAGATTATGAGAATTGAAAAAAAAAAAAATTACTGAAACGAGTTACTATCTATGACGTGTTTTTCTAACACAGCACATGAGAAGATAGGATATATAGTAGGTCTAAGCAACTATGACAACAGTTTTCAAATAGAGGCCCTCAGATCCCCTAGGTCCAAACTATTTCTACAGGAATATTAAGATATTAATTGTTTTCACTGTAGTGACATTTGCACTAATGGTACAAATACAACGGTGGATAAAACTGCCACCATTCACTTCAGAATGCCTGTGATGAAGCAGTAGAAGTTATTTTACTAAATCTCTATCCTTACATATGTCTTTTTAATATTGCAAGTGATAAAATGAGAAGCACACGAGCACTCCTACAGAACACCTGAGAAAAGCACTTGTGTGACTAGTTGTGAACTGAACCAATACCTTAACGGAACACCATTTTTACTTGAAAGAATGACTGACAAACAACGGTTGTTATTCCAACTTGAGTTTTTGACAGATGTTTTCTCGAAAATGAATGATGAGAGCCTGTCATTTCAAGGAAAATAAAGGACAGTATTTATCGCCAATAATAAAACTCAAGCTTTCAAACAAAATTAGAATTTTTGAAAACCTGTATCCACGAACTGTGAGCTTGACAGCTTCTCAAGAGTATTCTGATGAGGTTGATGGTGATGTTAATGAATATAATGTTTTCATGTTACATAAGGAAATGTACCAATATTTAGAAACTTTCAGTGAACCAACATTTTCCATGACCAGCGCAAGATGTTATAATATTGTGCAAGGGTAAAAGATTCATTCAAATTTCAAGAAAGACCAAGTTTTGGGAGAGTGTCCATAAAGAATATCCACAATTACCTAAAATAGTTATTCAAATATTCCTCCTTTTTCCAACCAAATATCTGTACGAGGCTGGGTTTTCTTCATATTATTTCAACCAATACAACATATCACAACAGACTGAACGTAGAAGCAAATGACAGACCAGACATCAGAGATTTATGAAAAATGTAAAATTGTGCCACTAGTTTTACTCTCACTGAAACTTTTTGGTTTAGGAAATATGGTCATATTTCATTAAAACATTAACATGTAACGAGTTTAATGAATTAGTATGTTAAATATTTAATTTCTAATGACAAATATCAATAAATAATTTACATAAACAAAAGCTCCTTGGGCCCTCAATACATTTTGAATAGTGTAAAGGAGTCTTGACTCTAAAAACTTGGAGAACTACTGCCTTTTTCACTCTCTTTTCCTCCCCACTTTCAGAATTTCTTCCTTGGAAGAAACATCTCTTCAGCATTCTATATTAACCTATGTGGTTCCACTGGGGCTAGTTTTCCTACGTCCTTCCCATCTTCCTCCTTGCCTCCGTTGACCCAAAACCTGGTCACAGGTCTCTATCAGCCCATCCATCCCATTCCCAGGGATTAGCTGGGAGAGGCTATGTGATTACTCACATGGGCTAAGCCAAGCAAATCTGGGTCTTCTCTGGGACTAGAGCTCTCTTTCTGGGAGATCTGGAGTCACAAGGACGATGTTAGCCAGCCTGGGATAGCTGGCGTTTATCTTGCCAAGAGAGAGTTATGTGAACCAAATTGTTTGCTAGAGGGTCACAGATATGTATACTTTCAGCCTTGACTGTGAGAATGTCCATTTCACTGCACACCTGCTAACATTTTTAACAATCTGATAAATATAAAAGCTGCTACCTGGAAGAAAAAAAAGTTCCTATACAATATAATTTGTTACAACACCTCCAGAAACCAATTCATCAATGAGAATGGAAAGCCATCACGTCTAGGAAAGTTTCAAATAACATTATCTATATGCACAAGGATTTAGCTCTAGCTATTAATGTTCAAAGCACTATTTAAAATAGAAAAAAAAATAGAAACCACCTATATGTCCAATACCAGGAGACACAACTGACTCAATGCTATAGTCACGCAACAGAATCACACATGATAATTAAAAACATTGTGGAGGAATAAGTTATTTGCTTACCTAGTTTCTAGACTTCTTACTATAAGAATGTCTTGTTTACTACCTCTAGAAACTGAACCTTCAGCACAAACTCTACATCATGTTTAAGATTTCTTCAGTGTAATATTTAAGACAGCTTGTTTTGAAAGGGATCTAAAATATGACCAATATTTAAACCTAACCATTAACACTTTCAATCTCTTATATACTTCAAGCTTTATAATTTTGACAAGGTGAACAACTAAGCTTTGTATCTTGAAAATACAGTTTCCTTACTATTCCTCTTTAAAATGACCCATGATGTATCGATTTTTAAACATTAGATGCTGCTCAAAAATCCCAATTTAAGTTCAAGCAATTTTCCTTACAATGAGTCTTTGAAGTGCTTCTAACGCAGCTCTCTTTCACCAGATATGAAAATTTTACACTTAAATAAATATAGAACAATTACCTAAGTATCCAACTATTCAGGACCTTTGTTTCTCCTCCATTCAACTCATAGTTTTATAGCGATTTTAAGGCTTGAAGGATGAAGTTGTCTGTGACCACCACCATAAAGGTTACCATGAGTGGACAAATTTCAAACAAGTTCACCACCACTACCATTACCACCATAAAATGTTGTGCTGCACTGTCCTAAACTGAGACAACACGACTCAAGCTTAATCAAACCAACCTCTTTGCTTGTCATTGCTTAAGAAAAAGAGTTTCTGCTTTGTTCAGGACATAACTTTCTATATCTGTTTTCTACATAAATCCACTAAGAGACCAACGCATGCCTCTATATCAGGCACCAGCCAGCAAAACTACCTGCCAGAATAACTCAGTTTCTGTTATCTTTCCAAATGATAGACCATGACCATCTCCAAGAATTTCATCAATCTGAAAATTGATGGGAATACTTCTTGTTGAAGGTTCAGAGGTATAACATTTCTAATTCTTCTGGAGACCAGTTACGAGACACATTACTTTCACACTTTGCTGTTCAATAAATATGGGGTGGAGAATGAAATAAACTGACAGAATTACCATACAGTACCTTAATAAAATTCTAAATACTCTTACATAAAAAAAGCTACCAAAAAGAGACTGCTCCTTGCTAGTCATTTTACAAGTAAACAACTAAGTATCTAACGTGACCAGAGTCCACCAAGCAGACCAAAAACAGTGACACTTTGTAAAAGAAAAATGCATGCATACCCCTGTGATCGGAAAAATGCTTAAGTATTCTGAGTAGCAAAGTACAGCTAATCAAAACATTATTCTAGTAAACTGAGGCAGAGAAAACAAAAGTGCTGAAGAGGATTCAAACCACCTAATCTGCAGAAACCACTGGATGGTTTCCCTGGTTCTGAGTCTGCTTCAAAACGATCTCTAGAAGAGAGGACAGAACACTACTACAGCCTTGGAAAAAGAGACCCCTGGCTTCATCACTCTGGCTCTCTAGTAATGCTTTACATTTGGCAGCGGCTGTTTCAATTCAATTCTCCACCCTTGAACTAGCTGACATTTATCTAATACTACCCTTTTCCAGGTCTAAGGAAGTTTAACCAAAAAAATCAAGCTACTAAGGGATACACCATTCATAAAATGGAAACCAAAGTCTTCTCTTCATATATCTGTTCCTTTCAAGGAAGGCCATAAAAATGGGGATGAGGGAGGATAGATAACAGCTAGAAATTTGACTCTATATTATAAATGAGTCAGATGAATGAAAACAATGATTCCTCTGGCCTGAAAGTACCACTTAGGTACATAGCATGACAGTTCTGATATTTCCAAATGATTCTCTAGGAGTTCAATTTGGAAAGGTAATCTGTCCCAGGAGGATAAACCAAAGAAAAGATCTTGGGCTCTTTAGTCAAGTTTTTTCATTCCTTTGTATAACCTTGGCTGGGCTATTTTTTATCAGCGTAAAGACTAAAAATATGAAAAATTAAGAAATTATCAACTCTGATTTATTTCCCATGAAAAGCTATTATAAAGCATTCTCAAAATACAGGCAGACCTCATTTTATTGCTCTTTGCTTTACCGCGCTTCACAGATACTGCATTTTTTACAAGACCCTCCACCAGCAAAAAGACTATGACTCACTGAAGGATAGAATGATATTAGCATTTTTTAGCAAAAAAGTATTTTTTAATTAAGGTATGTACATTGTTTTTAGACACAATGCTACTGCACACTTAACAGATTACAGTGTAGTGAAAACATAACTTTTGTATGCACTGGGAAACCAAAAACTTTGTGTGACTCTCTTTATTGCAATATTCGCTTTATTGTGGTGGTCTGGAACTGAATCTGCAATATCTCCAAGGAACGCCCTGTAAAGTGTTATTCTGCCACAATGACATCACTTTTATATTGGCAGAGAACGTTATCATTGCTAAAGAGTTTTCCTATATATGCTCTCATGCAGCACAAAAAGTAGTATCTATTTTTTAGAAAAACACAACAAAAGAAGTGCTTCAGGTCTCAACTAAGTAAAGACTAAATCTTTTTCTCTCTCCTAAACTCAAGAGCTCTAACATTTTTTAATTTAGTATCTTGCTATTGGGGGGGTTGGGGACTTTTTGGTAATGATGAACAGAAATTTAATTAGCTAAACAAAAAAGGTTCTACTATAAGTAACCCCTGGCAAATAGCCACTCATGCAGAAAGAGTAATGATTTATGCTACACAAATAATAAAATATGAAGTTGTTATTCGTTTTCCAGTTAATTTACTTCCTGGGGGGGAATTTTCACTCTAAGATAATGATTCCCTACCAAGAGTTCCCAGGTACCAAGAAGTCCAGAAAAGGAGTAATGGAGTTGCCAAGTTATGTTAAATATTTCAAAAGGACTTAAAAAAAGCCATTTACTAGCTCCCAATAAGGCTGCACAGGTTATTAAAACAAGCTGCTTTGCTTTTAGGTGTGATGGTAACAACTGGTTGTTACCACTGACTGGCAATTAGATCTCTTTACCGAAAATGGAAAAACAATACTTAAGTTTGCATGACAATCTTTCATATCATGAGTTCACAGAAAAGAACTAATAAAAAAGACTCCAAGTTCAAAATAGCACTCTTTTCCCTTCATGTTTAAGATTAGAAGGAATTTATAAAAGAGAAAAAAGTTTAGCTCAATTCCCTTGGCCTAGAGAGTAAAATGTTGGTTTTTTTATTTCTTTAAAACTGTCTTCTGAGGCCCCGGCCCCACGGCTGAGTGGTTAAGTTCACATGCTCCGCTGCGGCAGCCCAGGGTTTCGCCAGTTCGAACCCTGGGCACGGACATGGCACTGCTCATCAGGCCATGCTGTGGTGGTGTCCCACATGGCACAACTAGAAGGACTCACAACTAAAGTATACAGCTATGTACCAGGGGGATTTGGGGAGAAAAAGGAAAAATAAAATCTTTAAAAACAAAAACAGTGGCCGGCTCTGTGGCCGAGTGGTTAAGTTCGCACGCTCCACTGTGGCAGCCCAGGGTTCGGATCCTGGGCGCGGACATGGCACTGCTCATCAGGCCACGCTGAGGCGGCGTCCCATATCCCACAATTAGAAGGACCTGCAACTAAGATATACAACTGTTTACAGGGGCGGTTTGGGGAAATAAAGCAGAAGGAAAAAAAAAAAAAAGATTGGCAACAGTTGTTAGCCCAGGTGCCAATCTTTAAAAAAAAAAAAAAGGAAGATTGGCAACAAGTTGTTAGCCCAGGTGCCAATCTTTAAAAAAAAAAAAAAAACTGTTTTCCTTATGCAGTTGAAGTCAAATTACAGATTTTCTATCAAACCCTCAGTGACCTTTTACATATTTATGCGCTATCCATGACACTTTCTTTTTTCTTTCTTTTTTTTTTTGAGGAAGATTAGCCCTGAGATAACTGCTGCCAATCTTCCTCTTTTTGCCGAGGAAGACTGGCCCTGAGCTAACATCTGTGCCCATCTTCCTCTACTTTATATGTGGGATGCCTACCACAGCATGGCTTGCCAAGCAGTGCCATGTCCGCACCCGGGATCCAAACCTGCGAACACCGGGCCACCGAAGCGGAACATGTGCACTTAAGCACTGTACCACCAGCAGGCCCCACCATGACACTTTCTTGATGTTATCTCTGCACTTTTGACAAACCCCTAGCAGTTAACTTATAGGATAGGTAAGACTTTTGTTCAAACAGAATATAGCTAGAATGGTGGTCAGATAGTCAACAGAACAAATAATTGCTGCGCATTTACTGAAAGGAAGATGGAAAGCATAATTATAGATAGTATCCCCCTGCCACCATAAAAAAAAAGACTTAGGGGCCAGCCCGGTGGCACAGTGGTTAAGTTGGCACATTCCGCTTTTCAGCGACCCAGGGTTCGCTGGTTCAGATCCTGGATCTGGACTTGGCACTGCTTGGCAAAAGCCATGCTGTGGTAGGCGTCCCACATACAAAGTAGAAGAAGATGGGCATGGATGTTAGATCAGGGCCAGTCTTCCTCGGCAAAAAGAGGAGGATTGGCAGTAGTTAGTTCAGGGCTAATCTTCCTCAAAAAAAAAAAAAAAAGACAAAAAAAATAAACATCCAAAACTATTATAATAGAAGATAAGAAAACACAACCAAAGCAGTAAATAGTAAGGACTACAGAAGGGGAGAAAGAGGAAATAGATATCAGCATGAACTGAATATGACCAGAAGAGCCTTGAGGGATGGTCAAACATGGAAAAACAGATTGGGGACAGGGTAAAGGGGCACATTCCATGTGGGAAAACCTGCTGATGCAGAAGCCTGAAAAAAACGGGGACTCAGTATCTTTAGAGGATTATTCAGAAATTGGCATGCATGCATGTAAGTAAACAACTAGTAAGGTACCATTTACTCAATCCCTACAGAAACTGCATAAGGCTGCTTCTTGGTAAACACGAAGAAGACAGGGCCTGGCATGTAGAAGAGCTCAAAAAAATTGAGGAATAAGGGGAAAAGTTAAAGAAGAGGTCAAACATTTCTTTCTACAATTTACTACATAATTTACAAATCACAAACACAGCAGACAGGTCCTGGCATTTGAAATCCAATCCCATTTTTTCCTTGCTCTTTCCTCTCTAAGAAAATACCATCAACATAAGTAATCCAGGTAGATTTATCAAAACACTCATCCATGCTTAAAAAGACTTTATCTAAAAGATACCCACTGAAATACTTTACAGATGAAGTCATATGTCTGGAATCTGCATCAAAATAATCCAAAGTGGAGTACAGATGAAATAAGATGGGCCAAAAGTTTCATTGCTGAGGCTGGGTACATGGAAGTTCTTCACACTATTCTACTTTTGTATATGTTTGATGTTTTTCCATAATAAAAAGTTGACACACATTTCTATCCACTGAGCATCGACCATGATACTCATCTTCTGATAATGTCTATCATAATTCACTAGCATCTCAATTTGAATAGTTTCTACTAGTTTTACCATTATACTAATCCCCACCAAAACCTCCCTTCGCTGGGTGTCTCTAATTCATTCTTGTTTCATTTCCTAATCTAGGTCATCACTCAATATCTTTGTGTGCAGCAGACTCCTACCAGCCTCCAGTAAGGTTCTTGATGGGGCACTGTTGGCATTTGAGGTGGGATAATTCTTTGTTGTGGCAGACCGCCCGAACGTTATAAGACGTTTGGCATCCCTGTACCCTTGGCACTAAATGCTAGCACAACACCACCACCACTCCACCCCCACTGGGATAAGCAGAACCTCACACACATTTTCTAATGCCACCCAGAGTAGAGCATCGACGACTCCTAGTCCTGGACAGCAAACACATTTTCCCAACTTACCTGACTAACTTAGTAGTTCTCCACAGCTTACTACAAGTTCAGTCTCCTGTCATTTTAACTAGCTCTACCTTTTCCCCATCTTCTAACAGAATAATCACCACTCAGGCCAGCCGGTCTCCTTATTATCACCTACCTCATGCTCACTACTACTTTCTGTTCCCTATTCGTAGAAAATCTCCTTCACCAGCCTATATCCTGGACTTCTCAAGTCTCATCATAACTTCTCCACTCCTAAGCAAACCACATTTTCTCAAGCTTTGGTGTCTCTTTTGGATAGAGCTTCCTTTGCCTGAAATGCCCTTTCACTCCCTTCTAAAAGCCTAGGCACCTGTGAAAGCCCAACTCCACTGTCAGCGTCTCCTCAAAGCCTTCCTTGAAGCGACCCCTCCCCCAGCCCCGGTCAAAATTAACTGCTGTCTTCAGCTTTCATAATGATACCATAGAACTTGGTCACACCTTGTTGTATAAAACTCTTCTCCCAAGAAGACTGAGTTCTGAAAGCAAAGACTACTCTGCTCAGTTCTGCAAAACCAGCGCCTAGAATAGAACACTTACATGTTCAATAAGTGAATTCTGTCCTCAGTACAGCACTTGACTGTACCAGGTTTTCAGGTTTTGTTTTTTGGGTTTTTTCCAGGAAATACACACCTACTACCCCAGATATTCTGAAAACTATTTTATTGTTAATTATCCGAACTTCAAGGGCTTTGCAAACTCCCGAGTACCAGGCACACTGTAGTCACCTGAATGCCCACTGACTTAACCCAAGGGAGTTGACGCCAGACTTGGTTTTAGCCGTATTTACAGAGAAACATGAAACTACAATCTTGACTCCTGATACAATAAGGAGTATATTCTGCAGTTTGGACCAATACCCTAAATCAATTTCACAATGAACAGCCTCATTATACAGTTCTATGAAAAAACTTATTTAACACTTGTTATTTTACCAAGCCTTGGGTTTCTAACGACCTTTCAGTTTAAACCAAAGAGTGAGCTTTAGTGTCTTTTCGGATTTGTGACATAAAATGGTCTTTCTGGGCAGGAGACTTGGGCACGTATCTCCATCCCCTGCTCCGGACATTAAAGGCTCACAGCCGGGAGGGGCTGCCTAGACAGACACCCGCCACGCCACCTGCCGCAGCCGAGGTACAATGCGCCTTTGGGAAGCGCGTTAGCGCACGGCCAGGCCGGCAGGAAGGGGGTAATTCGAACAGTACCAGAGGCTGCATTCTAAACTTTTTTTCCTCACATGCGTCAGTTTCCAGTGTTCGTTTTTCCTTAAACACAAACTTAAAAGATAATTGGGTGAATAAGCGGGACCAGGGAAACCTGACAGAAGAACGAGGCGTTAAAACTTGACGGCCTTTCCCCGTCGCCACCGGGGCTCAAACAGCAGCAAGAGCCGAGCCGCCCGGCCACGACCCTGGGGCAAGCCAGCTGTGGGCTGTCATGGCGAGCCGGCGAGGGCTCCGGCCGCCGTCGTCTCCCACCTCGGGGAGCGGCGACAGGGGCCGAGAGGGGCCAGCAGCCCCAAAGCCGAGCCCCGCGGGAACAGCCGGAGAACGCGCCGGCCGCCTCCTCCCACCCCGCTCTCACGCAGTCGCCGCAGAGCCTGGCCCGGGCCCCTCGCCGGGGAAAGGGGGGCCGAGAGGCCTCTCCGGGGAAGGCTCCCCTTTGTCCGGGGACTCGGGGCCCCCGTTTCTGCCCTCGCCGGCCCTAGCGGGGCTGCGCCTGGGCGCCTCACCGTGATGTTGCAGTGTAGGGTGAGCGGCGGCGGCGGCGAGTGCGGGCTGCCTGGCGGCGGCACCAGGAACTGGCAGTGCAGCTCGTCCAGCTTCCAGCTGACGATGCGGAATCGCTCGTGGTTCTTGTCGAAAATGGACGCCAGGAACTTCAGCTCGGCCTTGAGCCCTGACACAGACATCTTCCCCTCATCTCCGGCGGGAGGGGTGTGGAAGGGGAGCCGGGCCCAGAGCCGCCGTCACGGCCGCGACCGCCCCGCGGGGACGGCCCGGGCCGCGCTCCCGGGGCTCCGCCTCTCCCTGCCGCTGCGGCCTGGGTCGGATCGCGGCTGGAAAATGGCGAGGGGCGCCGAGGCCTTGGCGGGCGGCTGTGCGACGGCCTGCGCGGCTGCTCCCTTTGTAACTGACTCCACCGGCAGGAGGTGTCGGCCCCGCGGCTTAAAAGGGCAACAACGACACCGCCCCCGCTACCGCCTGGGAAAGGGCTGCCCCCACCCCACCCCCATCCCCATCCCCTCCCCCATCCCCTCCCCGCCCCGGCGCGCCCTGCGCGCCCCTGTTCTGGCGCGTGCACGTAGCTGGCGCGCGCCCCCGCCTGGCCGCCCCCTCCTCGCCGGGACCCAGCCCCTTCCGCCCAGCTCATCTGCTCGCCTCCTCGCTCCCGCGGACCCAAGGCTCAGAGCCAGCCGGTGCCCCGGGCCCTGGTCACCGGGAAGAGCCAGAGGCCTCCGCGCGCCCCTACTCCCCGCCTGGGGCCAGACACGTGCGCAGCATATAGCTCCGGCCACGTCGGCGCGGCGGCGGGTGAGTGCCGGCCCCGGGGAGCGGCCCCTTCCCAGGCTCTGAGGGAGCCACCCGCTCACCTGACTCAGGCGGGGCCCTGGTGGGAGACCCCGGCTTGTGGGCTGCCGGCAGCACTTTGGACCGAAATTGGCCCACCTAGCTTCATCTCCGTTACTCTCAACCTAGTCCGAGCCACCACTTCTCTAGCCTGAGTTTCCGCCAAGACCTCTCCGGACTCTGCTCCCTCCCTGCTTTCGAACCATCGTTTTACGGAAGATGATGATTCGGCCCCTGCCAGCCGCTCCCTCCCACCTCCCATAATTTTATTCTTCCCCTTATCCACTACCTCTGTTCACTCAGACATTCATTTTCTCTCTCTCTCTCTCTCAACTGCCTTGAGGTTTTGCCCTGTTTCCCAAGCTTAAGATAACCGTCTCCACCTCCCATGGAGACAGGGCTGGCTTATTTTCAGTCAAGTGTTAGCTCTAATGTCATCTCAGAGAGGGCCTCTCTGACCACCCCATCTGAAATAGTTACCCAGTCACCCTGTATCACATCATCCTATGTTAATGTTTTGCTCAGCACATATCACGTCTGATATTTTTCCTATTTGTTCATTGTCTCTGCCCAATACGAATGTCTTATTCATATCCCCAGGGCCTAGAACAAGGTCTTTTATACAGTAGGCACACAGTGTTATTGAATGAATGCTCCTATCTGGAAACCACAGCACTTAACACAATCCCTGGCACATTCTAGGCGCTCCAAGAATGGATAAAGGACTGCATGGCCGACCAAAGGAATACAACATAATTGGGCAGGCAATTAATAGTGTGTTTAGTAATATGTACTAGAGGTAGGACCAATTTCATGGGTGTGCAACCTATGTTGTTGCACAGGGTTCCTAGCTTAGAAGGGCCTTGTGCTTGGTTTAATACTCTGCTGTAGTCACTTTGAAATTCTTAATAATTTTTCTGGAAGGGGCTCTGCATTTTCCTTTTACACTGGTCCTGACTAGAAGTACCTAGCCCTCTCTGGTGCCTAAATGTCTTCTGCTTCATGACCTACAAGTGGTCCCTGCTGTACTGGTCCCATAGATGCGAAAATACAGAACAACACAGGGAGATAAGTCCACTGAATGAGAAGCATTTATAAATATTTTATTTTCATTTACTTCTGAGATATTGTAACACGTTATAATGCTTCTTAGCCTTTCATGGGGGTCATGGACCCCTTTGGGAATATAATAAAAGTTATGATCCATCCTCCCAGGAAAATACCTCTGCATATAAAGTGTTGTATTTGTGGGGATTCAACTGGGACTGGGAGGAGAAGGGGTGTCAGTCCTGAGCTCTGAGCCAGAAATAACTAGGATGCTGTACTGGCATTATTGCTGGGTTAAGTGCGGGAGTGGCTTGCTGCTTTCTTTTTCCATCAGTCCCCAGTACTCTTGGGACCCTAACAGCCATGGCAGTCACAGACAAGGATTTGAGACAAAGGGGAACAACCTGTTCAGAATTTGGTATGACTTTGGGAAATAAAATGCCCTGACCAAGTTATTTAATCTGTCTAAGCTTTATTTGGTTATCTCTAAATTGCTATGAGAAAAATAAAGAGCTTTATAAATTGCAAATGCTTTCACTAGTTATATCTCAAATATATATATAAATATTAACTTTGAAATAGTTTTTTGAGCATGTGCTGTGTGTCAAGTTCTAAGAGAGCTAGGAAGATAAATAGATATAGTCCCTGAATTCAAGAAGCTTGAAGCCTCGCGTTGGAAACAAAACACTGTTTCCTGGTAATTTAGGCTGCAAATTACAGAAAATCATGACTTAAAGTGGCTTGGACAATAAGGAAATGTATTGCTCCACGTAATGGGAAGTCAAGAAGCAGGGCAGGCTCCAGAACTGGTTGATTAGAGCTTCAATAATATCAAGAGCCCAGATTCTTTCCATCTCCTTTGTCAGGCCGAGGTACAAGCAAGGGAGCTACAGCAAGGGAGATATAGCTGTGCTTGCAGGTCACATCCAGACATGACAATACCCAGAGTCAGAAAGGACTCTTTGTTCTTTGTCTCCTTCCAAGACGTGGGGACTTTTCCAAGAATCCACCCAACTGGCTTCCTCTCTGTCATTGGCCATAAATGTGCCACATGTACACTCCTAAACCAATCACAGGTAAATGGATGGCATCACTCACTGGACTTCCAACCATCTGGGACAGAAGGGATATTGGGGAATCTAATACAATGTCTACTACAGACACATAAATAAAAACAACATCAGATCACATATGATAAGAGGTTCAAACTTTGGAACTACTACATATCAAGGGAGGAAGAAATTAACTCCAGAAACTATCTGCATAAAAGTATGGCCATGTTCAGGGAACATCCAAGAGCCCAGTTGATTATACAGTACAGCAAGGAGCCAAGAAGAAGATAAAGTTGAGATGTTATGTAAGACCTGATTTTGGAGCCCTGAAATACCAAGCCAGAGATTGCAGTTTCATTCAGTGAAAGGCATCACTTTTAAAAACCCAGCGTTAGTGTACAAAATAGATTGCGATGGGTTTGAAACTGTGATGTAGCTACCAAGAAGAGGTGGGAAACCCAGATTCTAGATCTGGCCTGCCATTAATTCAATGGGACAAGTCACATCCAGCTCTGAGGTTCTCCAGCTCCAAACAATATTGGATTGGTCCAGGTCAGTAGTGAGAAACACTGAAGTAGGAGAAGTGGCAGTGGGAATGAAAAGGACTACACTGATTCTAGGAATATTTCTGAGGTAGAACTGCTAGATCTTAGAGTCGATGCAGGAATACAGGGAGAGAGAAGTGTTGTTTTATTTAAAGTAATACTTTGAAGTTTCTAGAACAGGTGTCTGGGAAGGAGTGATACTATTGACACAGCCAGAGAAAGATGAATTTGAGGTTCTGATGGGACTTCAGGTAGAGAAGTTATGTTATAGGTCTGGAGTTTACAAGGGAAGTCGGAGCGAGGGACATATAATTGTGGGTCAGCCACATGGGGTGATGGTGGAAGCCATGGGCATATGATCATTGAGTCATAGGGGTTAGAAGACAACTTGGGCCATTGAAGGAACCCTGAGGAAGCCCCACCATTGGTGGTTTAGTGGGAAAGGAATCATCAGAGGGGCCAGAGGATGACCTATATGTCGAATTATCTGTGGAAAGGATAAGAAAGATCAGGACCAAGAAAAAGCCATAGGGTCAAGGCATTAGGAAGTCAACGTTGTTTTAGAAAAGAACCATTGCAATAGAATGTTGGACATGGGATGGAAGTGAAGACAGTATATGTAGATTACATCCTTGAAAGCTTTCAGAGTGGTGAGACAGAGAGATGCAACAGTCATTTGCAGTAGCAAAGCAAAGGGAAGCTTTAGGGTTTTGTTGTGTTATTATAGTGCAGGCAGACGTGGATTTACTTTGAAGCTTAAACTTCAGAGCCCCTTACACTTAGTTCAGGGTGACTCTTCCTGAGCAAAAATAAATAAATAAATAAATATTAACATTTGTTCCTAAATTGGCATTTGTAATTTTGTATTCTTTTTCTTTTTTATTTTATTTTATTGCAGTAACATTGGATTATAACATTATATAGCTTTCAGATGTACATCGTAATATATTTTGAATTCTGTGTAGATTACATCATGTTCACCACCCAAAACTAATTATAGTCCATCCCCTCACATGTGAGCCTAATCACCCCTTTTGCCTTCCCCATTTACCCCTTCCCCTGTGGTAACCATCAATCCAATCTCCGTCGCTATGTGTTTGTTTGTCATTGTTTTTATCTTCTCCTTATGAGTGAGATCATACAGTATTTGACTTTCTCCCTCTGACTTATTTCACTTCACATAATACCCTCAAGGTCCATCCATATTGTCACAAATGGCCAGATTTCATCACTTCTTATGGCTGAGTAGTATTCCATTGTGTGTATATACCACATCTTCTTTATCCATTCATCCCTTGATGGGCACCTTGGTTGCTTCGGTGTCTTGGCTATTGTGAATAATGCTGCAATGAACATAGGGGTGCATGTATCTTTATGCCTTTGTGTTTTCAAGTTCTTTGGATAAATTATCCAGCAGTGGAATAGCTGGATCATATGGTAGATCTATCCTTAATTTTCTGAGGATACTCCATACTGCTTTCCATAGTGGCTGCACCAGTTTGCACTCCCAGCAGCAGTGTACGAGGGTTCCCTTCTCTCCACATCCTCTCCAACACATGTTTTCTGTCTTGTTAATTATAGCCATTCTGACTGGAGTGAGGTGATATCTCATTGTAGTTTTGATTAGCACTTCCCTGATAGCTAATGACGTTGAACATCTTTTCATATGCCTGTTGGCCATCCCTATATCTTCTTTGGAGAAATCTCTGTTCAGATCTTTTGCCCATTTTTTAATTGGATTGTTGGTTTTTTTTGTTCTTGAGGTATATGAATTCTTTGTATATTTTAGATATTAACCCCTTATCTGATATATGGTCTGCAAATATCTTCTCCCAATTGTTAGGTTGTCTTTTTTCCGTTTGTTGATGGTTTCCTTTGCTGTGCAGAAGCTTTTTAGTTTGATGTAGTCCCATTTGTTCATTTTTCCTTTTGTTTCCCTTGCCCGGTCAGACATGGTACTTGAAAATATGCTGCTAAGACTGATGTCAAAGAGTGTGCTGCCTATGTTTTCTTCCAGACGTTTCATGGTTTTGGGTCTTACATTCAAGTCTTTAATCCATTTTCAGTTGATTTTTGTGCATGGCGTAAGGTAATGGTCTACTTTCATTCTTTTGCATGTGGCTGTCCAGTTTTTCCCAACACCATTTATTGAAGAGACTCTCCTTTCTCCATTGTATGCGCTTGGCTCCCTTGTTGAATATTAGCTGTCCATAAATGTGTGGGTTTATTTCTGGGCTCTCGATTCTGTTCCATTGATCTTTGTGTTTGTTTTTGTGCCAGTACCATGCTGTTTTGGTTACTATGGCTTTGTAGTATATTATCAAATGAGGGAGTGTGATCCCTCCAGCTTTGTTCTTTTTTCTCAGGAATCCTTTGGCTTTTCGGGGTCTTTTGTTGTTCCATATAAATTTTAGGATTCTTGGTTCTATTTCTGTGAAAAATGTTGTTGGAACTTTGATAGGGATTGCGTTGAATCTGGAGATTGCTTTAGGAACCACGGACATTTTAACTGTGTTAATTCTTCCAATCCAAGATCACGGAATATCTTTCCATTTCTTTGTGTCTTCTTCGATTTCTTTCAACAATGTTTTATGGTTTTCGGTGTACAGATCTTTCACCTCTTTGGTTAAGTTTATTCCTAGGTATTTTATTCTTTTTGTTGCAATTATAAATGGGATTGTATTCTTAATTTCTCTTTCTGTGACTTAGTTGTTAGTGTATAGAAACGCAACCAATTTTTGTATGTTGATTTTGTATCCTGTGACTTGACTGTATTCATTTATTATTTCTACAAGTTTTTTGGTGGATTCTTTAGGGTTTTCTCTGTATAAAATCATGTCTGCAAAGAGCGACAGTTTCACTTCTTCTTTTCGAATATGGATCGCTTTTATTTCTTCTTCTTGCCTGATTGCTCTGGCTAGGACTTCCAATACTATGTTAAATAAGAGTGGTGACAGTGGGCATCCTTGTCTGGTTCCTGTTCTTAGAGGGGTAGCTTTCAGATTTTCTCTGTTGAGAATGATATTTGCTGTGGGTTTGTCATATGTGGCCCTTATTATGTTGAGGTGTTTTCCTTCTATACCCATTTTATTTAGAGTTTTTATCCTAAATGGATGCTGTATCTTGTCAAATGCTTCTCTGCATCTGTTGAGATGATCATGCGATTTTTATTCTTCATTTTGTTAATGTGGTGTATCAGGTTGATAGATTTGCTGATGTTGAACCATCCCTGCATCCCTGGAATGAAACCCACTTGATCATGATTTATGATCTTTTTAATGTATTGTTGTATTCCATTTGCTAGTATTTTGTTGAGGATTTTTGCATCGATGTTCAGCAGTGAGATTGGCCTGTAATTGTCTTTTTTGGTGTTGTCCTTGTCTGGTTTTGGTATCAGGATAATGTTGGCTTTGTAGAATGAGTTAGGAAGCCTCCCCTCCTCTTCAATTTTTTGGAAGAGTTTGAGAAGGATAGGTATTAAGTCTTCTTTGAATGTTTGGTAAAATTTACCAGGGAAGCCATCTGGTCCAGGACTTTTATTTTTTGGAAGGCTTTTGATTGCTGTTTCAATCTCCTTCCTGGTGATCACTCTATTCAAAGTCTCTACTTCTTCTTGGTCCCGTTTTGGAAGGTTGTATGTTTCTAAGAATTTATCCATTTCTTCTAGATTATCCAATTTGTTGGCATATAGCTTTTCATAGTATTCCCTTATTATCTTTTGTATTTCTGAGGTGTCCATTGTAATTTCTCCTCTTTCATTTCTGATTTTATTTATTTGAGCCTCCTCTCTTTTTTTCTTTGTGAGTCTAGCTAAGGGTTTGTCAATTTTGTTTATCTTTTCAAAGAACCAGCTCTTGGTTTCATTAATTTTTTCTATTTTTTTTTTTAGTCACTATTTCGTTTATTTCTGCTCTGATTTTTATACTTCCTTCTGCTGATTTTGGGATTTGTTTGTTCTTCTTTTTCCAGTACTTTAGATGCTCTGATTGTTTATTTGGGATTTTTCTTCTTTGTTGAAGTAGGCCTGAATTGCTATAAACTTCCCTCTTAGAACTGCTTTTGCTGTATCCCATAGATTTTGGCATGTCGTATTTTCATTTTCATTTGTCTCCAGGAATTTTTTTATTTCTCCTTTGATTTCCTCATTGACCCAATCATTGTTCAGTAGCGTTTTCTTTAATCTCCACATTTTTGTGGCTTTTCTGGTTTTCCTCCTGTAGTTGATTTCTAGTTTCATAACTTTGTGGTCAGAAAAGATGCATGCTATTATTTCAATCTTCTTAAATTTATTGAGACTTGTTTTGTGGCCTAATATGTGATCGGTCCTGGAGAATGATCCATGTGCATTTGAAAAGAATGTGTATTCTGTGATTTTTGGATGGAATGTTCTGTATATATCTACTAAGTCCATCTGGTCAAATGTGTTGTTTAAGGCCAGGGTTTCCTTATTGATCTTCTGTTTGGATGATCTATCCATTGGTGTAAGTGGAGTGTTAAAGTCCCCTACTATTATTGTGTTATTGTCTATTTCTCCTTTTATGTCTGTTAATAATTGCTTTAGATATTTAGGTGCTCCTATGTTGGGTCCATAGATATTTACGAGTGTTCTATCTTCTTGTTGGATTGTTCCCTTTGTCATTATGTAGTACCTGTCTTTGTCTCTTGTTACAATTTTGTTTTAAAGTCTATTTTGTCTAAGTATTGCTACCCCTGCTGTCTTTTCTTTACCATTTTCATGGAATATCTTTTGCCATCCTTGCACTTTCAGTTTGTGAGTGTCTTTAGGTGAAGTATGTCTCTTGTAGGCAGAATATACATGGGTCTTGTTTGTTAATCCAATTGGCCACCCTATGCCTTTTGATTGGAGCATTTAGTCCATTGACATTTAAAGTAGCTATTGAGGGCTGGCCCGGTTGCACAGCGGTTAAGTTCGCACATTCTGCTTCTCAGTGGCCCAGCCCTCGCCAGTTGGATCCCAGGTAAGGACATGGCACCGCTTGGCACGCCATGCTGTGGTAGGCATCCCACATATAAAGTAGAGGAAGATGGGCATGGATGTTAGCTCAGGGCCAGTCTTCCCCAGCAAAAAGAGGAGGATTGGCAGTAGTTAGCTCAGGGCTGATCTTCCTCAAAAATAAATAAATAAATAAATAAAGTAACTATTGATAAGTACGTATTTATTGCCATTTTGTTATTTTTTTGTTCCTGGGTGTTTTAGCACTTCTTCTCTGTTCCTTTCTTTTTCTCTTCCTCTCTTCCCTTGTGGTTTGATGGCTTTCTTTAGTAATATGTTTGATTTCTTTTGTCTTACTTATTTGCTTACTTATTATAGGTTTCTGATGTGTCATTACCATGAGGATCCTACATAATATTCTATGTATATAACAGTCTATATTGAGTTGGTAGATTCTTTAGCTTGACCTCTTTCTAAAAGCTCTACTTTTTCACTCCCCTCCTCCCACATTTTATGTTTTTCAAATCATATTTAATCTTTTGTTTTGTGTGTGTCTATCCCTTACCTTCTTATCATTGAAATAGGTAATTTTAGTACTTTTGTCTTTTAACCTTCATATTATCTTCACAGGTGGTTGATCTGCTACCTTTACTATATTTTTACCTTTGCCAGTGATTTTATTGCCTGGTGGTGGTGGTGGTGGTGGTGGTGGTGGTTGTTTGATAATTTTTTTATCCCTATTTGTGGTCATCACTTTCCTACTTAAATAAGTCCTTCAGCATTTCTTGTAGAACTAGTTTCTTGGTGATAAACTCCTTTAATTTTTGCTTGTCTGGGAAGCTCTTTATCTTTCCCTCCATTCTGAATGACAACCTTGATGAATAGGGTATTCTTGGCCAGGTTTTTTCCTTTTAGCACTTTAAATATGTCATGCCATTCTCTTCTCGCCTGTAGGGTTTTAGCTGAGAAGTCCACTGATAGCCTTATGGGCTTTCCTCTGTATGTCACTTGTTGCCTTTCTCTTGCTGCTTTTAGGATTCTCTCTTTATCTTTAATTTTGGACATTTTAATTATAATATGTCTTGATGTGGGTCTCTTTGGGCTTATCTTGTTTGGAGCTCTCTGTGCTTCCTCTACTTGGATGTCTGTTTCCTTCCTTAGGTTAGGAAAATTTTCATTTATTATTTCTTCAAATAAATTTTCTGCCCCTTTGTGTCTCTCTTCTCCTTCTGGGACACCTATAATACAAATGTTAGTGCACTTGATATTGTCCCAGAGTTCCCTTAGACTGTTTGCATTCTAATTCTTTTTTCTTTTTTCTGTTCAGCCTGGGTGATTTCCTATAGTCTTTCATCTAGCTCGCTGATCCGTTCTTCTGTATCATCTACTCTGCTCTTGAGTCCCTCTAGTGAATTTTTCATTTCCAGTATTGTATTCTTCATTTCTGATTGGTTCTTTTTTATATTTTCCAGTTCTTTGTTGATGAGCTCACTGTGTTCATCCAGTCTTCTCCCAATATCTGTGAGCATCCTTATGAGATTTTGTTTGAACACTTTGGTCACTATTTCTGTTTCATTTAGTCCTTTTTCTGGAGTTTTGTCCTGTTCCCTTGCCTGGAATGTATTCCTTTGTCTCCTCACTATGCCTCTGTCTCTGTGCTTATTTCTATGCATTAGGTGAATCGGCTATGTCACCTGACCTTGGAGAAGTGGCCTTATGTAAGAGATGCCTCTTAAGGCCCAGCAGTGTGCTTTCCTCTTGTCACCAGTCCAAATGATCCAGGAGTGACCCCTTTGTGGGCTACTTGTGTCCTTCTGCTGTAGCAGGGTTGCTCTTAATGCAGTTACCCACTGAGTCTAGTCTTTCCTTCCCTGGCCAGCTGTTTGTAAATCCGTCTTGGGGACCCTCAGCACCATTGGTTACAAGGTCTAACAGCACACTCCTGTTGCAATTTTCCTGTTAATTGGGTAGGTACCCAGTGTAGCTGATTGCTAGGCTCAGGAGCTTACAGTTGCTATAGGCCTTGGGCCTACAAGGCTGTTGTCAGTTCTCTTAGGAGTGCAGCTGAGAGAGGCTGGCCCTAGGCATGGGAACACTCAATTGTTTCAGGCTTTGGAAGGTTGGGTTGATCCTTTTTATGGCTATTTGTGAAGCACAGGTCTTTTGCCACTGATAAGCTTCACCCTCCACAGGACCACACACACTGTCAACACAGTCCTGGTCCATACACACTTCCCAACCCCCTGGAGTGTACCCCGATGCCCCACTGCAGAGGCCCCGACCTCTCCACCAGTACCCCCCACAGTTCACCTGGTCCTCACACTGGCCCTGCCCCACAGAAGCAAACACACTTGCCTGCCTGTAGAGGATCAAGGCACCCAGACAATGCAGGCTGACAAGCAGCCTGAGGGCTTGCTGTTGGGCAGGGCCAGTCCCTAGGGCGGGTTGCCTGCCCTGGCTGAACTGGGTTAAATCTGTGCTCTAGTGGGCATGGCAGACCACTAGGCTAACAGGCCTGGGGAAGAACCTCAATGATGTATGCTGGGGTCTGTGTCAGCACACATAGACCAGGTCAAAACAATGGCCCCCACCAATGTCTCAGTCTCTGAAGAGTTCTCTCCCCTCACCAAGATGCCCCCAAAGCCCACCAGGTGAGTCTCTGTTCACTAAAAGACTGTCAGCCTTCTCTCTGGTAATTTTAAGTTGCTGAGATGGGTGAGTTTGTGCGTGGGCCCTTAAAGACCGGGGTCTTTTCAGCTTTCGTCCTATAGCTTTTCTGGGGGTATTCCCCACTACAGTTAATAGCCAGCCAAGCCAGATAGTAAGACCCTCGTCTCGGTTGTGCTGAGTCTGAAGGATGCTTATAGCAGTATCGCCCCTGCTTTGGACCTCACTCCTCCAGGGAGGGCTGTGTACCTTAGGGTAGTTCCTGCCTGGTCAGCTGAGAAACTCTGCTGCTCCCGAAGGTGGGTTTTTTTCTCTCCAGCAGGAATTTCTGCCTCTTCCGCCTTAGTCAGGACTGTTCCTTGTTGTGGGGATTCTTTTTATCCAGTTTTCAGTTTTCTCTCCAGAGTAATTTTTCCCAAAATAGTTGTAACATGGTTGTGTTTGTGGGAGGAGATGAGTTCAGAATCTGCCTACACCCCCATCTTGATGATATCTCCCCTGTATTCTTTTTCTTGAAGAGGGTTCCCAAGATTGAATAAGGTTCAGAACCTACAAAACCTGCATCTGCCCCTAAGGAGAGAGACATATATAGACAAGGAAAACTGAAGATGCAATAGGGGAAATAAGGCATAGAACTAAGTCCTGGAAGTGGACAGAAAGGATGGGTGAAGAATTTACTCAATCAAAGGGAATCTCCCCTCCACAGAGGATGGGGGTAGAGGAGAGAATAGGAGAAGACACCAAGAAATGTTGCGTTAGAGTGGAAGATTGTTAAGAGACCTCATACTGAGTGAATGACCTTGATTTCAGCAAGGGTGAGGATGGGCAAGACAGATGGACAAGGGAGTGCTGACAAAAATTGGTTGAAAACTCTGACCGTGGAGTCCCACCTGGACATGCATGAAGGACCGTGAGTATAAGATGGGGTCGAGAGTCTGAAAGTCTCCAGGAAGTCAGAGCAAGTTATGTATGAAAGAACGAGTGGGAGAGATCACAAAATGTACAGAAGAATTTCGAACTTCAAGAACTTGAATGTAGAATAATTCCCCGTGATAGCATATTCCATGCTATTCTGTTCCAGTGTATTCTGTAGGGCTGCTCTCAAATGCCATCTCTTTTATTAAGCCTTCCCTAGTCACCTAAATTTAATTTTTCCTCTCCTTTTCTTCAATTTCCTGGTAACTTGTCTGTTCCGACACTTACTGCGTTAGTTTTGTCTTTTTTGTGACTAGGTGGTTTCATATTTGTTTTCTCTGCTAGGTTATAAATGTCCTGTCTTAATCATCTTCATATAACACATAGCCCAATCCTTGGGACATAGAAAGCACCCAATAAGTGATCATTGAATGAACATAGCCTACTGGAGATGAAAGCAATGTAATGTCCTCAGTTAAAGAGACGGCAAGTAAATTGTGAGAGAAGTGATCTAGTTTAACTGAAATCCCAGGGAAGCTGTGAGGACTTCTCCCTGTGTGGTGTGCACACATCAGCATGAGGCCACATATGCCCAGACGACCACAGGGCTCCCCACAAGGCACAGGAAACGGAGCCCATCCCTGTTGAAATGAACAAGTGACTCATTATTCTGCTGCAGCCAACTCAGTCAACTCAGAAAATTTCAAAGCTGAAATTTTCACAAGTTTGGACTCTGGCTTATAGTTAAACTTCTATTTTTGATTTTAGTTTCACTTACCAATGCTCATCAATTCTCTCTTGCCTGTATTGTAAGGGGCTTTCAGACCAAGGTGTAAACACCTTGAAATTGTACAAATTTGAAGTATATGTGCATATGAAAGTTATTCTGGGGAGAATATCTAAAGCCACACCACCCAGTAGAAGTTTCTGCAATGATGGAAATGTTCTATATTTGCCCTGTCCAATACGGTAGCCACTAGCCATATGTGGCCAATGAGCACTTGAAAAGTGGTTAAAGTGACTGAGGAACTGAATTTTAATTACATCTAATTGTAATTAAATTTAAATAGCCACATGTGGCTAGTAGCTACCAAATTGGACAGCACAGTTCTAGATAACTCTATAATAACACATACAGCTCAGCACTTTTTAAAACAGTCTATGCTTCCTTACTCCTTCAGAGCAGCGACCATCTGTTACTAATTATTATATCTTCAGTGCCTGACACAGACTCAGTGCTTAATAAATGTTTACTAAATGAATAACTGAAAGACCAAATTTCACATTTTCTCTGAACTTAGTTTTCTCATTTCTAAAATAAAGAGGATATGCACTAAGATTTCTTCTAGCTCAAAAAACAAAAAATGAGACTCTAGTAAGCAAATATTCACTCATTCAACTAATATCTATTGAACACCTACTGTGTGCCAAACTACTTCATCACTGTAGCAACCTTAAACTATCACTTATACCCTCAAATTTCTGAACAGGAAAGTAATTTGCCCAAGATCATGCAGCAAATAACTGACAAAGTCAGAATTTGGACCCAAGTCTGTCTAGCTGCTTCCACTACACTCCTGCTTCTATATAAATTATAAATATAACTGTAAATTTTAGATAAATATAAAATAGCGAATAACTTAGGATTGAGAGGGCAAAGTGGTGCAGAAATTTCACAAGTCTGAGATACAATATTCCTAATACAGATCTTCCTCTTAGGAACATCCCTGGTTCTGCAGATAGAGTCTTGACTGCTGGGCAAGAGACCAGCTCCTTCAGGACCACCACCTGGCTTTTGAGAAGGGGCAGACCCTCCCCCACAGAGGCTAATTAATACAACAGGAGGTCCTCCTGAGCCCTCTGATACTGATGAGGGAGGCAGGAGGGAAATCAGCCTGGGGTTTACTACAGTAAATCCTCCGAAACCTTTCAGAGTATTATCTCCCATCTGTCACCAGCATATGAAAACTTCAAATAAAAAGATGTCCTCCTCATCTCTTCCACAGTCACATTCTTACAAAATGTTCTTTTGGAATGCTTAAAGCTGAGTGAGAACATCTTTCTAGATCTAGACATAATATACACTTGACCCGGTAATTTCAAATCTAAGCGTTTATCTTCAGGAACTAATTAAGCATGTACATCAAGATTTGGTTACGAAAAGTAAGAGAGTGTAACTAAAAACATCAAGCGTTTATGAGGCAATTGAAGAAATCTGAACATTAAATATTTGATTATACTATGGAATTATTATTTAATTTTTAGATGTGACAATAGTATTGTTACCATTATTTTTTAAATGAGAATCCTTATCTTTTAGAGCTATTTACTGATGAAATTAAAAAAAAAAAAACAAAGATTTGGTTAAGATATTTATTCCAGCTCTTTTTATAATAGTAAAAGACAAGAAAGCAACCAGTGTCTTAGAATTGAATGTACCATAAGTTTTGTTATATCCACACAATGGAATAAC
Organism: Equus caballus; assembly: GCF_041296265.1. Taxonomy (NCBI): domain Eukaryota; kingdom Metazoa; phylum Chordata; class Mammalia; order Perissodactyla; family Equidae; genus Equus; species Equus caballus. Next base: position 129,383,021 of record NC_091684.1, on the reverse strand, counting down.
ATGCAGTCAGTAAAATGAAGTTGTATAGGGGCCAGCCCTGTGGGGTAGTGGTTAAGTTCGGTGCACTCTGCTTTGGCAGCCCAGGTTTGCAGGTTCGGATCCCAGGCACAGACCTAAACCATTCATCAGCCATGCTCTGGCGGCAACCCACATATAAAGTAGAGGAAGATTGGCACAGATGTTAGCTCAGGGTGAATCTTCCTCAAGCAAAAAAAAAGAGGAGGATTGGCAACAGATGTGAGCTCAGAGCGAAACTTCCTCAGCAAAAAAAACAGAAAGGAGAAGGGGAAGGGGAAGAAGAAGTTGTGTATATGTCTGGAAGAATACACCAAAATGTTAACAATGGTTATTTCTTGGCAGTGACTTTTCAAGTGATTTCGATTTTCCTTCTGCTTATTTATATCTTCTGAAATATTGTTATTGAACATATGTTATTTACATAGCAAAGTAACATAATTTTGAATTGATTTATAGATATTTAAGGTAGAGAGAGGTAAATCAGAGGGGGGTTTTGCAAAGAAATTTTAAAAGACCAGTGAATATGCAGTTGCTGTTTTTTCTATCACAAAAAGATACCTGACATAGAGGCAACTCAGAGGCTGATACAAACCTGAGGCCCCAGGACAAACAACCAGTTCAACTGACACTTTCGAAGTTTCATCCTCATTGGGCAAATTCCTCCTCCCCAGACCAGGATGAGTGAGGACTTTTGTGCTTTGAGTTTAGGTTATGGGTCTTACATAGGCCTTTCCTCCTCTCGCTTGATGGTTGTTGGGTCTTTCATTAAGACTTTTATCCTCTCTGCAGAGCAACTGCAAAGTGAATCGAGACCACACCCCGCCCACACTCCAGGGCTTCAAGGTGGTGCTGTTTCTAGGAGGGATTTATGGAAACGTGGGCTTGATTCTGTGTTTGGGGTTTGCCATAATCAGTTAATGCATTATAGTACTTTGAATAGCCAAAGTGCCTGGAATCTATAGTCATCTCCTTGCTTACATTTAGGTGTCATCTTGCCAGATATGAAAAATTAAGTGGCAACAAGCACAGTCCTTCGGACCTAATGGGCCAAGGGGAAGAGGCACTGGCTCACTCAAGACAGGTATACTTTTAACATTTCGAAACATGCTTCTCCTCCCAAAAGCCTTTGGTTCCACTCAGGGATGATGAAGATGAGACCTGGGAGGAGACTCTGTGTTTGTGGTAGAAAACCAGATGAGTGGTCAGTGGACATGGAAGCCAATTCTGGCTTCCCTGGTCACTCTCCATGGAACATGTGACCAATTACGTCCTCTAACTGAGTCTCGGTTTCTTTGTGTGTTGGAAAAGGTTCATATATTCATTATTCAAATACTTACTTAATTTCCACTGTGTGCACAGCAGTGTGCTAGCTCTAAAGGGAATAAAGTGTCAAGGAACTATAGGCCTGAAGGCAGAACAAACATGAACACCACAAAAGACCAGAGAGTGTGAAAATAGGATGGTAAGAGTGCTTTTCCTTTTTTTTTGGAATCGGAGAAATACTTTGTATCAACTGAGGAAATTATTTATTTTCTACTTTCTAAATATATATAAATATAATGTTATTTAGTTTCCCTCTGGATTCCCAGGAAGTCCAGAGCTGGTCTTAGTTTGGGTTCTCCCAGAAGTAAACTCTGAGACAAAGATTCCAGCAGGAGCAATTTATTTTGGAGGTGACCCCAGGAAAAACAAATAAAGGATTAAGGCAAGAGACAGGGAAAGGAAACAGATTACCATGTAGGCAACTGTAGCTCAATCCCCCAAGAATTCCAGGAACGTTATAAAATATGCCTCAAAGTTATCCCAACCGTGAGGCAGAAGTGGTGTATTTATTATATGTGTGTATTGTATTGGTTATGGGCTGCTTCTGGAGGCATTCACTCTGGCACCTCCAGCTTGCATTGTGCATGGCAGAATGCACCCCTATGAGAGAAGTTTGCAAATGTCGACGAATTTCTTTCTTTGGGATATTCATGTTCTCTGTGACAGACCTTTAATTGTCCCCCCACCCCAAACCCGTCGTTTCTCTTCTTTCAAAATAAGAGTTTTAGTTGAACATATGGCCACCTAACCAGAGACTACCTTTCCAACCCTCCTCACAGCCAAGTTTGGTCAGATTGCCGAGGTATGGACAATGGGATGTGCCTGGAGGGATCTATACCACTTCCAAGTCTTGGCTTTAAAAGGATGGAAGAGGCACCCTACTACTCCCTCACCCCGACTCCCTGCTTCCTACTGGTGGAAATGCTGAGACCAGAGCAGCCAACCTGGATTCAGTGACAGGAGCCTCATGTTAATGATGGAAGAGCCACCCTTCCAACTCTTGAATGTATTTCCTGATTGTTATCTATGAGAGAAAAAAGTTCTTTCTAGTTTAAATATTATATTTTGGAGTCTCTTTGTTATGTCGGCTTAGCCTGTACCCTAACCAATACAGTCCCTTTCTCTCAGGACTGTTTTTATTTTTCCTTTTTAGCCTTATTTTATTACTCTTACTGGATTATGTCTTTTAGTATGATTCCTTACATCCTTCCTAGCAAGAGGCAAATAATTAAAAAAATAAAGAACTACTAAACCCCCGTTATTGACATTTGCCATTTCCATGGCTGCCAATCATCTTTAAATTGTCTCTTTACATCTGGGAAGGTTCTGTCAAAGATAAAGCTGGACATTAGCTAAAGCAGGGAAAACAGATTTTATGCAGTAACCAGTGACAGGGAAAAGCGCTGAGCTCCGTTCTGATACAGGCAGAGGGGACTAGGTGTTTTAAAGGGAGAACGAAGGAGCCGGGATAGGGAGACTCAAGTGAAAAAATTACAAAGCAATGGTCACCATAAATGTGATTAGGCCTGCTGTGTCTGCTAGCTGGCGATTATCAAAGCTAGGATTCTGTCCTCCCACAGAGCTTGGGAGGCAGAAGCCCCATCCCTCCTGATGATTACATTTCAAAGGAATGATGTTCAGGTCCTTGAGAAAGACACTCCTGAGTTGTAGGAGATACATATATATCTCAAAGAGACAGAGAAAGGATTCAAAACTGCAAGCCCTTCTTAATAAATGCTCTGAGAAAGGGAGATCAGGGACCTGTCGTCAGGTGTTGGCTAGAACAGACAGTAAATTCTTTTGACAGCCCTGAGCCTTTCCAGACAGGGACTCAAAAGAGCACTGAGTGTCCCAGGGAGATGGCCTTAGGCTGCTAGAAGCCATGTTAAAATTTGGTTAAGTCTCTTAGTGCAGGGGTTTGAATGGAGTGTTCACGCTGAGGGGTTTTGCAGTTCTCAGTTCCCACATTATGAATCCCACCTCCTTAATAGAGGAGTCCAAACTCACATCTCCAGATTCTCTTGCAGCTAGAGTGCAGGTGTTTGACCAAGTTTCTACTATATTCTTGGGTGGATAAGTGAGAAACATGAGACGGAGGCTAGGCTCAGGGAAAATGATCTTCAGGTAAGCATGGTGGTGAAGATATTGGTATTTGGGGGCAGTAAGGCCAATGTCTTTGAGGGGATGTGGCAAGACTAGGTCTGAGTATATAAACACTGCAAATGGAATTGCTTGCTGCTCCTGGAACCAACTGCCACCACCAGGCTGAATGACTGCTGCTGGGGTGATGCTGACGGGAACAGGAAGAAAAACAGAGAAAGAACAAATCCCTTCTCCTTTCTCCAGCCTTTTGGTCCCCTTTAAGCAGCCTCTATTGCCCTGTAGGCAAAAGAGAAATGTGTACCCCCAACGAAGAATATACAACTATGTACCGGGGGGCTTTGGGGAGAAAACGGAAAAAAATAACATCTTTAAAAAAAAAGGGAAATGTGGTCTGCATCCCCAGCACCTCAAGGAGAGTATGGAAGGGTAGGTTTGAAACTGAGAAACAATAGCATAATAACCATCATGGATCTTAAAAATAAGGTGTTGTATGTTCTTAGGTGTACATTATTTCTTGCAATGGGATAACCCTTTGGTTATTTCCTTTATTTATCTCTTTTCTTGTTGGCCTATTCTCTCTTCCTAAATGATTTCCTCCATGGCTTCAATTACAGTCTCTATGACATTACCCCCAAATTTCTGTTTCCAAGGCAGACTCCTTTCTGCACTGCAACCCCATATATCCAACTGCTTTCTCTGTATCTTCTCCCCTTTGTCTCCCAGGCCCCTCAAACTTAACATGTCCAAACTCTCAGTCTTACTCTGGAGGCTGCTTCTCCTGCCATGTTCCCTAGTTCCGTGAATGCACCACCATTTCCCCATCTCATGCTAACACCTGAGAGCTACTCTTGATACCTCCTCTCTTCCTCATTTTTCACATCCATTTAGTACCAAGTTCTGTGGGCCTACATTCTCAATATCTTTGGATGTCTTCACTTCTCTCCATATCGTGATGCCTGCTCTGATCCAAGCCACCGTCCTCTCTCACCCGAGCTGTTGATAAGGCCTCCTAAGGAATTCTCTGCATCCACGTTTGCTCCCCACCAGTGCAGACTTCTCAGTGATCTTTTTTTTTTTAAAGATTTTATTTTTTTCCTTTTTCTCCCCAAAGCCCCCCAGTACATAGTTGTATATTCTTCGTTGTGGGTCCTTCTAGTTGTGGCATGTGGGATGCCGCCTCAGCGTGGCTTGACGAGCAGTGCCATGTCCACGCCCAGGATTCGAACCAACGAAACACTGGGCCGCCTGCAGCGGAGCGCGCGAACTTAACCACTCGGCCACGGGGCCAGCCCCTCAGTGATCTTTTAATATCTGATCGTAACACTTCTATGTTTAAAACTCTTCAATAGGTTCCCATTACTCTTAGGATAAAGTCTAGAATCAATGGCGTGCAAGGCTCTGAGCAGTGGGACTCTGCCTACCTTCCCAAACCATTTTACACCCCTCTCCTTCTGACCATTTATACACTAGGCCACGGGTCTGTTTACAGTTATTTCAAAGCTCCGTCTCTGTCCTGCCTCAGGACCACTGTACATGTCTTTTCCTCTGCCTAGATTTCTCTTCCCTTCTCCTGGGCCCTTCACCTCACTATCTTCTACTCATCCTTCAAATCTCAGCTTAAATGTCACTTCCTCAGGAAAGCCTTCCCAGATCAAACAGCCGTCACTGCCACCACTGCCACCTGGGCTATGTAAGGCCTGTTTCTATAAGCTCTAATAGCACTCTCTAATTCTTCTGGGCATTCATCACCTTTGTAATTGTTTATATAATTATTTGTTTATTATGTCTTCTCATTATACTTAAGTTCCCTGAGGACGATGTCTGTTTTATTCCCTGCTATCACAGTGCCAGGCACAGAGTAGTATTCAGTAAATATTTGATGAATAAATGAATGAGTGATAAGAAAGCTACTTTGAAAATCAGCATAGCATAGTAGAAATCACACTGGACTAACAGTCACAAGACCTGAGTTCTAACCCTGGTTTCATCATTTCCTAGGTAATCTTCAGCAATTATAAATTTCATTGAGTGTCAATGTCCCAATCTTTAAAACAAAGAGATAATGGTCTCTGAGATTTCTTCAGTTTCCAAATGCAGTATTACTTTCTAGTGATGACTCCAGTGGCTGCATGAAAAGGTGTTTCTATGTTGACTCTAGTTCTGGAAGAGAAGAGAAATACCTTTCCCCAGGCTTCCCTATTCACCTTTCCCAGGTCGTCCCAATCTCACCACTTTTGGTTTGATTATAGAGTAAATATCCTTGTCATCACCACCAAACCAACAGTTGACCAATCTTTTTGGGAGGTTAAGAAATAAGAGAAGTAAAGATTGTCAAGCTTCTAGCAAAGACATGGAACTGGTTCCCCTGAAACAACTTTCCCTCTCAGGCTTGAGAATTATGGAGTCAATTTAATGCAAGTCCCTGAAATTTTCCCATAGCTATAGCTCTCACCGACACTTCCGTGGGGGAAAGGCTGCTCGAGTTGGAGCGCGGAATGGTGCTGAGGATAGAAGCAGGTCCAAACCCTCAGCTCATTCACAAGAAGCTCCGGGATGGGTTTGGGCCCGCGTGCGTGTGGGTGTGTCAGCATTCTGGGAATTCACGTCAAACGAAATCACTTCTCTACAACAGGAAGGTGTGAATCACAAGACACTGACAAGTTGTCCAGTTTCCCCAGCCTGCTCCTTGAACTATTCCTTCTCTGCTCCCCATCCCCCAGGGATCAGTGCACCCTCTATGTGAGTGGTGCCCAGCTCTAGCCCTAAAGAGCTAGTGCATGATACCACCCCCACCCCACTCCCTGGGGCCGATGTCAGTCACACACCATGCAGTTTGGGGTTTTAAAGGTCTCTCAGGGGCAGCACAATTATATCCAGAACTGCAAAAGGAATTTGGCCCCAGAGATCCTGTGACCCAATTGGATTTTAATACTATCTATTTGAACTATGCCAGCAAGGACTCTCCTCCACATTCAGGAAGCTAAGGAGAATATGCGTGAAAAAAAATCATCCTGCAAACAAAAATATCGCATTTCCACAAAATCTGAACTGTAATAGGCTTCCTTAAAGAATCATACTTCATTGGTCACATTTTTAAGTTGGAGTGACCTGCCAGCTTGCTTGACCTAGGGTAGAAGAGCTGCGTTAAGACTGTACATTTTGTTCAAGCATAGAGCGCCTGGTTTGGGGGGCTGAAAGCCCACACTCAACTCTTCAAGCCCTGTGTTGGGGGTCTGCTTCCTTCAAGGGCCTGGGCCTTTTCCTAATTTGCACAAAGGCATCGAATGAGCTAGTGGTGGCTCTGGCCTAGGACTCTGGATCTAGAGCAGATAATGACCATCTCAGGAAGAAACCCAAGTTCGTGTTGTGCCTTTGGCCCTCTCCTTTTCTCAACCTCCTGCAAAACATTGTCTTATTTCCCTGAAGCAATGCCTGGTCATTTATTTGGTAGACATGAATCATCAATCTTCTCCGTGTTGGGCACAGTGCTACATTAGGAGGTTGTATCAGAAAAGATATCCCAAGAGAAAACAAATGGCACTCTTAGATTAGGATTCTTCAAGGAGGGGGCTTCCTAACAAAATAATAATTTATACAGGTGTAGTTGTCGGGGAACCACAAGGAATCATGCAGTAACCTGGAGCTACTAATGGTACAGTAATCCAGAGCAGCCAAACTGTTAGCACTCCCAGGCTTGAAGAGATGAAGCGGGTGGGGAGAGTTTACTGGAAGTTGGAATAAGAGAGAACGGTGTAGAGCAGTGTTACTCACAGTGTGAATTGGAGGACTGTGCGGGTCTGCATACTGTTATCAGTCTATTTAAGGAGATATGTATGGCATTGAAAGTAGATGTTTAGCAAATTTTATAGCAATTTGACATTGCCATAACATTAAAGTATGTGAGCAGTGTCAGCAAATGTAGTTTGAAGTTTAGTTTTGTGTAGGAGTGTGTTCTAATGATGCAGCTGAAATGACAGGAAAACATTCTGGATTCAGATCAAGAAGCTTGTGCCAGAATGTAAATCAACACACTGCTTCCTTCACTGAGGCAATCATGCTCTCCTCCCCCACTTCCAAATAAATGAGTAAGAAATAAATAAATGTATGTATGTCAGCTAAACTTTCAGTGTTCTAGATGATGTCATAAAAAGTGTTAATTCCTTAAAGGCTAGCTAATGTGTACAATTTGAGATTATTTTCTTTATTATGTGATAATATGGAAGCTGATCATAAACAACTGTAATTATGTGCTGAAGTATGATAGTTATCTAAGAGAAAAGTTCTGTCAAGATTGTTTGAACTACAGAATGAACCCTTAGTGTTTCTGCAAAATAAGACAACAGTTTGGTCCCAACGTTTTCAGGTTGTGAACTGGACAGTCAGACCTGCTTTTTTGTTTGATATCTTGAGTATTTTTAATGATCTTAATACTTTCACACGAGGAAGGAGTACAAGCTTGGAAGAACAGTTTCTACAAATTGGAATAGCGTGTTCCATTACTTAACAATTATCCACGAAGGTGGTAAAAATCCTGATATTGCATATCTGTAGAAAGTTAACACCAAACACCTTACAAATTTGATAGAACATTTTCAGTTCTATTTTTCATCAAAAGAAGATCTATGCATAACCAATTAATAGATCCAGAATTATAACTTAATGAGATAAATTGTTCATGTTGGCTATTGATAACAGACTAACAATGAATTTTTTTCTTTTTTTTAAAGATCGGCACCTGTGCTAACATCTGTTGCCAATCTTAATTTTCTTTTCTCTTCTTCTCCCCAAAGCCCTCGGTACATAGTTGTATATTCTAGTTGTGAGTGCCTCTGGTTGTGCTAGGTGGGACATAGCAACATGACCTGATGAGCGGTGCCATGTCCATGCCCAGGATCTGAACCGGCAAAACCCCAAGCAGCATAAGCAGAGCCCACGAACTCAACCACTCGGCCACGGAGACAGCCCCTGGAGATGAATTTGAAACATAGCATCACTTGTCTCATTTTTCATAAAAGTAAAAAATGAATAGCCTGTGCCTGCTGAGATTGCTTAATATCTGTTCTTTCATTCTTGTCAACAAACTTTTTTGAGACTGATTTCCGTACCATAAGTATAACTTTTTAAAAATGTTGAAACAGTTTACATATACATCATATCCTGTGGATATCAGTGTTGTCAATCCAATCTAGATTAGATAAATTAACAGGAAAAACGCAAGATGTTTGTCCCATTAGAAACTTAAGATACTGATATACATATTGTTCTTTCAAAATGTGTGTAGGCAGTTAATATGAGCAATTACTAAATTCTTCCTAGTTTTTGGTTTAGATGCCATTGTGGAACAACAAGAACTTATGTGTGTAGTAACAATTCTCTGCATTAATAACCTGTGTGCAGACTTTCAATGAGCAACATGTACAGTTTTTGTAATTGTTTTCTTTTTTCTATGTTATGTTTCTTCTGATAGATATTTTTGAATACAACTTTATGACTTTAAATCTAGTAATAAAAATCTGGTTTTATATTTGTAAGTCATTGCTTCTTAATTTTTCTAATAATTCATTTTTAAGGAATTCGTTTTAACTGTATTTCATGGAAGTGTTATTCTGCACTCCATTAGAAGTAAAATAAAACACACTGCCTCTAGTTTGAGGAGGAAGAAGAAGACCAGAAGCAGAGCTGTGAACTTCAGTGAGGGGTGCAGCCAGCCTGAGGACATCTCCTAAGGGAGGAAGCCAGAGACAAACACCAGGACCTCACTCCCCACCTTCCAGTCTCCTATTGGGGCCTCTCCCATTGGCCCCAACCAGAAGCCAGAGGGCAAGGAACCCTACAGAAACAGTTCTTCCAGGTCAGCCTCCAGAGCAGAGGGCAGGATGGATGACAGGAGAAGGCACATCTTGGCGAGTACAGAAATCAAAGATAAAAGTCTCAATTTGTGTCCCATGGTGTGGGTTGTCTTTGTGGGGTAATTGGCAAATAGACAATCATGAGGCAATGTAATCAGGGCCAAGATAGAAGGAAAACCGGGCCTATACTTGATCCAGGTTACATCTAACCAAGCTTGGGCGTTCATTCTAGGCCAAAGGTGGTCAGGGCTGGAGTGGCTTCCCAAGGAATGTGTTGTTCTTCCTGGAATGAATGAAGAAAGGAATGAGGAAAGAACAACAATTAGGCAAGAGACAGACCCCAGGGGAGTGGGGGTAAGGATACCCCAGAGGGAACAGCCCAAGCAAAGGTGTAGATGCTGAGTGATAGGAATGAAGATCTGAAGGGGGTGAGGCAGGAAAGGTGGGCCTGGTAAGATCATGGGGCATCTTGCTTTTGGACAAGGAGTTTGACTTTATCCTGACGTGAACTAGGTGTAAGGTCTATGCTACAGAGCGACTGAGAAAGTCTTGAATTGAAAAGCCATGGAGAGAAATAGGAAGCAGCAAAGTCTGGATTCAGGAAGGAGCAGAGATGACTATAGTAACAGCTAAGCCTCAGAGAGGGCTGACTGGGTGCCGTGCATTGTTCTAAGCTCTGAATATGTTTTAATTCATTTAATACTCCTAGCAACACCACCAAAGAGATGCGGTTATGATTCCTATTTTAGATGAAGAAGCTGAGGCACAGCGAGTTTGGGAAATAGCTAGAGTTCACACTGCTAGCAAGTAAATAGAGCTAGGACTTGAACCCAGGAAGTCTGCTCCAGCAGCTGTGCTCTTAACAACCATTCTTGGGCAGGGGACCAAGCCAGAGTGGGGAAATTGGGGGTAGGGGTCAGGGGAGTAAAGCTAACATCTGCCTTCCCACTGTTTCCTCGACGAAAGCCCAATAGGCATGAAACTGTGGCTACACACCTCTTCCAAATCAGCTATTCCTCAATACCTTATTTGTCCTTGCCCACACCTCTAAGATGTCCAAACCTATCATCTTTGTTGGATGAGCTTTTCTCATTTCCATTTTGCATCTTGACTTATGATATAATGGCAAGAACACAAGAGATGGAAGACCTAGCCTCAAGTTCCAGGCTGATCCTATGGCCCTGCTCAAGTCACCAGCCCACAGGGCTCCTGCATGAAGCAATTTTCCTTCTTCCGGTGGTTCTCCTTTTGTCTTTTTGTACAATCTGATACAAATTTGCTGGCTTTGCCACATTCCCTCTCATTCTGGACATTTTGGTAATTGATAACTGCATCATGTTATTATTGGTCTCTGACTATGGGCATTTGCTTTTCCGGTTGGTCTGCACTGCTTATGAAATGCTTCCATCACCTACTAATCCAGAGTAGTTCCTGGGTTCTTGTTGGTGACACAAACAAACAGTTCTGTGTGTGTGTGTGTGTGTGTGTGTGTGTGTGTGTGTGTGTCTCCCAAGGGAACAGGGCACTGCTGAGTTGAGACTGATTATTAGCTCATGATCAGTCAGCAAAATATGTTCACAAGAAAGCAATCTGCTGTTATGTCTCTTGCAGTGATGTCATGTTGCTCATATTTTATGGTTTTCAGAGTTCATTAGTTTTTATGTGTCCTCAGTTAACAGCTAGCTCAAAGCATTTTGTAAGTGGAATGCCCCCAAACACAAAGTCTCTCTCTTAAAATGTCATTGAAAATATGTGCACCTTAATTTTGTGTTGCTGACACTCGCTATTATAAGTAATGGCTAAGGGGACAGGATCCTGGAGCTAGATTGCCTGGGTTCAAATCCCAACTCAGCCACTTCCTAGCCGTAAAATAGTTAACAGTTTTAAGCCTCAGTTTCTTGATCTGAAGAATAGAGATTATTAAATGAGGTAGTCTGTGTGAGAACTTTTAGCATATAGCCTGGCTCAGGCTAAGTCTTCAACCGTTGTTAGCTATGATTATTATCATGCCAACTACGCTTGCATTAATGAGGTAGGAAAGTGCTCAAGCTCAACTTCCAAGCATTCTCATTTTCTCAGACTAGGAGAGGTGCATGGGTGCTCAGGCTTGTGTTCTAGCTCAGAGCCCTTAGTCTAGTGAAGCTCTTGAACTCAGAGGCTCAGGCAGTATCAAGTTTACAGTTGAGCCATCACTTTTGCTGATCAATGAAATGGACATGATGCCCTATTTTTTTATCACTAGCCATGTGAATAGAGCTGTCTGTGTTAAGAAGAGCAGCATGCTTCAGTTGGCTGAAGTGAGCAATCCAATTTGGAGAAGAGTGAGAAATGATGGTGATGGAATAAAGAAAAATAAACGGCCAGGATAGGGATCTTTGAAAGTAGGGAAAAGGAAATCGGGTGCACTATTGTGTTAGGACAAAGCTGGCCATCCTCTGGTCCTACAGATGGCTCTTTGGAGAGGAAACCAAGACAGGCCAGAGGTCACAGATCCTAAGGTACCACCGGCAGCTCTAGGCTCTCTATGGAAGAGGAGCAGAGGGGTGGCCACTGGTTGGAAGAAGGGGTTGGGGGACATGGCTTGAGTCCTCTGTTTTCTGAGAGTAGGGGAGGAGATTATGCCTAGATCAGGAGACCTCAAAGCAGAACTCTGCCCACTCACACCCTCTTCTCCTCAGGGCTTCCTTGATCACAAAAAATGGATAAACTCTTGGAAAGCCAGGCAGATTCTCACAATGGTGCCTCCAGGCCAGGCCTAGCTGCCCTTGACCTATGACTGAGGGTGATGCCCAGCCCTTAAGCACACCTTGGAGAGCCTTTCCATCTGCATGCACACCATGCCCACAGAGACAAGTAGGAAGTGTTCTTTTGGTTTGGGGAGCTGCCCCAGCAGTTGCCTTATAAATATATGGAATTAAAATGGGATGCCTTAGAGCTTAATTAACATTTTTTCTCTAAAAATGAAGGTGCTGCTAGTTCTCTTTGCTTTAAGAAAAGTGGACCTGTGGTTGAGTTTTTAGAACATTTGGAGAAAGATTTTTTGGGAGGAAGCTAGCCTGAGCCCTCAGAGATTTTTTTTTCTCTTACTGGAGCACCAGCTTTGGAGTCCTGGCTTTTAATCCTGGCTCAGCCACTCTCCAGCAGTGTCGCCTTCATGAAATTACTTGACTATGCTGAGTCTTGGCTTCCTCACTTGTGAATGGAGGTGATAATAATAGATATATGTATGAAGCATTTACCGCCAGGTACTCTCAGAGTTACCTCAGAGGGTGACAGTGAGAACTGATGAAATAACACATGCAAAGCGCTTAGTACGTTATCAGACTTAGAGTAGGTGCTCAATAAGCGTAACCTCAATAAACTTCATAGTGTTTTAGGGGAGGGTGTCCCGTGGATGCACCCCAATGGCAGAAGCATTTGAAAAGACTGACTTGTACAACAACTTCTTAGAGGTATGAATCTCCCCTGATCCACACCTTCTGAGACTCTCGGCATCTGCTCAGTGGGGCTTTTCATCCTCTATACTCTTGTTTTGGGCAGAAGCGATTGCCCTAGTGTTGAGCAGAACTGCTACCACAGCCTTGATCACTGCAAGAATCCTCCTTCCATCTCCCCAAGCTAATCACATGTAAACCACCTGCATCATATTACTATAGTAACTGAAAGAGAAGACAAAACGTTAACATTGAACCACAGTTTACTCATCTACTCTCCACTTGTTGGGCAGTAGGTTTTCGCTATTGTGAAGAGAGCTGTTAGGAACATTCTCCGTACATGTCTGCTATTTTACATGGGCAAGAATTTCTCTCGGATACATAGCGGAACTGCTTGGTTGTGAGGCATGTGAATACTTAACCTTATGAGATAGAGCCAAACTGTTTTCCAAAGTGGTTATACCAATTTACACTCCTAGCAAGTAGTGCATAAGAGATCTCAGGATCTATATCCTCCAATGTCACACAACAGTCAAAAAAAAATGAACACCAGCTATAAAAAACAAGGATGAATCTTAGCAAAATAATATTAACTGAAAAAAGCAAATCTCAGAAGGATGAATACAATATATTTTATATAACTTGGAAAACAGCTAAAAAGAAAATATGTGTATATACTTTAGGATTATATAAAGATAAAATCAAAAACAACTCAAGGGGAAGAGATATTTGTACACCAACATTCAGAGCAGCATTATGCACAACAGCCAAATGGTGGAAGCAACCCAAATGTCCACCTGTAGATGAATGGATAATGTGTGGTTATACATACAATGGAATATTGTTCAGCCTTAAAAAGGAAAGAAATTCAGACATGCTATCACATGGATGAATCTTGAGGACATTATGCTAAGTGAAATAAGGCAGTCACAAAAGGACAAATACTGTAGGATTTAATTTACATGAGGTACCAAGAGTAGTCAAATTCATAGAGACAGAAAGTAGAAGAGTGTTTGCCAGGGGCTGGGGGTGGGGGAACAGGGAGCTGTTGTTTAATGGGTACCAGTTTCGCAAGATGAAAAGAGTTCTGGAGATTGGTTGCACAACAATGTGAATATACTTAACACAACTGAAATGTCCACTTAGATATGGTTAAGATGGCAAATTTTACGTTACGTGTATTTTACCACAATTAAACCAAAAAAAAAGGAATTCAAGAGGAAGTTATGGGAGGATAGGAGTTGGGGGGAAGTACCATATAGCTAGCTCTAAGTTGCTGTCAAGGTCCTAACTTTCATTTTGAGTGGTGAATTCCCTTAAAAAATATAACCCTTATTACATTTAAAAAATAAAAAGACATGTAAAAATGTTCCTGCATGCACCAATGATGAGAGCGTGTCACGAACCAGGAGTTAGAGCAACCTAATTTCTACACCTGAGATGGAAAACATTCCCCCTCAAAGTTCTCTACAGGAAATCACAAACTATTTTGAAATTTGCAGTGAGAGGTTAAACTTCCCCCACTAACATCTTCTTGTTGTCATTTTCATGCAGTCTTGATTTAAAGAACCCTTCCAGGTATTACTGCAGATTGAAGCCTGAACCAGACTGACCCCCTTCTGGCAATTTCAGTCAAAATTCTGGCTCCCAGAAGAGGCAAACAAGGTAGGAACCTTACCCTTATGGAAAGCTATATTTTAAAACACTTTGACAGACTGCGAATTTATTAACTCAAGTGAGAATTTGGTTGCAAGTTGGCCGTAAACATTTCTAATTTTTCTATAAAATTAATCCATAATAAGTTTGATAATTGACTTATTTTGACCCAAATTTGTTACAGAATGCTGATTTAACAAGACTTTGTTCATATCTGTTTGTATCACAGGGTATAACAAAATAGATTTTAGAACTGAAAGTAACTGTAGAGATAGTCTTGTCGAAAGATGGCAAATAGTTGGCACATATGCCACTAGTCTCCAAATCCATGCCCATGGCAGACATTGCTAATCAATTGTGACACACTTTTCCAGTAAGCCTGGTGTACTTCAGAATCCCTTCTAACACAACTCTCCAGGCAGTCACATGGGATGAAATCTATTCGGCATCTCTGATCTAGTCCAACCTTCTGCTTGTACTGATGGAGAAATAGAGTAAAGAGGTGACTGTCCAAAGTCACGTCAGTCCAGTGCCTTTTCCACTACCCTTGAGTCATCCTTTCCTTTGGGGTTCTGGCAGAAACCAGACACTCTGTCATGACAGAAATCCCAGCCTTTTTTGCTCTTATGAGCTGAATCCAGCCCCCATTATGTAGCCCCAACCATGGATGATTTTCTTTCTGGGACTTGCAGGCCTCTCTCTCCCTATCCTTTGAGCTGCTACTGCCAATGTTGGCAAAGCCTTCCATGGAGGAAAAAGCATCCTTCTCATCTTTTATGAAGTTTCTCTGTCATCTCGCCAAGCCAGGCCCCTGATCAACACCACCACCAGATTTGGGGTTGATGTAACCCATCATGTCACACAGCAGGGACATCTCCCCCCCAAGACTGTCTTGTCAACATGGAGCAGGTTCCCTTCATAGCCTGAGATGATTCCCCTCCTTAACCCCCTACCCCACCCAACTCCAACCCCCACAAGTGGCCAGAGCATAATTTCTCTGAGAAAATCTACAAACTACAAATTGTTGGACAAATGAAATGGAGATGAAATTGTGGGAACAGGTAAGCTGACCACGTCCCGTATGACATATCTGTGACAACAGAATTAAAGAACATTTGGTGCCCTCTGAAGGTGGCCTTCATTAGGATGCCTGTACAGAGCTGGCGAAAGGCAGGCAGCAGCTAAGGATCTTTCTCTCTGAAGTACCACAAAATGGCTGCAGAAAGGCCTTGTTCCTCTGGGAGTGGGGACAGGTAGGGCATCATCTCTTTCCCTTGAATCATGTGAGGACATTTCACAACCTCAGCCAAGCCAGCTAGGTTCAAATTAAACATCAACTGGTTTTGCCAGCCTATCTTCTGATTGAGAAGTAAATACCTCATCTTAAAACCACAGGAAAGGCTTTGGAGATAACTGGTCAAACTGTCTCATTTTAGACAAAAGAAAGTGGAGCATAGATCAGACAGGGCTGGCCTGAGGTCACACCCGAATAGTTTCAAAGCCCAAAGTCAGAGCCCACAACTTCTGCCTATGGTCCAGGGCAAGGGACTATCAAATAGAGCAAAGAAACTCACAACTGAAGGCCAGCCTCAATGGGACCTCACTGGGACTGGTGACTAAATGAAAGCAAGGTACCTTGCAATTGGCATGGTGCCTGGTATAGTGCTATTGCCTTGCAGATATTTTCTCTTTTAATCCTCTCACAAATCTTGGTGATTTAGATCCATGTCATGGTGAGAACATGGGGGCTAAGAGACAATAGGTAACTTATCTAAGGTGGCCTTGGTAGGAGAAGTTGGTTGTGCTGTTTTCACCCAGGTCAGCCCTGAGAGCTGGGGCCTTCCTTTCTAACACACACTCAGGACCACCCCAGGCTACAGAGAATCAAGCCACTCCTATGTGGATTTTTAAGAACCCAGAGTTATGTAGAAGTATGTTTTATTTTGACACTTCCAAGGAAAGCCCTGGGTAAGCAAACAACGTTAGGGGTAGGTGTCGGGGACTTTCATTTTTTGTGGGGGATATGTAATCCTCTTGGGAGAATAAAAAGTTCTCAAGCCACTTGGCAGTAGCTATTTTTATAGATCTATTTTATTATAAGGTATTACTTCTGGCTCAGTGGACTACATCTTCCAGAAAAGAAAACTTTGCATTTAATGTTTAAAATGAAAAATGCTTATTTTTATAAGGTATACTGTTTATACCTTAATACAAATTTGGGGAATGTAGGAAATTGCGGAACAGTATAAGACCCTCTAGTTTCAAGGTGGGGCTCTTCTGCGCGTGCTGCTTCATAATGGGAATGTTGTGTAATAACTCAACCAAAAGCTTATTGGGGGACATTTACATTGTTTTCAGTTTCTAAAGTATTATCAACTACATTATAACAAATATCCTCTATTTAAGTCATAGCTGATATAATACAACCTTATAACATTACAATAATGTACATTATAATTAATTACTAGAAATTACTGATGAGATTTAAGACTTCTGATAGATATTGCCCTTCAGAAAAGTTGCTCCAATTTACATTCTCAGCAGTGTATGAAAGGCCCTTTTTCCTCAACTCTCATTAATCCTGGGTCTGCATTTTTTTTATTGCTAGTGAAATTGAACATTGTTTTATATGTTGATTGGCGGTTAGTATTTCTCCTTTTCTGAATTACACCTCATCGCCTTGACGCATCTTTCTCATTACCATGCTTGTCTTTTCATCATTAGTTGACACACACTTCTATATAGTGGGAATACCCACAATTTGATATATTCCATTACATAGAACTCAAAACTTCTATATGTTGCAAGACACCAGAAAAACAAGTGAAAAGGCAAAAATGAGAAAAAACAATTTGCAATGGATATAATACGTTTTCTTTATAATTTCCACACTATCATGCTTAGAAAGTCCTTTATCATCCCTAAGGTTACAGAAATATCTATTTTTGTTTTCTATTCATTTGTTAGAATGTTTATAGTTTTATTAACATCTAAACCTTTACAAGAAATGGAATTAATTTTCGGTATGAGGTTTAAAGCAGTAATGATCTAACTCAGTTTTTTCCAGGTAGTTAATTAATTGCCCTAACATAATGTATTCATTTCCTCAGTGATTTCAAAAGCCATCTTATCAGTACGAATATATGTTCTTATGAAAATTTGGGCTTGTTTCTGGATTTCCTATTCTATTCCAGGAACTGTAAATTCTAAAGCTGTACCAATTCCAACAAGGGTCCCCAAATTCTCAGAAATAAAGTTTGCATTGCTCTGGAGATTTCTGTTTATCTTGTCTCTTACACTACATTGTGAGTTCCTTGAGGGCGGGGGTTCTGTCTTCTTTGTACCCAGAATACCTAGCATGGTGCAATGAAAGCAGGGCACAGAAGCATCATGAAGTACAGTGAGCTCCAGGCACGGAGTTGCCAGATTTAGAAAATAAAAGTACAGTATACCCAGTTAAATTAGAATATCAGATAAATAGCGAATAGCTTTTGGGGTTTTTTTTGTTTTTGTTTTTTTTGATTGGCACCTGAGCTAACAACTGTTACCAATCTTTTTCTTTTTTACCTGCTTTTTCTCCCCAAATCCCTCCAGTACATAGTTGTATATTTTAGTTGTGGGTCCTTCTAATTGTGGCATGCGGGACGCTGCCTCAGCGTGGCCCGATGAGCGGTGCCATGTCTGCACCCAGGATCCGAACCGGCGAGACCCTGGGCCACCAAAGTGGAGCACGCGAACTTAACCACCTGGCCGTGGGGCCGGCCTCAGCAAATAGTTTTTATATAAATATGTCCCATGCAATATTTGGGACATGCTTATCCTAAAAAGTTATTCGTTGTCTATCTGAAATTCTAATTTAAGTGGTAGTCCTGTATTTTATCTGGCAACCCTACCCAGACTGGATGTCATAAGGCCTGGTTTCAGTTCTGCCTCTGCCAGGAACCAGCTAGGAGGCCTCGGACAGGCCGTGGAGCCTCTCCAGACCTCAGTTTGTCAGGATTGGTTCATTCCACAGACATTTATTTATTAAGGACCCACGATGCACCAGGCTCTCTAAGGCAGCTGTGTGGCAAAAGAACAGGTCTAGGAGACAGATAGATTGGGGTTCTGATTCTAGTTCCCCACCACCAACATAAGACACATACAGGGAGAAATTGGGCTAGGAGAACTCGACAGCAATGCCCTCCCACCTGCATTTCAAGGGGCCCGCTCAGATATCCCCATTGGAATGCGCGCCCTCCTCAGATCTTGCATTGGTCTCAGCCCATGCTGTGCGCTCTGCGCTGGCCAATAAGGAATTCATCTGTTACAAGCCAAATGCTGCAAGTGACACAGGCTCAAGTTAGAAGCACCCAGCTGGCTGAGCATGAGGGTGAGGAATGCAGCCTTCCTCACCTGCAGATTCAGCTTCCCAGGCCAGGGAGGGACTGACTCACTGCGAGTCCTCCGAAAGGCCCCAGGGACCTTGACCAAGTAGAGCGGGGCAGACATTCTATGATTCTACAGCTGACTGTTCATGTTCCTTAACCCTTCTTTTGCATGCAAAAGGAAAACAGGGCTCTCCTTTTCTGAGAGCCACCCAGCATGTGATAGCAGACTGGACATACCCAGTATATCCTCAGGCGAGCTGGTGAAGCAGTCATTCTGTTTCTTTGTTTTCACTCTATACTTTCTCCTTGGAGAAATTTTGTTCACACTTACACAGGTGACACAAGCGCACATGGCCTATATGCTTAGTCCAATTGGTCCCTTGTTTGTGCAAGACACAGTACTAAGCGATGGAATTACAACAGTGAACAAAAGCCAGCCTGGCCCTTGCTTCACAGAGTTTACAGTCTAGTTGGGGAGATGGCCATGAATCACACGATCAAACTCATTTAATTGGAAAAGCATAAGGAGGTACAAGAGCACATAGCAGGGGACCTAATCTGATTAGGTGGGTAGTCAATACCCCAACAAGGGATGTTTGAGTAGGAGTTCGCTATCTATCTAGAATAGGTATTTCTGGCAGAGAAAATAGTATGCACAAAGATCCTGAGGTGGGAGGGGGCATTCTCAAGTATCTGAGGTGAGTGAGGGAGAGAGAAAGAGTGAAGCAAGAGGAGGCTGCAGAGGCAGGCAGGTGCCAGATCCTGCAGGCCAAGGATGAGTCAAGGCCATTGCAGGATGTAGCAAGTCAGTGACTTAAGGATACTGAATTTTTAGCGATGAATATGGCTACAATACCAGAATGGGTAGCTGGAAGGGGCCAAAGTGGAGATTACTGGGGATGTCTCTATGAGGGCTGATGGTGACCGAGTAGTGGAAATGGGCAGGGAGAGAAGCAGACTGTACTGGGCTTGGTCATGGTTAAAGGCAAGAGAAAAAAGAGGCATCAGTGAGATACTGACACAGCAAGGGAAGACTTCCATCACCCACGGGGAGGAGAGTGTAAACCTGTGAAGGGAAGTGGGAGCCTTAACAAGAGTGGGGAAGGAGGGAGCAAGGGAGAAGGCACAGGAGCAGGAGGGCTGAACCCGAGGGCTCAGAGGACCAGGGGAATCCTACAGCATCTGGTCACAGAGGTGGGTCCAAGGGAGCTCATACCTTTCCCGGCTTTATTGATCTCATTTTAGCCTCACAGAGATCCTGCCCAGGTGGGGGGCGTTACAGCCTACTTTGCAGGGGAAGCAACTGCAGTTCAGAACCTTTCCCCAAGGGCAGGGTTGGTCCTGGGCAGAGTCGGGATTCGAACTCACATCTGTTTTAGTAGAAAGCCCACACTCTTTCCTCTCTCCTGTCCCCTGATCCCTGGGCTGATGATTTAACGAGGCCCCATAGTTAAAAGGGAGGGCTCGTAGATTCTCCAGCAGAGGAGGAAAGTGGATAGATGGGAGGGCTAGTTCTCATAAAGGCTGGGGCAGTATGGGGGAACCAAGGCAGTCACAGAGTTGACACAGCAAAGGGCAGTAGTTCTTAACCCTGGCCGCACAGTTGCACTTATCAGAGGAGCTTTGAAAAATCCTGGTGCCCAGGCTGCTCTCTAGCAATTACTCTCTCCAGGTGATTCCAACGTGCATCCAGGTTAAGAATCACTGGCCTATCGGCTGCTCTCAAATCCATCCTCTCTTGGCCCCTCAGGCTGGAGTAATCTTAGAAAGCCCTCCCCTAGCTGTGTCTGGGGCTACGCGCTCCAGGGTCCCAGCCTAATCTGAGTTTAGGATCTAATTAAGATCTTTAAAGGCCCAAAATACTGCAAAAATTATTGCCTACCCCCATCTTAAGTAATTCAAAACAAAAATAAGATTAAATAATAAAGTGAAATTTCATTTTTTGGGGGAAATGAGGCAAAACTTACATGGCTGCTGAAATTTAAAATAGCTTATTTCTAGATATTCTGATGTGTGTGCACACATGCATGTGTGTACCCTGCTTTGACTGGCACCCCACACATGTCCTTACTGTCTACTGGGTCAATCTGCATAGTGTCTGGCTGCTTGATTTCCAGCGAACGAAAGCTCTACACAGCCCAATTTCTGAGCAGTTGAGATGGAAGCAGCAGTCTCCTTCTGGGTTTGGTTTGAATTAAATTACCAGGCTGTACTTGGTGCAGGAAACTGACAATTTTCAGCAAGAAATAAGGCCTGTAACCATGAAGTATAACTCTAGAGTCTGCTTGGCAAGGGAACCAGCCTTGGCTGCATGCTGAGTCAAAAAGTTTCCCCACCAGGAGTGTGAGATAGGCCAATAAGACCCACCCATCGAGGAAGGAACCCTTGGTCTGGCCAGTTTTAATGGGGAAGAGTGTTTGGTGCAATGACCAGTTCTGATGGGGGAATTAGTCAGGAACATGGGCATTGCCTTTTCTACTTGTGCCCCTCTGGGTGCCTGAGCCTAAGGGGTGAATAGTCCCAGAAGCTGGATCAAGACTGGTATGTGTGTGTCAAGGCTGCCCAGTTTGGGCTCCTCCAACCATACCTTGGTCTAGCCCTCTGGAACCCTGGGCAAGCTGGCAGGAAGCCCTTGTTGGGGTCTTGGCTTTTGACCAGGATGCCTACATTCTCCTAGCACCCCAGCAGGGAAGTCTGGTTTGAAGATCCTGAAACTTGGAGAAGAATAATTGATCAATTGAACTCAAGATGTGGACCAAACTCCCTATGATAGGCAACCTTTTGATGGCAAAGAATCTCACCCATGGAAAAACGGCTCTGAGTCTGGCACCTCTGACCATATCCTCACTCTGACCCCCTGAGCCTTATGAGCCTAGCCTCACTCACAGTCAGAGCTGCAGGAAGCCTCCATGCCAGCCAAGCCATGTCCCCACCTCCTCTGTCGTTGTCACAGCTGATTCCATCCACTCCAGTCCTCTGTCCTAGCCAGACCAGCCCTACCATGTCCTACCATTTCCTACCATGTCCTACCACTTCCTACCATGTCCTACAATTTCATTTTGGTGTAAGTGACAGAAAACTCATTCAAGTAAGCTTAGGCAAGAAGGGAAGTTCATTGGCTCAGTAAGTAAACCACAGGAAGGGTAAAGAATCAGCTGGGCCTCAGGAATACCTGGACTGGGGGTAATCAGCACAATTAGGATTTGCAGGCTTCTTCCCTTGTCTCTGTTTCAGTCTACATATCACTTTTGTTCTCTCAGAGCAACTTTTTATTTTAAGATTGGTACCTGAGCTAACACCTGTTGCCAATCTTCTTTTTTTCTTCTTCTTCTTCTTCTTTCCAAAGCCCCCCAGTGCATAGTTGTATATTCTAGTTGTGGGTCCTTCTGGTTGTGCTATATGGGACGCCACCTCAGCATGGCCTGATGAGCGGTGCCATGTCCGCGCCCAGGATCCGAACCTGTAAAACCCTGGGCCGCCAAAGCGGAGCACACGAACTTAACCACTCAGCCACAGGGCCGGCCCTCAGAGCAACCTTTCCCATGAGGTAGGAGTCAGGCTATCAGCATCACTAGGCTCCCATCTTCATGGCTTTGCCTCCAAGAAAGGATGGGGCTTCCCTCCATTAGTTCCTATTCAGAAAAATTCAGGGGCAGGTCTCTGGTTGGTCTGGTCTGGGTTGCCTGTCCAGCCCACGGCAGGGCAGCTGGGACACTACAATTGACAGGCCCTCTAGGATCATGTGGTTGGAGTAGGATGGGGCAGTATCTTAGCCTGCTAAGGAAGCCCTAACAAAATACCACAGACAGGGTAGGTTTAAGCAACATAAATTAATTTCTCACAGTTCTGGAGGCTGGAAATCCAAGATCAAGGTGCCAGCATGGGAGGTTTCATCCTGAGGCCTCCTCTCTTAGCTTGTAGGCGGCCACCATCTCACTGTGTGCTCACATGGTCTCATCTTTGTAAAGGAGCAGAGAAAGGGAGACAGTGGGAGCTCTCTCGTGTCTCTTTTTATAAGGACACAGACTATGGATCAGGGCCCCACCCTTAGGATTTCTTGTAACCTTGATTACCTCCTTAGAGGCTCCATCTCCAGGTACAGCCACACTAGGGTTAGGGCTTCAACATATGAATTGGGGCGAGGGGGAGGGGAGGGGAGTAACACAAACATTCAGTCCATAATAGGGAAACACTATTCACTCAAAGAAGGGGGTTCAGTGGTCTAAAAAAGGTCAAAACTAGAGATGTTCTCCTCATTTCCCCCAGTACACACACCAGTACATGTCACAGCCCTGCCTTTGCCCCTTCCTCTCAAAGCCAATGCCCACCCCCTGGAGCCAGACATTCCCCTAAGCTGTCCTAGGGGCTCACTGGATGCTGGGTGCATGTAAACGTATCCTGGGACTGGGAGCCTGCTGGAGCACATGTTCCCTGAGTCCCACCAGGACAGGAACTAGGCCTCACCCATGTCTGTTGTCCCCATAGCACATCCTAGACCCAGGGCAAGAGCTCAGTGGGTGCTGGAGGTTTATGAATTCACCTCTGGCCCCTTTCTCACCCATCCACTTACAAGGTTCCCAGGGCCTTGATACCTCTGTCTTCAGAAGAAAGGGATGGGATTACCCAGCTCACATGAACCTGCTGGTGGCTTCCCAGAATAGAAGGACATTATTCTCTAGATGAAAAGAATCCACCAAGTGACCAGCACAGTGAATGAAGAAAGATCTACAACAAGGCCCATCATTGGGAAATCCAGAAAATCAAGGATAAAGAGAAAATCCTAAAATCTTTGAGAGAAAAAACATGTCATATATAGAGAACCAAGACTCAGCATGACATACTCCTCTCTGGGAGATGGAAAGCAATAGAGTAATACTTCCAAATGTGAGGAGAAGTGACATTTATATTACAGCATTACATCCAGACAAACAGTTAATCAGGAGTAGGGATACAATGACGACATTTTCAAATATGTGAGAACTCAAAAATTTTGCCTGCCATGTACTCTTTCTCAGGAAGTCGCTGGAAGATGAGTCTCAGCAAGATGAGAGGGGAAACCACGGAAAAAGAAGATATGAGGTCCAGGAAGCAGGAGATCCACGCCAAAGAAGCATGCAGGAAATTCACGATATGATGGTGCAGGGAAATTCCGTGGTGACAGCTGTGCCACAGGCTGAGGGAGCAGCTGATGCAATTTGGAACGGGAGGATGGAGGGTAAGCGAGGGAGGCCTCCAGGAAAATAATGAGACTGATAGACTGATTATCTGCTGTATCTTAGTGTTTGGATAATTATTGCAAAGCATTTGATATGATCCATCAGTTGAAGCATGTGGAAAAAAAGTAGTAATAGATATAAAGAAAGCTAAGTACATGAAGACAGGGGAAAAACCAGAGGCAATTATTAACTCCAGGGGAAAACATAATTAAAGAAAGGAAACAATAACTTCAGTGCAGTACTTGCACAGAATATTTAGGTAGCAGCAAGAATGCAAATGTTGTTATTTTCATAAGACTGCGATCTAACCAAATTGGTTAGGATGGAGGCGAGAAAATTGCTAAGACCACACGGGAAGTAGGTTCTCCCTTATGATACACCGGGAAGTAAAAAAATATGGAGAAAGCCAAATCAAGATATAGCAAAACAAACATATTATTTAGAAATATGTCTATAAACACCAGAGGAAACAGCAAAACGAGTTTAAAGTGATGCCTCTGGGAATTAGAACTTGAAGGTGAGAAGGAGAAAGGTGGAGGAAATGCTTCTTGATGTAAGCCTCTTATTACATTTGATTTTTTAAACTTTGTATGTGTTACTTTGATTAGAATTAAATATGTTAAACAAAAAACAATTGCAAAAACTAAAGAAAATCGCTAATTCAGTCCAGACCAGCCTTTTACAGAGGTCACTGAAGTTCAGAGAGGTAAATGGATTTGCCCAAGCTTACGCAGCAAGTAACCAGCATAATTTGTCCTAAAGTCCAAAGCCATGCTGTTTTGTGTTACCTCCAGGCCCTGCAGGCTGTCCCTCCAGGGCTCTGCCTTGGGAATTGATATTGGCAGCAAAGGGAACACGAGGGAACCTGAGCAGAGCTCTCCATTTAGATTGACACACTGTTCCAGGGATTTGGCGAGAAACAGTATTAGCTCCAAGAGTATTCACCCCTCTGCCTCTTTTCTCCTTCCCCATCCTATCTCATGACCAACCTCAGCTAAAAGGTCTGAGAAGAAAAGGGAATCTGGGACGATTCTCACTAAGCTGTAAATGACTGATATTCACTCTCACCGTGATTTTGATTTTATCAAGGCGTAAATCCAAAACAGTTTGATGGACAGGATACCAAGCAGTAGAATGAAGACAGATGGGGGAAACCACCTCAGGGCAGGAAGGAATTTGGGGGTTCTTGGGACCCCAGTCATTTTATAAAGAACATCTTAGAAAATGTCCAACACAATGGGTTTCTTTTCTCTACTACCCAGGACCCACAGGGGCCCAAGTTCTGACAGATTTTGTTTATCAAACAAACTGCACTCATGGTCATGCTTCATTCGTTTTCTAGGAGATGGCCCCTGTTACACAGAGTAACATTTTTGTTGAGATAATTCCACCCCTAAGGAAAGACACTCCATGTTTTATTTGCAATACAGCCTTATTATGGATCAATATTAGATTTCCATGGGGCACTTTGCATTTTGCAAATATTGCTCATCAGTCACCCAGAAAGAGTACTAGACTTTTACATTCAAATTCCAACTGAGGGCCCATGAGCAAGTCATAAGCCCACTCTGATCCTATATCCCTGTCATATAATCACTTACTTCCCACCATTTGCAAGGCTGGAGATAACATATGTAAAGTGCCCACTCTGTGCCCAGCGCATAGTAGTAGCTTAGTAAGTTTAAGTTCCCTTCCTTCTTCACTATCCTAATGTATTTGTTAAGCATGGAGGAAGACGGATGGGTGGATGAGATGGGGGGGAGTAGTACCGGAGAGGCTCCAGCTACGTTTTACAATCCTACCCAATCAAGTCTGAATTAGGCCTCAGTTTCCCATTTATAAAATTAGGCAGGTCAGGGTGAGTAGGAAGAGGAGGAGCCTGGCTTTGTTGGTTCCAGCTGGGCCGTTGGATTCCATAACCTGGGCTCCACTGCCTGGTTCCAGCTGACCCCACAGGCCAAGCTTCCCATGCTCTGAACGTCTTTTGGCCAAGTTCAAGACTGGAGAGGTGCAGGGAGAGGCAAGGGAGAGGTATTTCCCCCAGACAGCCTGAAGGTGGCACCAGAGGAACGCAGGAGCTGAAGATTCGTCTCCAGCCATCCCGGAGACCAAGGCAGGGTTGGGAAGGGCGAGGCAGAGGTGGTGTGCACTGTTCAGCAGGGCAGCGGCAAGTGACTGGGGAGCCTGGTTGGGGGTCTGTCCACATCCATTTGAAAATGACACGAGGGTCCTCTGGCTAATTTCCTCTCTTTAGTAGGATGATCATGTGATTTACCATTCAAATCCAAACACTGATTTATCACTGAAATCCAAAGGCTTCAGGTAGTGAAAAGGGGCCACTGTTAATAATTGCACCTGCAACAGGCTTAAACTCACCTGTCCCTGGCAAACCAGAACTTTCTGTCACTTTGCCCTCAGGTCACCTTTCATTGTTTCCATTCTTTCTTTTAATCTTTTTTTTTTCAAACATACTCGATTCTTTTTTCCCTAGACCACTGTCTTTGAAGATGCCCTTGCAATGGGATATTTTAGACCTTGCAGCATCTGCTTTAGCTTCTTAAGTCAGAACAGAGTCTCTCTGAATCCACTCCAGTGGCTGGTTTTAGCTTCCAATCAGATTCTTCTGCGTTCCCTGGGATGCTATCCCCATGACTCAAGAGTTAAAGATGTCAGAACTGGAACAGTGACCCTTATCTCAACTTTGGTGCCTCTTTAGTCTTTACTAAATTTATTCCTGTAATTTTCTTCTGAGTGCTCATGCCCTTTATCTATTTGAATTTAGGTATATCGGTTCGTTGAATTGCAAATAGACAAGCCCCATTAAGCAGGATTCTTATTTTTCCAAGATCACCCCATTACTCCATTCAACTCCAAATTAGCATGCCATCTATCCCCTTGTTTCTGAGCCCTCCTCACTTAATAGCCTCATAAACATCCATCCACTGCAAAGGGCTCAAATTTTCTTCACTTCTGTTTTCAGTTGATTCATTGCTATCTAAGGAATTGATTTGTTTGGGGGAGTCGTTAGTGGAGAACCATGCCCTTTATTTTTATAGTTGGATTCTGCTGTTTAATAATGTGTCTCTCTCTGTCATTCACACTCGCTACAAATGGTTATGGACTTCAGTCTTAACCTAAAATCTTAGTTAGAAATTTGGCTTTATCTGAACAAAGTAGCTATGTGAAAAATAAATTGTTTTTAAGGAAAATTTTCTCAGCTAGGAATCACATGGTCACAAATACATGTGTAAGCAATAGTAAAATCGGGCTCTAAATATACAAAATCTTAAATTGTCGTTTTGAGAGACAATATTGCCCATTGTTTATTTTTTTTCTCTATTAGTGAAGTGCATTTCACATATAGTGAGGTACACATATCTTAAGTGTACAATTCAGTGAGTTTTTACATACGTACACAGCCACGAAACCACCACTTAGTTTAAGATACAAAATCTCTCCATCACCTTTGAAGGCTCCCTCATGCCCCATCCCAGTCACGATCCCCCCTCAAACTACTATTCTGACCTCTATCACCATAGTGTAGTTTTTCCTGTTCTTGAGCTTCATGTAAATGGAATCATAGAGTCTATGCCCTTTTGTGGCTGACTTCTTTCAGTCAACATAATGTGCATAATATTTATCCATGTTGTTGGTGTGTACTGGTTGTTACTTATTTTTCATTGCTGTAGTTTCCATATTTATGTCCAACTCAATGTTTTGTGGGGTCTATTGGTCCTTTTTGGCTAGACCGATAGTAAAAATCTTCATATCAATGAAACTTAGGAAATTTTTAGAAGACGAAAACCTAAAACCCTGCTCTCCAGACTTAAACCCAGTTCCCTCCTCGTGCCTGCTCCCGTCCCTCTTCTTCTCATGGTCCTTTTCCCTCACAAAGTTGGTGGAGAATTGAGGACCTTTAAAGCTCTTCATTATGTCATTAGCTTAGGTGTTCTTGTCATCTGGACAATAGGATAGAACATTTATAATCTGAAACGTTGAAATAACAGCAAACACTTATACAACACTTATTACTGTTCAAAGTGCTTTGCATATATTATTTAGTCCTTAAAACAACTCTGTGAAGTAGACACTATTATCGTCATCCCCACATTTCAGATGGGAAAACTAAGACACAGAAAGGCCAAGGAACTTGCCCAGTGTGGTAGAACCAGGCTTTGAACCTGGGTGGTCCGGTTTCAGGGCCCAGGCACTTCACCATCACCCCACACTGCGTACTGTGATACTGTCTGTAGTTGAAGTATTTTCTTCTATTAGCCTGTAGCATTTTCTGAATAATTCAAATCTTAATAAATTTGCTTCAAAGAATACAACTAAATTGAAGTGGAAGATCTAATATAGAATGTGGCGTTGATGAATAAATTATGACTCTCTGGTTTTAAATAACAATTATTTGCTGATCTTGTGACTTTTGCCAGATAGGGCTATAATGTGCCAAACCTCATTTTCCTTTTCTTCAATGAGAGGAGATGAACTCAGTGAAGGCACAGTTTATCATAAAATCTCATCATGATTTCCCTCATCAACTGGAAAGCTGAAGACTGGTTTCTGGAGTTTTAACTGGTTGAGACGGAGTTGAGTGCCACTCGTAGCACAGTGAGTTTAAGAAAGATGGTCTCCCTTCACTTCTGCTGCACAGGGTCATGTGAGCTTTGGCGATTAACATATGTGATTGATAGTTTTCTCACGAAAATGATCAGGGTTCTGGATGAAATTATCTTCAAATTTCCTTCTGCTGAAGACAGGAGATGGGGGCAGGCCGACTTTTCCACTTCTAGAACTCCGGTTATGAGCTCAGCTAGGAAATGGTGTGGTAATGGGGGTGGGGGGTGTTTTTATTTTCCAAATCATCCTTTCCCCATGCTGTGCTCGACGTTGGAACTCAGAGTGGAAACAGCCCCTTTGAACTGCCTGCTGCCTGCACTCTGGGCCATATGTCCAGTTTCCTGGCTTGTTTCTCAGCCTCCAGCTGTGCTCGTTCCTCACTCCCACCCATCACTTATACCAGATCCATCCCCCCAAATATCCCTTCCATCATGTCACCCTCTCTCCCACCCTAAGGCACCTTCTCCCCTACAGGAAATGTCTCCAACCTCAGCCTGGAATTCAAGGCTCTTCCTGATGTGGCCTCACCTCTCAACATTCTACTGCGTCCCCTTGGCACCTGCCAAATTGGACCCATTTTTACTATACACAAGCTGGGCTGTCCTACCTCCTTGCCTTTGCCTACACTGTGACTTTCCCCTGAATGCTTTCTTCCTCCCTTTCCCCAAGTCCAAATTATATCCACCCTTCCAGGACCTCAAGTGCTCCCTGCAAGCTATCGGTTCCTCGTCTGCTAGGGCTGGAGATAAAAGGACCAACCAGGAAGCATCTGGGATCTGCTGCAGAAGTGCCCATGGGTAGCAGAATCATGGGATGTGACCAACAAGTAGGAGTCTCAATGATAAAGGAGAATGACAGGAAGGCAAGGAGAAGGAAGGAGAAGGGCAGAATCCATTCAGTCAGCTCTCATTTATTTAGCCTACTGTGTGCCAAGCACCGTGCTGGGCCCTGGGGACACAGATGAACAAGACTCATTCACTCCTTGAACAAACAGTTGCTGAAGGATTTGTGTGACGATGCCAGGCCTCGAATCCGGGGTGGAGGACAGGTGAGCAAATGAACATTCAATTAGAGTGTAGGGTGGGGAGTGGCCTGAGAGAGGACTGTGCCAGTTACCCTGGGTATAGAGGGGGCAAAGGGCGTTACAGAGAGAGAGAGCTCTCCTGTTCTGGGGCTGCAAGGAATTCCGTGTGGCCAGAGGGAAGGGTACATGTCATGGTGAGAGGGAAGGCTGGAAAGGCCAAGAAAGACCCTGAATGCCACCAAGGGTTTGGGCTACACGAATATAGGAAGCCACTGAGCGCCTTCGCAGAAGAGAAAGGCCAGACTCAGATTCCAGTTTGACTGCAGTGTGGCAAGTGGAATGGAACTGGGCAACGAAGCAAAGATGAAGAGAGAAAGGAAGGGACAAGACTCTGGAGATGGTTGGGAGGACATGGTGATGGATTGGCTCTTGAGGGTAAGGAGAGGAAGCAGGCAGCCATGACAGCATGTGTTCACTGAAATGGGAGGAGCAGCAGGGTGTAGGGGAGCAGGGGGCATGTGGGCATGTCAAGAAGGAGGGACCTGTGGGCCATCCAAGTGGACATGTGCAGTGGGCAGACCAGACTTCTGCCAGTGATTCGAAGTCATCAGCACATTAATCCATGTTTCTCAATCCTGGCTGCCTGTCCCAGCCACTGGGACTTATTAACCATGTAGGTTCCCAAGCCCCCCTACCCAAGCTCACTGAGTCAGAATCTCTGGGAATGGGGCCCAGCAATGTGTATACTGTAGTTCAGTGTTCCCAGCCTTGGTGATTGTGTTAGAGGTCCCCGAGGCCAGCCACATTTGCAAGAAGGACTCAAAGAACTCAGGAAAGCAATTATACCCATGATTACAGTTTATTACGTGAAAGGATACAGATTGAATCCAGCAAGGGGAAAAGGAGCAGGGGACGAAGTCCAGGAGAAGCCAGGTGCCCCTTCTAGGTAACCTCTCCCAGTGGAGTTGCAAGGGCAACAATTATTCTCCCAGCAATGATGTATGACAACACGTGCTAAGTGTTGTCAACAGGGAAGCTCATCTAAGCCTGGGTGTCCAGGATTTTTGGGGGTCAACCATATAGGCATGCAGCTCCTGGGTGACTGACTTTAGCTACTCAGTCTCCAGCTCCTAGAGAAGTCAAACTGATGTGTCCAGGCCACAGGCACACAAAACATACACACAAAACGTACATATAGGCATACAAAAACACTCTTAGCAGGAGGGACATTCCAAAGGGCTCAGAGGTTATCCCCACCCTCCCCAACTCATCCCTCCTCTCCACGTTTCCCCCCCCCCCCCAGCTGGTCAAAGACCAGTCCTTTCTTTGGAATGTATAGGGCTTGAGTACCCCAAGCCTGCCTAGCTGACCCTTTACTGCCCAGAGGTCTATATTAGAATGCCCTGGCAAGCTTTTAGAATGCTCGATGCCCAGGATGCACTGCAGACCAGTTACTCAGAATCTCTGGGGTTTGGCCAAGGTTGGAACCCACTGCCATAGACAGTAATGGGCACCAAAGGAGGGAATGAGTCCATTGCAGGGAATGTAAGGAGAGAGAGGAGGATGAGGAGGCCAAGGATGGTGGACTGAGGACTGCAGAGCCTGCAGACCACGGCGGGGAGCAGCTAGAGAGACAGGTAGAGAACATGGCCCCCAGTGTCTGGACAGCAAAGAGAGACAGCAGGCAGTCGAGTTACATAAGTGGCCTGGGAAGGATCAGTTAGGCCCAAGGAAAGGGGGCATGGTGCCAAGAGGAGCAGGAAGTTCCATGGGCCTGGGCCTGGTGTCTCCTCCTCGCCCTCCTCCTTCTCCCCTCCTCTTCTGCTCCCTCTAGCTCAGGCTTTCCATTCCCTTTCTGAGACTTTGCTTGTGGAATCAGAAGAGGGTACCTGAATCGGCCTGGTTTGCCTAGGCTGTACAGTCTGGGGTGGGGGGAGTGTAGGGTAGACAGGGTCACCTCTTCAGGCTCTCCTAGCTCAGCCCTTCGTGGTTCTGTGGTTATGACTGGATCTTCAGGCTGGATTTGACCTTTACTGGTCTAAGCACTGAAGACATTATAGTGCTTTTCCCCAAGGGGGATTTCAAAATAAAAATAAAACTATAAACCATAGAACATAACATTTATAAGTACGCTGAAATAAAATGGCTTCTTTCTAAGTTTTCCAATTACAACAGTCTTAACAAATATTTGGAAGCTAAACCTCTTTTGCCCTTTTTGGAGGGTGTATGGGTTTTACAGTTACTCTAAGCTTGCTTCGTTCACCCATTTATTGGGTCACTCACTCAACCCTGTAGACCTTTAGGTTCCAAATCCTCAGGGACCCCCATGCACACCAGGGATAGAAAAGGCTGGAGGGGCCTCTAATACTCTTCCTGGGGCAGGAGACACACTGACTCCTCTACATTATCCAGCACTTCCCCGCCCCCAACCTGAGGACTCAGCAGGTTCATCCAGAGAGGAGAAGGGCTTCTTTGATGCATTATTCAGGGCACACCAGGACAGTCCTCAGCTGATTCCCAACCTGTGGTTCACGTGGGCTGGAGCCAGGGCCTTTATTAGAAGACCTCAGCCTGACATCGTGACCTTCACAATCACTGAGTGATCCCTCTTCTGGGAACCCCCCACCCTCCACTGACTTCTATTTGTGAGCTGGTGGGGTCTTATGAAATTCACCTTGACGCTTGAGTGCCAGGTCCTTCCAGCTTAATGTTCAGTATCAACAGGTTGGATCAATACCAAAATATTACATAAATCCTACAAGTCAACCAGGGAAAAAGTGAAGGCCAACCACCCAAGGCAGAATGGGGGTAAATTATCTATTACCTGTTGGTTCAGGTTAATTAAACTAAGGGAATACAGGCTGACAAAGGACTCAAATATGGCCTGATCCAGGAGAAGTGTGGGAAAGAAATGTCACCTCTAGCAGCCTTGTCCTTAGACCCTGACAGAGATGCTGAGTCCATATCCACATCTGTTGTCCCAGTTCCAATGGAAACCATCTGTGGTAGACTGGTCTATTGGTGACCCCCTACAGACCACCTTTCCCAGTATTCCAGTCTTTGTGTGGCCCCTCCCACTCAGCTTGGCCATGTGACTTGCTTTGGCCAATGGGACATTAGCAAATGTGATACAAGCAGAGGCCACAAACTCCTCTTGAAACTTAGCTGCCATACTGTGAGGAGTGAGTGGGTAAAACGGGTGAAATGAGTCAAAAGGTACAAATTTATAGTTATAAAATACATATAAGTTGGGGCTGGCCTGGTGGCGTAGTGGCTAAGTTCGGTGTGCTCTGCTTCAGTGGCCTGAGTTCGCAGATTTGGATCTCAGGCACAGACCTACACCACTCATCAAGCTATGCTGTAGTGGCGTCCCACATACAAAAACATAGAGGAAGCTTGGCACAGATGTTAGCTCGGGGCCAATCTTCCTCACCTAAAAAAAAAAACATAGGTTGTGGGGATGTATAAGTCATGGGTATGTAATGTACAGCATGGTGACTATAGTTAATGATACTATATTGCATATTTGAAAGTTGCTAAGAGAGTAAATCTTAAAAGTTCTCATCAGGAGAAAATAATTTTGTAACTGCGTATGGTGACAGGTGTTAACTAGACTTATTGTAATTATTTTGCAATATATACAAATATTGAATCATGATGTTGCACACCTGAAACTTTTGTTTTAAAGATTGGCACCTGAGCTAACAACTTTTGCCAATCTTCTTTTTTTTCCTTCTGCTTTTTCTCCCCAAATCCCCCCAGTACATAGTTGCATATTTTAGTTGTGGGTCCTTCTAGTTGTGGCATGTGGGATACCGTCTCAGCATGGCCTGATGAGAGGTGCCATGTCCGTGCCCAAGATCCGAACCTGTGAAACCCTGAACCACTGAAGTGGAGCGCGCAAACTTAACCACTCGGCCATGAGGCTGGCCCCCACACCTGACACTAATATAATATGTCCAAAAAAAAAAATCACCCTGAGCCAAGACCCTTGGGGCTCCAGGAGGAAGATCCAGAGGCCCTGAAGGGCAACTGGGGGCGGGGGGAGGGGTGGGATTTGCTGCCTGCCAACTTCCTTCATTCAGTCCACAATAGCCCCTTAAATGGACTGTGGCCAGGCAGTGCCCACTCAGGGAGAAGTAAGACACAGTCTCCATGTAACTCATAGACCTGGGAGCACAAATTTCACCAGATGAACTCTGAGGTTCCTTCTAAGTTTTGGGCTCCTGTGTTCTAAAACTTGAAAATGTGGTTTTCAAATTCACTAACTCTCAGAGAGCCAGACTACTGGATTAACTAACCAAAGTTTGCTCTGTGCATGTGTGGACTCTAGCCTCAAGATCTCCCCCAGCTTCCCAGCCCATCCTTCCTGCAAGGAGTCGTGAATATGTTTGGTCAGATTCCAAGGTGCCATGTGGTCATATTTGCCAGTGGGCGGGGTCATTACTATGAAAAGGTTCTGCACTTGGACATGGTGCTCAAGGGTGCCTCTGTCTCTGTGGGTCTCCCTTCACAGGACAGGCTGATCCTGGTCAGCTGCGGCTGGTCATCTCTCTTCCATTCTGATTCTGGGCCAGAGCTGTCCTGGTGCCTCAGTCTCCTGCTCCATATGCCAGCTGAGGGTGGTGCAATTCTAAGGTCCATGTTGGGTTAGAGTGGTGAGTCTCACCTTGGGACATCTGGCCATGTCTGGATATTTTTGGTTGTCACAACTCAGGAGAGGGTGCTATTGGCACCTAGGGGGTAAAGGCCAGGGATGCCACTAAATATCCTACAATGTACAGGACAGCCCTTCATAACAAAGGACTATCTAGTCCAAAATGTTGACAGTGTCAAGGTTGAGAAACCCTGGGATGGAGGAAGCAAGAGCCCACCTAGGTGTACTCCAGAGAGCGTGGCCTTGGGGTGTCAGTCCCTCTAAGAATAAAGTGGTCCTCACCTTTTTCTACATCCCTCATGGGGCCATATGGGGGTGAGAGAACAGTTAGACTAGGGTAGGATCCAGGCATTCCTGCCTCCCCTAGCCAAATATGGTTCTCCTGATAGCATAATCTTCCCTAAAAATGTGGCTAGGGTGGGGGGATGGGAGAGATGCTTCCCTCCATCTTCTAGTATACTGGATTTAAGAACTCACTTTAAAAAATATTACGAGGACATTCACTGCAGCGCTGTCAAAACTGAAAAAGATTAAAAAACCAACTCAAATGTCCATTAATAGGGACCAGATAAATAAAATATGATACACTCATACAGCAGAATTATACGCAGTTGTTAGAAAGAATGAGGCAGCCCTAAATATAATGATATGAAACATTCTCCAAGGCAAATTGTTAAGAATACAGCAAGGTGCAGGAACAATGTGCTTGGTTTACTAATACTTGTGTGAAAATATATTTACAAATATTATATAAATGTACATGCTGAATATGCATAGACTCTCTCAGAAGAGATGCAGAAGTATCCAGGAACAGTGGTTGTCTCTTGGGAGGGATCTGGGGCTTGGAGGGGCCAGGAATAGAAGAGATTTCTCTTCACTCTATGTCTTTTTACATCGTTTGAATTTTATATGTTCTATGCATTTATTATCTATTCAAAAACAAATACAATACATACAATGGAATAATATTTGCCTTAAAAGGGAATGATATTCTTTTTTATTTTTAAGATTTTATTTTTTTTGCTTTTTCTCCCCAAAGCCCCCCAGTACATAGTTGTATATTCTTCATTGTGGGTCCTTCTCGTTGTGGCACGTGGGACGCTGCCTCAGCGTGGTTTGATGAGCAGTGCCATGTCCGCGCCCAGGATTCGAACCAACGAAACACCGGGCCGCCTGCAGTGGAGCACGCGAACTTAACCACTCGGCCACGGGGCCAGCCCCCAGGAATAATATTCTGATACATGCTATAACATGGATGAGCCTCGAAAACATTATGCCAAGTAAAATAAACCGGACACAAAAGGACAAATATTATATTCCACTTAAAAGAAGTACCTAGAATAGGCCAATTCATAGGAACAGAAAATAGAATGATGGTTTCCAGGTCTGAGGGGAGGTGGGTGAGGAGTTAGTGTTTCACAGATGCAGAGTGTCAGTTGGGGAAGATGAAAAAGTTCTGGAGACGGACGGTGGTGATGGTCGCACAACATTGTGAATGTCCTTAATGCCACTGAACTTTACCACAATAAAAATAAATATATGACATAATCTATTTTAAAATATACATTAGACAATTTCGTTGTCTAATGATAGTAAGTATTTTAGGCTTTGCAGGCCATATACAGTCTCTGCTGCAGACAACTACTCCCCGGGAGAGCAGCGGCTATTGACAACATGTAAATGAATGGGTGTGGCTATGCTACACAAAGAACAGGCAGAGGCCGGCCGGGCTTGGCCCACTGGCTGTCGTTTGCCAGCCTCTGCTCTATGGCTCTCAGTTCCCTCATTTGTAAGATGGGGACAATAACTGTACCTACTTCATAGGGTTGTGCGGGAATTAAATGGGGTAACGTGTCACGTATTTTGCTCATTGCCTTACACATAACAAGCAGCCAACAAATGTCAGTTATTATTTTTGCTAGGATAGGTGAGGTAGCCACAGAGGATGCAGAAGGAGGAGGTCATATTTATTTAACGCTTACTGTGCACACTGTAGGCCGAGTCTCAAAGGGACGGGACTTCACTTTGTTGTTCTTATTAGTTACTTAATAAAAATAACTCATGCTGGCATAGAGCTTTCTGCATTTGGTCCATTAGCTCATTTCATCTTCATGATTACTCTCCGGGATAAATTTTCCAGATCAGGAAGCCAGGCCTCCAAGTTCACGCTGCTGGGGAGAGCAGAGGCAAGGTTTGAATCTTCAGCCATCTTATTCCAAAACCTGTGTTCTCAACCAGGGGTCGAACTGCCCACCCCTTCTCCACCTAGTCCCCATGCTTGCCCTGGGAGGTTTGGAAATGTCTAAGGGTATTTAAGGGGGGATGTTAAAGCATGGGGAGGACTACTGGAGTCTACTGGCCAGGATCCAGGAGTGCTAAGTGTTCTGCAGTGGGCAGGACAGCCCTGTGAAACGAAGAATTATGCACTCCCAAGTGCCAGTTGTGCCCCGTGGAGGAACTCTACTCCACACCATGCCACCCAGACCGGCTTACAGTTGTGTGGGGAGGTGGGTTCACCGAGAGCACAGAGTGATTAGCGCCCGCACAGGGAGAAGGGGTGGGCGGCAAGGGGACAGCGGGGGTGTGTTCCAATCTGCTGGGAGTGGAAGGAACAGGTGGTGCAAGTTGTTAAATTGTAAGCTCAGTGGATTCTCTAAGTTTCCCTCTAAATTTGCATGAAAGAAGCAGTGTGGTATACTGTAGTAGAAAGAGTACTTAGTTGTCAGGGGCTGAAAGCATTGACTTGACCACTGACCAGCTGTGCAACTAGGGCAACCGAATTGACCTCTCTGGGCTTTGATATCCTCAGAGTGAAATGAGGATAATGACACACGTCTGTCCCCTTGCAGAGTTTGGGAGAGGATTCAATGAACAACAGAGTGGAAGTACATAGCTCTGTGCAAAGGGAAGGCATTTTATTAAGGGAATCGTAAAGCAATTGTTAACAAAATAAAGCTCTTCCTTTTTAAATCTTGAATTTGGCTTCCAAAGGCCATGTGGAGGTTTATCTAACAGCCCAAGTGCAGGCCTGCCACCAGCTGCCTCTCCTGCCCAACAAATTGAGATTTAGCTTTGATCGCATCTCCTGCAAAACCAGCCAGCATGAAAAATGAGCCCAGGAAAGAGGAACTGAGCTTCCTGTTGGCCGTAACTCCTCAGAATAGTGGAGAAGCTGTCCATACCCAGCCAGATGTTGAGCCAGACAAGGGACTGGAACAGCTTGATGGAGTGACCTGCCAGTCAGGCCCCACAAGCTGTTTCCTCGCCACCCCTCCCCCCCCAGAGGAGAGGGGTTAATAGTTCTTTTGGTCAAAATATCAAGTTGGAATTAATCTATAGAAATGTCAAGCCTGCTCTGTAAGCAAAACTGAGGCAGTTTATGATTGCAGAAAACCTCTGTGCATGACAAGGGGCAGCCATTTTGTCTCCCGAGCTCTCATGTCTGTTTTTCTACCCAGCTCCCAGACGGACTCCTACCTCTTGAGATCTAGCTAACTGTGGTTCTAGCTCCACAACCGCACGCCTCCTGAAGCCTACCCCACGCTCTGGGGGGAAGCTCTGGGAGCTGAATCTCAGGGCCTTGCCTCCTGATGCCTGCTTCCCTTTTGTTTTTTGTCAATCCAGCTGAGAAACTTGGCCTTTCTCTACTTCCAAAACAAAACCAGAAAAACAGTGTCAGAAGGATCCCAAAGAGAGAAGAATTTGAGGACATTTTCCCTGTGCCAACACAGCAGTCAACATTGTTTTGCAGAAAAAACAGGTTTTGGAGTCAAACTTCTTGGTTGGAACCCAAGCTCCCTCATTTACTAATGGGGTATCCTCAGGAAGTAACTTAACCACTGGCTTCAGTATTTTCATCTATAAAATGGAGTTGCTAATTTCTACATTAAAGGGTTCTTGTGAGGACTAAATTAGATTAGCCATATCAATGGCAAGCACATCATATGTGCTTATTTAAGTTAGAATTCTTTTGTCTACAAATTGGCTTAAATAGAAGGAATGTGTAGGTTGGCGAAACTGCAAAGTCTGGCAATTGGTCAGGCTTCAGGTAGAGTTTGATCAGGGCCCTGGATCTGTCTCTTTGCATTCCCTGGGCTCTGCTCTCATCTGTGTAATTTCCTTTTCCATGCAGCTTCCCTCATAGTTACAAAATGACTACAGCTATTCTGGGTCTCATATCTACCTTCTTTATCATCCAGAAGAAGAAAGCTCCTTTTTCTTTGCTGAATGAAGGAAAGTCCTGGGTTTCGCTCTGATTATAACATTTAAGGTCAAGTACCAAACCAGTCATTGTAACTGGGGGCTATGCCATGCCCTGACTGGTTTAGGCCTAGGTGGCAAATGGATGGGATTACACTCAGTATCCTGAGGTACCCCAAGGTCTAGGCTCATCCACATGGGATCCTGTCTTCTTCATATTTGTGTCACCAGAGGCTGGCACAATGTTTGACACACGAGGAGATGCTCAGTAAGAGCTGTTGAATGGATGATGATAGTCGTATGAGGATTCTAAAATCTAAGGAGAGAGTAGGTTTGCAGTGCAACATCTAATCATCCTCTGACTCAGTTGCCCAGTTAGTGGTAATTCCTCAGGTACTCTCTTCAATGAAATCCCAAATTACAAATGTTGACCTTTACCTTTTCCCAGAGAACAGCTTGTTCTTCCAGTAATACCAGTAAAAGCCTAAATAACCACCCTTGCCAGGGCCTCATGAGTAGTCTGAAGGCTACCCCATGCTGTCTTTACACAGCTCACTTTAGCAGGGAACATGAAAATCAAAAATCCAGTTCCATTTTTAATCATTGGATCCAATAAAGAATATTAAATTTGTCTTTAAATAGCTTTTTTTTTTGTTTTGTTTAATGGAAATCGAGGTTTGAAAGGGCAGGGTTTTTTAAAAAAAATTTTTTATCAGAGCATTATGGGCTGAACCTGAGGGACATTCTTTGCAGCTCGCACAGAGATGCTGGCAGGGCAAGGGCACAGAGTCTAGAGGAGCAGAGCCACAGTGCCCAGGCCCTGGGGTGTGACAGAGAAGGTGGAATAGTCACTCCCACCCTTCAGAGATCCCCTCATCCTGGGCCCAGCTGAGCACCCAGCGTGGGAGATGAGGTGAGGGGCCTGAGCCAGCTCACACCGCATTTAGCCTGGGCTGCCTCTGAACCTCCACTGCCAAGACCAAGGACTAGCATGCGCAGTCAACAGCACGTGTGCTGGGGGTAGGGTGCTCCAACAAGTTACTGTGATATATCCATATTCTTTACCAGAGACCCAAGGCCCACCCCTTGTCATTCTATTCGCCTTTAGAATGCATGAGGAGCCCCATTCCTTGAACCAGATGATTTCCTGCCTTTGCTTGGCTACTCTGGCCCCCGGGCCTGCCTTCCCCCTTTCTCTTCCTCCCAAAGTCCTCCTCATCTTCCAGGCTCAGTTTCCACGCTGCCTCCTGCAGGGCGCCTCCCTGTGGAGTCAGTGGGCGATGGCTTCATCCTGCTGCTGCCTCCCTTTGCTGGTGTCTCTATTTCAGAATGGTTTTCATTTTGCCCAGGGTAGTGAGGAGGAAAAGTGGACGGCCAACATATACTAAACATTTACATTTGCACCAGGCACTGGTCGGGTGTATTCACATGCAGGATCTCATTTAATCCACACAACCAGGAGAGGTGGTCTTACACCCGTTTCACAGTCAGGAACCTGCGGTTCAGAAAGGAGGAGTAATTTGCCCAAGCAAGTGGCAGAGCAGCTTCCATTCTGCATTTTTCTGACCCCAAGTCCAATGCAGTTTCTCCTCTACCTCCCTGTGCAAGGTACCCCCCGGGTGGGTGAAACCTCCAGAAACACATCTGTTCTGTTTTATTTAAAAGGCCCTTGAGTCCAAAATTGACTGGCAGCACACATGCCTGTGATCATTAATTCATGTACGTCCTCCCTCCCCATGCCTGTTGTGAATCACGGCCCCACGCCCAGAAGTAGCAGGTCTGCATCATTTCCTGAATGTCACCAAACACATCTGTCACTCCTAGAGCTTCCCAAACACCATCCCGGGTGCACCCAAGGAAGCTCTGAGCCAGATGGCCAGGGAGCCCCACTGTGAAATCCCATTACTGCTTTCAGCTAATCGGCTTCAAAGCATGAAAAGTAATTATGGAAGGGGCCATACACACGTGTCCCCACGGCGGCATGGGAAGTACACCATCCGGACAGGTTCTGAGAGCTTCCTCCTTCTTCCCTCCCCACCAGGAACTCACCACTTTCTAAATCTCTTCCCTCCCTCCTGTGGCCTAGGCCGCCTTGCTGAGATGGAAGGATGGCTCAGTGAAACATTTTTATTCAGACATATAGATACTTGTGATGGGAGCAAGTTTTGAGATGTTAAGTCATGTTTTTCTCTCCTGCTGTCCTTCCCCCTCCTTCCAGCTGGGGGCTAGCTCTGGGCCTCACTGCTCCTGGCGGAAGGATATGGCAGAGTGGAAGCAGGGCCATGGGAACGACAGAGGGAGGGTGCCTAACCCTCTTGCAACCATTTCCTGCCACCACCATCATCAGAAGGATCAGCTCCCTGGCATGTCTAGGGCCACCATGGGCCACCACAGAATAGAAATGGTGGACAGAAAAGATGGATGTCTCAGTGGCAACCTGGGTGAAGGATGACTGAGGACAAGAGGTCCCCTGATACCCAAACCCCCGACTTTGCATAAGACCACAGAACAGATGCACAGCTGACTGCCCAGGAAAGGAGATGTTGTTTTAGAAACTCAAAGGTTGCATTTAAGAAGATAAAGGCAGGGCCGGCTCTGTGGCATGGTGGGCGGTTAAGTTCCGCACTCCCACTTTGGCCTCCGGGTTTCCCCGGGTTGATCCCCAGCCCAGACCTACGCATCACTTATGAAGCCATGCTGTGGCAGGCGTCCCACATAGAAAATGGAGGAAGATGGGCACTGATGTTAGCTCAGGGCCAGTCTTTCTCAGCAAAAAGAGGAGGATTGGCGGTGGATGTTAGCTCAGGGCTAATCTTCCTCAAAAAAAAGAAGACAAAGGCCAGTGGTATTTCTTGTGCACCTGAGTCCTGGACTAGGAATCAAGGTCCTATGGAGGGAGCAACCATTCTCTCTGACCTCCGCAGCAGCCCCCATTTCACAGATAGGTCAGAGGCCACAGAGAGGTAATGGGGAAGAAGGAGAAGCAGATACCTAGACTCTGAGGCTGGGCTTGGACCAGACCAAGGACCCACACCTCCATCCAGCTCCCCAAGAGGCTGCCATTGGCTGGGGCCAGAGCTGGAGGAGTGGACACACAGTTACACTCTCCCAGGGTTGCTGCCCCATTGCTGGAACCTTCCCTATGGAGGGGCTTTTTGTGCCAGGTGCATCAACCTCCACTGGGCCTGGTAGCTCTGGCCCTGGTTAGAATCCT
This sequence comes from Equus caballus, assembly GCF_041296265.1. Taxonomy (NCBI): domain Eukaryota; kingdom Metazoa; phylum Chordata; class Mammalia; order Perissodactyla; family Equidae; genus Equus; species Equus caballus. Next base: position 129,341,334 of record NC_091684.1, on the reverse strand, counting down.
GCAGTTGTCACAGAGGCCTAAAATGTTTATGCCCACTTTCCAGTGGGTGCAAGAGAGATGGGAGAAGAGGCAGGAACCCAGCCAGTGGGGAATCTGAGGGAGTGTGAGGGACCTGGGAGGGGTGAGAGGAGAGCCTCTGTTGATCACCGGCTGCCCCAGCTGGCAGGTCAGAACCCAATTTAAATTTTCTCTTTGAATGGGGCCACCCATTCAGAAGACCCCAGGGCTGGGGGAGACAGAGCTGCAGTCCAAACAAGTGGTTTCTGAGGTGCCTCCCACTGCAGAAGGGCTTACAAAGTGGTTAAGGCAACCCACAAAACAGGAAACCCAATATTTAGCTAATGCAACACTGAACAAACCTGCTAAATATGCCTGCCCCTGAATAATTCAAATGGAGCCGGGCCAATGCATTATTTTTTATAAAAATACACGAATCTCACTGCAAAAGCACTGAAGCGTAACATCAGTCGTCAGCGGTGGCTTCTTGGGGATGCAGAGGAAGGGTTAACGCAACATATCACATGACAAAACATGCCCAAATCTCCCCAAATCCTTCTCTCCACAAGCCCAGTCCTTCCAGTAGTTGCCCAAACCTCCGTTCCTCTTTTCTCTTGCTCCCTGCAAAATCCTAAGCTGTGCCCTGTCTTTCTTTACTCTGCCCTCCCCTTCTCGGCCCCCTGGGGAGCTTCCTTGATTTCCCAGAGCAGCCCCCCTCCCCCAGGGCTTTCCCATCTTTCCTCAAATGGATCAATTCGGCCTCTCTCAGCTTCTCCAACTCTGCATCTCAGCCTTTCTCCCTTCATTGCACAATAATTTCCAGGAGGCTGAGAGCCCACAAACAAGGGACTCTCTCTTTAGAGAAGGGGGGGGAGAGGCGACTACAAATATTTGGTTATAATTTTCTTCCCTGACACACCTGTTTACATGGGCAGCGCTGAGCCCTGCCCAGTCCTGGAAATATCTCAGGACCCAGCTCCCATGAGCACTGGGGCAAGTGGGGCCCAGAGAGCCTTTAATGAGGACCTCCATATCCCACTCCACAGCCACCCGTGTCCTGACCTCTGAGACTCCATGTCCCCCTGGCCTCTCCTGCTGCCCTGCCCTGTCCTGCCTCAGCCCACCCAGGAAGGCCACTGCTGGAGGCCCCCAGGAAGCTCACGCTTGAGCAGGCCTTACAATGGGGCCTGGCAGGTCCAAACTTTGGAGTCTTGCTGGGGTTTTGGACCAGCCAGGAAGCTGATGTGGACAGGGCTGGCTCAGGGCCAAATGATGGGCCAGGCAGGCCAGGTCTGAGCCCTCAGCAGTGCCCCCTCCCCACTCTTGGCTTCCTTCTGGCATCCAGCCCCCAGGTCCCACCTTGCACTCGGCCAGGTCTGTGGACGTCCACTACCGTGCTAGAGGATCAGAGCTGCAGAGGGCCCTGGCGATTGTTAGATGAGTCCAGCTCCTATGCCTCATCATGGAGATGTTGAAGCCCAGAGTCAGGGACTCTCACAAGGTCACATACTGCTGACAGAAGGAGCTGGAACCTAGGTCTCCTGACTTCCAGACTAGTGTTTTCACCTCAACACAAAGAGATTACATAATTTCTAAGCTGTGGAGGAGGGTGGAGGTTGGGTGTTTTTGAAATGAACGAAATTGAAAATGTAAATTGTGGGTTCTCTTATGGTTGTTTGTATTTTAAGTGGAACTCAAAGATCAACTTCTTGATTTACAGGCAAACCCATCGAGACAGAAAGCAGATGGTGGTAGCCAGTGCCTAGGGGATGTGAGGGAATGGGGAACCACTGCTTCATGGGCATGTGGTTTCTGAATGTTCTGGAACTAGATAGTGGTGATGGTTGCACAACACTGCGACTGTACTTCATGCCACTGCACTGGATGCTTTAAAATGGCTAAAATGGTCAGTTTTATGTTGTATGTATTTTACTACAATTAAAAGTCTGCTTGACTCGAATAAATAAAACTTGTTGTGAGGAAAGGCCAGGAGTTTGTTTTGCTGTTTCTCCTTCTCTCCCCATCCTGGGAGCACTCCCAAGCTACGGGGACCGACTCGGGCTACAGAAAGACCAAGAGTCTGTTCAAGCATAATGTGCTCAAAACAAAATGACGAAAGGAGTTGCTCCTGAAAATCCATCCGGGAACAGGGCAGGGAGCACAGCTCACACCAGGGGAGGGGCGCGTGAGTCCTGACAGCTGGCTTACCCAACTATGGCTACTAGCTCATCGCAGAGTAAATGAGAAAAAGCAAAGCCTTTCTCACAGCTCTGAGGGAGGTGCCAGACCATGGGGCAGGCTGGGGGCTCCAGGCCACCCTCTACTCCCACTACCCCCACTACCCCCACTGGCCACTGTACTTGCCAGCCACACCCTCTCTCTCTTCGCCACCAAGCATTGTCCCTCCCCTCCTTGAAAGCACTGCTTCCAGCCTGCCCCCTCCTTTCTCACCCAGCCCACTTTCTATGTTTTCACCTCTCTTATCAGAAAAACACTAGGGCCATGAAGATTTGCTCACATTTACCTGCTTTCTGTAAAGCTTTTCACATCAGACCATTCACCCACAGGTTTAGTCAACTCATTTAAATGGTAAATCTGTGTGTGTGTGTGTGTGTGTGTGTGTGTGTGCGCGCGCGCGCGCGTGAGTGTGCGCATGTGTGCGTGTGTGTGAGTGTGCGTGTGTGTGAGAGTGTGTGTGTGAGTGTGTGTCTGGGGGAGATGTGCTTCTCTTTTTTAGTCCCCTCACTGAACTCCCCACAGTGCCCAGACCGTGTCCTGCACACAGTCAGTCCTCTGGCAGGAGGCTGTTACTCAACCTGGTGTGGGGGCTCTGACCCCCTCCCCTAGGGCTGGGGGCTGGCGGCACCCACTGGAGGTGGGAGGGGGCTCCAAGGCGGGCAGAGGCCTCTGGTCACCTCCAGAGCCAACCTCAGGGAAGCTTTGAAAATACCCCATAGAAAGGACTCCCTTAGATGTCATTTTCTTCAATTCCATTTGTGGAGAGGAGGACATAGTGTGTGCGAAGTTTAATTCTTCCACATCAGCCATCAGCTTCGGAGGTCCAGGCCCCGAAGTCCTGGGTAGTGCAGGAACAGGGAGGCTGGGCGTCCGCTTCACCCCTGGGGCTGCTATTGGCTTTGCCAAGGCCTGGCCTCACAGGAACTGACCACCCAGAGGCGTTTTCTCCCTGAGACTCAGAGACACACACAACGCCTGGTTGGGGGTGGGTGGAGTGGGGGTCTGAGGCCCAGAGAGGGGAGGGAACTCCTTCAGTGCCAGGCCCCCCAAGGGACCTCAGGCACGAGCCCCCTTGCAGCACCAATTCAAGGCAGTGCCGAGTCGCTGCCCCTCCACTTCCCTAAGGTGTCTCTAGTGGGGCAGGAGTCAAGGTCAAGGGATTGTTTAGCCAGCAACACTTAGTTCTGGAGATGGCGTATTAGTTTTCTGTGGCTGCTGTAACAAGCTACAACAAAAGGGGGTCCTCAAACACGAAACATTTGCTCATAGTTCTAGAGGTCAGAAGTCTGGAATCAAGGTGTCTATATTTCCTTCTGTGAGATAATAGAAAAAATATGTATTGGTCTCTGCCCTCAGCTCCTGACACAAGGTTCCTGAAACCCTTGTAAATTCCTAAGTGATAAGAGCACTAGGAGCATCTTTTGTTCTAGTATTTGGTCTTTGACCCCAGTTCCTGAAACCCTTGTAATTTCCTGGGTGATAGGAGTGCCTTGTTCTTTTTTTTTTTTAATTTAATTATTTATTTATTTATTTTTTTTTTTTTGAGGAAGATTAGCCCTGGGCTAACATCTGCTGCCAATCCTCCTCTTTTTGCTGAGGAAGACTGGCCCTGAGCTAACATCCGTGCCCATCTTCCTCTACTTTATATGTGGGACGCCTATCACAGCATGGCTTGCCGAGTGGTGCCATGTTCGCACCGGGGATCCAAACCAGCGAACCCTGGGCTGCCGAAGCGGAATGTGCAAACTTAACCACTGTGCCATTGGGCCGGCCCCAGTGCCTTTGTTCTAATGAGATGACTCTGGGTGGGCTCCTAGATGGCTCCTGGATGGGAGCCGGTCTCCAGGAAGACCAAGCCATGATTTGATCTTGGGGTTTTCAGCCCTGCTCCCTATTCTCTTGAGAAGGGAGAAGGGCTGGAAATGGAGTTAATGATGGATTGTGTCTATGTGATGAAGTCTCCATAAAAATCCCAACAGTACAGGTTTTGGAGAGCTTCTGGGTTGGTGAACACATGGAGGTGCTGGGAGAGGGCATGCCTGGACAGGGCGTGGAAATTCCATGCCCTTCCCACATACCTTGCCCTGTGCATCCACGTACTGAGAGGATGACTCACCCCAACTCAGCAGCGACAGAAGCTCCTATACTCAGGACCTTCCCAGACTTCCCCCAAGTGTCTCTTCATCTGGTTGTTCATCTGTATCCTTTATCATATCCTGTCATAAACTGGTCAAGGTAAGTAAATGTTTCCCTGAGTTCTGTTAGCGGCTCTAGCAAATAATCGAATCCAAGGCTGAGGAGGTCATGGGAACCTTTGATTTGTAGACGAGTCCAACGGAGGAAGTTGTGGGTCACCTGGGGACCTGCTACTCGTGATTGGCATCTGAAGTTGGGGAGGGGGACAGTCCTGTGGGCCTGAGCCCTTAACCTGTGGGATCTGACACTATATCCAGGTAGACATTGTCAGAAGTGAGTTAAATTGCAGGACGCCCAGCTGGTGTCACAAAGAATTGCTTGGTGTGGGAAAAAAGCCCACACATTTGATGATCAGGAGTGAAGTGTTCCGTGTGAAAGTAAAGGTGACACACAGGAAAGAAAGATACAGGAGGAGGAAAGACTGAGTTTTTACTAACACACCTCTGAAGAATTCCAGCTCCTGGTGGCTCCATGCCTTCCTTGGCTTGCCGCTTCAGTCTCCCTTTCCATCTTCACGTGGTCTTCTCTGTGTCTTCTCCTCTTCTGTTTCTTATAAGGACACTTGTCATTGGATTTAGGGCCCACCTGGATAATCTAGATTGAGCTCACCTGGAGATCCTTAATTATATTTACAAAGACCCCCTTTTTCCAAATAAGGTCGCATTCAGAGGTTCTGGGGGTTAAGATGTGGACATATCTTTTGGGGAGCCACCATTCAACCCACTATGTATGTCACTGGGCTGCCCCACTCCCCCAAATGCCAGTCAAACCCTGTTGTTTGTTTACTCTTTGTGGTAATGATAGCAATGGGAATGCTAATAGGTAGCATTTACTGAAGGCTTAACCAAGTGCCAGGCACCATGCGAAGCCCTTAACATCTATTAACTCATTTATTTGTCAGCCCAACCCTTTGAGGTGGGTCCTGTTATCTCCAAATTATAGATGAGAAGACTGAGGGTCAGAAAGGAGCTGTTGCTTGGAACAGGTTAACACAGAACTCAACCCCAGGACCAAACCCAGAGGGGACTTAGGAAAAGGTAAGAGACAGACGGGTTATGCCCATCTCCCCCAACCCCCGGCACCCCCAGGGGCTGGAGAGGGGGAGGAGCCAAGCAAGGTGATGGAGGAACTCTGGCAGGCTCTGCTCTGCCCCTTCCAGCCATATTACCCCAGGCAGGGGCCTGGCCACTCAGAGCCTCAGTCAAGTGAGGTGTGCAGTGGACTCTTCCTGGCTCAGCCAGCCGTGGCTTGAGGACACATTAGGATCGCTTAGGAGCTTTTAAAAACCCTGATGTCCAGGCCACACTGCAGCCAGCTACAGCAGACTCTGAGGGTAGGATCCAGGCATGGGTGGCTCTTAAAGCTCCCCAGGTGATTCCACCTTGCAGCCCAGGTTGAGAACTGCTGCTCCGTTCTCAATTCTCTCGTTCGCTGTGTCCAGCCGGGAAGCCAAGGCTCTGCACCCTTGTCCTCAGGAGTTCCTGGATAGCTGAGACACTCGTCTGACTGGGTACAGGCGAGGGACACCTGAGGGCAGCAGTATGGGTTTGGGTGGGGCAAGAGAATGGGAAACAGGTCCTTTAGAGTGGGGATGGACGCCTGCCAGAGTCTTTGGATGGACGTGAGCTGAGTCTTTACAGGCCTTCTGGGCCTAGTCCCAGGGAGGAAAGGCCTGTAGGGCTCATGCATGACAAGCTCAGGGTATTAGAGAGTAGGGCAGGACACAGGGACTCCCACCTCTAGGCTGTGACCTCTAGGCTGAAGGGCCAGCAGGAAACAGATGGAGGATTAATGCCAATTGGGACCAGCTCTGGCTGGGCCTGATCAATCAGGACCACAGGCACACCTGTGGGATCCTTGCCCAGCCTGTCCATCACAGCTCTAACAGCTTGGGGAGCTGAGGCCAGAAAGAGCTGGCACTGGGAATCTCTGTCAGGACTGGGGAGATTGTGTGGCTGCCTCAGCTGAGGCGACTCTCAGACCGCTCAGGCTGCTGGAGCCAGTCAAAACCTGGAATTTCTTCCTGGGATGGCAGAAAGCAACCAAGAAGAAACAGGGAGGAAAATCCAAGGTTCCCACTTATTTAAGAATGAGGAAGCGTGACCCTTCTTTGACCATTTGGGAACTAGCTTTTAAGCCTAGGTTAAGAATACCTCTTGATTCCAAAAAAGAAAAAAAAGTCACTGTGGTTGGATTCCACCCAGCCTTCTAGACCCAATCTCGCCTCCTCCAGGGAGTCCTTGCTGTCTGTGTCAGTCCTTTCTTGGTCTCTCTGACCTGCCTCCTTCTGTCTCTGTGTGTCTACCTCTCATGGGCTCTTTTTCTTTTCTTTCTCTCTCTCTTTCATGTATGTGTGTCTGTGTGTGTGTACATGCATGTACTTCTGTCTGTCTGAGTCTCTCCTCTGCCCTCTACCCCTTAGAAAGCTCATTTTGCAGATGCTATTTTGTAGTGAAATTTTGGCTTCAGCCCCTCTTTCTTTCTCTGTCTCTCTTTCTGTCTCTTTCTTTCAGGTTCCCTAAGTCTGTCTGTATCTCTTTCTCACTGTCTTGCTCTGTCTATATGTCTCTCCCTATCTGTTTCTCTCTCTGGTGTTTCTCTCTCTTTCTCGCCATCACTCTCTGACTCTCTCTTACTTTATCTTTATCTCCCTGTTGTCTCCCTCTTTCTTTCCCATTATATGAGTTTCCTGACTCTGTTTTTTCTTTTTTTCTGCTTTATCTCCCCAAACCCCCCCGTACATAGTTGTATATCTTAGTTGTGGGTCCCTCTAGTCGTGGTATTTTTTTTTCTGACTCTGTTTTTTCTAATAGACGATGACAGTCATAGAAGCAAGAATGTTAGTGCTAGAGAGAGAGAGGGGAAAGGGGGGAGACAGAGACAGAACTCACTCAAATCCACTCCTAGAAAAGCTGACAACTGTGTGGGGACCAGAGGCCTGGACCCTGGATGCCCAGGCTGGGCTTTTTCCCTGGCACTAAACTGCCACCATCACTGGCTGTCAGGATTGTTAATGCCCAGCTGGCTGGCAGAGGTCAGGTGCCAGGCACAGAACTCCCTGGGGTGGGCCACAGAAGGGCCCAGCCCCAGACAGGACCCTGCCCTCTCGACCAGAGTCACAGCTCTCCAGGCCCACAGCTCGGCCTTCCAAGTCTTGTTTCTGGGAAGCCAGATTGAATTAGCTGCTGGGTCCATCTGGCCAGCCCTTGGCCTAATAGCATTTGGCAGCTCATGCCTCAATGCCAACCCCAGCCTCCGCGGCCTCACGGCCAGAAATCCAATTTGCCACAGCTTAATTGAGCCCTGGACTCCGGGGGCATCGGCCCGCAGGCCCTCCCGCCCAGCCAGCAGCAGATTTCCCGGTGATTAGGAGGAGGAGGAAAAAACAGCAGGAGCCAAGTTAATTTCAATTACCCTCATTTTCTCCTTGGAGTAGCACACACCTCTCCCTCAGTGCGCCTCTGTGTCAGCTGCAGTGGACGCTGATAAGTATTAAGTATTTGGAGCGCTCTGGGTGCCACAGACACCTTGCATTTATCTGCTGACTGTTCAGAGAGCAGATTGTGCCCCCCACCTGTTGGCCTGCAGAGTTTAGTCATATTCTACGGAGCCCAGAGAAGCAAGCTCAGAGATGCTGTCAATGCCCAAATTGCCATAGACCTGAGTATCCCATGGTCACTGGCTCCAGTCTGCTTCTGGGGGAATCAAAGACTGGGATCCCCTAAGGTTTTATGACTCTGGTAAGAATCACCCCTCTTCTCTCCACTCTCCCACCATCCTCCTGGGAGCTCAGCTAGGGCAGCCACCTCTGCTGAGATGGCAGTTTGATAGCTGTGGTCTCCTGGGGAGGGACTAGCTAAGTAGGAGGCAGCCACCTTTCTTATGCCTGGAGATGCAAGGTCCAGACTGTGTCCAGAGCTGCACCCTGTCCAGACTCAAAATGATACCGGCATCAGTCCTTAGGGATGATCAAGTCCAACACTGAGGCCCAGAGGCTGGAGGCCACTTGTTCAAGATCACGCAGCAAGGCAATGGAGAGCAGGATTCAGTCATATAACCCTCAGTCTGGGGGCCTATTCTCCAAGCTGGAGCCTTCTCCATCTGACTGGGGAAATAGACACTCCTGAGTGGGTTCCCCACCCCTAAGCATGCTCACTCACCAATCTCTCAGAGGGGTGGGGCCTAATGAGGGGCAAGTTCTGTGTCGGGCCAAGTCCACGTATCCTGGCATTCGGCTGGATTCATGAATTCATGAGCTACAAGGAACCTCCACGTGTAGTTGTGGAGCCTCAGCTTCCACACAGACGCCCCCCATCTGCCAGGGTGGCCCACCCAGCTTAGCACCATGGCAAACCCCAGGAGCTTGAATCAGGAGTTGTGGAGACAGTCCCAAAAGTGCTGCTTGGCCTCAAGCCACGGAGAGAGGGAGATGCCTTTAGGGTTGCAGCCTGAGGGCCCAAATCCCAGAGTTGTCTGGGTCTCCCGGCACCACAGCCTTTGCAGGACCCGAATCCCCCAGGAGGTCTTCAGAACTCCCCCTCCTCCTTCTAGCCTCCTAGAACTGCCGTGGTGGTGGAGCAGGATGATGTCCTGGGCCCTGCATCCTGGGGACGGGGAAGCCTCAGGGACTCAGGAAAGCAGCTTGAGGGAAGAGGGCTCCATTAGGATCTGGTCCAAGGCTGGGAAAAGGAAGAAGTGACCTGAAAATAAGCTGAGGATGGGAGGAGGAGATGACCGGCACTTGTGCCATTGAGGTCACTTGATTTCTTCCCAGTGTGAGCACTGGCAGGAGGCTGAGGGAATGTAGTGAAATCTGTCCTGTGTTTGAACCTGCCAGAACTGGCCTAGGCCTGGCTTCTTTAAGGCTGCCCCTGGTCTTGACAATGGGCCAGGGAGCCTCAGATCTTCACCCCCACCCACAGCTGGTCTCCTGACAGCCACCTCTGAGAGGCCAAGGGCCACCATCCTTCCCTCAGGAAGGAAGGCAAGCCCCAGGTTGCTGTGAGGCCCTGGCCCTCTCATCTCATTCCTGATGAACCCTGGCACAACAGACCACCCTTTATATCCTCTCCCTCATTCAAGTGATGGATCAGTGACCAAAAGTTCTAAATCCACAACAGCAAAGAGGACGGAAAGGGGCCAGTAGTAGACAAGTGATCTCAAAACAGTTCTGGAAGATAGGAAGGAGGTAGAGACCTTTGGGATGGAATACAGAGAGCAGAAGCCCAGAAAACATGCAGAGGGACTGGAGCCAAGGGGGCTCACCTGTCTGCCACGGGACCCTCAGAGAGCCTGGAGGCTTAGGGCAGGTATCACAGAGGGCAGAGTGAGAAGCGGGGCTGGAATAGGCAGAGCAATGAAGCTCTAAGTTTGGACAGTTAATGCCGCTTCCCCTGAGTCGTGAATGTACTGGGCACTTACCCCAAGGAAGAAAATCAGAGCTTCTTCTCTAATGATAACTGAATAAACTGCCTGGTGAGAGTGGGCACTGCTAGTGTGGTTATCAGCACTCCTGAATAAGCCATCCTTATTCTAGCACTTAGGGGCCTCCTGGTGTAATATCTGGTTCTCCGTCTATTCATGCTGAGCTCTGCCCACATGCACAGAACCCCAGGCCAGCCTGTTTAAAGACAAAAGGATGCCAGGTAGCCCCACACATTAGGCAAAAGGTTCCAACATGAAGGAGAAAGAGCAAAAGAAGCCCTCAGAGCAAATTCAGAGAATAAAAGATAATTTTAAAAAGAAAGAAAGGAAATTTGTATCCTCAGGAAATGAGGCATCTTAAAAGAAAAAAACAGGGCTATCTCTGATGGTCTAGCGGTTAAGTTCCACATGCTCCACTTCAGCAGCCCAGGATTCAGTTCCCGGGTGCAGAACACACCACTCATCTGTCAGTAACCATGCTGTGGCAGTGGCTCACACAGAACTAGAAGGACTTACATCTAGAATATACAACTATGTACTGGGGCTTTGGGGAGGGAAAATAAAAGAAAGAGGAAGATTGGCAACAGATGATAGCTCAGGGCAAATCTTATCCAGCAAAAAAAAAAAAAAAAAAAAAAAACCCAGAATGTTAAGAAAAAAGGAACAGTTAGAGAAAGAAATAATTTTTAAAACTGAGGTAAAATATACATAATATAAAATTTACCATTTTAACCATTTCTAAGTGTATGCAGCTCAGTGGCATTAGGTACTTTCACATTGTACTGCGACCATCACCACCATCCTTCTCCAGAAGGTTTCTCATCTTGCAAAATGTAACCATGTGTACCCATCAAACACAAACTCCCCACTCCTCCCTCCCCACAGCCCCTGGCAACCACCAGTCTACTTTCTATCTCTATGACCTGGACTATTCTAGGTACCTCATGTAACAGGAATCACACAGTATTTGTCCTTTTGTGACCTGTTTATTTCACTTAGCATAATGTCCTCAAGGTTCATTCGTTTGGTGTATGTCAGAATTTCCTTCCTTTTTAAGGCTGAATAATGTCGCATTGTGTATGGAAACAAACTAAGTGCCCATCAATGCATGAATGGATAAAGATGTGGTATATACATACCATGGCATACTACTCAGCCATAAAAAAAGATGAAGTCTTTCTATCTGCAACAATATGAATGGACCACAAGGGCATTATGCTAAGCAGTCAGTCAGATGGAGAAAGCCAGTACATAGTATGATTTCAGTCATGTGGAAGATAAAAACAACAGCAAACAAACACATAGATACAGAGATTAGATTGGTGGTTACTAGAGGGGAAGGGGGGACGGAGGAGGGCAAAAGGGGTAAAAGGGCACACGTGTACAGTGATGGATGGCAATTAGACTCTGGGTGGTAAAGACAATGTAGTCTACACAGAAATCAAAATATAATGATGTACACCTGAAATTTATATAATGTTATAAGCTAATAAAAATAAATATTCCTTTGCGTGTATATACCACATCCATCCATGGATACTTGGGCTGTTTCTACCTTTTGGCTATCGTAAATAATGTTGTTATGGACACAGGTATTCAAATATAAAAGAAATAACTTTTAAAAAAAAATTTGTTTTTCCTTCTTCTCTTCAAAGCCCCCCAGCATGTGACTGTATGTTTCAGTTGTGGGTCCTTCTAGTTGTGGCATGTGGGACGCCGCCTCAGTATGGCCTGATGAGAAGCGCCAGTTCTGCGCCCAGGATCCAAACCAGCAAAACCCTGGGCCACTGAAGCAGATCATGTGAACTTAACCACTCGGCCACGGGGCCGGCCCCAAGAAATAACTTTTGAAAATTTAAAACATGCTTGCCATAATAAAACTTGCAATAGATGGTTTGGAAAATAAACTTGGTGAAATCTCCAGAATGTGGAACAAAACGTCAAAAAGAAAAATATATGAGAGGAAAGAGGCTACTTAAAGAAATAATTCAAGAAGTTCAACATCCAAACAGTTGGCATTCTGGAAAGAGGAAAGAGAAAAACAAAGGCAAAGGAGTTATCAAAGAAAGAATCAAAGAGAATTTCCCAAGGGCATGGGCTGGCCATGTGGAGGCCCTACTGTATGTCATGTACCACGTGATACCGGGGCTGTAAGAGACACAGTCCTGCCACATGGTGCTGAGAGTCTTGGGAGACAGAGAGACAGAAACCAAGCAGTTGCACAAATTAATGTAAAATTGCAACGAGAATACACATCACAAAGAAGGCTATGGAAACTTAGGCCAGAGAAGGGTCTCTGAGACAGGGACATCTGAGGCCAGAAGTAATCAGGCAGGAGAGGGAGGGAGGAATGTTTGGGGCAAGCGGAACAGCATCTGCAAAGACAGTGTGGCCAGAGGGAGCATGATGAGCTTGAGGAGCTGAAAGAAGGCCTGTGAGCCTGGACTACCAAGAAGCTTCCTAGGTGTTGTGGTGGGTAAGGGGTTGGGCAGACCACACGGGGCTCTGAGGGCCCAAGAGCAGTAAGAAGCCAGGTCTTAGAAACCAAAGCAGGTCCCTAGGGAGAAAGGAAATGCTTTCTATTCCTTCTGGACACCAGGACCAAGAAACAAAGCACAAGTTAAACCCTCAGCAGCTACCTCTCCACTCTGGTACTTGGTGGGACATCCAGGTCCCCTGGAAGAAGCGAAATCCGGCCTGGCCCTGCAAACCACAAGGGGGTGCTGTGAGGCTCAAACCAGAGAAAGGCTAGCAACCTATCCCTTAGACAAAATCACAGGTACCCTTGTCCTAAAAGCTGGGATGGAGGACTGGTGACTGATGGGGTGAGCTGGAGGAGAGGTGCTCAGACTGGTGGATGCACATTTAGGCAGTTTCTACTTTCCATGCATGAGTGCCACTGCAATGCATACATATTTATGCATTCATTTTGCACATCTGATTATTTCTTTAGGATCAATTTCTAGAAATGGAATTTCTGGTGCAAACGGAAAGTTTTTAGGGCTTTCACCCTACAGCACAGTGGAACCAATTTACAGCCCCAGCAGCAGAATGTGAGTGTCTGTTTATTCAAACTCTTCCCCTGTCTGGCTGTTACTTAAAAAATATCTTTCTGATCTATGCCAGTTCAGCCGCAAAAAGAGGTACCTTGTGGTTTAAGTTGCATTACTTTTCTTTTCTTTTCTTTTCTTTTTTTTAGGAAGATTAGCCCTGAGCTAACATCCACTGCCAATCCTCCTCTTTTTGCTGAGGAAGATTGGCCCTGAGCTAACACCCGTGCCCATCTTCCTCTACTTTATATGTGGGACACCTGCCACAGCATGGCCTGATAAGTCCACACCTGAGATCACAGCCGGGGAACCCCAGGCCACCGAAGTAGAGCCCTCGAACTTCAATACGCCACTGGGTCTGCCCCAAAGTTGCATTTCTTTTGTTACTATTATTGTTACAAATGGCTTCACATGTTTACTGGTCATTTACACTTAGTTTTAAATCAGATGTCTGTTATGCTCCGTGCCTGTTCCTACTGGGGTGGTGTCTTTTTCCTATTGATTTGTAATGATATCAACACTTTTTCAGATATATATTGAATTGTCCTAATTTATCCTTTGCCTATTAATTTTATGATTTTTTTGATGCACAAAATCTTTTTGCTGTCATATTTTTCAATCTTTCCCTTATGGTTTCTACTTTTGATATTAAACTTAGAATGGCTTTCCCCACATGGACATTATATAAATATTTTCCTCTATTATCTTTTTGGTATCATTTATTATATTTAATTCTTTATCCCATTTGAAATTTACGTTAGTATGCGGTTTGGGGAAAGATCAAATTCTTAATTTTCTAAGCCATATTTATTCATTTCCTACCCATTTTGAAATGCCACATTTGTCATATTCTGAATATTTAAAGTACACTTCGGGGGGCCGGGCAGGTGGCACAGTGGTTAAGTGCACACGTTGCGCTTTGGCGGCCCAAGGTTTGCCAGTTCAGATCCCAGGTGCGGACATGGAACCGCTTGGCAAGCCATGCTGTGGTAGGTGTCCCATGTATAAAGTAGAGGAAGATGGGCACGGATGTTAGCTCAGGGCCAGTCTTCCTCAGCAAAAAGAGGAGGATTGGCAGCAGATATTAGTTCAGGGCTAATCTTCCTCAAAAAATAAAATAAAATAAAATAAAGTACAGCTGGGTCTTCAGGGCTCTCTATTACATTACATTAGTATATATCATAGCCCCTTACGTTATTTTTTTCTTTCAGTACTTATTTGACTATTCTCTCTCATTTACCAGTGTTGTTTAGAATTAATTTATCAAGTTCCCTACCACTCTCCTCCCAAGCAATTCCTTTAGGATTTTGATTCTAAATTTATAAATTAACTCGACGATAACTTCCCATTCAGAGATATTGTTCCCTCTCTGACTCAGACACCTCACATTAGAGCATATTTACCAGGAACCAAGGTCAAAGGCAGTATGTCCAGTGGGCTCCTGGCCAGGCCTTGAAAGGCCCATTAGGAGGAGGCCATCCCTCCATCTTCATTAACTCCTGTGCCCTGGGGGCCAGGCCAGAGTTCTGGGAAGTAGGAAGGGCCTTTCTACAGCTCTCCCCACATGCCACCTGCTCCCCACTCCGAGGATGGGCATGCTGGGGAGCAACTGCAGATTCATCGTACCCTGGCTCCCACCCTGGCACGGGCACCTGGAGTGAGAGTCATGGGCTCCCGGGAGGGGGAGGGAGCTTGCCTTCCAGCATCCTGTGGTCCTGATTAGGGGGTGGACTCCCCTGGGAAGGACAAGAATGCAGATGTCCTGATTCTCAGCTAACTCTCTCTATAGGATTGATGGGAGAGAGAGAGAGAGATTAAGAGAGGTTTCTAATGACAATTTACAAGAGTAGAAGAGAAAAACAAGGAGAGCACAAAAGAGATAAAGTGAGGATGAGCTGCTTTCCCCAAGAGATGTCATACCACAGCCTCCCAGACCTCAATGCCCCCATTTCCCTTCTCTCTGCTCACCCCACCCCACTCCCACTCCCACCTCCACTGCCCTGGATAAAATATAGCAGGTGGGCCAGCAGCATCCACATCACCTGGGAGCTTGTTAGACATTAGAAACTTAGACCCCACTTGGGTCCTGCTGAGTCAGAATCTGCATTTCAACAGAACCTCCAGGTGATTCACGTGCACAGCTAAAGTTTGAGAACTGCTTGAAAGGAGCCAGGGAGGGGAGATGCCAGGATCTGGAGACTCGCTGAGCTGAATGGAGCTCTCAGTAACAGCTGAGACAAGGACCTACCTGGCACCCTCTCTCCTGAGACAGGTCTGACCTCAGGATCAGCACCTGGGCCCAGGTCAAAGCTGAAAAGCAAAAGAACTAGTTTCAGCAGGAACCAGCCTATTTTCTGCATTGACAGCTGAGTGGAATGAGCGACAAGCTTGAGGTCAGTGTGACACACACTGGGGTTCCCATTTGTAGCGCTTCCCCTTACAGGGGCTGTGACCTGGGGCCCCTCTCTGGCTCTCTGTTGACTTCCCTGTGAAATGGCAATCACTATGCCACCTCATTGACTTGATTGGAGAGTGCTGTTGCCCCAGTAGGTGTTTATTACAAAGGATAATATCTTGAATTTCTACAATACTGCCAATAAGTGTTTTTCCAAGCCAGGAAGATATTATTATGTTTGCTTCAGTCCAGGATGAGTAGGAGCAAGTCACTAATTCATTCAACAAATATTTATTGAGCATCTACTCTCTGTCCAACACTGTGCTAGGTGCCGGTGGATATGGTGCTAACAAAACCTGTTTCTCCCAGAATTAGTTTCCTAGGGCCGTCATAACAAAGTACCACAAACTGGGTGTCTTAAAGCAATAGAAATTTATACTCTCCCAATTCTGGAGGCAAGGAGTCCAAAATCAAGCTGCGGGGAACACTGGTTCCTTCCTGAGTTTCTGGGGGAGAATCTGTCCCATGCCTCTCTCTTAGCTTCTGTGGTTGCTAGTCGCATTCCTTGGCTTGTGGCAGCCTAACTCCACTCTCTGCCTCTGTTACAACACGGCATTCTCCTTGTGTGTCTGTCTCTGCACCTTATTTCCCTCTTCTTATAAGGACACCAGTCATTGGATTAGGGTCCCCTTTAACTCAGTATGACCTCATCTCAATGAGATTATACGTACAAAGATCTCATTTCCAAAAAAGGTTGCATTCACAGGTTCTGGGTGGTGTCAAACATAAAGCCAAACACTAGTTAAAGTGGTAAGGGTAGACTTTACTCAGTAACAACCATTACAACAGGGAAAAGAGTTCACAAACTCAACTTGCATTTGTGCAGAGGTGACTGGGCATTTTAAAGGGAGAATAGGTGGGGCCGGCCCAGTGGTGTAGCAGTTAAGTTCACATGCTCTGCTTCTGGTCCAGGGTTTGTGGGTTTGGATCCCAGGCACGGATCTACACACTGCTCATCAAGCCATGCTGTGGCAGCATCCTAAATACAAAAAAAAAATAGAGGAAGAGTGGCACAGATGTTAGCTCAGAGCTAATCTTCCTCAAGCAAAAAGAGGAAGATTGGCAACAGATGTTAGCTCACGGCCAATCTTCCTCACCAAAAAAAAAAAAAAAAAAAAAAGGAGGGAGTTGGGTTCTCTCTAGGAATGCAGCCTTGAGCTGTCAGAAACTATGTTAGTGTTTATTCAGGTCTTTTGGTGTGGGGGTGGGAGGGTGGACAAAATCATTTGCGCTGACAGTCTGTAGTTTTCATAGGCCTGAGTTGAGGCCTAATAGAAAAGAGAGATCAGAGGAGCCTCTTAAGTTTGGTCAAGAAGTAAGTCTTTGTGAGTGAACATGAATTTTTGGGAAACACTATTCAACCCAGAACACTCACCCAGTCCTCCCATTTCAGTAAGTGGCTCATCATTCACCCAGTTATCCAGGTCCAATCCTAGGAGGCATCTTTGATGCTCTCTGTCCTCTTCACCCTCCCCACACTTCCAAATCCCCACAAAGCCTTCTGACAGCTGCATTTCTGGCTTGTCCACCGCTCTCCATCTCCACCTTCCCACCCAGGCCCAGCTGCCACCATCTCTAGCCTGGACTCCCTCAAGCCCCTAGCTGGCCCCCCACTCCCACTTTAGACCCCTAGGCTCTTGTCTTTGGCTAGTGGCCAGAGCAAGCCAATTAAAGCAATCACGTCATGTCAGTTCTTCTGCTTAAAACCCTCTGGAAAGAAATCTAAACCTTTTGCTTGGTTCTAAGGCCTCAAATGCTATGGTTCCTGCCTCCCTCTGTCTAACCACATTTTCGACTGTTTGTCCCCTTGTTCATGCCACGTCAGCCACACACACCAAGTGTGCCCATCTGCACAGACTTTGCCATCTCCTGTTCCCTCTGCCTGGAATACTCTTCCCCCAGAGCTCCCAAAGCTTGGCTCCTTCTGGTCATCTGGGACTCAGCGTAAATGTCACCTCCTCAGAGAGCTAAATTACCCTCTCCTTGTCACTCCGTATCACATCACTCCACTCTGTTTGCTTCAGAGGTTATTCTGCACATCTATTTCTTGACTTGTTCACTGTCTCCGCCTCCCCAACCCACCCCATAGAATGAATGAGAATAAGGACTTTGTTTTCTTCACTAGTGTGTTCCCTAGGACTTAGAATAGTGACTGAGAGATAGTAACTGCTCTGTAAATGTTTGCAAACAAAAGAACAGACAGGCTTATTCTTCATCCTCATGAGGCTTCTGTCCAAACTTTCTGTTGGACTGTTCCCAACTGGCTGTCTTCCAGACCAACCCAAGGCAGCGGTTAAAATATAGATTCCCAGGCATCACCTCTAGATGAATGACTGAATTTCCAGGGGAGGGCCCTGGGAATCTTTCCTTGAGGACCCTGCTTTAGATGAGCAAGAATTGGTTCAGGTCAGGGCCCTAGGAGAAAGGCTTTCTTTTTTTTTTTTTAAATCCTGTGGCTAGCCATACGTGCTCTCAAGAGGACATTGATAGCTTCATCCAATCTTGCTTCATCCGGCTATCAATGCCTGGCATGCAGGAAGCACTAAGAACTACTAGTTGGGAGGAAAATGAAATGAGATGTGTACTTGGTTGTCATAACTTTCCTGATGCAGTAGAGGGATCACTGGTCTGGGAACCAAGATGACTGGGTTTGCACCCCAGTTTTGCTGCTTCCTAGTTGGGTAGTCTCTGAGCCTTGGTTTCCCCATGTGTAAAAAGAGAGTAATAGTACTTAGACCATGGAGTTGTTTCATTCTTTCATTCATTAATTCAAGTATTTATTCATTCCTTCAAACATTTATCAAGTATCTTCTGCATTCCAGGACTGCGCCAAGGCACAGGCGATATAGAAATGAGCAAGAGTCAGTCATTGCAAGGAAAAGCAATATATGTGTCCCCAGGACCGGAAATGCCCCACCCTCTTGCTGCCTGTAGCTGTAGTCTCAGTGAGGTCCCAGAGTAACACAAGAGAAAGAACCAGTTCCAGCATGCAGTCTCATGGAACTTTATTTAAGTCTTGATCTCTCCAGCATTGTGGGAACAGGCATGGGACTTCCCAAGCTAGCTCAAAGGAGGTAACTTTCCTCAAAACTTACATGCGATAAGACCATTTCCTATACTACAAATATTCATTCACTTATCCATACAATAAGTATTTATTGGGTATTTACTACTATTCCTATGGGGTATTGTGCAACTGGTGGAGGAGGTTGCCATTTCCAGTAAAAGAAACATTTGGATAAGAAGCAGGTTCGAGGGAAGATTGTGAGGTCAGTTCTGGAGAGTCTAAGGGCCCTGTGAGAGGCACATCCCTGGAGCTTAGAGGAGGTAACTTGTCTCTAACGTATGGAAGATATTGGAAGCCGTGCGTGTGGGTGGCACTAGGGAGAAAGTGCAGAATCCCCTCCCACTGCAGAATCTCCCCGACTCTCATCATCACAACAACCCGCACTCCCTAATAGAAAGTGGGAAGCGTCCTCAAGGGAGGCAGAGGGAGGGAGCTCTTCTTTGGAGGCCACCAGTCACTCTGCCTTTCTTCTTTCAGGCCTTGACATCTTACCTACAGCACTTGCCAGAGCACTGCAGGAATCTCCCCTTCGTCTAGGTGCTCCCAATGTCTCTGTTGTGAAAGGAAGGAGGGTTCATCATGAAAGTTTTTAGCAGCAAACAATTTGAAAGTAAAATTTTGAAAATCCCATTTAAGATAGCATCAAAATTTGTCAAATACCTAGGAATAAATTTAGCAAACCTCTACACTGAAAACTATAAAACATTGCTGAAATTAAAGAAGACCTAACTGAATGGAGAGGTCTGTCATGTTTTGGGTTGGGAGATACAAAATGCCTAATATACCAGTTCTTCTCACAATTGATCTATAAATTCAATGTAATCCGCATCAAAATTCCATCAGGCACTTTTTTTTTGGATTTGAAAAGCTGATTTTAAAATGTCTATGAAAATTCAAAGGACTTAGAACAACTAAAGCCATTTTTAAAAGAAGAACAAAGTTAGAGAACTTACTCTATCTGACTTCAGGGCTTCCTTCAAGCTACAGTAATCAAGAGCATTTAGTACTGGTGGAAAGCTAGACACAGATCAATGCAACAAAAAAATAGTGTCCAGAAATAGACCCACACATATCTGGTCAACAGATTTTTTACAAAAGTGCTAAGAAAATTCAATGGGAAAAGGAAAAGTTTTTCAACAATTGTTCTGATCAACTGGACATCCACTGGAAAAAAAATGAACATTGATACAACCACCATATCCAAACTTACTTAAAAATGGATCAGAGACCAAAATGTAAAACCTAAAACCATAAACTTTTAGACAAAAAAAAAGAGTATCTTAACAACCTTGGGATAGGCAAAGATTTCTTAGACTACAAAAAGCACATGTAAAGGAAAAATTGATAAACTGGACTTGATCAAAATAAAAAACCATTGTTCTTTGAAAGTCATCATTAAGAAAATGAAAAGGCAAGCCACATTCAGGGAAAAAATATTTGTAACATATCTATCAGACAAAGTACTTGTATCCAGAATGTATAAAGAACACTTACAACTCAGTAATAAGAAAACAAGCAACCTGATAGTAAAATGGGCAAAAGGTTTGAAAAGACACTTCACAGAGAAGATATACAAATGACTAATAAACGAGTGAAAAAATTCTCATTATCATTAGTCATCAGGGAAATGCAAATTACAACACATTCACCACAATAGCTAAAATTTAAAAAGCTGACCATACCTAATGTTGGTAAGGATGTGGAGCAATTGAAACTCTCAGACTGTTGGAAGGAATGTAAAATGATACAACCACTTTGGAAAACTATTTGATAGACTCTTTAAAACTAAACCTACACTTACCATGTGACCCATCCATTTCATTTGTAGATACTTAACCAAGAGAAACAAAAACAAATTTCCACACAAATACTTGTCCATGGAAATTCATAACTTTATTTGTAATGATAAAAAATTGGAACCAACCCAAATTTCCACCAAGTGAACAGCTGAACTGTGATATAGCCATACAATGGAATACTATTCAGCAGTAAAGGAAAAAAACTGATGACACACACAACAAAATGAGTGAATCTCAAAAGCACTACACTAAAGGAAAGAAACTGGCCACTCCTCCCCCCCATCACCTCAATGCACTCCCCCCGGCCGCCCCCGGCCAAAAGAGGACACACTGCGTAATTCCGTTTAAACAACATTCTACAAAGTGCAAACTAACCTACAGGAACAGCAAGCTGATCAGCGGTTGCCTAGGACAGGGGTGGAGGGAGTGACAGATTACAAAGGGGCACAAGGAAACTTCTTCTCGAGGTTATGGAAATGTTGTCTTTCTGAAGTTTGGTTTCATGGGTATATGTAAATATCAAAACTGATCAAATTGTACATTTTAAATATTTGTAGTTTATTGTACTTCAATTATACTTCCGTAAGGTTGGAAAAGATCTTTTAAAAACATGTGAAACTAATCTATAGCATTAGAAGCCAGAACAGTGACTCCCTCTGGGGGAACAGCGAAGGGAGAGGGCGCAGGCGTCGCTGGGGGCTGGCTGTGCTCTGCATCTTGAGCAGGGTGCTGGTGCACAGGTGTCTCCAGTTCGTGAAAATTCATTGAGCTGAACATTTATTACTTGTGACCTTTCATATATACATATCATATATATATACACACCTTGATAAAAAGGGTTTTTAAAGAAAACTTTCCCCAGGCCTTAGATGAGTGAGAGAGCTGCAGGCAGTCTAGGGGGGAAGACTCTGGACTCTGGAGTCAGCCTGCCTGGCCTCAGCGTCCCCGTGCATCCGCTTGCTAACTGTTGACCTGGGGCAAGTTTTTAAATCTGTCTGAACTTCAATTTCCACACCTGGAAAAAAATAGAGGTAATAACAGCACTCCTGTCATAGATCTTTTTGTGATCAACTGAGATGAAAAGAATAATAAAAATGTTTACATTTATTGAGCACTTATTCTATGCAGGGCCCTGCTGGCACTTTATAAGTTTTAGCTTGCTTATTTTTCACAGCAAGTGTAAAGAAGATATTCTTGAATTCCTATTGAACAGAGGAAAAACATGAGGCAGACAGAGGTCAAGTAGCTTGTCCAAGGTCACATAGCCAGTGAGTGGTGGATTGTAAGCTAGGAGGGCTGACTCCATGACTAACCTGCAGTCTCCCTTCAAGCCTTTACCTGATGCCCCAGCGCAGTGCCCAGCAGAGGGGAGCACGGAGGAAGTGTTATTTGCCATCCTTATTGTTACTTAAGATGTCTCCATTGTAAAGGCTTCTAGCAAAGGAAACAAAAGAAAATCAGGCCCTGCCAGCGCAGATTTTTAAATCAGCAGCCCCTTAAGCTGAGAACCCCAATTCCCTGTGAGGATTAGGCGTTCTCATCAGTGTGCCGAAACCATGGCTGAGAGTGCTAGCCTGCTTCTCTCTCTCCCCCACCAGGCCATCCGTCTCTGAAGCAAAGGGCCTGGCACGTTCTCCATGTTCTCCACATTAAAAGAATGAGTGAAAGGGGAAATTGGAATAGAGATGTTCTCAGGTCCCCTTTTAGTCTATGAGAGTCTGGAGACCTTGAAGTCCGAAGCTTCCCCCACACAGCATCTCATCCAGGAGCCCATTTCAGCCCATCCTTTACACAGTGCTGTGCTGGGGCTGGAGATGGAAGGTGTGTGGGTTGGGCACCAGGTAAAGCAGATGCTGAGATGCATTTCGGAGATTTAAGAAGGTTGTAGGGAGAGGTGGTGACTGTGGAAGATAAGACGGGGAGGAAGCAGGATTGGGCAGGGCAAGCCTTCAGACTGTGATGCAGATCTGACAAAGTCTTGGCCAACCCAACTGGGGGCTCTGGAGTCCTGGGCTGGGCAAACGTGGTCAGGCCCCTGGAGCCTTGCTGTGCTCAGCCATTGGCTGCAGCTGCCTGGGAAGGGTGTGGCTTCTACTCAAATGCTGAGGCGACACTTGAAGATGCTAGCTGCTGGAGGCAGGCAGCTAACTTCGCTCCTGGTAGCGGAGAGATCTGAGCATCTTCATCGCACTCATGCACAGGAAGAAAAACACCCAGTGCCTGCCAGCCCTGCTGCCCTGCTCACAGCGCTGTTGGAGAAACAGGATCTGGCTAGTGTCTGGTCTCCAGTGGCACCTGGCCTGGCTTTTCCTCTAGAACCGCCTGCCTTTGCCTGGGCACCAAGGGACACCTGGGGGCCCAAGTGGGACCAGATATAAAGAATCAAATACTGACTAGGGTCCTTCAAGACCGCAATACTGAGGTCTGTTAAGAGCTGGGACCATAAAGATTGGGAGAAATCTGGGCAGGCTTTCTGAAGAGGACACTGAATGCCCAGATACCTCTGATAAGAGGGAAGAACAGAGGAGGTCATTCAGGACACAATAGAGCAGACTCCTTAGACTTAAACCAAGGGTTGGAAAAGCTTAATTTCCTGCCTCCCTCAGAACTCTAGGACATAAACCCACATCATTAGTTATGACCCTGATGATCGAAGAAGCAAAAGTCAGGATTACCTTGTGGAAGGATCATCCAACTATTAAGCACCTACTGAATGCCTAAGCAGATCTGAGCAAAAATTCCTGCCCCTCCCCAACCCCCACATCACTAGGTGTGGCCACCACTTCAACGGCCCAGTCGTTGTGCTGTGTGCTTTACCTACAGTGTCTCCTTTAATCATCAGGACAGCCCTATACATGAGGAAAAGGAGAAAGCAACTTGTCCGAAGTCATTTAGTTCCCAAGTGGCAGAGCAAGATGGGAACCCTTGTCTGTGACCTCACAGCCTTAACTACAACCCTAAGTTTGAAAGCCAAGGAGTCTGGGGGCTGGAAGGAGCATGGAGAAAACTCACTCCAACCTGCTCCATAACAGAGGAGGATTCTTTGAGACCAAGCGAGGTATTAGGCTAGCAGCAGGCACTGAGCTGGCACCAACCCAGATGGTGAGCCCTTGGAAATGCCTGGGGTGGGGCCAGCCAGAGGGGAGGGGACCAGCTATTCTTTGTCTCAAATCCCTCAGGTTGGGTGGCTGCACTCGCCAGGTCTCAGGTCTGAATCAGCCCTGACATGTTACCGAAGCCCCAGCTGCAGAGCCACCAACACTGCTGGCTCTGCAGTCTCAGCTGCTGTGTGCCCAGATGCTCATGAGCACGTTGGTGAGCCGAGCTGTGCCTGAAGGAGAGAGGGGGCAGGTACAGGAGAAGGGAGGGAGCAGGGAGCAGCAGGGTCAGGGAACAAGGGCCATGGGATCCAACAGAGGCCAGATAAGATTGGAAATCTGGGCTTAACCTCTCGCCCCAGCTGGGCAAGTGGAGGGGTCTGGGGTTTGGTGCCTGGTCATCCTGGGTTCAAACCCCAGTTCCACCAGCCTCACTCTCCTTCAGTTTACTATAAAATGGGGCAATAAATTCTTGTGAGGATAACATGAGAGAATTAATTACGAATTACCTAGCACCTAGTAGGGGCCTGGTACCTTGTGGCTTCTTCCTCACCTGCCCTAAGAATTGAGGGTCAAAAATCCCACCCTGTCTCTGGAGCCCTTTCAGACTAGTATGGGGCTGACTTGACCCTTTTAACAAACAATTCTGCCAGGAAGCCAATGAAGCAAGTCTCACTCTGGAGCTGCTGTGGGAGAGAGAAGGCTTCCTGGAGGGGGAGCATCCTGGTAGAGTGCTTGAGCCTGCCTTGAAGGAAGTGTCAGAGTTCAATCAGGGAAGAAGCAAAACCACCATGAGTTATGGGTTAACAGATTTAATTAAGATTGTGGGAGAGGCTGGGGAAGTGGAGGTGCTGGAGGATCAGAGAAAGGGTCACTAATCGGTCAATCTGAGAAGCCATGTCCAGCCACCTAAGTGGGACTGCCAAGGGGAAATTCTCCCGGAGATAACTATGGGCAGCTGTGCCTCCCCGAAGCCCCCACATCTGTGGGTCTGCCACTAAGTGTCTGGTGGTGGGCCTGTGGCTGGTGTGGTCTGCAGGGTCAGCAGTTGGGAAGAAGAGCTGGGTGCAGGGCAGAGAGTGAGGACAAGGTGGATCCCACTGACACCACTATGTCTGTCACTGCATATAACTGCAGAAGCCTTCAGACAGTAATGGCTGCCTCTTCACTTCTGCCATGCAAATTCCTCTTCTGGCCAACTCTAACTGAAAACCAAACAGCGAAGGGGATTCTGGGAACTGTAGTCAATCAAGTCGACGTAGTATAAACCACCACAAAGGATAAGTGGGAAGAAAAGACAAGGAAGGGCATTCAGGCAGAGGGAACTATGCTTGCAAAGGCTCAAAGGCAAGAACACTCCAAAGTGTTCCCACCTTAGGTTCCCCCACATCCATACACACTCCCTATTATTCCCTCTTGTGGTATTCAGTAGTTTCCCTCATGATAATTTGTCAATCTTCCTTTATTTATGTGTTTATTTGTCTAATGTGTCTCTTCCACTAGACTATTAGTTCCATGAGAACAGACACTGCTTGGCACCACTTTATTCCCAGCACTGAGAACAGAGCCTGGTACAAAGTAGATTCTTGTAGCATAGTCTATTATTGTCCTCAATATCCATTCTCCCTTACTTCCATAGTGGTAGAATCCCTGATTATTTGCTGGACCATGGTCACCCAGAACAAAGACTACATTTGCCAGGCTCCCTTGCAGCTAAGTGTGCCTAAGATTGGGATGTAAGCAAAAGTGTTGTGCGGCAGTTTTTCAAGAAACTTCCTTAAAATACAGCTGGCCTATGCCCTTAATTCTTTTTTCTTGATTCTTTACTTCTTCTGGCTTCCTGAAATGTACAGATGATGGTTGGAGCTCTAGCAGCCATCTTGAAACACACAGACAAGGAGTATTACCTTAGGCTGACAGAGCAGAAAGCTAGAAGGAGCATGTGTCCTCTGGAAGTTTGTGAAATAAAGTGACCAAATCAGTCCTGTACTGCCAACTCCAGAGCTTCTAAGTGAGAGAGCAGCAGGTTTCCATCTTGTTTACATAACTATTGCTTTTGTTCTTTATTCTTCACAGCCAAACCCAAAGTGAATTGTTAAATGCTCAGTAAGTGTTTGTTGTGTGAATGAAGGAAGGAAGAAAGCTCCTGCATGTCTGGGTAGCATGTGAAGTGAGGAAGTGGTAGGGGGACCTCAGACCTCAAAAGGAGTCACTGCTGTGGCCAGAGGGGCTAGAACCACCATATCAGATCTCCCCAGGAGCCAGAACCTGCCCTGGCAGGCCCTGGGACCTTCCAAAGCTCAGAGAGCCACGACGAGGGTAGGAGGAAGCTGCTGTTGCAGGAGCTCAGTCCTGGCCCCAGTGTCAAAGTGAGAAGGCACAATTTGCCAAAAGGTTTTGAATGCATGAAAAAAACTCACCACCACCAAAACTCTTCACACAAACCAACTGGTTCCTAGAGTGTCTGGATATGAGCAGCCTGAACTCAGAAGCTCAGGGAGGCATCTGGGAAAGCGGTTTCCTCCCATCCCCACAGCCCTCTCTTGCTCAGCCCTCCTTCCTGCTTCCCTGGACCATTTCCACAGCTCCCCACCCCCAGCTCAGCCTGGCCCCTCCACCTCCAAACCATGCAGTCTCCAAAGCTGTATTTCAAAAGTGCAGAGTGAATAATTACATCACCTCCAGACCTTCTGTGGCTCCCCAGTGCTTCAGAGCCAAGCACTCTATCCCAGCAGACTATGCTTCTGCAACTGCCTCTCTTCAACCTCCAGCTCTCACCACTGGCCCCCTCATGCTCCAGGTCAAATCACACTGAACTCCTTGGTGTTCCCTCACCATGTCATTTTCTCCAAGCCAACCTCCCGTTGTCAACTTTGCTTCCACTCCCTGGAGCCCCTTCTCTGCCCATCCCCTCACCAAAGTTGACAACTGTAGCCTTTTCTTTTAAGACTATGCTCAAGGATCACCTCTTCCTGGAAGCCCTCCCTGACTCCTCCTGCAGAGTCAGTCTCTCTCCTCTGTGCTCCCAGGTCCTCTGCCTTTTCCTCCACTGCAGTACACACGTCACTGCACCATCTCAAGCAGATAGTGAGGTCCTCAAAGCTAGGAACCACAAGTTTTTAAAATAATAAAGTGTTTTTTCTTTTTCTTATCTTGAGGTGAAATTCATACAACGTAAAATCAACCACTTTAAGTGAACACTCCGTGGTATTTAGTGCATTCACAATGCTGTGCAACTACTACCTCTCTTTATTTGCATCACTCCAGAAGAAAACTGCAAACTCATTAAGCAATGAGTCCCCAATAAAAAAACATCATTAAGTAGAGATAAAAGACAGGTGACATTAAATGTGCTTATGATACTTTTATTTTTTTAAAAGGGGTCCACTACTCCTCTATATTTCCAAGGAGAAGCTTCAAAATCACATTTTAAAAGGATTTATTTACATTTTCAGCCCAAAGTCTTTCCCCTTGAATTTGGGGAGAGTGGGGTGGGGAGGGAGTTGACTGTTCATCTGATTGCTCGTGGAACAGGAAGAGAAGCACCGGTGGCACCTGCCTTGACATGAGGTTGTCAAATAAAACACAGAACACCTGTGAAACCTGGCTTTCAAATGAACAATGAATAATTTCTGAGTGTAGGTATGTCTCATGCAATGTCTGGGACGTACTTTTGCTAAATTTAGTAAGCTTATGGGGGGTTGTTCGGAGAATCTCATGAGATGCCAGGGTGACAGGATTTGAAGGATTAGTGTTTGTGGGGAGGCGATTTGCACCAAGGGAGCCTTTGGGGCTTGTTCCTGTACCCCCAAGGCAGCACGCTCCTGCCTCTCCCAAGCCTGGCCCAGCACCAGACACCCATCCTCCCCCTGGCCGCGGCCTGGGCACCTGCAGAGAAACAGAAAAGCAAAAAAAAAAGGCTCTAGGGCCCTGCTTGGTCTTCCCGGAGCATTTTGACCCACATGCTCACAGCTTCGCCTGCTTCCTCTTACGCATTCCCAGCAGTGCTTCATAGGGTTTGGTTTGAGGGCGGTTTTGGTTTTTTGTTTTTCCTTTCTTTAATTTGTCCTTGGTGCTTATAACCTTTCTCCCCCCTCAACATTTTATTATGAATAATTTCAAACAAAAGAAAAGTTGAAACAACTTCCAGTTTCAAAAGAAGATGGAATCGAAACACTTCTCCCCATTCATTCACTAAGGCACCTAAAATCCCTGGACATTATATACAAAACAAAGATAAGAGGACTCTGAAAAGTGGAGAGAAGGCAGACCAGCTGGGAAGCTCAGGACACAAGGAACAACAGGGTGAGGAGTTCCCTGGGTTTTCTTTTTGCCTGATATATGCCCAACTTGGAGCTAGAGAAGCTGGCAACCCGGAAACACCAATGGGCACAGACAAAAAAAGCCTTAACACAGGCTGCTCTCTCTAACCAAAGGACAAGGAAAGGCACAGCCCATCAAGACAGAAAGCTCTAGACAATAACTGTTCTCATCCAGCCACATAGCCCTGAAAACACCATGGCCCTAGACCCATCCTATCAGCAAAGACTTCCATCCTTGCCTGGCTGGAGCAAGCACCAGCGGGGCTCTACCTCAGTCCTAATGATATCCTCCTATATTTCCATCTAAAAGTTCTTCATTTCACAACTAGACCTTTAATCAACCTGGAATTTATTTTTGGTATGATGTGAGCCAGGGATCTAATTGTATTTAATGGTGTTTACTTTTCCATGTGGATAATCCGTTGTCCCAACACCATTTATGGAATACTCCCTCCGCTCCCCACTGATGGACAAGGCAACCTCTGTCTCATTTCAAGTTTCCATGTGTCGCAGATGTCTTGCTGGCTTTTTCTTTTCTTCCAGTGGTCTATTTGTCGATCCCCTTCACAGCGCTTCACTGTCTTAATTTCTATGGCATTATAATACGTCTAAGTCTCTTAATAAGTTCCATTCCCTACCACTCCATATGTCACTTGTATGCTTTAAAAATGTGTTCATTTGGGTTCCCCTAGAAGCAGAGCTTGAGGCAAGGATTTGGGTGCAAGCTTTTTCTTTAGAAAGTGATCCCAGGAAGCATAAGCAATGGAGTGGGGAAGTGTGAAAGAGAAGGGAAGAAAGCCAATAGAGGGTGTGTTAATAAGTAGATTACCACAGAGGTTACCTGGGGCTCAATATCACTGGACACTTCAGACTCATTCCAACCCAGGGGCAAAGAAGCTGGAGTGTTTATCCACTAACTCCCACTCCTCACTGGCTGTTTTAAAATGTACCCAGGATTTGTTTTAACCAGGTATGGTAAGACACACAGACACAGAGTGACTGTAATGAAGGAAGTTTTTTATACTCACAGATCCATAGAAACAGGAGGCAGGGCATGCCATGCAGGGCCACATGGAGAAGCACCAGGATCAGTCAGGAGGCAGAGGGAGTGACAAGAAAGTATGGGCACAAGCCTTTATTGTGGTTTCCATAGGAAAGGAAAGGCAAGGTAAGCAGGTTTAGGATTGTCTACTTTGAATGATTTCAGTGGGCTCTGGGGCACAGGAGCTGTACCTAGTTTTCTGGTACCTGGCCCCAAGTGAATGGGGCAGATGGATAGTGGCCCTTAGTCTAAGAGCCTGATAAGGAGGTGGGTGAGGGTATGGGCTTTGGATTGGTTGGTTTGCATAAGAAAGTTGCACTTAGAGGTGAGTCCTTTACTATCTCTAGGAATTGGCTAACCCTGGGAGGGGCTCTCCTCAGGATCAGCAAGACCCCAGATGTCAAAATATCAGAAAATACAGAAATAAAAAGGCATGGTTAATACACTGAGGCTGCCTTTGGAGGCATCAACTCCCTGGCAGGCAGGGGGTTGGTGATGCTGAGGATATGAGCAGGGCACCAAGGGTGTGTGCTACACTATTCTTGGCCCTCAATTTCTACATGGATTTTGTGGTCAGCCTGTTAAGTTCTATCAAAAATTCTGTTGGGATTTGTGTGGGAAGGGTGTTGAATTTATAGATTTTGTGAGAAACGATAAATTTATAATTTGAGTCCTCCCATTCATAAATATGATATACATTTCCATTTAGTCAGTTCTTCATTTAAGTCCTTGAGTAATTTTTATAATATTCTTCATATAAGGTCTTGTGTATATTTTTCTAGATGTATTCTTAAGTTTGTGTTTCTATTGTGAGTAGAATCTCTTTTTCTATTACATTTTCTAATTTGGTATTACTCACGTATATGAATGCTAATAATTTTGTTATCATGTCTTTGGGGACTTGTGTATTTGCCTGGTGAAGAGAATTTTATTCCATTCCCTGGGAGCTTGATCTCCAGCCCACAGAAGAGGAATAACTTAGCCCATATCAAGTCTTGTGTCTGGCAGAGATTGTACAAGGGCTCTTGTGGACCAATGCTTGTGAAATGTTCCGTATGTTCTTTTACATTTTTTCGGTGAGGAAGATTGGCCCTGAGCTAACATCTGTTGCAAATCTTCCTCTTTTTTTTTTTTCTCCCCAAAGCCCCAGTACATAGTTGTATATCCTAACTGTAAGTCATTCTAATTCTTCTATGTGGGATGCCACCACAGCATGGCTTGATGAGTGGTGCGCAGGTCTGTGCCCAGGATCTGAACTGGCAAACCATGGGTCACTAAAGTGGAGCAAGTGAACTTAACCACTCCGCCACGGGGCCAGCTCTGAATGCTAATAATTTTTTTAAGTTGCTCTTGAATTCAACAACCTTACTTTCTTACTAGTCCTAATAATTTATCTGTATATTCTCTTGGATTTTCTACATAGACGGTCATATCATCTGCAAATACAGGTAGTTTTCCTTGCCAATTCTTAAATTTTATGTCTTTTATTGCTTTCTATTATAGGTTGGATCATAAGTTGCTGATGTTGGGTAGCCTGTGACCTAAAATAATAGCCAATTCCTATAGTTTAAACTAACACATCGCCTAGGGCCTCCAGTGCAATGTTGAATAGAAACTGTGATAGAAGGCAGCCTTGTCTAAGTCCTGACTGATGGAAATTGCTTCTAAAGTTCTACCATAAAGTATGATCATCGCTGCATGTTTATTAGGTTAAGGAACCCAGTTTGCTAACAGGTTGCATTGAATGAGTAATCTGTTAAAGTGGTATATTACATTAGTGAGTTATCGCATGCTGACTCACTCTTGCATTCTTGGAATAAACCCTACTTTGCCATGATGCATTTGTTTTTGTCTATACACTGCTGTATTGGACTTGGCATTATTTTATTTAGAATTTTTGAATCTATGTTTATAATAGCTAATAATAGCTAACATTTATTAGGTGCTTTCTATGTTCTAGGCACCATTACGGCACTTTACATGAATTAGTTCATTTCATCCTAGAAGGCTTTTGTGAAGGTTATTTCCTCCATTTAAATATGAGAGAACTGAGGCACAGAGAAGTCAAGTCACTTCCTCAAGGTCATGAAAATACCAACAGTGGCACCAGAATACAGATCCAGCTCGCCCAGCTGCAGAGGCCGTGCACCAACCACTGTTCCATGCCGTCCCTCTGTGACAAAGACCCACAACTCAGATCAGACTATAATCCCCCTTTCTTATATGTCCTTGTTCTGGTTGGTACCAAGATTATATTATCCTCAGAAAAATAAGTGGAATAGCTTTTCCTCTTTTTCTTTGCTTTTAAAAACATATTTGTCAGACTTCTATAAAAATTTACTTCATCTGGAGTGAATTCACCAATTTCTTTATTTTGTTGGCTATATTTCTATCTCAAATTTACAGAAAAGTTGCAAGTACCATACAAAGAACTTTCTTCCCCCTGCATCATTTGGAATATGTTTACAACACAGTGTGCCCCATCATCTCTGAATACTTTTGTCCTATAAAGATATTCTCCCATATAGTCATCAATATAGAAAAGTTAATGCTGATATATTACTACTATCTAATCCTCAGACCCCATTGAAGTTTTGCCAGTTGTCCCAATAATGTCCTGCAGAGCAAAAGGATCTATTTTAGAATCATATATCGCACTTAGATTTGACGTCTTTTTAGTCTCCTTCTAGCTGAAACAGTTCCTCAGTTTTTCCTTGACTTTCATAACCTTGAAACTTTTTTTTTTTGAAGAAGAAGATTAGCCCTGAGCTAACATCCGCTGCCAATCCTCCTCTTTTTGCTGAGAAAACTGGCCCTGAGCTAACATCCATGCCCATCTTCCTCTACTTTATATGTGGGATGCCTACCACAGCATGGCTTGCCAAGTGGTGCCATGTCTGCACCCGGGATACGAACCGGCAAATCCCGAGCCGCTGAAGCAGAATGTGCGAACTTAACCGCTGCACCACTGGGCCGGCCCCAACCTTGACGCTTTTGAAGATAACAGACCAGTTATTTTGTAGAATGTTCCTTAACCTCAATTTGTCTGACATATCCTTATGACTAGATTCAAGTCATCCACCTTTGGCAGGAATATCACAGAAGTGATTCTGTGTTCTTCCGATTGCATCCTGTCAGGTGATACACAATTTGGATTTGCCCCATTACTGGTGATATCAATTTTGATCACTTGATTAATGTGGTATGTTAGTTTCCTACTGATGCTGTAACAGATTACCACAAAAGTAGTTGCTTGAAACAACATAGTTTTCTTTTTTCTCTTACAGGTCTGGAGATCAGAAGTCCAAAATCGGTCTTACAGGGCTAAAATCAAAGCAGGGCTGTTCCTTCTGAAGATTCCAAAGGAGAATCTGTTCCTTGCCTCTTCCAGCTTCTAGAGGCTGCCTTGGCCTTCCTTAGCTCATAGCTACAGTACTCCTATCTCTGCTTCCATCTTCATATCACATTCCCTCACTCTGACCCCCTGCCTCCCTTTATAAGGACCCCTGTGACTACCTCAGGCCCACCAGGAAAATCCAGGAGAATCTCCTCATCCCAAAATCCTTAATTCAATGACATCAGCAAAGCGCCCTTCATAAGGTAACATAAGTGAACAAGGTAACATTCACAGGTTCCTGAATTAGGATGTGGACATATTTGGGGGTCATTATTCAGCCTACCACAGGTGGTATCTGCCAGGCTTCTCCTCTGTAAAGTTAACTCTTTTCTCCCTTTATATTAATAAGTATTTTCTGGGGAGGTATTTTGAAACTCTGTAAGTATCCCACTTATCATTAAACTTTCAATCATTTATTTACTTCGATTTTTCAATGGAGGTCCTTTAAGGTGGCTTCTGTGTCTCCATCTCCAAGCACTTCCCTTACATTCTGGCACAAGTGTAGGCTATTTTGAATGGACATTATATTTTCTCCTGCTCTCTCTTCCTACCCATCCACCTTTACTCACCTGACTTACAGTTTTGCAGTTGCCTCCAGGTTTTATGGCATTTTTAAGCTCCTGCCCTGTGGTATATCGGGGATAATACACATCCTATAAACATATCTGCAGCAGATCCCCACCCCCCACCATCCTTTCAGGGATGGGGGTACACCCAAGCCCCTAGCTCCCAGCTGAGAGCCTTTTAGCGCTTCTTTATCTCAAAGGACCTGCCAGTGACTTTGGCTTCCAGGGCCCAGCAGGCTCCAGGCTTCAGCTTCAGGCTTCAGCCCTCACCACTTTGCATTTCTTTTCTGATTTTGGTTTATGGAGATTTTATTTTTCAGCCTGGTTATGTCTTTTTTATTTACTTTATAGACTTCACCTATTTAATGTTGCAGTTTGGAGAACAGAGGATGTGCTCAAATCTAAATTCTCCAAACCATCCCAAAGGGAAAGTCAGTTACATTTCAACAGTGTTCTTTTTGAAAGATCATATATCAACATGTCAGATTGTAGCAAGAAGACATTGGGGGAAGCAGCATGAAAGGAATACTGAGAGTCCTGGAGAGAAGGTGGTAAAGCTGCCTTTTTAAGGTGATCACTTCCCCAGACCTGGCCCTTCCCACTTTGTTCCTCCAGTTGTTAGACTTGCCTGTTGGGATGCAGACAGGTGAGGAGGTGGGGGACTGGAGTGAGAGGGACAGGGAGTGCCATGGGCTACAGGAATCTGCCAGAGGTTCTTTTGGACCCCGGATTGAAGCACCACTCTTGCCAGGCCCAGAAGTCTGGCTGGCCTGGTGCTGATTCCTGTCCTGTGAGGTTCCCAACCAGCAGGGGAATGGTACTGATTCCAACAGTTAGCGAGTGAGGACCACCTGGCTGGGGGAGGACATGCTTGCCCCCTTGAGTCACTTGAGCTGCCTCTAGTCAGCCCAGGTTGTAAGGCCCAAGGGGGAGGACATTGCCAGCCCACTCTGGCCCCATCCTCTCCCATTCCCAGTACCCCAACCTGGGTAAGAGGACCCTGAGCTATTTCACCTTCCCAAAATTCACACACTTTTCCTAAACGCCCTCCCCCCAGTGTCTGCAGATAGCTGTGCCCTACTCCAGCTGGCTTACTCCCCATTCTGCAATGCTCCTTACTTTTCTTAAACCCCATCGGTACGGACTTGAAATCATTTTCCGAAAGACCTCCCGTGTCCTCAGTTCAGACAGCAGGCAACGCCCAGGGACCTCGCCGCTGGAGTACAACCACTTTCCCGAACAGTGGAGGGATCCAGGGCAAGCGACTGCCTCAGTCTCCCCAAGTGTACAAAGGGTGCACGCGCTGTCCCCGTCGTCTTCCCTTCGAGGAAGGTTGGGAGCCTCTAGTAGGTCGGGAAGTACCATGGTCAGCCACCGGGCGAAGACTCGCGTGTTGGTGCAGAAGAGCCGGCCCAGCCCCGGGGTCTCTTCCGCCCCGCCCCATCCCCGAGAGGGCGGAGCTCACGGCTGCTGCCCGTGCAGGGCTCGGAGGGGCTCTCGGCTGGGTCCTAGTGCCCGCCGTCACCGCGCTTTCAGACCTCCGCGGCCGGCTCCGGCGCTCAAAGCGACTGCTCACGGCTCGAAGGTGCCCGGGTGGTCCGACAGCTGAGCTGGCCGCAGCTGCCTCCTCAGCCCCCACCCGCCATGAGGAGCGCGCATCCCCTGGTCCTTTTCTCCCTGGTTGCCCTTTGCGGGCCCGGTGAGTTTTCGGGGAAGGAGGGAGGGACGCCTGGTTCGAGCAGAGCCCGGCTGGACTGGCCACAGGTGGGAAGGGAGGGAGGGTGCCCTGCGCCCGGGAGAATGGCCCGAGATTGTCCCAGCCAGATGAGGGCATGGGCGGGGCTGAGGCCAGGGTGAGTGGGTCTGCGAGGTTTAGGGTGAGGACCTCCTCTCTGCGCGCCTGCCAGGGCCACCCTCCGTAGCGAGTGCCTTTGGGCGGGGCAGCGGGGCTGGGTGGTACCGGCTCTGCAGGGAGCTCCCCTCAGTCCCGGCGTTAAGGGAGGCTGCGGGACACCGACTGGTCCCGACAGGTTCCTCGCCTGCGAGGTGTAGACACCAGGGAGCGAACCCGATGCTCAGCCTCCACAGTGCAACTGGAGAGAGAAACTTAGCTGGGGTCGGGGGGAGGGGGCCGGGCTGGGATGGGCTGCCCAAATCGCCAGCCCTGGAATGTTTTGCAGTTTGGGAGTGGATCTCCTAAGAAACACACACTTATGGCACCACTGCCTCTGGTCACCCATCCCTGGGAGTTGGCCGGCCTGGGGAGCCAGCTTGGCTGAGGGCGGGGCTGGTGAGGTGGAGCCTGCCACTCAGGAACCTGTAGACTCTGAAACCTGGAAAGGAAATCCAATCAGTCCTTCCCAGACAGAGTCCAGATGTGGTGAGGATTGCCTTCTCTGGGCCTCAGATTCCCCACCTGAGTTCCGAGGACTCTTTTAGCTTCTACCCTCTGGCCCAAGCTTGTCCTCTGAGCCCTAGTTAGCATAGAGGACCAGGACTACATCTTCCTTGGACAGAGATACAGCACAGGGGGTGTTGTAGGTAGGAGTGGGGGGACATACAAAGTTCCTACAGGGAAGTGGAGCTCTCACCAAAGATGGTGTCTGCATTCAATGTGTATCCTGGCTCTGTCACATGCTGGGTGACCCCATGCCATTCCTTTCCCCTCTCAGCCTCAGTTTCCTTATATGTTCTATGGGGATGATATGCCCTGCCTACATACTTGGGGACTCAGATGTGTGAGTCAGTAAGCATGGTCCTGGGGCCACCTGCATCAGAACCACCCAGTACAGATTCCTGGACCCCATCCTAGGCTCAGAGGATCAGAATCTCTGGAAATGGAGCTTGAGAATCTGCATTTATACAAGCATTCAGGTGATTCTTACATACAATTAGAGAAGCTATTGATAATATATCGTGAGCTCTGTGTAAAAGGTAAACATTCCAGCTTTCTTTTTAATCTACAGCTTCCTTTTAATAAATACAAATCTCCTGTTCCCTTCTTCGGTTAAGCACACCCCCAACTGAAAATCACTCTGTCTTTCAGATGCCTACTTGCCAGGACGATTACATTGACCTTTATTTTCTGTAGTTTGTATTCTAAAACAATAGGTATCATCTTTCCATTCTTCCAATATAGATTTTAAGATCAGCTATGCTTCTTCAAACTGTACACACACTCACACAGTTTAGGATTCCAGCCATGGCTTCCTCTTGGGTTGTAATTCCTTTCTGCTGGGGAGCAGTTTTCCCAGAGAAGGAAGGCCTAGGAAGGCCAGGTCCTGGACAGAGGCAGGTTGGGCCCACTCCTCATCAGAATCACTGAGTCATGACTGACCTCTAGTGGTGGCCTCTCTGTTGACTGGGTCAGCCCCAGGGCTGGGATGTGACCCCCAATTGTGCCCCAGAAGCTTCCACCCATTCTGGGCCAACCCTGCCATCTAGGGGTCAGAGGCCTGTCTCTTGTCTTTTGAACCCAGCAGGCCTCACAGGCATAAAGCAGCAGATTGGAAAGCCTAAATGTGTTGTTCTAGGCGTTTTTCCCTCCTTTGTTGGGGGGTGGGAGTACATTCCAGCACCAGCAGCTCTGCTGGTCATTCCTACTCTGGCCTACACACTCACACATACAAGTACAAACACAGGCACACACTCAACCCTGGACATCAGTATGGCCTCTGCAGGGGCCATCTCCTTAGGGGAAGTTAACAAGGGCACTAAAGAAGGCATGGGGTCCCGAGAGGGCCTCTGTCTGAAAGAGGCTCCTAGACCTGGCTCTGCCACTGACTTGCTGGAGCTCCTTGAGTAAGGTCCTTCCCTCTTTGGTCTGCTTCCTCGGCTGAGAAACAGAGGGTTGGGCTAAATGGCCTAAGGTTTTTGGAACCTCTAACTTTGGAGCCCATAGCTGGTCCTCAAGATGGGCGAGGGTCCCTCAGGGCCAGCTGAATGCCTGAGAGGCAGGACAGACCCAAAGGAGAGCAACCTGAGCATCTCAGGTGGGTTCAGAGCTGGAACACAAGCCCCATGGCCTGCAGAGGGGCCCTGGCCTCTCAGGAACCCAGCGGGACCAGCCTCCTGGGGCTGCAGAGATGTCGGATCCAGCCTCCCCCAGCACGGCAGGGCTGGGGCCAGAAGCTGCAGATTCTGACCCCAGAGCCACCCCAGACATGCCAGATGGGCTTGGGCAAGTCACACCCCTTTTTATGAAATGAGGAGTCAGCTCAAATATATATACTAAAGAGGGGCTGTGTGAGGGATCCAGCTACAGCCTAGGGCTACCAACTGGCTTCCAGGGTATTCAAGCAGCTGACCTCTGGGAGGAGGTCCAGGGGATGAGAGACGGGGTTCAGAATGTAGGCCAGGCATCCAGAGGACCCTCTCTGGACAGCCTGGGGCAGTCTCGGGGAGGGACAGCAGGCAGCAGGTGCGCTGGGAGCATCTTTCACAAGGCACTAAATATTGCATCTGCTCCAGATAGGCAGCGAGTTGGAAAATGCCTGGAGCAGGGAGGGTGGCGGCTGCTCCTCCTGGTCTTGTGTCCAGCCCAGCACCCACCCAGGAGTCTACCTCAGACTTGCTTAATCAGGGCAATTCACGCCCTGGACCCACCCAGAGGGAAGGGTTTGGTAAAATGCAGTAACTGGCCCTTCAGAAGTCCTGGAGTCCTGGGCCTGGCGAGCCTGCAGCCCCTCTCTGGCAGCCCCACCCCCACCTCCTCAGCCTCCCTTATTCTCTTATTCTTCTCTCACACTACTTCCTCTACATACCCTCATCCATTTCCCTGCAGGTAGGCTCTCCAGCTCAGGTATCCATGACCTTCCTGAGTCTCCCTCTTCCCAAGGTGCCCCCCACCCATACCTGACACATTCTCCCTGAAGACACCAGAGTAAACAAGATTGAGACCTGAACCTCACCTTCACTCCCAGACATGTGAGGGAAATGGGGCAAAGACCTGAATACCACTTGGCAAGAGATCTGGGGTGTAGAGAGGGGCAGATCTGGGGCTGTGGGAGCTCAGGGGGATCACAGTGAGGTTGGGCTCCCTTCAGGATGTTGCGTTGCTGGGTCTTGAATATGACTCTGAGCCCAGACCTCTCCTTTAAGCTCTAGACCATTAGCTGACTATCAGCTGGACTCCAGCACTTGGCGTCTCAAAGGCACCTTGCACTCTGTAGGTCCAAGCCTGAACCCAGGAAATTCCCCCAGCCCAGTCCTGTTCTTCTTAGAGAAGGCACCATCCACCCAGCTCTGCACAGAAAACCCACATTTGAGAGATCTCTCCCCCACCACACTGGCAGCTCTCTGAGGCAGGAGCCATTTCTGGTTTCTTGCACAAGACAGACATGCAGACGTTTGGTGGCCGGTGGCCTGGGGCAGTCCTGGCAGGAGAAAGAGTGTGCTCAAAGACTTACAAGTGCGGAAAGGAAAACAGTAGGGTATGGCCAGAACGCGAGTATCTGGGCATAGAGGTGGAGAGGCGAGGAAACATCAGGTGGAGGAAGACAAGCTGGTGGGGGGGGGGGGGGCGGGGGCAAAGGGCTCTGGGAGCCCAGCTAAACATTTGGGTTGAACTCTGCCTACAGCTCGGAGAGCCTGTGGGCAGGGAAGGGCTCTAGCTCAGTTTGCTGTAGGAAGACCACTCTGGCACTGCATGCTACATGAAGGCAGGGGCAGAGTTGGGGTGGGGAGACAACAACAAGGCTACTGGAAGAGCCCAGGGCAGGGTGGTGAGCCAGGACCAGGGCTGAAGGGGTGGAGATGGGAGGCCAGACTGAGAGACTTGGAAAGCAGAATAGACAGAGATCGGTAGGCACTTGGATGAACCAAGAGAGGGATCAGGAATAGATGCCCAGATTCTGGAATAGATGCCTAGAGAGTGGGGTGCCATTCATTGCTAGAGGGAATAGGAGGAGGAAGACGTAGGGCATGGGAGGAGAGAACTGAGCTCTGTCTTAGATATTTTTAATTTGAAGTCCCCAAGGAGAGGCAGGCCTGCCAACACTTTAGCTGCTTGAGCTGGCCCTGAGGGCACTTCTGCTCCCTGGCCCTCGCAGCTCTCCCCTTCACGTCCATCAGCTGCAGAGGGCCCAGCAGATCTGACTATGTGTTCTCCCAGGGGACTGCCGTGTGGCCAATGCCGAGGAGAAGCTCATGGACGACCTTCTGAACAAAACCCGCTACAACAACCTGATCCGCCCAGCCACCAGCTCCTCCCAGCTCATCTCCATCCAGTTGCAGCTCTCCCTGGCCCAGCTCATCAGCGTGGTAGGTGGAGGGGCCAGCTGTGCTTCAAGGTGCAGGAGGAGAGGCATGATGGGTCTTCAGGGCGCTGGCCAGGTCTTGGGGAAAGGAGTGCCCATTCAGTGTGCAGGGCTGCGAGTTGAGTAACTTGGGTTTTACTTCTGGCATTGCCCAGACTTCTGGACAAGGTCCCAGATTATTCATCTAATCTTTTTCCATATCCATAAATTAAGGAATTTGCCTAAACTTTGAGGGCCCTAACTCTGCCTCTACATTATGATTCTTTCATTCCAAAAATGCTGTCTGTGCCTTTGAACATACCTTTCTCTTTGCTTGGGATGTCCTGCCCATTTGGTACACACCAGTTTCACAGTTTGGAGCCAGCTGCAAATCCACGATCTCAATATCAATTAAAATACTTTGGCTTCAAGTAATTGAACATCCAACTATGAGTGGCTAAAAGAATAAGGACATCTATTATATCACATAACGAGAATAGGCCAATAGTTTCAGAGTTGGTCAATGCAGTAATTCAACGGTGTCATGATTGTAGGTTGTTGTCAATGATGTCAGCGCTCTGCAATTCTCTTGTTTTTTCCCCCATGACTATAAGATGGCAGCCATAACTCCAAACATAAAATCACCACATGACAATATCTGTGGTAGGAAACGGCAAGTCCTTTCTTGGGTCCCTTTTTGACCATGAGGAAAACTTTCCTAGAGACCTGCCGTCTAGGCAACCTGTCCTCCACTTGGTGGACAGGGCTACAGCTCATTCCTAAGCCTTCACCAAAACTGGTTGGAGGAATGGAATTACCATGGTCAGCTTAGACTTATCGAGACATGGCGAAAAAGCTAGAGAAGGGCCCATGAAGTTCATGAGTATCCAATTTCTAACGAAGTCATGGTTTTATTAACAAAGAAGTGAGAGGGAATGATCATTGGGTAGGCAGCCAATGGGCCTGCCCTAGACCGGTGAGCCTCCAACATGGCCATAATCTTCTCCTCCTTGTCCTCACAGCCCTGCCCTATGATCTCTGCCAGTCTGCTCAAGAGATGACCTCACATACCCCTACTTGTTGGGGGAGATAGGAAC
The DNA here is from genome assembly GCF_041296265.1 of Equus caballus. Lineage (NCBI taxonomy): Eukaryota > Metazoa > Chordata > Mammalia > Perissodactyla > Equidae > Equus > Equus caballus. The sequence continues at coordinate 129,301,350 of NC_091684.1, read as the reverse complement.
TGGTTTGGGGGAACTGATGGGTTCAGAGGCCCAGGTGTAGGGCCAGAACCAGAGGCAGCTGCTACACCAGTCTAACCAAGTAAGTAAGGGTCTGGACCAATGAAGGAAGTTGCTGCAGGTATGGAAAGGAGAAAGTGATTGCAGAGTTCACAAGTAGGGTTGTCAGGTCTTGATGTGTGGATGTGGGGTAGGGTTGGGGGGTGCTGAGGAAGGCTGAGGTGCCAGAGAGTTCTCCTTCTCCCCTTTGCTGTCTCTGAGTTGGGGATGTCTGAGGGAACCATGGCCCATTGTTAACCTTCCTGTGTGGCCCTTCCCACGTTCCCACCCACAGGGTTGGAACTCTGCCCCTGGATGCAGCTCTGAGGGGAGCGTTCCCATGAGGAGTGTGTAGGGTGCTGTAACCAGCCATGTGGAAGGAGATAACTAAGAGGCTGAAACTCCTCTGGTCAGGTGGCTGCCTTCTTACTCCCAGCCTCTCAACCTAGCACAGCTGGCCCCCACAAACCCAGCCCCTCCAACCTATAGTTCTCAAGAAGGCTTTGGCCAAATTAATGGCTGGCTCCCTCCCCTTGGAGGAAGCACAGCCCAAGAATGGCAGACGGATGAAAAGCCTTGTGCTTCCTGTCCCTCTCCCCTCTGCAAGCCAACTGGAAGGCCTTGACCAGGCTGGTGTCTGAGTATTACTGTCCAGCCAAGGGCTTTTTGCTTAATGGGGTGAGCCCAGCAGCTACCCTGCAGCTGCTGCCCTGGTAAACAGGCAGATGGCTCTGGTCATGCTTCCAGGTTCAGGTTGCCCCTGCGAGATCTGCTCTGTGGGTCCTGTGAGGTAACAGAAGTTACTAGGAGGAGGAAGGGCGCAGGCTCCAACCCCTACCCGTGACTGCACTGTGAGCTGTCCCAATCCTGAAAGCTGTGCACAAAACATATACTAAGTCTTCAGGGGTTTTTTTCTTTCCGTATGTGGGAGGTGGGTGGGTTTTAGATATGATCAGTTTAAAGATGGAAGTTTTTAGGGAGAAGGCAAGGAGTTTGTGCTGGGTAAGGCAAACAGGCCTTCAGAAGCAGCTCTTTGGGAAGGCCAGGTCTTGAACAAATGTCCTCAGGCATGTTCAGCAGCTGCTGGGGGAGTGAGGGAGAAGACTAAGGTACAGGGAAACTTTCTGGGTAATAGAAATGTTCTATACCTTGAAAGGAGGTGGGGTACACGGGTACTGCATTTGTTAAAGCTGATCAAACTGTATGCTTAAGATCTATGTATTTTACTGCATATAAATTATACCTCAACTTAAAACTACTTTTTTAAAGACAGAGGAAGGTTTTCAACTTTCAGTAAAGGCAAAGTAGATTGTGTAGATTAACCTTTCCATAAGAAAAATTAGAAAAGCTGGTCACAAAGGCCCTCCTTCTCCAAAAAAAAAAAAAAAATACAAATAAAAAGCAAAGTCTGTTTGAACGCCTTGGAGAGCTCAGCCAGGACTTGAGGGGCCAGGTTCCAGGAGGTGACCCTGACAGTCTGTGGTGCTATTCCCCACACGTGATGACTGTTAAACAGTAGAGAGCCAAGGGGCTAAGGAGCTGAGCACAAAGTGGTGGCTAGAGGCTGGGAAGCCTAGCTGAATGCTTGGCACTCTCACAGGACTGGTTGGGTGACACATATTGGAGTTTGAGCCCCAGTAAGGAGGTGGGGCCTTGGTGGAGACCTTGAAAGGACCACCCCTAAGAGTAAAAATGAATCAAAAATAGACTAGCCCTCACAAAAAGTAAAACCTGCTTTGAACCAGCTCAGTCACAGACTAGATCAAGGTGATCTGTTCCTACTCTTGTCTGCCATAAAGCCAAAGTCAGTACTCCCTGGAGGCAGATAAAGTCAGATAAAAATTTACTAGGCATGCAATAACACAAGACGAAATAAAAAAAGACAAAGAGAAAAAAGAAGACAATGGAACCAGACACACAAATGATTCAGATATTGGGGTCATCAGACACAGACTTTAAAATAACTGTCAATAAGTGGTAAGTTTTATATTATGTGTATTTTATCACTATTAAAAACAAATCTTCTCAAAAGGAAAATAATAACCACTAATATGTTCATGAAAATTATAATGATGGAGAATTTCAAATTCATTGGATGGGTTTAATAGCAGATTGGTCATAGGAGAAGAGAAAGTTAATGAACTGGAAGAAAGGACAATCGAAAATATCTAGACAAATGGTAGAAAAAAGGATGGAAAATACAGAAAAGAAGATAATATGGTGCATGATAAAAAGGTCAGATCTAAAATGTGTATTTGGAGTTCCAGAAAGAATGGAAATGAAGAATAAGACAGAAACAATTTAAAGTGATACTGGCTCAGACTTTTCCAAAACTGACTAAAGACACAAAGCTCCAGTTTCAAGGGGCTCTATGAACCCCATGAGGGATAAATACAAAAGAAAATCATGCCCAGGGACATCATACTCAAACTCCTGACAACTAAAGACAAAGACAATCTTAAAAGCATTCGCGAGTGAGGTGGGGGGGTGGGGGGGAGGGAGGCAGGAGCAACAATAAAACTAACAGCTCAAAATGGAAGTTGGAAAATCGAGTGACATTTTAAAAGCGCTGCAAGAAAAAACTGCAAGCTAGAAGTGGACAACCAGTGAAAATATACTTCAAAAGTGAAGGTTAAATAAAGATGTCTTCAGACCAAAAACCAGAGAATTTAACACAAGAAGACCCAATACTAAAGGAAATACTAAAGGATGTTCTTTAACCATAATGAACACAATCCCAGCTGGAAACACAGAAAGGTAGGGAAGAATGAAGCACAGCGGGAAGGGTGAGTAAATGGGGGAATCTGCATTGATATTGACAGTACAAAACAACAAAAATATCTTGCAAGGTTTTAATTATATGTAGAATTAAATACATGACAACAATAGCCCAAAAGTCAGAAGGGGGTAGATGGAGTTGAAATGTTCTAAAGTTCTTGCCTTGTTCTGGAAGTGGTAAAAGTATTAATTTATGTTAGATTCTAAAATGATCTAAAAAGTATATACATATTGTAGTCTTCAGGGTAACTACTGAGAGTCACATTAATATGGGGGAAAATGGAATAATAAAATCTAAAACAAGGTGAGAAAAGGGAATAAACAGAAAACAGATAGATGGTAGGTTTAAACCCAAATATATCAGTAGCTACATTGAATGTAAATGGCCTAAATACTCTAATTAAAACAAGACAATTAGCATACATTCTTCTGTCTCCTCTTCCCATCTACCCCTCAACAGCCTAGAATGTGGACATAATGGCTGGAGCTCCAGCAATCATCTTGGACCATGCACAAGAAAACTGGAAGAACCTAGGTCCTTAAGGACTCCGCAGAACAGAACCACTATATACATGCAGACTGTTACACGAGAGAAATAAACTTATACTCTGTTTAAGTCAGTGTTACTTCGGCTCTCTGTTATTGGCAGCTGAACCTTATCCTATTGATATGCTTACCTAGTTGAGGGTTCAGGAAAGTTTTCTTGAGGAAGTGACACCCAAGCTGAAATTAGGTTGCTGTAAGTTATCTCGGTGAAGAGGAGGAAGGCAAAAATGGCACAGACTGAGAACACAAGACACATTCAGAGAACTGAAGAAGGCCAGTGGGCCGGAGCACAGAAAAAGGGGCATGGGGAGGTGAAAAAAGACTGGAAAAGTTGGCAAGGCCTTGCAGACCCTGTGAAGGAGTTAGATTTTTATTCTATATGTGGAAGAAGCCACAGAAGTGACCTAAGCAGGGATAAGATTGGGAAGTGGTGGGACCTTTGGAAAGTTTCTTCTGGCTGCATGGGAAGGACAGGCGTATGTGTTTGGGGAGGGGGGTGGTGCAGAACGGACACAGACCAGTGGGAAGGTCCTATAGTGGTCCAGGTGAGAGATGGATTATGGGGGTCTGGGTTATTGTGGTAGGATTTTCATATTCTTCAGAAATATTTATCGTGTATCTGACACATCCCCGATACCCTTCTAGGTGCTGTCTGCCCTCAAGGAACTTAAGTTCTAGTGGGAGGTGGCATACAATACACAAATAAATAGATGGTATCTGGTGGTGATAAGAGCTACGAAGAAAAATAAAGCAGGGTAAGAAGGAGAGAGAGGGACAGGGTGCTATTTTATGTAGGCAGAGCAGAGGAGACCTGAAGAAAGTGAGGAAGTCAGCTGTGTGGATTTCCAGGAAGAGGGAACAGCATGTGCAGAGGCAGGAGCAGAGACAAGAGTAGCTGAAGTGGAATGGGCAAATGGGAGAGTGTTGAGATAGAAAGTTCTAGAGCTAATGGGGTTGAGGGGGCAGGATTTTGGCTTTTACTTTGGATGATACGGTGAGGGAGTGAAGGGTTTCAGCAGAGGACGTATTCTGATGAGGTGAGATTTTAAAAGGATCACCCTGGCTGCTTTGTAGAGAATAGAGTAAGGGCAGGCCAGGGCAGAGCAAGAAGACCAGTTAGGAGGCTACTGCAATGGTCCAGGCAACAGATGATGGTGGCAGTGGAGATGGAGAGAAGCAGACAAATTTGAGATGCATGTACAAGATACAATCTACAGGACTTACTGATGGATCAGAGAGTGAGGTGTCAGAGACAACTCCCAGGTTTCTGACTGTGGAATTGTATGGCGGGAGGTGCCATTCACTGAGAAGGCAATGTCAATGAAGGACCAGGTTTGGGTACAGATCATGTTTTGTCTCAGACAAAAGTATGAAATACTTTTGAGCCATCCAAGAGATGTTGGGTTGGCAGTTAGTCACATGGCTCCTGGAGCTCAGAGCCTTTCACATGTTAAAGTGGGGTCTATGTGTGAGGGCTCCTCCTACTCGGTGAACTGATATAGCCCATTTCACTCCCCAGAATGAGCGAGAACAGATCATGACCACTAACGTCTGGCTGAAACAGGTAAGTGCCCTGCAGGGTCCCCAGCCCTGGAGGCATTTCCTCCAGGGCTGCCCCTTGGTGGCAACAGACCTACAAGTGACAGGGCCTTGCCTGTCTGCTCAGGAATGGACTGACTATCGCCTGGCCTGGAACAGCTCCCACTATGAGGGTGTGAACATCCTGAGGATACCCGCAAAGCGCATCTGGCTGCCTGACATTGTGCTTTACAACAAGTGAGTGGCAGGGTTGGCCAAGGTGGTGAGGGCCAGGCCAGGCAGCAGGCCCAGCCCTTGGGGCTCCTCCAGGCTTGAGTCCAGCCATGGGCCCCATCTGTGCTTCACCCAGACTTCCAGCCATGAGGTTGGAAGAAGAGAGCCAGAGTCCTCAGTTGCAGATGGGAAATCAGAGGCCCAGAGAAGGGGAGAGCCCTGTTGACTCACTCAGGCACAGCTGGGACCAAGGCTAGCATCCTGACGCCCAGTCCAGTGCTCTTTCTGTCCTTCATACTCTCTTTTTAACCCTCAATTGCTTTATCAGGGTTGGATGTTGGTAGGACTGACTCACTATGCATAACTATCTTAGGTAAGCGGAGGGAGCTAAAGAGACTCTTCCTGGGTCGTAGTTACACTGGCAGAAGCATGACAGGATTATGAGTATGGGGTCCAGGGACAACAGACCCGAGTTCAAATCTCAGCTGTACTTCTTACTAGTTTTCTGACCTTAAAGAAGTCACTTAACTTCTCTGAGTCTTGGTTTTCCCATCTGTAAAATGGGGATAATAATAAAACCTCCCTGTGAGGCTTAAATGAGCTAATCCACATGAAGCCTTCAGGCTGCTTCATGGTAGGGCTCTCTCTGCAGCTGCCAAGTAAAGCAGGCCTTTTCAGTGAGGGCACAGGGGCTGGAAGGGTGATTAGTGAGAAGCAGTCCTGAAGGGCTCTTTGGCAAGTTCTGAGAACAGGCCAGGCCTTGTTCAGCATGGATTTCATGATGTTCTCCTCCATGCCCTGCCCCTGCCCCCAGCGCGGACGGGACCTATGAGGTGTCTCTCTACACCAATGTGGTGGTGCGCTCCAATGGCAGCATCCTGTGGCTGCCCCCTGCCATCTACAAGAGTGCCTGCAAGATTGAGGTGAAGCACTTCCCCTTTGACCAGCAGAACTGCACCCTCAAGTTCCGCTCCTGGACCTACGACCACACGGAGATCGACATGGTCCTCAAGTCGCCCACGGCCAGCATGGATGACTTTACCCCCAGTGGTGAGTGGGACATAGTAGCCCTCCCAGGGCGAAGGACGGTGAACCCACAGGACCCCAGCTATGTGGACGTGACTTATGATTTCATCATCAAGCGCAAGCCACTATTCTACACCATCAACCTCATCATCCCCTGTGTGCTCATCACCTCACTGGCCATCCTCGTCTTCTACCTGCCCTCCGACTGTGGCGAGAAGATGACGCTGTGCATCTCCGTGCTGCTGGCGCTCACTGTCTTCTTGCTGCTCATCTCCAAGATCGTGCCGCCCACCTCCCTCGATGTGCCACTCATTGGCAAATACCTCATGTTCACCATGGTGCTGGTCACCTTCTCCATTGTCACCAGTGTCTGTGTGCTCAATGTACACCACCGTTCACCTAGCACCCACACCATGGCGCCCTGGGTCAAGCACTGCTTCCTATACAAGCTGCCCACCTTCCTCTTCATGAAGCGCCCTGACAGCAGCCCCTCCAGGGCCCCCCAGCTTAGCCAGTCTCGCCTGACCAAGTCCGAGGCCACTGCCACCACTGCCTTGGCCACGGGCCCTGCCAGCTCCTCCAACCTCTATGGGAACTCCATGTACTTAGTGAATCCTGCCTCTGCAGCTCCCAAGTCTCCAGCCGGCTTGGACTGGGAAGGTATCCCCAGCGATTTCCGGCTGAGGTCTTCCGGGAGGTTCCCGCAGGATGTGCAGGAGGCCTTAGAGGGCGTCAGCTTCATCGCCCAGCACATGAAGAGTGATGATCAAGATCAGAGTGTAAGTTGCTAGCCCAGCCCCTGCCACCTGCCCAATGGGAGAGCCTCAGATAATATCACCGGTTTCCCATGTCCCATGGTTAATTCATATCAGACAAGGGCTCTCAAATTCTCTGTTTGAATAAGGAATCCAAAACTGAAATGAGTTTTATTATAGCTTCATGCATTGGGGGAGAGGAAATACATACCAGGGATCCTTTTTCGTTTGTTCTGGGTTCCCCAAAAGCAGACCGTGAGATGAAGACCTGGGCAAAGGTAGTTGATTTGAGAAGTGATGCCAGGAAGCACAGTGAGGAAGTAGGGAAAGGGAGACAGAGAAAGGAAGAGAGCCAATTTGGGTATTCATGAGCAGGATACTGCTGTGGGCACTAGGGACCGTCTGAGGCTTGAGAACAAGCCTCAAAATCATCCCCCGGGAGGGAAGTGTGGGTATTTACCCATCAGCTCCCATCCCCTGTGGGTTCAGGGTAGGCCTCTGGTATTAACTCCCCCGCACTTCCTGGTTATGCCAGCCAGCTGTGGAGCAAGCACCCTTGGTGCTAGAGAAAGGCCTGAGGCAGAGAAGAGAGGAGATGCAGGCGTCTGCAGTGAGAGGCTGGCAGTGGGCTGGAAAATGACTTCTGCAGCCTTTAGGGACACAGGTTGGGTGGAGCATTGAGGGTGTCTGCTCCCAACCCCTTCAAGCTTGCCAAGAAGCCATATAAACACATAGCTTTTAGGACTATAGAAATATCAATTAAAATATTATTGCTACCAGGGTAATAAATTATCAAGCAGGGTGACTACAATTACAGATTTTGAAAAAGAAGTTAATTTTACTTTCACAGGACAAAGCAATGAGTGCTAGAGTTCAGGTGTCTCAAATGACGCCTCTGAACAGATAACACTTCAAAGAACAATTTTATAATAACACAGAACGTGATGGTAATGGTTAGAAATGTTCACACACATTTCCATACTGGGCAGGAGAACAAGTTCCACAGTCTTGTGAATAGTCTCATTTTAACACCTTATCAGATCAGACTCTGAAGAGGTTTTTAATACACAACATGCAGCTGCATGTCAAAAAGAGGGCATCTCCCCGTTCTTACTTTCTGCCATTCCTTCTCACCAGCCCCATTCTCAAGGGAAAGCACTGGTATTCCATTAGTTAGCACAGAGGGAAAAGGACAGGCCGGAAAAGTTCCAGAATCACTCTGTGAAAAAGAAAGGAGAGATGTGCTAACAAATGGAATCTAGGGCATGAGCTCTTCTACACCCTGGCTCCTCAGAGTGTGGGCCTTGGACCGGCAGTATGGGCGTCACTGGGGAGCTGTTAGAAACGCCGCATCTCAGGCTGCCCCAGATCTGCTGGCTCAGAATCTGCATTTTCACCAGATCCCCAGGAGTTTCCTAGGCACATTCCAGTTAGATAAGCACAGCTCAATAGGACTATCAGATTTCTCTTTCTAAAAAATTTAATTTGATTGTGCTTTCTTTTGTTTAAAACCATCCAGTAGCTCAGCATCACCTAATTCACTGGCTCCCAAATATTAATAGGCAGCCTGGGGCCCTGCTGGCTAAATGAGAACCACTTCGGCAACTTTTCAAACTACAACTTCGAGGCCACCCATTCCGACTGAACCAGAATCTCTGTGGGGGTGTCCAGGAGCCTGTATCTTTAACCAGATTTCCAGAGGTTTGTGTACACATGCAGGTTAGAAGCACTGCTCTCCTGTACTCCTGGCTGAACTTTCTCTTCTAAAGGCCTCACCACCCCATTGGCACTCACAGGTCTCCTGCTGTTAATTAATTAATCTAAAGCCTCTTATGGGAAGCAGCCAGGCAGGACCCACCATTCTTATAATCACCAGTGTTCACTGAGCTCCACACATCAGGTGCTCTGCCAGGACCTGATAAACATTACTGTTAACCCTCCCAGGAAGCCTGTGAAGTGGTATTTACTCAAGCCCTCATTTTACAATAGGGAAAGCTAGGCTCAGAGAGGCTCACTGACTTGTCCAGGGTCACACAGCTGGCCTGGAGCAGTGCCAAGCTCTGTACCTAGATCTTTGTGATGTCCTTAAACTTTCTTGCCCTGTACTGAGCACATGGTGGACTTACTGTCTTTCTCATGTCCATCTGGAAAAAAAGAGGCTTTCTTCCCTTCTGGAGCATGTCAGCCCCTAAGCCAGCCCAGGCTGTGTTTCTCATCAGAAGCGCCTTCACCCTCCCTGGTGATTAATTGGTCACTATAGATAGCACAAAAATATAAAAAGAGGGGGAAAAGCACATACACACACCAAAAATAAAGTCGTTTGAAATTAGGGCTGTCAAAAAGAAACCCAAGAAAGCCGAGGAAAGCTCGGCATGGAGAGCTGTGCAGGGCCTGCTGCATCATGGGCACGGGCCGCAGCCGTGTTTGGCTGTGGCTTTGAGGGGCTGGTTGACACAGGCTTATCCCGGAGGGTCGATGCACATCACTGACGGGGCCCTGATAAATCGGGTCACTGATGTCAGCTTGCCTATTGCTGCCCAAATTCCCAACTCCAGAGCCTCTGCCGAGTCCTGATCCAGCCACTCTCCACCAGGGAAAGTATGCAGAGGGATCCAGTTGGGCCAGGTGTGAAAGCAGGCATGGGGGAGGAGGCCAGGGTGCTGGGGCTCTCTCAGGGCATCTCCCTGAGGTAAAGGAGGCAGGCATATCTGTGGTGGCACCTCTGGAGGCCAGCCAGGTTTCTGCCAACCCCACACTGGGCTCTGAGAAGACCAGAGAGAGAAACCTAGATGATACAGCAGGAGGAGGCTGGGTCTTAATTACAGGCACTAGCAGACACTGCTATTAATGGAATTGAGCAAATTAAACAGCAAGATTTCCAGGTGTCCTGCAGGCCCCAGCATCCCACCCTACTCAGCTAGCTGGGCCCCAAATCTTCCTTTGGGCAGAGCCAGTTCACGCAGGAGACTTAGAGTGAGAATAACAGAAGGGGCCTTGTGATCCTCAGGCCTTACTTATAATCAGATTTGGTTTTCAAATCACAACGTGTGGTGTTAATAACCCCTTCCATTCCTAACCTTTCTGTACAGCCCGAGTTCCCATTGGCTCTGCAATATTGCGGGGGTCAGGTAGGGGTGGACTGAGGACCTCAGAGCCCAGCTGAGAGACCAGCCTTGGACTCAGAACTTGCCACTCCAAGTTCTGGGTGGCCTGTGGGGTCCCTGGCCAGGTAGTGAGGGCCCAACTCAGGGAAGGAGGGAAAGCAGGAAGGACCCAATGCTCAGCCCCCATAACTGGTCCCTCTGTCTGCCTGCAGGTCATTGAGGACTGGAAGTACGTGGCCATGGTGGTCGACCGGCTGTTCCTGTGGGTGTTCGTGGTTGTATGTGTGCTCGGCACCGTGGGGCTTTTCCTACCTCCCCTCTTCCAGACCCACATGCCCTCTGAGGGGCCCTAGGCTGCCCTGTGTGTCTGAGGGCCCCCAGGGCTGTGGGGTGAGGTGATGTGAGCAGCCAAGTGGGCAGTTTGCTGCTTCCTTCTGGATCAAGGCTGATGAGGCCCTAAATAAATATAAGACCATTGGGCATCAACCCCATCAAACAGCCATGGCTGTGGGAGGGGTGAGGATGGGGGCCCTGGACTATCTTCTCTGAAGGCCTTGGAGGACCCCCAGGAAATCTCAGCAGGAGGGGGACAGTTGAATTCTGGCTGGTCTTCCTTCCCTGCCCCAGGCCCTGAGGATAAGGACAAGCAAAACAGCAGCACCTACCATGTGCCCGGCATCTTGCCCACATCCTGGCCTACCTTTCACCCCATCTCCTTCCATTCCCCCTGACCACTAGGCTCCCTGGCTTTCTTTCAGTCCCTCACACTCAGGATCCTTTCCAGCTCAGAGCCTTGGCATTTGCTGTACCTTCTACCCCAACCTTCTTCCTCCAGGGCCTCCCAAGCTCCTCCCACGGCTGCATCATTCAGAGCTCTGCTCCAGTCCTTCCTTTGTTCTAAGGTCACCTCCCTGAGAGGCCTTCCCCAATCGCCTATTCTAAAGGGTCCTCCCCCACGGCCACTTTACACTGACACCTTCCTCGAGTGCTCCTCGGTGCCTGAAGTTCTTAATTGGTGGTGTGTTTATTGTCCACATCTCACCCTCTAGAGTGTGAGCTCTGAGAGAGCAGGGACATGGTCCCTCGTATTCGCTGCAGTATCTCCACGACTTAGGACAGAGCTTGGCACACAGCAGGTGCTCAATAAATGTTTGCCGAATGAATGAATAGCTCCTATTCCTCCTTCAAGTTCAGATGTCCCTCCTGGGAGCAGCCATCCCTGGTTCCCCGCTGAAGAGAAGGTCCCCTCCTCCACACTCCGCGGCCCTGGGCACGTTCTGCTTCAGATCACGGCTGGGTTCAGCTGTGTCTCCCTCACAGATGCTCTGACGGGTTCTCTCACATACAATTTTTTGCCCAGTGCCTGGCACATAGTAGACATTCAAAACATTTGTGGAATGGAGGAGAACTTTTTTAAAATTCTATTTTTTATATTATTATACTATAAAATTGACTTTTTACGTATAGTACTATGAGTTTTAATCCATGCATAGATTTGTGTAATCAGGATATAGGAGAGACCCATCACCCAAAACAGCTCCCTCTCGCTACTCCTTTCTGGTCATGCCTACCTCCACCCCGACCCCTGGCAACCACTGATCTCTTGTCCCTCCGTCCAGTGTAGACTTTTCAAGAATGCTATTTAAATGAATCATACAGGATGTAGCCTTCAGAGAGTAGCTTCTTTCATTCAGCATAATGGCTTTCAGAGTCATCTAAGTTATTGAGTGGACAGTTTGTCCTTTTGTCTTGCTAAGTAGTATTCCATCACGTGGACATTGAAGCACATGTAGATTGCTGCCAGTGTGGGGCAATTACGAAAAGAGCTGCTATAAACATTCACATATAAGATTTTGTGTGAACGAAAGTTTTCATTTCTTTATATAAATACTCAGGAGTGTGATTGCTGGGTCATATGCAGAGTGTTTTTTTTTTTTTTTTAAAGATTGGCACCTGAGCTAACAACTGTTGCTAGTCTTTTTTTTTTTTTTTTTTTTCCTGCTTTATCTTCCCCAATCCCCCCTGGTACATAGTTGTATATCTTAGTTGTAGGTCCTTCTAGTTGTGGCATGTGGGACGCCACCTCAACATGGCCTGACAAGCAGTGCCATGTCCGTGCCCAGGATCCAAACTGGCAAAACCCTGGGCCCCCGCAACGGAGCGCGTGAACTTAACCACTCGGCCATGGGGCCGGCCCCCGGAGTGTATTTTAACTTATATGAAACTGGCAAACTGTTTTCTGGAGCGGCTGTACCATTTTGCATTCCCACCAACAAAGTATGAGAGATCCAGTTGCTCTGTATCATCATCTACACTTGGTATTGACAGTATTTTTTATTTTAGCCATTCCAGTGCATGTGAAGTAGTATATTATACTGGTTTTAATTTGCTTTTTCCTTGGGCTAGTGATGTTGAGCATCTTTTCATGTGATTTTTTTGCCTTCTGTATATCCTCTTTGGTGAAGTATCTGTTTAACTCTTTTGCTCATTCTTTATATTAGGTTTTAGTTTTCTTACTGTTAAATTTTTAAAAATAACTTTATTGAGGTATAATTTACATATTATAAAACCACCCATTTTAAGTGCGCAATTCAATGAGTTTTAGTAAGTTTATCACCCATAATCCAGTATTAGAACATTTGCACCACACCAAAAGGATCCCTCATACCTGTCTATTCTTACTTTTGAGTTTTGAGGGGTTGTTATAGCTTCTGGATGCAAGTCCTTGGTTGGATGTGTGTTCTGCAATATTTTCCAAATGAAGGGCTCTCTGCCAGGAGAATGAGAATGCTCTTACTGGGGGCCTGAGCAGTAGTCCCCAATTCTTACAAACATTTTATGGGTCCTGCAAAATGTCTCCTTTTGTTTGGTTTTAATGTGGGTAGGCAGCCCATTCTGGAAATAATAAAGCACCAGTCCTGTGCTAAAGGGACCTCAAGGAAGCCTGCAGGTGCCCCGCCCCCACCGCTCCCCCGCCCCCTCCCCCCCCCCCCCCGGCCCGCCCCGCCCCCGAGTGAGTGGTGAGAGAGGCCAAGGGGCCCCAGGGTGGCCTGCCTGGTCACTACACGTTCCTGGGGCACCCAAGGGGGTGGATGCGGTGGGAGCAGAGGAGGTTCTGCAAGGAGCCAGGGGCCGGGAAGTGCAGTGACCTCTTTGATGGCTTCATATCGAAGCCTCATATTTTATTTTATTTTTTCTTTCTTCTTCTGTTTTACTTCTTATCAAGGAGCGTTTCAAACCTATGCTAAACTAGAACAGTATAGCAAACCTCCAGGCACTCCTCATCAGCCTCAACAATTATCAACTTATAGCTGATACTGTTTTAACTGACTCCAACCCTCCGCCTTCTAAACTAGAAGGACTCTCAAAAACAAATACCATTATCTCACCTACAATATTTAACAACAGGGTCAAAATCTTGAGGCCTCGTTCTGAAGGTGTGTTAGAGCCTCTCAGGCGGTCCAGCGACCGTGTAGTTCCGTGGTCGCCACCCCGGGTTAGGGGGGACCGTCACTCACCCAGGAAGCCAGGGACAGGGATTCGGCCCCTCTTCTTCCCGGTGGTATGTCAGCACCTGCCCCGACTGGTCGGGCGCAGAGCCGTCCACGGGCTACGCCGGCCACAGACAGAGGGACGAGCCTGCCCAGCGCCCGGCCCTGGGGGCGGCGCTCCCTCCTCCGACGGCGCCAGCGCACCCCCGCGGGCGTCGCGGAGACGCCGGGTCCCCATGGCGGGCGGGGCCGGCGCCGGGATTGGTGCGGAGGCGGGAGGAGCCGGGCCGCGCGCCCGCCCTCCGCCCGCCCCTGGGGGCCCGCTGCCTGGGAGCCCGGCTGGGCGGGTCTGCGTCCGCGCGGCCGCGGCTGCTCCCGACTGCCAGGCTCCGCTCGGCCTGCCGAGGCTCCACGCCGCCCGCCCCGTCCGCACCGGCTCTCCGGCCAGCCGGGCCGACCGGCCATGGGCGCCCACCCGCGCGGAGCCCGCGCCCCGGGGCTCTGGCCCCTCCGGGCGCCGCCACTACTGCTTTTGCTGCTGCTGCCAGGTACGGGCGTGGGGCGAGGGGGGCCGAGGGATGGGCGCCCGGAGTGGGGAAGCGGGGTCCGAAGGGGTTGCCCCCGGGAGCGCAGCGCGGGAGGCGGAGAGAGGGGGCGCCGTTGCTGAGGACTCGGACCCCGCGTGGACTCGCTCCGGCCCCCGGCGAGTTGGGCGGCGGAGGCCCGTTTCCCTTCGGCTCTCTGCTCCCTCAGAGTCCTTTGGGTGCGTGCCTGAGGGTGCGGGAATGGCTCCGGACTCGGGCCCTTCCTTCTCGGGCCTCGGGGTTACGGATTCGAGTCCTGGCCCTGCCCGTCGCCCTGCTCCGCGCACTGGGTGCCGGACTGTCGCCCCTGGGCCGTCGGTTCCACTGTCTGCATCCCTCCCACCTCCTCGTTTTACGAATAGGTGGGGAATCGGAGGCCAGACCGGGCTACAGACTTGATCAAAGACACCTGGGGGAGAGGGAAGTCATTTCGGGGCTTGGGGGGCCTGAGCTGGTGCTCCAGCCTCTTCTCCCGGTTCTTGTCTCTCCGCTCTCCTGGCCGCGTTGCTTTGAAACCCCCTCACCACAGAGCGTGCCTCCCCGCGTTCTGCCTGGTCTCTGGGAGAAGCCAGCCCTGACCCGCCGCCAGAAGACTCTCGTGTGGCCTGGGAGGGCTGGAAGATACCAAGGGGCGAGGGATTTGGCAGGGCTGCAGGAGATCCCTGCGGGGGGCGCGGGGGTGGCGGGGAGAGAAGGAGCAGGCAGGATCCCATTTCAGGACCTGGAGAAGTTGGGTTGGACTTTGCCAAGGGTTCCCCTCATCCCCTCCCCAGATTGTCCCCAGATCTGTAAGTGGGAAGCAGCAGATAGCTGACTCAAGATGCCTGGGGTGGGGCTTAGGAACAAAGGGAGTCCCAAGGGTTTCAGAGAGGTAAGAGGGAGCAGGATGTGAAGACAGCATCAGCAGGAACCGGGGTTCACACTCTGAGATCAGCAGAGCCATGCAGCCCAAACCCCTACAGGATCCTGGGGATGAAGGAGAGCCCCAAACGTGGGCTGCAGTATCCCTCAGGCTGGGGCTACTTGACCTTGGGTGGCCCTGCCCCTGGGAGTGGACTGGTCATCTCTCCATCATGGAAGCAGTGAGCAGCTATACCTAGGCAGCCTGTGTTTGCTGCACACCCCGGCCCTGTAGTAACAATGAAGGTGAGGATAGTTCTTGAGCTCTTAGCAAATGCCAGCAGTGAGCTAGGCACCTCACTCATAGCAACCCTATGAGGTGGATACATTTATAATCTATATTTTTACAGATAGATAAACTGAGGTACAGAGCGATTAAGCCATTTGCCTAAGCTCGCACAGCTCACAGTTTGTCAGGATTTGTGCCAGATCTATTCAAATTCAAAGCTCAGGCTTGTAACCATTATGCTTCTCACTGTGTGTGACCTGGTGGAATCCCTGTATCTCTTGGGTGTCAGTTTCCCAGTCTGTAACTCAAAGAGGGAGGACTAGTCTGAAAGTCAAGTTACACAGAGTATCCCCAGCAAGTGGAGGGGAGGCTGTTGGTGGGTGGTGCCCCTGGTGAAGGAAAAGTGACAGTTTCCTCAGGGACTGACAGAGCTGCTTCCCCCAGTGACCAGTGCCTCCGAGGCTGAGCACCGGCTGTTTGAGCGACTGTTCGAAGATTACAATGAGATCATCCGGCCTGTGGCTAACGTGTCTGACCCAGTCATCATCCAGTTTGAAGTGTCCATGTCTCAGCTAGTGAAGGTGGTAAGTGCCAGAGCCACAGGCTGTGGCGGTGGGAGAGTGGGCTTCTGGAAGAGACTTTCCCAGAAGCAGCCTTGTTTTTATAATTCACGTGTCCACTTTAATCTCTCCTTCTAGGATGAAGTAAACCAGATCATGGAGACCAACCTGTGGCTCAAGCAAGTGAGTGACCGGCCCTGAGCACTGCTGCCCCCTGGTGGTGATTTCTTTATTTGCTGTCTGTAAACCAAAAAGGGCCCGAAGGCCCCACATCACTCCCGTGGGTCCAGATTGGGGTACACTGACTGGCTGATCTGTCTCTTCCTGGACTTGGGGTAACATGCACTGCTCTGAAGTCCCCCTGGAAGGACTTCAGGGCCCAGCCCCTCCACTCACAGATGACAGACTGCAGCCTGGAAGTGGAGACCTCCCCTGTGGTTACACAACAAAATGGGCAGACCTGGGCCTGGGGTCCTGGCCCCCGGCTCTAGGGTGGTGCCTAAGACCACTTCCTTCCCTTCCTCTTGCCAAAAACTCATCCTTAAGTCAGAAGCAGACGCTGTTTTCATGGTTGGTAGTGTGGGAGCAGGGGCTCTGGATTTTCCTGTTCAGATTGAGGCCAAAGAAATTGGCTTCCATGTGTCCTCCCCAGGGAGGCTTTGTCCAGACCTGGTGTGACCAGGTGTGACCATTCACCAGCCCGGCCAACTGAGTGCTCAACTCATGCAGCCTTCCTTTCTAGGAGGCTGGAAAGCTAGATGGGCATGGTGCCCACTCAGCACTCTAAATGGCACATGTTCCCTCTGGCTGCAGCCTTACCTCTCTCTCCTCAGGTGCTCAGGACTCAAATCTCCCAGGTCTGCGCTTCTCGGACCCAGTGGGATCATGGTTCCTTCCCCAGAACCCTTCAGAGGCCAACCCTACTTAACCTGGAGATGGAAGAGGGTTCTGTGTGTTCTTAACACCCTGTTATTGGGGCTTGGTGGGGGAACATGTCTGAAAAAGCTCGTGGATTCAGAGTCCAGAGAGCTCACCATTATGCTATGAAACAGCTCCTGGAAAGCCATTTCAGGAATGTAAGCAGCAGGAACTTAAGGCATGGACCTGGACCTGGCACTAGAAGCGCCCAGAGGAGGCACTAGTGATCCTTATTTGGTTGATGAGGGGCTGGACTTGCCCACAGTCATGAAGGCAGTGACTCCCATAAAGCCAGGAAGTGGCCTGCACACTTAGCCCAGTGCTGTGTCCCCCATTAGCACCCACATGTGAAACTAGTGTGCTCTGCAGCATGGAGGCAGCTCAGTGACACATAGCAGAGATGGGGAGCTCACCAAGATGGTGGTATCAAGAGGAGTAAAATGATGCTGGTCCTTTTGCTGCCTCCTTCTCCCTCCCTGTTTTCTCCCCCTAGATCTGGAATGACTACAAGCTGAAGTGGAACCCCTCCGACTATGATGGGGCAGAGTTCATGCGTGTACCTGCACAAAAGATCTGGAAGCCAGACATCGTGCTGTATAACAAGTAAGATACTGGGTGGCCCACACCCTCTTGGGCTGTCAGCCTGGACTCTGGGTCCTTGGCCCACTGTGCTTACAGCCTAGCCTTCCTAGGACCTTTTCTAAGAGAGCTTCATTCATTTGGTTTATTCCATGGGTTTTATTGAATATCCACTATGTATCCAGGTGCTGGAGATAGAGTGGTGTGTAAAACAGGTACCTCTCCTGCCTCCAGGAGTTTACCACACAGCCGGGAAGACAAGCATGAATTATAATATCCAAATATGGAATTACAAACTAGAGGAAGGGCACGAAGGGAAACACTGTGGAGCTGGGGGATGTCTGTCACCAAGGCCCTCACTAGGACTTGGCCTTCCCTGTAAGTCAGAGTCCAGCTGGGCCCCGTGAGTTTAGACGACAGGAAGGCTTTATTCTTCTACTCACCTGAGTCAGTCCGTGCCTGGCCCTGTACCACCTGGTGCACCTGCTGACCCTGTCCAGGCATATCGCCCCACCAGTGTCAAGAAGCCTCTCCTCTTTCTCTCTTTCAAAGGTTCTTCCTCTGCCAGTCTGGTCCTGCTCATCATGGCACCTCCAAAACCTGCCTCTCTTTCCTAAGCCCAGACAAAGCTGAGGCTTTCCACATTTAAGCTCTTTTCTTAGGCAAACGTAAATTTTAATTGATATTTTACAGTATGGACTGGTTTTTATTCTCCAGGTATTAAAAAACATCCTTTCGCACCTGTGCTTTATCTCTAGTATGAAAGTGTCTTAACCATTAAGCATTTTTCAGCAAAATTCTTCATATAGAATTAGTCTAATCTGATTTCAATGAATAAAAGCATCCTGTGTTTAGGTTTTTATGCCATATTAGTACAAAATGTTTTAGTATTAGGACTAGAGAAGCTATGTTTTTGGCTGAATCCCACTTGCTGGTGCTGGCTAAAAGAAGAGGGGTCTTTAACCAGTCCAAAAATGGTCTGTGTTGTATTTACTTTTTTCCCAAGGAAATACAGCATTTATAAACATGATTCTTTTGTGCACTTTGTATTGGTAAATTGGTCCTTAAAGAACTGGGACACAAGATAAACTTAACTGGTTTGCAGAATGTGAGCCATCCCGGAAATCGCCTGGTCCAGAGGCGCGTAGGGAGCTGGTCAGGGTATTGAGAATTTTTGCTAAGCTAGAATTAAGAAAATGGGCAAAAGTTTTAATCTTATGATTTGAATTTTATAGCTATTTTCTTGCCGGCAATCTTGGGTGAAAAGAACAGCTGGAGGACTTTAGGATGTATGATTTTAACAATACCAAGAGACATAATGAAATGCTTCCGATTGGATGTAGAGGGGAGCAAGTATCACAAGGAATTTCCTTCGCCTGTGAAGCTGAAAGTAACATTAGAGAAAATCATCCAATGCCTCCCTCCTAGTTAGAACGTCAGTTCTCAGGGGTGGTCTTCTGTTGGGAATTTCTCTTCGTTTCGACACACTAGGAACACCTTTTACCTTCTTATGCCAAGGTTTCTCCTGTGATTTTTCTGTTTTCTGAAGTTCATTCTCTAATAGAATCCTCAGAAAGTGCTCATGGACACAAAATACCCTGAGTTCTTACAAGGTCATAACTCACTGTAGTCTTTTAAATAATACTTTTAGGTCACTTAGTTGGGTATAATCCTTGACTCAGGGCCGCCCCATGGCTGCATTGTCCTAAGAGCCCAGGGTTTCGCTGGTTTGGATCCTGGGCACCGACATGGCACCTCTCATTGGGACATGCTGGGGCAGCGTCCCCCATGCCACGGCTGGAGGGACCCACAACTAAAAATACACAACTATGTACAGGGGGGCTTTCGGGAGAAAAAGGGAAAAAATAAAATCTTAAAAAAAAAAATTCTTGGCTCATATTTTCCTTCTATGGAAATCTTAAAAATCTTGACTCACTGTGTTCTTGGATGAAGTGTTGCGTCAAAATCTGATACCTGTCTGATTTTCATTTACTAGTCAAAGCAGGTGACTTTTGGGAGAGAAAGGAGACACTATTAGTCAGTATGCCAGGACCACAGAGGTAAACTGGGGCTGTCCTGGGCAAGCTGGGATGTATAGTCATTTTATTTATAAGTGGATTGTTCTGTTTGCTTAGGTACCCAAAGGATTTTTTCCTTTGTCTTTAAAGTCTATTTGTTTTACTCTGAACTATGTATATAAAAAGCCTTCTTTTATTCCAGGAAAGCTTTTCTTTGAATTATAGTTTTTAAGACTTATTCTGTTCCATTGCTTTGATTTTTCTCTCCAGGAACTCCATTTTTACATATTTTGGAACTTCTCCGCCTATATTCTCTCTATATTATTTTCTCTCAAATTCTCCTTTGTTTCTGTTTGGTTCCAAAGAATTTTTTCTCCTTTCTGTCTTTTATTTCCATTGCTGCACTTGGAATGTAGCAATTCTAATTGATGTCTGCTTGTTCTTATGTTTCTTCTAGTCTAGTCTTTATTTCTAAAATGATTTTCTCTTTTCCTAATTCTTTCCTAAGTTATTTCAGTTCTTTATACATCCTCCTGTTTAGCCAAATTATTTCTTAACTTTTCTATTTCTGATTGTGCAGCTCTTTCACAGTTTCTAAAGATTTCTTAGTTTCTTTTAGCTTAATTTATAATGTCAGTTTATCGGTTTCCTCTCCTCTGTGGTTATATTTTTGTGGTATGCACTTAGCTGTGTGTTATTCACTTACTCATTTTTGTATTTTTCTTATAATATGTTTATACGGGGTTCAGTCCAGTCCTATTCAGTTGCTCTTGTTTAAAAAGATGGCCTTTGCTGTACTTTCAGGACAGATTCCTGGAGGGGATCGGGGTAGGTGGGGGTGAGTCTCTTGTTTCACCTGCTGAGAATTCCTTCCTCAGATAGTCACCCTGAAGCCTCTCTGTGTAGCCACCTCTATAGTCTGAGAGCTGCTGCTTCTGGATGCCTCCCTCTCTAGTTTCTGAACCATCCACCTGCTTTCTCTTCTCACCCCCAGTTTCCCACCCTTTACGATATGGATCCTACCCTAGGCAGCTTTTTTCTGGATGGGTCTCTGTCCTTCTGGAAGGGAGTTTGGGGAGATGTTTCTGAGATCCTTGAGAGCCCACAGCAGCCCTGACTGAATTCTCTGCAGACCCTCAGTGGATTCCCACCATCTTTTTCTGTTCTCTGTCACAAATTGGAAGCTGTGGAGCCCTCTCTGTTTCACTGTTCTCCTGCTGAGGGTTCAATGCAGAGTGGGGTTCTCTTTTTTGAGGGGCAGATACTTCTTTGTGATTTCTAGTCTGGGGCTCTTAGGACATGAGAGCTCCCCTTTCTCGTCCCTCCATCAGCAGCTAATCCTTTGACCCCAGCAGGACCTGAGTTTGACCCCATACTCTCATATTCTGAGGTTCACGGGTTTCCATGTAACCCAGTGATGTTGACGATGTGGTCAGTGGCCCTTTCCTTTTGCTACCCTTGTTGCCTTATTTTTCTGAGGGAATTTGGAGAGATTAAAAAAACTGATGCCATTCGTGATCTTCTCATACCACTCACCACCCTCTCTCCCACTTAAGCTCTCCATCTTTCCTTCTATTAAAGTGATACCTCAGCTAATCATTTGTACTCACCGTGCCTTTTCTTTTCTTCTTCTTTTCTTTTTTTTGCTGAGGAAGATTTACCCATGCCAATCTTCCTCTATTTTGTATGTGGGTTGCCACCACAGCATGGCCACCAACAAGTGGTGTAGGTCTGTGCCTGGGAAACCAAACCTGGGCCACTGAAGTGGAGTGCACTGAACTTAACCAGTAGTCCACAGGGCTAGTCCTGCCTTTTCTTTCTGTAATCAACTCACATGGTTCAGCAACACATTGGCTCACATCCCTCCCACCCCTGCTGTCCTTTGCTGCCAGCCATCTCTTGGGCATCCTGTGGAGATGAGACCTTCATTTATTTTCTAGTCATTCTTTCAGTCAGCAAATACCAAGTGCCCTCTGTGTGACTGGTGCTGTGTCAGACCCTGGTTGCCAGCTAGGTCTTTGTCTTCTCTGTCTCCCAATGGCAGAGAATAGGCTGCTAACATTGCCCTGGTCAGCAAACAGGCCTTCTGGTCTGGGCAGACACAGCCAAGGGGTTCTGTAGGCAGCAGCCACAGTGACCGGGATCCCTGGAAAATAGCAGAAATGGGCACCAGCAACCAAAATAAACTTATCTCCAGTGTTTGGCCTTTGGACACACAGGCAGTTTGCGACTTCTCACTTGGGGACCAGGTTCTGATTGGCCAAGGCTCCACCAAAAACTCTCTGTGGGACCCTGAGCAAGTCAGTCCTGTTCTCTGACCTTCAGTGTCCTCTTCGGTAAAATGAGGGGGTTGTACTAGAGTGGGGGTTGAGAAACTTTTTTGTCAGGGGCCAGGTAGTAAATATTTTAGGCTTTACAGGCCATGCGGTCTCTGCTGCAGCTGCTCAACTCTGCCTTTGTAGCTCAAAAGTAGCCTTAGACAATAGATAACAGGTGGGTATGGCTGTGTGTTCCGTTAAAAATTTATCTACAGAAATAGGGGGCAGACTTATGGGCCGTAGTTTGCCCATTCCTGGGCTAGGCCCTGGGATCTGAAGGTCCCTTGCTATTCTGACATTTTGTTGATCCAGGATACTATAAGGAAAGTTGTTCTGGAGGCCTCTGTCTTCCTAAGGGTCTTTTCAACCCTGTGTGGGCCAGCCCTCATAGAGGCTCCTCAGGTGAACATGGGTCACATCCACTTGGGGGCTGTGTGGATCCCCACCCCCACCCCTCTTCTCATACCTCTCCCTTCTTCCTGGAGCCGGGAGCTAGGAATAATCTTCTTCTGGGGAATTGAGGGCACGATAGGAGTGAAGTAGGGGCTAAGAATGTATAAACCCAGCAGGGCACCTTTGGCACAAACCAGCCAACTGGAGTAAAGAGAGGTGGTGGCTTTGGCATCTAGTCTTCATGTGTAGTGATTGTCCTGCTCAGCAGTGGCACATGAGGGACATGTTCCCCTTCTGTTTTCACATGTTCTTATCCAATAACAACAGGAACACAAGGATATCGCTAAAGGTTTGTTATTTTTTTCAGCTCTTCAGGCAAAGGGGTATGGTGACGGTTCCCTTTTGAAGGACATGAATGCGTTCAAATGCAGAACCCCGAGAAATATAATAGGGCTGACCCAAGGAAATGTCAAAGCATTCACAGGCCAGGCCATTGTGAGCACCAACCGGCCTCACTCTCAGATGCAATTCGACAGAGTGTTGAGTTGGTCATCAGCAAATCTTCTGTTGAACAAACCAGCTTACAAATACCAACAAGATTATTCTAAGAAAAATGTATATCTCTCTGTAAAAAGAAAGGGTGCACATAGCTAAAAGGAAGGGAGAAGCAACGTGGGGAGAAAATAGGGAAAGACAGAGAAACAGAAGGTGAAGGAATCTGTTTTGCTGGATTTGAGAGACAAGGAATCAGAAAACATGATTATTCATTCTAGAACAGAGCTGGGATAAGGAGTGTGCTGAATGGTGGAGTCAGAATCCAGAGAGAGGGTCTGGTAATAAACTCATCTAACAGGGTGCAGTTTAATCGGAGTAGGCTCCCACAGTGGTCTCTACAGCCCCCTCTAGCTCCACAGTTTGGTTTCACACACATATATGTGTACACACATTAGGCGCCCAAGGGAGACAGAATGAGGAGGCGTTACCAAGGCCCAAACCATAGGAAGAGTGAGTGGCAAATCTCCCCAAAGGTCACCTAAACACCTGCCCCCGGGATGACAACTTTCATCCCATTTCTTTAATTAAAGGGGGGAAAATTCCCTTTCAGGCATTTGGGAGTGTCTCAATAAGTATCAAGTTGGGAGTTGTAATTGTGGAATGAACCAGCGACATGCCCCAGGGGTGATGAGTATGTCAGATTGTTGGGGGAGGGGAGTCTTGGGCCTCAGTATCCCCATTGGTAAATGGAGTGGTGAACTGGTGACCTTTTACGGCACTTAGAGCTCACATATTCTGCAGTTTTACATATCGTTACTTGCCATTTACCTGCTGGCAGTGTGAGAAGCTGGACACCTCTTTGTCTTTGCAGTGCTGTTGGGGATTTCCAGGTGGATGACAAGACTAAAGCTTTACTCAAGTACACAGGGGAAGTGACCTGGATACCTCCGGCCATCTTTAAGAGCTCGTGCAAGATCGATGTGACCTACTTTCCATTTGATTACCAGAACTGCACCATGAAGTTCGGTTCCTGGTCCTACGACAAGGCGAAAATTGACCTGGTCCTGATCGGCTCCTCCATGAACCTCAAGGACTACTGGGAGAGTGGTGAGTGGGCCATCATCAAAGCCCCAGGCTACAAACACGACATCAAGTACAACTGCTGCGAGGAGATCTACCCGGACATCACATATTCACTGTACATCCGGCGCCTGCCCTTGTTCTATACCATCAACCTCATCATCCCCTGCCTGCTTATCTCCTTCCTGACCGTGCTTGTCTTCTACTTGCCCTCCGACTGTGGTGAGAAGGTGACCCTCTGCATCTCGGTCCTCCTCTCCTTGACTGTGTTTCTCCTGGTGATCACTGAGACAATCCCATCCACCTCGCTGGTAATTCCCCTGATTGGCGAGTACCTCCTGTTCACCATGATTTTTGTAACCTTGTCCATCGTCATCACTGTCTTTGTACTCAACGTGCACTACAGAACCCCGACCACACACACAATGCCCATGTGGGTGAAGACCATATTCTTGAACTTTCTTCCCAGGGTCATGTTCATGACCAGGCCAGCAAGCAATGAGGGCAACACTCAGAAGCCAAGACCCTTCTATAGTGCTGAGCTTTCAAATCTTAATTGCTTCAGCCGCCCAGAGTACAAAGGCTGCAAGGAAGGTTATCCCTGCCAGAATGGGATGTGTGACTACTGTCACCACCACAGGATAAAAATCTCAAATTTCAGTGCCAACCTCACAAGAAGCTCCAGTTCTGAATCTCTCAATGCCATGCTGCCCCTCTCTGCTTTGTCACCAGAAATCAAAGAAGCTATCCAAAGTGTCAAGTATATTGCTGAAAATATGAAAGCACAAAATGAAGCCAAAGAGGTAAGGATATGTTTGTTATTACATCAATCATTCATTCATTCAACAAACATTTATTGGTTCCTGTGAGGCAAGGCATAGTGGTAGGGATAAGGAATTAGACTCTAGCATCAGCAGCCTGTGTTCAGACCACCTCCTCCATTTACCAGATCTATGTTCTTGGATATGTTGCCTCACCTCTCTGAGCCTGTCTTCTCATCTGTAAAGTGGGATGATAGGGCTTGTGAGTATCTGGTGCCCTGAAGTTAGCAGTCGGGCCATTAGATACCTGATGCCGAGAGAGGGAAGATCAGGAGATAGGCTAGAAAAGGGCCTGAGGTCAGATTATCTCCAGTTAGTACTGTTAAGCTAAACTTAGATTTTTAATTTTACTTTCTGTGTTTTTTTTTTTCCCATTTAAGCATAGTTTACATAAAGTATACACCTCTTAAGTACACAGTTAATTGAATTTTTACATTATATATACACCCATGTAACCATGATCCAGGTAAAGATAGAGAACATTTCCAGTGCCCCAGAAAGTTTCCTCATACCCCTTCCCAGTCAGTGTCTCCCTCCCTCTTCGGTAACCACTGATCCTGCCTTATTTTACATTGATTAGTTTTACCTATTCTTGAACTTCATATAAATGGAATTGCATGGTATAAATGCTTTCATGTTTCACTTCTTTCCTTCAACAAAATATCTTAGAGGTTTATCCTTTTGGTCGTTTCTTTTTTATTGATGTGTAATATTCTACAATATGACAGTCGGACATTTGGTTATTTCCAGTTTGGGACTATTATGAATAAAGGTGCTTCTAAACATTCTTATATGTGTCTTTTGGTGAACATATATGCTCATTTCCCTTGGATGTGTACCTAGGAGCAGAATTGCTGGAGAGATTTTTTACTTTAGTGGATACTGTAAGGTTTCCACATGTTGGAACCAATTGACACTTCCCCCTGGCAATGTTTGAGAGTTCCAGTTGCTGTACATCCTCATTCACATACCACATGTGAAGTGGTAGCTCATTGCTGTTTAATTAGCATTTCCCCGTTGGCTAATGACATATGCTTATTGGCCATTTGGATATCTTCTTTATGAAGTATCTGGTCAAACTCTTTTGCCCATTTTTTTTATCTCCTCCAAAAGCTGTATGCTAGACCTAGCATCAACTATTAAGAATAGGGAAGCTTTGCATTAAATAATGACAAGTGTCTGTGGCTGCTCCCTGACCCTTTGTTTACCCCCAAGGTTACCAGAGTCACATTCAATAATTTTATAAGCAACTCTGCTTTAAAATTATTTGGCCCAGGACCAGCCCAGTGGCGCAGCGGTTAAGTGCACATGTTCCCCTTCGGTGGCCCAGGGTTCACCGGTTCGGATCCCGGGTGTGGACATGGCACCACTTGGCAAGCCATGCTGTTGTAGGCGTCCCACATATAAAGTAGAGGAAGATGGGCACAGATGTTAGCTCAAGGCCAGTCTTCCTCAGCAAAAAGGAGGATTGGTGGCAGATGTTAGCTCAGGGCTAATCTTCCTCAAAAAAAAAAAAATTTAATTGGCCCTGCCTTAAGTTTGTTTATTAGCAAAAAGCTAATTACAGGTCATTTCAGCTCCTGATGCAGCATAGGTAATGTTGATAGGGAATGTCCAGAGCCTCTTTCATTCAGCTGTGAATGGCGTATTAAAGTAGATGAGACAAGAAGGGACACTGCAACAGCTGCCTTACCTCCTCACCCCACCCATCTGAGCAGCTATGAGTACACCTTGTGACTGTAACAATGCAAAACCTCTCGCTGATCCCAGTAATTTAGCCAAAAAGTCAGGTGCTCCTTGAAATTTGGTAGAAGCAATTGTTGGAGCTTAAGTAAATGATCAGTGACAATCTCTCATTTGTCTAACACTACTAACTTCTACAGACATTCTTTACCCTTTCTTTATCCACGTTTAAAGTAATTTCTTTTAAGTTAGCAATAATTTACTAAAGATTGAGATCTAAGTTCCCATATGTCAGACTATTAGAAATTATCTTTATTCCAAAAATTATTTACTAGGCACCATCCAAGTATGTTAAGAGTTTCACAAGGACCTAAGACATGTTATGGAGACAGACATTTTTAAAAATTGTTACTAAAAGGGAAGTCACAGCTGAAATGCCAGAAAGGTAAGTTAGTGAAATAGCCTGAATGTGGCAAACTACTGGCACATGGCTCACCTCAAGGGGCAGCTACCACTCACCTCAGGTCATCTGTTCCCACAGGGCAATGTGGGCCCATTATTGTTAGATCCTCCGGTTTTTCCAGAGAAAGCAGGAATCTGGCCCACAAGTCAGCAGATTGCAGCCTGTTTATGAAAGGGTGGAAGTGTTAGAATAAAGATACCTACTCACTGCTCGGAGGAGAGTCTTGGCCTGTCGAAGGATTCCTTCTTTCCCTCTTATTGTGTGACTGACACGCTGTTGACACAAAGTTTTCCAGAGAGATTTTAATTTCCTAAATCTCTGGCTTCAACTTGGCTTGTTTGAATGTCCTTGGCTCCTAGGAACCTAGACTGAATAAGCTCAGTTTTCCCAGAGCCATCTCCGGAGGGTACTCAGGGCCTGTCAGTGACCATACCTGGACACATGGGTCCCAAGGCATAGGAATGTCATAGTGTCCAGCCGGCCGTGGCTGTTCTCTTTTTCAAGTGGTTCATGTTGGTCACACCTACTTGCTTACCCTTCTTATTGTAAGGAGTTCAATTAGTATTAATACTCAAAGTTCAGAGTTAGGGCTCAGATTGGGTTACCAAACTAGAAAAATAATTTGGGAGCTTGTGGTCCCATGGAAATGCTCTTGTTGATGGTGGTTTTGACAGCTGATCGTCCTGTGGTTGGTTCTACTGTATGAGTTGTTCCCTCCGTCTTGGAGGTGTACACAGGTCAGAGCCACGAACTTTGTGGCTATTGATTCTGACACAGCTTGTTTTCTGTTTGGCTGAGATAGATATATGGATATATACATTTATATATATCTCTATATGTCTATGTGTATGTCTGTCTCTCTATATATGAATATGTATGCATATTCATTCTAGAGTCTGACTTTTGATCAATGATTTATTAATTTGCATTTGTTATAATTTCTGTTTTATCAGAGTTAAATTTCTACCATCTTATTTCATGTTTTCCATTTACTTTTCTTTTTTGCCTCAGTTCTTGCTGTACATTGGAAAGTTTAAATTTTTTCTGCTGGTTGAAAATCATGCATTCTGTTTTTATTCTTCCAGTAGCTATTTCTAACTGATTGAGACTCATGCTCTAGTTCTCTTCTCCATATCTACCAGTCTCTAATATTTCTCAGTATCTGTATCTGTATCTCAGTATCTCAGTATCGGTGACTGAAGGACAGTGCCTTCCCCTCTGGTCCTTCTCACTGCCTCGTCCACACTAGGTGTTGCTGGAGCTTTAGTTCTGTATTCTGGGTTTTTACGAATATAATTTTTTGGGTTTTGCCATTCCTTTTTTTAGTCTACAGTCAGCTTCACTAAATCATTTACTTACCCGTCACATCTTATGGTATCCTCCTGGATTTATTTCTCTTCGTATTGACATGCCTTCTGAAGAATGTTTATGGGTAAACCTTCTGAAGCCTGTAGGCTTAAAAATGTATTGTGCCCTCACTTTTAAATTAGAGGTTAGCTGGGTACAAAATTCTAGGGATGAAGTTCTTTTCCTTAAATACCTACAAAATAATGCTCCATGGCCTTTTTGCTTCAGTGTCACTTCTGAAAAGTTTTAACTTAATCTGAGTGTTGTTCCTTTGTGAGTAATTAGTTCTATCTAGAAGCTATTAGAATTTTCTATTTGTAGAGAAATCTAATGATATCAAACACAATGTGTCAGCGTGGGTCTCTCCTAATCTGTTTGGCATTCTTATGAGCCATTTGATTCTGAGGTTTTTCATTTTTAATTCTAGGGAAATCAAGGTATTTTTCTATGGAGATTTCCTCCTCACCTCTTACTTTTCTCTTTCCCTGAACTCCTGTTGTACAGATGTGGACACATCTGCTTCCAGCCTCTCCATCTTTTAGCTCTTCTACATTTCCACCTCTTTGTTCCTTTCTGTTTGCCCCAGGAGCTCTCCACTTTCATCTTCCAATCACTCTTTCTTTCCTGGGCTGTTCTTACCCTGCCAGTTATCCCATGTCTTGAAGTCTTTATTGCAACTTGTCTGTTTTCACACTTGTATTTCTTCTTGCTTCTTCTGTAACACTGCGTCTTCCTCTTTCATGTTTCCAATATTCTCTGTCTCTGGGGATATCATGTTTAGTTTAAATCCTTAACCTATCCCTTTCATGAATATTCTTTCAAACAGCTAAGTTTGTGTATTTGGGATCTGTAAACTCACTTTTTCTGAGGGTGTCAGCCATCCTTGCTGAATTGTGTTTCAGGGAGCGGCCCAAACCCAGGCTCCACAAGGCAGAGGGCCACATGGCCACAGACTGCGCTATACTACCCTTCAAGGATGTTTCCTCCCCTCTAGGTCACCTTAATCCCTCAAGGGACTTCTCTCGACCTCCCACCTGGCTCTGATCTCTTCCAAGTCCCTTTTGCTTGCTGTGGGGAGGGGAGGAGGGAAGCCTCAGGCTCCCCAGTCAATGGGCACCTTCTGTTCTCTGCTCTTCACCTCAGCCTCTGAGGTAGGTACTGTTCTCCCCATTTTACAGATGTGGACATTGAGGCTAAGAGAGGTCACATAATTTACCCAGATTCTCACAACAGAAAGGAACAGAGCTGGGGGGACAGCCCCGTGGCCAAGTGGTTAAGTACACACGCTCCGCTGAGGCGGCCCAGGGTTTCGCCAGTTCAAATCCTGGGCACGGACATGGCACCACTCATCAGGCCATGCTGAGGCGGCGTCCCATATGCCACAACTAGAAGGACCCACAACTAAGAATATACAACTGTGCACTGGGGGGCTTTGGGGAGAAAAAGGAAAAAAATAAAATCGTTAAAAAAAAAGAAAGGAACAGAGCTGGGATTATAATGAAAGCCTGTCTCCAAGTCTCTGCTTTTCCACCTCCCTGCCTCCTAGAGCCGTTGGAGGGTTAGCCAGCAGGGGGTGAGTAGGAGTCACAGGGTCTCTTGCATATTTGAAACACTTACAAACCAAAATCTTAGGAATTCAAATAAAGTAGTTGTGGCAAATATGGCATTATAATTCTAATTTGACTAATATGACTTCTTAGTGTCATCAAGAGGACACATTTAATCTAGCACATAATGGCAAAATAAAATCCTTGTCTCCCAACCCCATTTCAGCGTACTTAATTAAATTACTAAATCACATGCTGCCCTTTATTATGTGATTATTTCCTCAAAATCAGTTGATTCATGGATTCTCTCTTTCTCAATTCAATTATGGCCTCCTTGCTTTCTGTGTTGTCTAGGAGTATAACTAACATACAATTCTCTTTCCTATTTCAAACCTAAACTGAAGCTGTGTTATATATAATTAGTCTTGCTCTTTCTTCCATCTTTTACTTCATTGTCAGCAATTGGTTCTGATATCCAACCTGTTCTATAACTGTACAGAATTCCATGGTACTTTGGCCTTCTGAAGATATTTGTTAGCTGGGTATTGTGGAGGTGGGGCAGTGGGAGAGAAAGAGTGATGAAGGCCTTGCCCTGATGTACTTATTTCATTTTTGGAACAGACGTTAAAAGGAAATTAGTATCTAAAACTGGATAAGAACTAGTACTTTGAAACAATGGTAAATGATGTTGGATTGTATTAACTATTCTAACAAAGGCCCAGAATCCTCCCACAGAGGCGCAAGTCAAGTAACTGGTTTTACTAA
Organism: Equus caballus; assembly: GCF_041296265.1. Classification (NCBI taxonomy): domain Eukaryota; kingdom Metazoa; phylum Chordata; class Mammalia; order Perissodactyla; family Equidae; genus Equus; species Equus caballus. The sequence continues at coordinate 129,271,162 of NC_091684.1, read as the reverse complement.
CTTTATAAATTGTAATGCAGTTTAGAAAAAATTAGGTGAAGTATACATTAAGAAATTTCTGATTTAAAATAACAAATATTTTATACTTATTTCTCTAGTGCATAAAGAGAAACTTGAGAAAGGTAGATTTCCTCAGACTACATCAATTAGAAAAAAAAGCTTTCTTAAATATTGTGGCAGAATGGTTTCTTCTGCTACTGCAACATATTTATTAAATATTCAGTATTTAAAATGTGCTCACTCTGCCTTTTCCTTAACGCTTTGTTTCCTCTTTCATGATTTTTGTTTTGTCTTTCAGATTCAAGACGATTGGAAGTATGTTGCCATGGTGATTGATCGTATTTTTCTGTGGGTTTTCATCCTGGTCTGCATATTGGGGACAGCAGGATTGTTTCTGCAACCCTTGATGGCAAAGGATGATGCATAAGCCCTGAACTGTGTGTCTGCCTGAGGCTTACTTGTGCATGTGCATGGGGAGGGGCTCTTTTTATTTTATTTTTTATTGTGGGAAAATACACTTACCATAAAATTTACTATCTTAACCATTTTTAAGTGCACAGTTCAGTGGTATTAAATACATTCACATTGTTGTGCAACCATTACCACCATCCATCCCCATAACTCTTTTCATCTTGTAAAACTGAAACTCTATACTCATTAAACAATAATTCCCATTCTTCCCACCCCCTAGCCCCTGGCAACCACCATTATACTGTCTCCATGATATTGATGACTCTAAGTACCTCATATAAATGGAATCATACATCGTTTGTCTTTCAGTGACTGGCTAATTTCACTTAGCACAGTGTCCTCAGGCTTCATCCATGTTGTGCCATGTGTCAGAATTTCCTTCTTTTTTAAGGATGAATAACATTCCATTTGTATGTATATACATTTTGCTTATCCATTCATCCATCAATGGACACTTGGTTTGCTACCATGTTTTAGCTATTGTAGATAATGCTGCTATGAACATGGGTATACAAATTATCTCTTTGAGACCCTGCTTTCAGTTCTTTTGGGTATATACCCAGAAGTGGAATTGCTGGGTCATCTGGTAATTCTGTCTTTAATTTTTTGAGGAACTGCTATACTGTTTTACACCATGGCTTACCCATTTTACATTCCTAACAACAGTGTAGAAGGGTTTCAATTTTTACACAACCTCATCAACACATTTTCTGTTTTTTTTGTTGCCATCCTAATGGGTGTGAGGTGGTATCTTACTGTAGTTTTGATTTGTATTTCCCTAATGAATATTGAGCATCTTTTTGTGTGCTTATTGGCCATTTATACATCTTCTTCAGAGAAATGTCTATTCAAGTCCTTTGTCCCTTTTGAATTGGGTTGTTTCTTTTTTTGTTGTTAAGTTTTGGGGTTCTCATCTAAGGCCTACCACCCTGAATGCACCTGATCTCGTCTGATCCCAGTTTTAGTTCTCTACATATTCTAAATGTTAATCCCTTATCAGATATATGATTTGCAATTATTTTCTCCCATTCTGTGGGTTGCCTTTTCACTGTTGATAGTGTCTTTTGATACACAAAATTTTAAAATTTTCATGAAGTCCAATTTGTTTTTCTTTCATTACCTGTGCCTTTGTGTCATATCCAAGAAATCATTGCCAAATCCAGTATTGTAAAGTGCTTGTCCTGTTTTCTTCCAAGAGTTTTGTTGTTTTAGGTCTTACATTTAGGCTCTTTCTTAATAGTAACATGCTTTCTATCATCAAGCTACTGGCTTTGTTTTCGCATTTCAAGGTTTACTTATTATCCAGTTGTCTTGATTTTTGTCAAAAAAGATTCATGCAAGAAAAATGTCACAAGTACTTATTATGAGTATTATTATGGATAAATGAACATTTAACCAGCCTTTTTGGTAAGCTAAAGAAGTATCAAAATATAATTCCTCTACAGTGATTAGAATGCTGTGCTGGAACTTTTAAGAAGAGGCTAAACAGGGGCTGGCCCAGTGGCACAGGGGTTAAGTTTGCATGTTCTGCTTCAGTGGCCCCGGGTTTGCCAGTTTGGATCTCAGGTGCAGACCTACTCGCCGCTTGTCAAGCCATGCTGTGGTAGGCATCCCACATATAAAGTAGAGGAAGATGGGCACGGATGTTAGCTCAGGGCCAGTCTTCCTCGGCAAAAAGAGGAGGACTGGCAGCAGATGTTAGCTCAGGGCTAATCTTCCTCAAAAAAAAAAAAAGAATAGGCTAAATATGAAAACTATTTCTCTTTTTTTTTTTAGTGGTTGAGACATAACTGGATAGAAAAACTTGCTGTTCAGAAATGTGAAAATCCATTCGGTTCAGTATCACAACAGATTTCCCAAAGGTTTTTCTTATTTAGCCCATAATCTCCTTGCAATTTTATACTATTTCAGCTATACCCCACTACTACCATTTCTTACAATGCACTTCTTGTTCTTTACTGTTTTTCACGAGTTTAAGGGCCATGCCTCCATTGCAGAGGGCCTCAACTATTCATTTTGCATAATTCTAAATTATTATACTGTGAGACATTATGCCTAGTCACACAGTGTTAATGAACCTTTAGAACAGGGTTTCCCAACCTTTGCACTATTGACATTTTTGCCAGATGATTCTGTGTTGGGGACTGTCCTGTACACTGTAGGGTCTTTGGCAGCACCCTAACTATATGCCAGTAACATTACCCCATCCCTTGCCAGTTGTGACAACCAAAAATTCTTAAATTTCCCCTCAAAGGCAAAATTGCCACTTGAGAACCACTTCTTCAGACAAATTATTAATAAGAGAGTATCCCATACTACACTTCTGAATCTGAATAACCACTGGCAAGAGATGGTGATTCACAAGAGATCATTTTAATCTTCTCACCAGTCATTCTGATGTTTTCCCTATGCAAAAATGAAACTGACAAAATTGCAGCCCACTTTGACTCATGTTTCAATAAGTCAAAAGGAAGGTTTCTATAAAATTTGTTTACATATAGAAATTTTCAGTAACAGTAATGGAGATATAAGGGGGATCAGGGATGTATACATGCTGAGATAGCTAAAGGCAATTTAAATTCATCAAATCAGACTTTCACTCATTAAATGGCATTAAATACCTGCCTACAATAAAATGCAAATTAGCAGGATTCTCTCTGCCTCCCAAAGAGTGTTGACTTGAACTTAGTTGGGTTACTTACCGTAAATAAATAAGGCATTTGTTCTCTCAAGAGCTAAGAGTTCTAAATTGAATGCAAGGTTTCTATCAGTGTTTTCTTCCTGGTCATGGCTGAATCAGGGGCATTGAGAGATGAAATTTAACTTGTTTACCTCTGATACATGATACTGTGCTGAATAAGTAGTAATAGGCTAAAACTAGATTATGTCTAAAGGCCCTTGCAACTCTAAGGTTCAAGTACTGTAATTGTTGGAATGAAAGAGATAAAACTGAAACATTACAGATGTGTAACAATGTGCTTATACCTAGTTAGAATACTGTCTTTAATCTTGGAAGATGGTTTTCTCACAGAACGATTTAGTAGTATCCATAGACATGTTTTAAAAATGGGATTGACTTAATTGTAGTGGGCTCTTCTACAATCAAGGATAAAGGGATGCTACCATGATTTATATAGAAGATGATTCTATTAATTGCAGAAAATGTGGACAAGGAGATTGAAATTAATGTTAAGGAGATGCTGCTGCATGTCCACAGGGGTTGTCTCTTGCATGATTTTTACAATGGAAAGTAAGATATAAAAATAGTTAATACAGAGGCTAGCCCGGAGGCTGAGTGGTTAAAGTTCCATATGTTCTGCTTTGGCAGCTTGGGTTTGCAGGTTCACATCCCATGTGTGGACCTATCTACTCATCGGCCATGCTGTGGAGGCATCCCACATACAAAATAGAGGAAGATGGGCACAGATGTTAGCTCAGGGCTAATCTTCCTCAAGCGAAAAAAGAGGAGGATTGGCAATGGATGTTAGCTCAGGGCAAATCTTCCTTACACACACACCAAAATGTTAATACAATAATTGTTCAGTTTAAGCATCCAAAGAATAAAGTATGCCTTAAAGGAGTTCCCAATCCCCATTTTCATTTTTTAAAAATGGTGGTTATAGAAAAGCAGCATCACATTAAATCATTATCATTCTAAGTAGTGAGCTTATTTAAATAGGAGTATATATTACACTAAAGATTAGCTGTTACCCAGTGAATACAGGAAAGAATTTTAAAATGTGTACCTTTACCAAATGCAGAAAAAGTTTTAAAATCAGTTTTCAAATACAACAGGAATTTTCCAGTACAATCAAAAGATGAACTTCACTGTTGATTACAAATTAGTATTATTTGTCAGGATACAAACATTAGACTTTTACTAGTATAGTTCAGATAATATTTTGCTGCTAGTTTTAAAAGATCAAATGTTATTCCATCAGTTATTACTTCAGTCATGCAGGTAGATGTTCTAATGGGCAATCTATTAAAATAAACTGATGTTAGCAACCATTAATCTGTTAAAGCTTGTATCAAATTTTAAGCACAATTTACATTTCCATAATTTTATAGGTGCCATATGATATATGCCTTTTGGTAATTAAATTCCTACTCCAGTCCCTTGGGAAGTATCACTTATTTGCATTTCCAATATGAATTGGTACTATTATATTTGCCCATTTATAAATAACAGGAACAAAAAGCCCAAGAGATCCAACAATCGAAACCAGAAGAAAAGTCCACAGAAACATCCGATCAAGAACCTGGGCTATGAATTTCCAATCTTCAACAACCTGTTGGGAAAAAAACACATTAAATACATAATTTTAAACTGTGTAATTATTTTAAGATCTAATACACTGAATTAGAGGCCAAATCAGTTTTGGCCTCCCAGTGCTGCCTCAAAACACCAAGTGACCTTGCTCAGGGACACATACTACCCTGATGGTCTGTAACAGAGCCGCCACAACCTTTCAAAGACACTACACAATTTGTTAATTTACACATAGATTTGTAATATATTGCAATATATTACTTGTAATATATTACAAGTGGCTTATTTTTATAGATTTTAAATAAAAACTAGAATATTTATACTACTTGGATATTTTATAATAAATTTTTAAAAATTCTTTTATTCTTACTATATAGTTATTTCTGTTCCTTACCCTTGCCCAGTAGTGTTCACGTTTTAATTTTTAAAGAGAATCCAGGCTGAGGTTAATTGCATGCCCAATTAAAAGTTGATTCAGAATAATACGTATTAGATAGATGTTAATCTTCTTTCCCCACTCTGACCTGAGTTTATTTAGTTTTGGATTTCCTAGGGGCCATTTTAATCTAAGTTCATGAGTTCAGATCTGCTGGCCTGGAGCTCATTTCCTCCCCATTTCTGTTGCATAACCAAGGAGCTGGCTCAGCAGGTCTGAGTGACCTCAAGGAAGGGGCAGGCTGAGACCAGCCTCTGAGCACCAGAGGCTCCTGGTCCACAAGGCCATTTCCTTCACCAAGGGCCTCCCTAGCCCCTGCCTTTATGAAGCACCGGGTTTTCTACAGGACTGTGCCCCAAGTTGTGGGATAATGTAGAATTTTGGGGGGTTGTAGACATGCTACTAGTTCTGTTTCTAAATTTTTCCCCTGAAAATAAAACCCATTTACTGGCCCTAGTGGGATGAGCCCTGACCCTTCTGTAAAACACTTTGCAGACATTTATTAAATTCCATCTCAATCTAAATCATTATTTAACCATATCTGTATTTTTCAAGACTCATTGGCAGGGGGGTGTCAACCCCGTGGCTGAGTGGTTAAGTTTGTGCACTCTGCTTCGGCAGCCCAGGGTTCACCGGTTTGGATCCTGGGCCCAGACCTATGTACCATTCATTAAGCCATGGGGTGGTAGCATCCCACATAGAAGAACTAGAATGACTTTCAACTAGGAAATAGAACTATGTACTGGGGCTTTGGGGAGAAAAAAAAGAGAGATGGCAACAGATGTTAACTCAGGGCCAATCTTCCTCTCAAAAAAAAAAAAACAAAAAAACACCAAAAACCAAAAAGACTTCATTGATAGCTTCAGACCTTATAAACTGACTTAATTATACTACTACCAAATAGAAACTTTACAAATCCACAAACATTAACTTTATTAGAAAGATATGTCAAATGTCTCCTGGAAGGAGGGCTATTTTTTAACCAGATTTATTCCATCTGCTTACCACACCTGCTAGAAATTTTTCCATTTAAAAAAGCTTTAGTGGGGCCAGCCTGGTGGTGCAGTGGTTAAGTTCGCATGCTCCACTTTGGCGGCCTGGGGTTCGCCAGTTCAGGTCCCAGGTGCAGACCTACGCTCAGCTCATCAAGCCATGCTGTGGCAGGCGTCCCACATATAAAGTAGAGGAAGATGGGCACAGATGTTAGCTCAGGGCCAATCTTCCTCAGCAAAAAAAGGAGGATTGGTGGTGGATGTTAGCTCAGGGCTAATATTCCTCAAAAAAATAAATAAATGAGATAAAATTTTAAAAAATCTTTAGAAATAGAATTCATATAATTTTAATGGAACTATCCAAAGTAAATTCAATTATGAAAATATTAGTATAGTCATAGCTTTAAAAATATTACACAATAGAAATAAAAAAGTGACAAGATTGAAATTTTACGTTTTAAAAGAAAACTCAGTTCAATATGATCACATTAATAAAACATATTCATGTTCAATTCTTGCATTTTAAGTATTAACCTTAAATAAGGAGCCAGTGAGTTATTTTTCTATAATAAAGTTTTAAGCATATTTTTGTTTTTAAGCAAATTAAGCATATTAAGCATTACCACTAAGCTTCATATCAACACTTTGATGTATAATAACACATAAGAATAACTTACTGCTTTTAATTTCACTAACATTCTCTTGTAAGTTTTATTACCACAAAAAGATTTATTCTAGAAAAATACCTTGGCTATATTTATAAAGCCTATATTAGGCTCATTCTTTAAAAAATAAAATCACTTTTGGGGACCGGCCCCCTGGCCGTGTGGTTAAGTTCACACGCTCTGCTTCAGGGGCCCAGGGTTTCACCAGTTCGAATCCTGGGCGCGGATGTGGCACCACTCATCAGGACACGCTGAGGAGGCATCCCACATGCCACAACTAGAAGGACTCACAACTAAAAGTGCACAACTGTGTACCGGGGGGCTTTGGGGAGAAAAAGGAAAAATGTTTTTAAAAATCTTAAAAAAAATGGGCTGGCTCCGTGGCTGAGTGGTTAAGTTCGCGCGCTCCGCTGTGGCGGCCCAGGGTTTGGATCCTGGGCGCGGACATGGCACCGCTCGTCAGGCCACGTTGAGGCGGCGACCCACATCCCACAACTAGAAGGACGTGCAACTAAGATACACAACTATGTACAGGGGGGATTTGGGGAGATAAAGCAGGAAAAAAAAAAAGATTGGCAACAGTTGTTAGCCCAGGTGCCAATCTTTAAAAAATAAATAAATAAAATCACTTTTGATAAATTATAATGCAGTAGTGCCTGCAGATTACCAGAGAATTCAGAAACAAAGTTATCAAAGATAAGATTAAAACAGTTCATCATGTCAAAGCCAAAAAGCGTATGGCAGGATTCCTATTTCTTAGAATAAAAGAGCAGTCAGCATAATGCTGAGTTTTCTTTAAAGTCATGCAAGATGCCAATGGGGGAAATGGAGAAGTGAGATTTGTGTTGGTGCCCTGTTCTGCAGATGTTTTAACTGAGAAAACTTTTAGTAAAGATCTTGCATAGCACAGTGTGTCAACGTTTCTGGCCCCCAGTCTATGCTTAGCCTGAAGGGTCATGCGGTTTACTCTGCCAAACTTCAAATCAAGCAGATCTGCAACTGTAAATACAACATGTCACAGACCTCACGGACATTATTCTCCTTCATGACGTGTCTTGTAATATATCGAATAGAATCAAGCGCAGCTTCCAATGTGTTTCTAGAAGATTTTGGTCCACTACCACACTCAGTTTCCTCTTTCTGAGTCAAGTACCTATCTACATGACTTCTCATGCAAAGCAATTTTGGAAGCTTCTGAAGAAATATCTTGCGGACCCAAGGTGCCATAGCATTATGTGTTGAGGAAGAACGATGATGAAGGTTGATAGCAAAGACAGTCACCATAATTGATAGTGTCACAAAAATCATGGTAAACACCAGATACTCTCCAATCAGAGGTATTACTTTTGAAGATGAGGGTATGATCTCTTCAATAACCAGAAGGAAGACAGTCAAAGAAACAAGTACTGAGGTGCAGAGAGAAATCTTTTCACCTTCATTTGAAGGAAGATAGAAGACAAGTACGGTTAAAAATGAGAGCCCAATACAGGGTATAATAAGGAACAAGGTATAAAAGAGAGGCAGACGCTTAATTACAAATGAGTACATGATGTAAGGATACCAGCAACAGCTGTCAGTTCTGTTTCCTTTGCTTCCCGTTGCACTCACAATTTCCCATTCTCCATTATCAAAAAAATCTCTCTTGTCTACATCTTGGTCCTCTAAAATTATATCAACCTGTGATCCATCGTAAGTCCAAGAACCAAATTTCATAGAACAGTTTTGGAGATCAAAGGGGAAAAACGTGACATCTATGGTGCAGGAACTTTTGTAGTTTGCCGGAGGAGTCCAGGTGACAGTGCCATCATACCTGACGACCGTTTTCGTACTGGCCCCTTCAAAACGTCCATCTGCACTGAAATACACACACGCACAAGAACAGTGCAGAGATTAAACAACCAAAGCATGCATTTTACAAGCCTAATATAAAAGAAATCCCATAACTGATAGCATGAAATAATTTTTAAACTGTTACCTTGAGATATACCTGCTACTCGCAGGGGACTCTGCTTTAAGGACATCTTCCTTAAATGTGTATCTAACTCTACTAGAACTGAATGCCTTCTTCCACATCTATGCCAGGACTGACAGATCTGTATTTCACAGAGTCCTGAGATTTTAGTGGTTAAAAAGATTTCACTCACACACAAAATATAATTAGGCTATTTATACAATGGACATGCACAGAGCCAGACCGGAATCCATATTCCTAGACTCCCCGCACACTGCTCTTCCCCCTCCATCACAAACACTGGATGCTTGCTACACAGACAGGAAAAGAACAAAAACACCGAGCTGGGCACGGCCCTGAAAAACGGCCATGCCTCTCAAGCTCTGCCACCAAGTGAACTCAGCTACTGGAGTAGTCTAGCAGGAAGCTGTACAACCAATATAAGAATCTTTGAAATACTGTTCTTCATCTTAAAATTCATGTGACTTTTGCACACTACCCTGTAAAATATCCATGTTCACTATAAAAATGTTTTCAATGACTTAGAGTAAAATGATGCTCCAGAAAGCTGCTTACAGCTTTGTTCACTCCTTATATATTGAGAAGCATGGAGGTGATGGTTTTAAAAAATTAAAGATATTTTTGCTTAGCATTTGCTCTGTTCTCATGCCAAATACCTTCTTGCAAATAAGACAATGTGCTTTATAGCAAGCACAAATTCCCAGATTTGCCCTGGAATGGTCCTATAAAAAAAATGAAATTGGTGTCCAGAATTATCCTTTCCTCCAAGTTAAAAACCATCCTTGAAATACACTTAAGTAGAATGCCTATAAATATGACTTAATAATTAACCCAATGTTGCTCTTTGTGGGAAAATTATGACCCAGTACTTAAGCCAAATTAGAAGGATACATAAAGTATGACCTCAACTATTTAAAAAACACACCAAAAAATGTGGAGTGCAGTCTGCCAAATATGTAGTTTAGTAAGTAAGAAGGCAAATGGGGATGTCAGGCTGCCTTTGTGGGTACCACGACCCTACCACATGCGAGCTGTGTGATCTTAGACAAAGTATAAGCGCCCTCGGCCTCTGCTTCCCCATCTGTGAAATAGATGTAATTGTACCTCACTCACAAGGTTACTGTGAGAATTGAATGAAGAAAGCACATAAGGCACTGAGCAAATTGCCAGGCACAGAGTAAGTTCACTACTTGTGTAAGCTAACAACAGTGGTTGCCTCTGTGATGGGAGAATGGGACTGATTATCGGTGAGCCTGCCCCTACTTCCTTACACCTTTCTGGACTTTCCAAACGTTTTACAAATTTCAGAAATCAAAGAAGACTTGTATGATCAGAAAACAATATATCAAAAAAGGAGAGGATCCACAGAACCTACTTGTAGGTTCATGAAACCAAAGAACGTAAGATCAAGTCATTTGACTTTATAGCTAAACAGTTTTCAAAAGGAAGAAAATATTACAAGTGCCTAATAGTGATGCAAGTGTTTTCTTTTGAAAACATAAAATGGTATTTTGAGTATAACTTACTTATCAAACAAAACAATGTCTGGGGTCCAGAGAGAGTCTGAAGGGACACGTATAATTTTTATTCCACCATAGTCATCAGGGTTCCATCTTAATTTCACATCTATCCATTCCTTTAAAACAAAGAAAACTGTCTCAATTTCAATAAAATTAATAGTCAAAAATAGTGACAACTATATTCTTTTTGCCAAACCCACAAATGTTTTAGACATGAAATCATCTCTACTCCCAATAGAGAAGACTCACCTGCATGTCTTCCTGTCTTCCTTTTGGTTACTGGAGCATAACGCTGTCCCCTCATGCAGTGGCCTTAGCCATGGGCCTCATGAGACACAGGTGAGGACCAGAGCTGGGTATGTTTGTGGCTCTGCTCAACACCTCTTCTCCCACCAACTGACCTTGCCCAGGAATTGCAGCCATGGGCATCTAAGGCCAGGTTCAAGGGAAACATTCTCTTTTCTAGCTGTGTTGTCACTGATTGGCTGGGCCAGTCCATGCAAAGAGCAGTTGGCTTTATTACACATTCCACATATTTGAACAGTGCCCAACCTCCATACAGTAACAATTCTGTGCTCATGTCAACTGAAGACTTGCACCCCAAGAAAAGCATACATGCCTTTTACGAGTTTGGGGTTAGGGAACTGGAAGTAGGTATTAAAAATTAGGGAAAATGAAGAAAGAAAAACAAAGGGAAGCATTCAACAGCAGTTGAGGACATATGCAAGATGGCCCAGAAAAAACCCCCAGAAGTCCTTTATATATAAGGGACTATATACATAAAAATAATTCATTACATTCTTGCATGTTCTCATCTCACTCAGAGTAAAAGTCAAAATCCTTAGAGTAGCCTAGGAGCTGCTACTCATAACCTACGCTAGGAGCCTCCTGTTCCATCTTTGACCTCATCTCCTACACCCCTCCCCATGGCTCACTCACTTCTAGCCACACTGGCCTCCTAGCTGCTCCATAAACACATTAGGCACACTCCAGCCTCAGGTCCTTTGCACTTGCGGATCCCTCTGCCTGGAACACTCCTCCCGCAGATATTCACATGGCTTGCTTCTTCTCCTTCAAGTCTTTGTTCAAACATTATATTCTCAGTGACACTTTCCCTGACCATCCTATTTAAAATACAGTCCCCAACACTCCCTTTCTGCTTCCCCAACGTATTTTCTCCAAGCCGATCACCTTCTAAGGTGCAACACAACTTCCTCGTTTATTCCCCCCACCAACAGAATGAAGTTCTTTGAGAGCAGGGACGTTCCTCTGTTTTGTTCACTGCAGTTTCCCTGGTGCCCAGCACTGTGCCTGGCACATAGCAGGCACTGAAATAATATTAACTGAATGAACACAGGAACTCTATCTACCTCATCTTTCTGCATCCTGCCAATCCACCAAGACCACATACTCATGTCTCTTTGTGCTACAAACCCTTTACCAACAGTGGTGCCAGTCAACAGTTGGGTGGCCCTTTGAATTTTATGCATACCTGTTTCAACCAGACATTTGTTGTCATTAACTGATTTTTCTCATCCTATAAGATAAAAATATAAATAAAGTTCATTATTTCAATTAAAGAAACAATAATTCTTAAAGAATTTTCTCATTTTTATATAAACACTCCTCTCCATATAGTACCTACAGTCTGTTCATCAATCCAGTTGTCTAGAAAAGAAGGATCTCTTTTCCAGCCTAATTTCACATTATTCCTTTTAACATACTATGTATTTCAGATAACCTGCCCTAAGTACACCATTGGCATTTTTAGATTTAACATTCAGTCTCAACTACTGTATTTCCTCAAATCTAAGATGCAATCTAAGAAATAAGCACAGAATTATTTTACACACTTAGTACTAAGAAAGAAAGAAAAAGGCTGATAATGAATTCCAAACTGCTATTCATTACAAGACACATTTTGATTTCAGAAGTGCTAAAATATGGAAAAATGTGCATCTTACAACCAGTGAGACACAGTGTTTCTGTGCATTCCTGAGGGGCTGTAACTTGTAATCATTTGCCTCTGCTGAGGCACAAATTTGAATCTCTGTGGAGCTGCTATGAAGAAAAAAACATTGAGGTCACAGCCTTGAATGGCAATTTCATACAACTTTTATATCTTACTTTTCTACAGAACCAGGGTTCCTGGGTACCTTCCACTTACACTTTCCTGCTGACACATCTTTGCTTATGCCAGTCCTTCACTGAATTTTCAAGCCTGATTAAAGTGACATCTCTTCCATTAAGTTTTACTGAAATATCATGGAGCCCACTGAACCAGTATAAGATCACCATGATCACCAACCACAAATGGACTATGTGTAGAATACAGTGCTCAGCACGGGGACCCAAAGAAGTATGAGGCAATCCCTACAGTTGGGGAGAAGACAGGGGTGTAAACAGCTTAGGTGACTGGAGGGTCCCCATTCCCTATCTTTCCCAACAACAGGTGAATGACCCAGGAGAAAGGAGGAGGCCAGAGAAGGCACATCCCTAGGGACAAAGGCAGCTGTTAGGTCCCTACAGGAGGAGAATGAGTCCTAAGAAATAGAGTGTGGCCATCCCTCTTACGCTGTGGTTCCAAAGAGCAATTTTCCTCGATTAAAACACTAGAGCTGGAAAGGACCTAGAGATTTTATTTACTGCAATCTTTTCTTTCTGCAAATATGGAAACTGGCCCAGTGAGGCGACTTGCCTAAAATCACACCACTGATTAGTGGTAGAACTGATTCTAGCACTCAAAACTCCTAAATTTAAACCCTACCTCACCAGCTCTACCAGCACCCCTAAGTTACATATCATCCAGAATAAGTGCTGATCCTGCATCAGAATATGCCTAGGCAAAAGTTCCAAACAGAGGCATTAACAATTAGGAAAGTTCTGGTAAATGTATTACCTATGATGCTGTACAACAGTGGGCCATCTTTGAGAATCTACTGAAAATTATAGACATTTCCCCCCAAAAATGTAAACACACATAGATTTTGCTCTATGGGCTAGGACCCAGTCAATATTTAGTATTTTCAACAGTAGCATAGATAAAAGAATAATCCATAAGTTCACAACTGGCCCCAAAGATGTGGGAGTTAGCCATTACCTTAGGGATACAACCTAATTTAAGCTAACCTCAAGTATCTCCCAAGCATCTATAATGTGCTCAGCACAATGGAGGATGCAAAAAAAACCAAATCAAGTAAGACAAACATAGGACGACACCCAGGAGGAAAGCACAAATAAATGGAGAAATGTTAACTACACATAAGTATAGCAGAAAAGTTTTGGGGTAATAGTTTCTTTTTTAACCACACCATAAAAATAAAATCAAAACAAACCCACACAGATTAAAAAAGAGAGAGCAAGAACACATAAGAAATAAGGTAGGAATCTCAGGAAACTTCAAGGAAGAGCTACTAAACACAAGTACAAGGTTTTTAATTAAAAGGAACATAAAACAGCTTAGAAGCAATCCAGCCCACTGTCCAGGGCCTGTGGCCCTCATCTTCCTTTACTCCAGTCCTCTTCCCCTCTTGTAGTCACTGACACTACATTTTCTTGGGTCTTCTCTCAAGAAGCAACCCTTCCACAACTTCTCTGCTTGGCTAACCCTTGCTTCTACCACCTTCTATGAATGTTTGTCAACGATCAGACTCCTGCTCTCCCTGCTTGCTTTAAAAATTCATCAAACCAAAGTTTTCAACAATCACTCCTGGGCCAGCAATTCCAAACTGACATCCTTAGCCTCATCTCTCACTGTGGAACCAGTCTTGGGGGCCTCATGAACATTTTCTTTTGAATGTACCACAACCACCTCATATCAAAATCAAACTCATCATCTTCTCTGCCCCATTCCCATAACAACTAATTTTATCTTTCAAATTTGTTACTATTCTAATCACCTAGGCTTCAAAATTAGACGTTCCCTCTATATTCAGTGTCAAGCCCTGTTCTTTCTTCTACGTGGTCTTCTAACTTGCCTTTCAAGTTTCTAATCTCTCTTATATTTCTCAAAACCATGTATTTAACTGTCTTATTGATCTTCCTAAAGTACTGCTTTTACCATGTCTGTTGCCTATCAGATCTCTCATTCAGCATTTACCATGTGCCACACACCGTGCTAGGCTCCAGGATAGACACAAGGAATAAAGCTCACCCTGCTTTGAGGATGCCATGTCAGCACATGAGTGCCAGTCAGTGTAATGGGCTCTATATTAAAGTGCGAAGGGCTGTTGGAACAGAGGAGAGACTACCCTAGGAAGTCTGGATTTCACAAAGGGTCTGATAAATGAATTTGGCCTTGAAGGATAAATGGCTGTGCTGAGAAGGGAAATTTTCCAAACAGAAATGGCAGGCACAAAGGCACAGTGGCATGCAGGGATCTCTCCTCGCCTCGTCCTTCCAGTCAGATCATCCCTATGTAGTGGGGCTCCCAACACCAACCTTTGATCTAAACAGTTGAGCCACCAGGCTCGGTATCACTCCTATAGCTATGATTATACTGTTCCTGGTTATTAAAATACTCTCTTCTCCGCATGTCAAATCCTACACTTACTACAAGGCCAGCTCAAGTGCCACCTCCTCTCCTGCCTTCTTTGCTCATCTCAGTCATCAAGATTTGAATTCCCAGATCTTTGTGGCATCACAAATTAGTACTGCAGTATCCTATAGTTACTCCATTTATATGCTGATAGTCCCAATTAGAAAGAAAGGTCTTTGAGAGCAAGTCCTACCTACCTACCTACTTCCCTAGTTTTATTTATATTTAAAATCTCCCCAAATTGCCCAGCAAAGGGTCAAGTACACAGTCCATATTCATTGATCTTTCTGGAAGCAATTAGGTGGCACATATCAACAGACTTTAAAAAACGTATGTCCTTTGTTCACTAACTGCCTTTCTTAAGGAAAGGCGAAATTCAGACATTTGTGTACAAATACATTCATCATCATCATGTATAATAAGAAAAATGGGAACCAGCTTCTGCCAACAAATAGGACAATGTTTAAATTATAAATGGAATATCATATAACCATTAAAATTATACTTGAAGATTGTATAACATAGGAAAATGTTCACATGTAACAACAGGGAAAAAAATAATCAAAATTATATCTAAAAAATACCCCAATTTTGTAACATACTCACAAAGAAAAAACTAGCAAGAAATACAACAAAATGTTACCATTGGTCATCTCTACATGGTAGAATTATAGTCAATTTTTATTTTATTTTCTTACTTGTATTTTTTTGAACTTTTCAAACTCTCTACAAAAAGCATGCATTGCTTCTCTAATCAGAAAACAAAGGCCCACCTATAACATTATTTAAAAATACACATACACACATACTTGTTGACTCTTCTGGGAACACAGCAGGGAAATAATTGATTGACATGATCAGAACAAGAAGAAACTAGTTTAAAAAGTAGTGTGAACTTTTTAGTTTAAACAGAAAGAATCTATTGACAATAAGAACAAGTTATCAAGGGAATTTATACTCCCTGGTGAATGTCACATGAAAAAACCTCTGAAATGTTTTTAGTGTAATACTGAGTCAATGATCTGTTGAGATATTTTTGGCCCCAAGAATCTACAACTCTACTCTTGGACTTTTTCTCTTAACATTTTTGACTTTTAGATTGTAATTTTTTTAACATATTAAGGGAGAAACTTCCATATAAAATGTTTAATATCTTTGAATTTACTAAAAAATAGACCTATTACAATTACCAAATGAGATAAAATGATTTCTAAAGTATACGTTATATAAACACAGTGTATTCTTATGTCTGTGGTATAACAATTATTTTTCCCTGGTGAGTTCCTTGAGGAAAAGGACTGTGTCTCATTCACCTTTGTAATCTTTGGTACCTAACATAGTGCCTGGGCACACATGTTCTGATAAATCCGTGTGAAATTGAGTATGTAATGATATGCACACCTACCACATCCACTAATTGAGATATTGCAAGGCCAAACTTTATTTTTATTTTGTCATTCAGGTGTTCCACAGGACGAACCCATCTTTCGTAGTCTTGAAATAAATTCTTAAACAAACTATCTTCATGTTTTGCAACAAAGGATGGTTCAGCTAATCCTGTATAACAAATTTTTAAAAGTTAGTGTATTAGCTTCTCTCCCACCAAATACATTTACTTTTTAAAAAGTTCAGCATTATTAATGAACCAAAGTATTATTTAGGCTATTATTAATGGAGTTTCAAAAATGAAATATTAATACAGATGTTTGTGATCAATAACGGACCCTCTGGTTCAGATACACTTCTTAGTTGAATCAGATTACTCACATGGAAATATGCTGAGTTCTTAAGAAGCACTCAGTATTTAACAGAGAGTAATTTAAAAATCTAAGTAACAAAAGCTTTTAAATTACCAGGGCTATGGGAGTTGCTTGTCATAAAATTCCAAACCTAGAAAACAGACATATTGAAGTAAAATTTATTTGTCAACTAAAGTGTAAAATAAACATGCTTTAATTTACATGATTTTAATATACCAATATATAAATGTTGAATAAATTATTCAGATTTGTCATACCTTTGTTTGCTATACATTTGTATAAAAGTAACTTACAGCCTAAGACTAAAAAAAAAGACACAATTTTAAAAGTTCCAGATGCCATAGCCCAACATTGGTTAAGATTTATGGATCACAGTTATGCTTATACTTCTACTGAGCTTAAATAAGTCTCTCTGAAGAAATGAGAGTCTTCAGTATCGTATGGACTGGAGTCTCTGTTAAAGAAATGTGAAATGTGTGGAACTCAAGCACGACACTTACTTAAGACCCATGAATTTACAAAGAAAAAACATTTATTTAAAACAAATGTCACTGGCTTATTTATCATAAAATATACGCTGAGGGATGTGTAGTACTAGCAATGGTCCTTCTCTAATCTAAAAGAAATGGTCTCACAGAAAATTAGCACTTTCACAAAATCTTCTCTTTTTATTATGATAGACCATGTTTTCTACATGGAGCTATTAAAGAGTATCTGATTAGCTAAAGGAAATCCATTCCCTGATTTTCTTTCACTGTCTATTTCTTCATTAATAGAGCAGCTTATTCCTCAAGAGTTTATGTCTTGCTTTCCTGGGCAATTTAAGATACTTGATTTAATCCATAAATACCACAGAGTTTGTGCCATGCCTCCCATAAAATCTCCTTATGCTGAAATGTATAGCATTGGAGATATTTCAATTCAATTAGAATATTATACACTGGAAATTTCTTGTATTAATGTTTAAAAGCCATTAATTTTAGATCTTCAAGTTAAAATAGCATTATTGAACCATTTCTCCTCTTCTAATCCTATTTAAAAACTGTACAGTCTCTGAATACCAAAAGTTTAAGGTTGTTTAAAAGATAAAGATAACAAATAAAATGTTGTTGGTTTTTTTCAGGAAGATTAGCTCTGAGCTAACATCCACTGCCAGTCCTCCTTTTTTTTTTTTTTTTTTTGGCTGAGGAAGATTGGCCCTGAGCTAACATCCACACCCATCTTCCTCTATTTTATATGTGAGAGACCTGCCACAACTTGGCTTGATAAGCGGTATGTAGGTCCGCACCCAGGATCCGAACCAGTGAACTCTGGGCTGCCAAAGCCAAGCACATATACTTAACTTCTGCGCCACTGGGCCACCCCCACAAATAAAATATTTTTTAAATAGCATCTAAGGAAGTTTTGCCTTAGGGAAAAAAATACTAGATTGAATTGCCACCTCAAATTTTGTTTGAGAGAAAGTAGATAGAGTATAAATAAATAAGATGATAAATTAATCTCAACATTCTACCTAATGAGAACTCTTAAGATACTGCCAATAGAAGGAAGGAAATAATAAAAATCAGAGTGGAAATAAATGAAATAGAGGCTAAAAGGATAATAGAAAAGATCAATGAAACTAAGAGATGGTTCTTTGAAAAGATAAACAAAATTGACAAATCTTCAGTTAGACTCACTAAGAAAAAAAGAGAGAAGGCTCAAATAAATAAAATCAGAAGTGAAAGAGGAAAAATTACATGGATACCACAGAAATACAAAGGATCATAAGAGAATATTATGAAAGGCTATATGCCAACAAATTGGATAATCTAAAAGAAATGGATAAATTCTAAGAATTATACAACCTTTCCAAACTGAATAAAGAAGAAATAGAGAATCTGAATAGATCAATCACTAGTTAGGAGATCAAAACAGTAATCAAAAACCTCTCAAAAAAACAGAAGTCCAGGACCAGATGGCTTCCCCAGTGAAATCTACCAGACATTCAAAGAAGGTTTTATACCTAACCTTCTCAAACTCTTCCTTAAATTGAAGAGGAAGGGATGCTTCATAAACTCATTCTTTGACGCCAACATTATCCTGATACCAAAACCAGACAAGGGCAACACACGCACACAAAAACTACAGTCCCATATCGCTGATTAACATTGATGCAAAAATCCTCAACAAAATATTAGCAAATCTAATACAACAATACATTAAAAGGATCATACACCATCATCAAATGGGATTTATTCCGTGGATGCAGGGATGGTTCAACATCCACAAATCAATATGATACACCACATCAACAAAATGAAGAATAAAATCACAGGATCATCTCAATAGATGCAGAGAAAGCATTTGACAAGATTCAGCATCCATTTACGACAAGAACTCTGAATAAAATTGTTATAGAAGAAAAGTTTCTCAACATAATAAAGGCCACATATGACAAACCCACAGCTAACATCATATTCAACATAAAAAACTGAAAGCCATCCCTCTAATAACAGGAACAAGACAAGGATGCCATTCTCACCACTCTTATTTAATGTAGTATTGGAAGTCCTAGAGAGAAATTAGGCAAGAAAAAGAAATAGAAGGCATCCAAATTGGAAAGGAAGAAGTAAATCTGTCATTATTTGCAGATGACATGATTTTATATAAAGAAAACCCTAAAGAATCCACCAAAAAACTATTAGAAATAATAAATAAATACAGTAAAGTTGCAGGGCAAAAAATCGACATATAAGAATCAGTTGCATTTCTATACACTAACAATGAAATAGCAGCAAGAGAAATCAAGAATACAATCCTATTTACAATTTGCAACCTAGGAGTAAATTTAACCAAGGAGATGAAAGATCTGTACACTGAAAACTATAAGATATTGCTGAAAGAAATCAAAGAAGACACAAAGAAACGAAAAGATACTTCATGCTCCATGGATTGGAAGAATTAACGTAGTTAAAATGCCCATACTTTCCAAAGCAATCTACAGATTCAATGCAATCCCTATCAAAGTCTCAATGACATTTTTCCATCAAAATAGGAGAAAGAATCCTAAAATTTATATGGAACAACAAAAGATCCTGAATAGCCAAAGCAATCCTGAGAAAAAAGAACAAAGCTGGAGGTATCACACTCCCTGATTGCAAAATATACTACAAATCTATAGTAATCAAAACAGCATGGTACTGGCAGAAAAAAAAAGACACACATCAATGGAACAGAATTGACAGCACAGAAATAAACCCACATATTTATGGTCAGCTAATTTTCAACAAAGGAGCCAAGAACATACAATGGAGAAAGGAACGTCTCTTCACTAAACGGTGCTGAGAAAACTGGACAGCCACACACAAAAGAACAAAAGTAGATCACTATCTTACACCATGCACAAAAATTAACTCAAAATGGATTAAAGACTTGAACGTAAGACCTGAAATCATGAAACTCCTAGAAGAAAACATAGGCAATTAACAACTCTTTGACATTGGTCTTAATAGTAACTTTTTGAATATCATGTTTCCTCAGGCAAGGGAAACCAAAGAAAAAATAAACAAATGGGACTACCTCAAATTAAAAAGCTTCTGCACAGCAAAGCAAACCATCAACGAAATAAAAAGACAATCTAACAATTGGGAGAAGATATTTGCAAATCATATATCTGATAAGCGGTTATTATCCAAAATATATAAAGAACTCATACAAGTCCACAACAACAACAAAAAAAACCCAATTAAAAAATGGGCAGAGAATTTGAACAGATATCTTTCCTAAGAAGATATACAGATGGCTAAGAGGCACATGAAAAGATGTTCAACATTACTAATTATTAGGAAAACATAAATCAAAAGCACCATGAGATATCACTTCATGCCCATCCGAATGGCTATTATTAAAAAGACAAGAAATAACAAGCGTTGGAGAGGATGTGGCAAAAAGAGAACACTCGTACACTACTGGTGGGAATGTAAACTGGCGCAGCCACTATGGAAAACAGTATGGAGATTCCTCAAAAAACTAGAAACAGAAATACCATATGATCCAGCTATCCCACTACTGGGTATTTATCCAGAGAACATGAAAACACTAATTCAAAAAGATATATGCACCCCTATGTTCATTGTAGCATTATTTACAATAGCCAAGACTTGGAAACAACCTAAGTGCCCATCAACAGATGAATGGATAAAGAAGATGTGGTATATATATACAATGGACTACTACTCAGCCTTAAAAAAAAGATGAAATCTTGCCATTTGCGACAACATGAATAGACCTTAAGGGTATTATACCAAGCAAAATAAGTCAGACAGAGAGAGCCAAATACTGTATGATTTCACTCATAGGTGGAAGCTAGAACAACAATGAACAAACATAGATACAGACAAGAGATTGGTAGTTACCAGAGGGGAAAGAGGGGAGGGTGAAAGGGCTAAAAGGGCACATATGTATGTTGACAGATGGCAATTAGACTTTTGGTGGTGAACATGACATAGTCTATACAGAAGTCAAAATATAATGATGTACATTTGAAGTTTATATAATGTTACAAATCTATGTTACCTCAATAAAAAAATAAATTTAAAAAATTCCAGTTTAATAAAGAAGCATGTATTGACAATGATTTAAAAAAAAAAAAAGATCCTGCCCTGTGAATATCTTCTTAGTACATCCAATACTAGAAATACCATTTTCTTAGCACAACTTTACAGAAACGGCAGGTGCAAATGTCAGTGCTATTTTAGTATAAAATCTTAATGGTGCACTCAAATTCTACTAAGAGCTCATGCTTTTTCAGCTGGTTCTAAATGTTTTAGGTTTATGCTGCTCATAAAAATCAGAATGTTAAAGGGGGGATGATCCATTGCACTCCCCTCACTTCACAAATGAGGAAATACGACCAGAAAGGCCAGTGCTACAGAGCTTGTTAATGGCAGAGCTCCAAAGGACACCCAGTGCTCCCCTCAGTCTCTTGCTCCCTAACATCTTCTATCTGTGACAACTTTCTAAAAGAGCTTAATCAGTGTCACACTCTCTGAGAGCTCTAGCCCACACTGATATTAGCTCATTCATTCATTTGACAAACGTTTATTGGACATGTGCCTTGTATCAGGCACTGTACCAAATGCTGGGAATACTCTGGTACACAGAGACAGCATCCATATTTATAGTCCAGTAGAAAGACTGACACAGTATACATGATACTATATATAAGCTACATCTTACAGAAACTGAATCAAACTAAAAAATAATTGTTTTAAAGTTGTTTTGAAGAGTTAATATTTGCTCATCCTACTCAAAATAAATACTTTAAAACAATTTCTTTGAACCTGGACTCCTTGGAATCCCAGGGCATTTATTTTTCATACTAGTTTTGACCGAGATTGTATAATATTTAACATATAATATATTGTTCTATGTTGTTTTCCAATTACGTCACATAAATCTTGGATCTCCAAAGAAACCAATGTCCTGGAAGGGAGAAATCATTTCTATACTTTGGCATTCTTATAGCACTAAGTACAATGCTGATTACAGTAGTTACTTAATATATTTTAGTTTTCCTTCCCTTTCTTGACTTAAAAAGAAGGAACTGGGAGAAAATATTTGCAAATCATATATCTGATAAGGGACTTGTATCTAGAATATACAAAGAACCACATTACAAGTCGATAATAAAAAGACCCAATAACCTAATCAATAACTGAATTTCAAAATGGGTAAGGGATCTGAATAGATATTTTTCCAAAGAAGAACAGCTAATAAGTACATGAAAAGATGTTCAACACCTTTAGCCATCAGGAAAATGCAAATCAAAACCACAATAAGATACCATTTCATACCCACTGAGATGGTTATAATCAAAAACACAGATAATAACAAGTGTTGGTAAGGATGTGGAGAAATTGGGACCCTCATACACTGCTGGCAGGAATGTAAAAAGGTGCAGTAGCTCTGGAAAATAGTTTGGCAATTCTTCAAAAAGTTAAAAATAGGGTTACCATAACCACAGTAATTCCACTCATAGGTAAATACCCAGGAGAAATGAAAACAGATGTCCACACAAAAACTTGTACATGAATGTTCATTGCAACATTATTCATAATAGCCAAAAAGTAACAACCCAAATGCCTATCAAATGATAAATGGATAGACAAAATGTAGTATATCCAATGGATATTATTTGGCTATAAAATTGAATAAATTACTGATGCATGCTAGAACATACATGAACCTTGAAAACATTATACTAAGTAAAAACAGCCAGTCACAAAAGACAACATACTATATGATTCCATTTACATTAAATATCCAGAATAGACAAACCTATAGATATAGAAAGTAGATTAGTGATTGTCTAGGGAGGGGATGGTTTGGGGGGAAAAGATGAAAATGTTCTAAAATCAATTGTGGGAATGGTTGCACTACTCTGATCACAGGCATACTTCATTTTATTGCTCTTTGTAGATACTGTGTTTTTTACAAGACCCTCCACCAGCGAAAAGATTATGACTCCCTGCATGCTTACATGATGGTGAGCATTTTTTAGAAATAAAGCATTTTTAAATTAAGGTATGTACATTTTTTTTAGACATACTGCTATTGCACACTCAACAGACTACAGTATAGTGTAAACATAACTTTTATATGCACTGGGAAACCAAAAAATTCATGGGACTTGCTTCACTGCAATATTTGCTTTAATGCAGTGGTCTGGAACCAAACCCACAATATCTCCAAGATATGCCTGCACACTAAAAACCATTGAATTATACATCTTAAATAGGTGAATTTTATGGTATGTCAATTATATCTCAATAAAGCTGTTATTTTAAAAAGAGAGAACCTCTTTATGACTGACTTATCACTGAGAAATAGATGTACAATACAGCAATAAATCAGAATTGAGAAAATGTAACAAACAGTATAGATATAACGTTCAGAAAAACTTTAATAGTCACCCCATAAGTTTCCTTTTGTGATAATAAAGATAAAACCTAATGTGCAATGCCACTGCATTTATTTTCCTTATTTCTTTTTAATATTTTATAACTTTCCCAGTAATAGCCTATTTTTTTTTAAATTAAGACTTTATGGCTACTAACAAACAAAATTCCAGGACCAGATGGCTTCATTGGTGAATTCTACCAAACCTTTAAAGAAGAATTAACACCAATCCTTCTCAAACTCTTCCAAAAAATAGAAGAGGAGGGAACATTTCCAAACTCATTTTATGAGGCCAGCAATTACCCTGATACCAAAAGCAGACAAGAACACCACAAGAAAAGAAAATGGCAGGCCAATATCCCTGATGAACATAGATGCAAAAATTCTCAACAAAATATTAGCAAACCAAATTCAACAATACAGTAAAATGATCATACATCATGATCAAGTGAGACTTACTCCAGGGAAGCAGGGATGGTTCAACATGCACAAATCAATCAACGTGATACACCACACTAACAAAATGAAGGGTAACAATCATATGATCATCTAAATAGAGGCAGAAAAGCATTTAACAAAATTCCACATCCATTTATGATAAAAACTCTCAACAAAGTGGGTATAGAAGGAATGTACATCAATATAATAAAGGCCCTATACAGCCAGCCCACAGCTAACATCATACTCAATGCCGAAAAACTGAAAGCCTTCCCTCTAATAACAGGAACAAGACAAGGGTGTCCACTCTTGCCACTTTTATTCAACATAGTATTGGAAGGCCTAGCCAAAGCAAGTAAGGGCGAAAAGAAACAAAAGGCATCCAAATTGGAAAGGAGGAAGTAAAACTGTCATTATTGCAGATGACATGATATTATATATAGAAAACTCTAAAGATGCCACAAAAAAACTGTTAGAACTAATCAATGAATTCAGTAAAGCTGCAGGATACAAAATCAATACACAAAAATCTGTTTCTATACACTTATCACAAACTATCATACAGAGAAATTAAGACACCAATATCATTTATAATTACATCAAAAAGAATAAAATACCTAAGAATAAAGTTAACCAAGGAGGTAAAAGACCTACACTGAAAACTATAAGATACTGATGAAGGAAAGTGAAAAAGACACAAATAAATGGAAAGATATTCCATGATTATGGATTGGAAGAATTAATATTGTTAAAATGTCCATACTACCCAAATCAATATACAGATTCAATGCAGTCTCTATCAAAATTCCAATGGCATTTTTCAAAGAAATAGAACAAACAATCCTAACATTTGTTTGGAACGAAAAAAGGCTCTGAATAGCCAAAGCAATCTTGAAAAAAAAGAACAAAGCTAGAAGCATCACACTCCCTGATTTCAAACTATATTACAAAGCTATAGTAATCGAAATAGTATGGTACTGGCATAAAAGAGACACATAGGTCAATGGAACAGAATAGAGAGCCCAGAAATAAACCCACACATATATGGCGAACTGATTTACGACAAAGGAGCCAAGAACATACAATGGGTAAAAGGACAGTCTCTTCAATAAATGACGCCAGGAAAACTGAACAGCCACATACAAAAGAATGAAACTGGACCACTAGCTTACACCATACACAAAAATTAACTTAAAATGGATTAAAGATTTGAAACTATAAAACTCCTTGAAGAAAACAGAGGGTAAGCTCCTTGCCATAGGTCTTGGCAATGATTTTATGGATTTGACAGAAAAGGCAAAGACAGCAAGTGGGACTATATCAAACTAAAAGGTTTCTGCACAGCAAAGGAAGCCATCAACAAAGTGAAAAGGCAACCTACTGAGTAGGAGAAAATATTTGCAAATCATATAATTAATAGGGGTTATTATCTAAAATATATAAAGAACTCATACAACTCAAGAGCAAAAAACCAAACAATCTAATTAAAAAATGGGCAGAGGATCTGAATAGACATTTTTCCAAATAAGACATACAGTTGACCCACAGGTACATGAAAATGTACCAACTTCACTAATCATCAGGGAAATGCAAATCAAAACCACAACGAGATATCACCTCACACCTGTTAGAATGGCTATTATCAAAAAGATAAGAAATAACAAGTGTTTGTGAGAATGTGGAGAGAAGGGAACCCTCGTACACTGTTGGTGGGAATGTAAATTGTTGCAACCACTATGGGAAACAGTATGGCGGCTCCTCAAAAAATTAAAAATAGGACTACCATATGATCCAGCAATTCCACTTCTGGGTATTTATCCAAAGAAAATGAAAACACTAACTCGAAAAGATACATGCACCCCCATTCTCATTGCAGCATTATCCGCAATAGCCAAGATATGGAAATGACCTAAGTTTCCATTGATGGAGGAATGGATAAAGAAGATGTGGTATGTATATACACACAATAGAATATCAGTCAGCCATAAAAAAAGAAGGAAATCTTGCCATTTGCAATGACTTAGATGAACCTGGAGGACATTATACTAAGTAAAATAAGTCAGACAGAGAAAGAAAAATACCATACAATCTCACTTATATGTGGAATTGTTACCAAAAGTTCAGTCTCTGATCCTGATGCCAATCCAAATATGGAGAACAGAGTCTTGGGTGAAAAAGGAAAGGCTTTACTTTGCCAGCAGAGGGAGCAAAGCAAGGGCCAGTGCCCCAAAAGTTGCTTGCTCCCCATTAAGAAACGGGTAGGGTTTTTATTTGGGGTTTTAGGTAGGGGAGGGGGACTATGGCCTTCTTAGTCAGCATTTTCCCATCAGCTTGTGTCTGGGGCTTCTTCCAGTGGAGGAGACAAAGGGTTTCTCAGATGAGTGTCCTAGGCTGTTTGTCTCCATGGTAGAAGGTAGACTCTGAGGTCAGGAAGCTGTGGAGTTGGGCCTGGAAAGCTCCGGTTTCTTGATATTCTCTGGACATTAGTTTCTCTGTAAAAGAACTGTGATTAGCCACAACTTTAGTAGGAGCCCAGCTTGAGCCACATGGGTTTTAACAATTTGTAACTTCTATTTGGTTGTAAAGCTCAGAGAGTCAGAGGTTAAAGAAACAAATATTTACCTATGAGTGTAACTAAAGAAGCAGGGAACTGGGAATGTGTGCTTTTAGTTCTAGCTCATGTATGCTGGGTTCACTGTAGGGGAACCAATATCAGGGCTGGTATTAACTAAGAGCTGGTAATAGAATCTCAAAAAAAACCCAAAACACCACACAAAAACCAAGCTCATAGATACAGAGAACAGATTGGTGGGGGTGCAGTTCAAATAGGTGAAGGGGGTCAAAAGATACAAACTTTCAGTTACAAAATAAACATGTCATGGGGATCTCGCATACAGCTTAGTGACTGTAGTTAATAAAGCTGTGTTACATATTTGAAAGTTGCTAAGAGAATGGATCTTGAAAGTTCTCATCATAAGAAAAAAATTTTTTTGTAACTATGTACGGTGACAGATGTTAACTAGATTTATGTGGTGACCATTAAAAAAATAATGAAAAAATTTTAACACTATTTTTTAAGAGTAGTTTAAATTCATACCAAATTTGAGGGAAAGGTACAGAGATTTCCCATCTACCCCCTCCCCTCTCCACATGCATAGCCTTCCTCATGATCACCATCCCCTACCAGATGGTACATTTGTTACAACTGATGAACACACATTGACACATCATTATCACCCAAAGTCCATAGTTTACATTGCCGTTTAGTCTTGTTGTTGTATATTCTAAGGGTTGGGGCAAATGTACAATGACATGTATCCATCATTACAGTATCATACAGAGTACTTTCACTGCCCGAAAAATCCTCTGTGCTCTGCCTATTCATCCCTCCCCTCCCCCAACCCCTGATATTTTTACTGTCTCCATAGTTTTGCCTTTAATAGTCTATTTTTTATAACTATCTTAATAAATAGAATATGGCATTTGCTATGGTCTGAATATTTGTGTCTCCCCAAAACTCCTGTTGAAATCCTAATCCCCAAAGATGATGGTACTAGCAGGTAAGGTCTTTGGGAGGTGCTTAAGTTACGAGGGTGGAATCCTCATGGATTCCATGGATTCCATGGATCCTCATGGAATGGGTTAGTGCCTTATAAAAAAGGCTCCAGAGAGCTCCCTAGCCCTTTCTGCCATGTGAGAAAACAACAAGTCTGAGATCTGGAAGAGGGCCTTCATCCAACCACCCTGGACCCTGATCTCAGACTTCTAACCCTCAGAAGGGTGAGAAACAAATTTCTGTTGTTTATAAGTTACCCAGTCTGTGGTACTTTGTTACAGCAGTCCAAAAGGACTGAGACAGCATTTGAATAATAAAAATGTCAATCGCACATTTTTTAAATGTCAACAGCAAATTTGTGGACATCTTTCATAAGTGAAGAGACTAAAGTCCCCATAAGTTGTCATTTTCCCAGGAAAATACAGCAAAAGCCTGGGAAGCTGAGTTGTCACCAGGCTTTGAAGTCAGGTTTGTCACCAAAGCCCATGTTTTTTCCACATCAACTGATTCCACCTTTTTAGGTTAAGTGCCAGTTAATCACAGAACTCTGATCATCCCTCAGGTCAGTTCTCTTTCCTCTAACTCAGTAGGGTTCTTGAGGTTACGGAAAATGAGAACAGGAGACTCTTGATGCATTTAAATGTTAAGCACTAACATTGTAATGATATAGAAAAACATCTTTATTTTTCTTAGTCATAGATGTGATCCCTCCCCAGGAGAGCCCTTCCTGATGCCAATGGTCCTAGGATTAGATAAAGATGACTCCTGTTGCTCACAAACACTGGTGGTAGAAATGTAAAGTGTTACTGCCTTTTTGACAAGTAATTTTGTAATATTTTAATCTTGCAAAGTTTATCCAAAAATAAAAGTATATATTCCCTTAATATAAACAAACACATGGACAAAGAAAACAGTTCAGTGGTTACCAGGGGAAGGAGGGTGGGCACAGGGGATAAAGGGGAGCATTTATGTGGTAACAGACAAGAAATAATGTACAACCGAAACTTCACAATGACATAAACTATTAGGAACTCAATTTTAAAAAAAGGAGGGAAAAAAAGTATATATTCCCTTGATCCAGCAATCCCACACCTGACTCTCACAGCAATAAAAGCAACAAAACCATAAGGACAGATGCACAAGACTGTTTAGCACAGTCAACATTTTAGCAAAAATCTGGAAACAACACAATCAAAGAGAGTATGACATATCCATTACATGAAATATTACACAGTCATTAAAAGGTTTCCAGGACAAGGGTGCCAAGCCACTCAATGGGGAAAGGACAGTTTCTTCAACAAACAGTGTTGGGAAAACCTGCAAAAGAATGAAGTTGGACCCTTATCTTACACCACATTCAAAAATCAATTCAAAATGGATTAAAGACCTAAATATAAGACCTGAAACTATAAAACTCCTAGAAGAAAACATGGGAGAAAATCTTCATGGCACTGGATTTAGCAATTATTTCTTGGATACGACACCAAAAGCACAAGCAACAACAAAAAAAACAGACAAAAGGGACTACATCTAACTTGGAAACTTCTGTGCATCAAAGGACACATTCAA
Source organism: Equus caballus (assembly GCF_041296265.1). NCBI lineage: Eukaryota > Metazoa > Chordata > Mammalia > Perissodactyla > Equidae > Equus > Equus caballus. The sequence continues at coordinate 129,242,031 of NC_091684.1, read as the reverse complement.
CAGAGTCAAAAGGCAACCTACAGAATGGGAGAAAATATTTGCAAATCATATATTTGATAAGGGAGTTAATACCCAGAATATATAAAGTACAACTCAACAACAAAAAAGCGAAAAACCCAATTAAAAAATGGGCGAAGGATTTGAGTAGAGATTTCTCTAAAGATGACATAAAAATGGCTAGCAAGTCTTATGAAAAGATGCTCAACATCACTAATCACTAGAGAAATGCAAATCAAAACCATGAGATATCACCTCACACCCATTAGGATGGCCGCTATCAAAAAACCAAAGAATAACAAGTGTTGGTGAGGATGTGGAGAAACTGGAACCCTTGTGTACTGTTAACGGGAATATAAAATGATAGAGCTGCTATGGAAAATGGTATGGCAGTTCTTCAAAAAATTAAAAATAGAACTACCATATGTTCCACAAATCCCACTTCTGGGTATATATTCCAAAGAATTGAAAGTAGGATCTCAAAGAGATATATTTGCTCTCAAAGAGATATATTTGCATATTCATGTCCATAGCATCATTATTCACAACAGCCAAGAAGTGGAAGCAACCCAAATGTCCATCTATAGATGAATGGATAAACAAAATGTGGCTTATACACACAATGAAATATAACAGTCTTAAAAAAGAAGGAAATGCTGACACATGCTACAATGTGGGTGAACCTTGAAGACATTATGCTGCATGAAATAAGCCAGTCACAAAAAGACAAATACTGCATGATTCCACTTACATGAGGTATCGAAAGAGTAAAACTCATAGCAACAGAAAGTAGAATGTGGTTACCAGGGCTATAGGGAGGGGAAAATGGAGAGTTGTTCAATGGGTATACAGCTTGTTTGGCAAGATGAAAAGTTCTAGAGATATGTTGCACAACAATGTGAATATACTTAACACTACTGAACCATACACTTAAAATTGGTTAATATGGTAAATTTTACACTATGTGTTTTTTAATTAAATATTTTTTTGATTATTAAAAACAACTCCAACTGAAACTATCACTCACAGAAATGGCATCTGAAATTTCAACAAAAAAGGAGTTTGTAGTAAGTAGCATCAAACAAAAACCTGAACTGAACAAAAGGCTTAGAAGGATTTTCAAGAGGTATTATTAGAGGAAAAAAAGGTGCAGAAAAGAGACTGTAACATAAGCCTATTTTTGTAAATCAATCAATGATTAAAATCTACCTATCTAGTTATATGATTGTATACGCCTGAAGAAAATTATGGAAGTTTGCACACTAAATTAACAAGAGTAATTAACAAGGGAAGCTACTGATGTGGGTTGGGGAACGAGAGGGAGAGAAGACATGAGAAGGGAAGAGTACAAAAAAGGAAAGGGGACAAATACTACACTAAGTTTAAAAAAAAATCTCAGGGGCCGGCCCCGTGGCCGAGTGGTTAAGTTCATGCGCTCCGCTTCGGCGGCCCAGGGTTCGGATCCTGGGTGCGGACAAGGCACCACTCATTAGGCCATGTTGAGGCGACATCCCACATGCCACAACTAGAAGTACCCACAACTAAAATATACAACTGTGGGGGCCGGCCCCGTGGCCAAGCGGTTAAGTTCACCCGCTCCGCTGCAGGCGGCCCAGTGTTTCGTTGGTTCGAATCCTAGGCACGGACATGGCTCTGCTGATCAAGCCACGCTGAGGCAGCATCCCACATGCCACAACGAGAAGGACCCACAACGAAGAATATACAACTATGTACTCGGGGGCTTTAGGGAGAAAAAGGAAAAAAATAAAATCTTTAAAATATACAACTGTGTACTGGGGGGATTTGGGGAGAAAAAAGAAGGGGAAAAAATAGAATTTAAAAAACAAAAACAAAAACAAAAAAACAATTCTCAAGCTGCCACAATTGCAACTCCTAACTATAAAGTATTAGGAAATGCAGCAAGCCTTGGCAGATCTGGAAATTCAACTCAAACAGGGACCTGAAGAGCACTTTGAAACTTAAAAAGGCAAAAATGAACTCCTTATCTCCACTGTCTGCTGTCACATCACATTCCTTCTCTGAAGCACGAGCACAGAACTACCTCACCTGAACAGGTGGGAGAAATGCCAAAGGGTAAAAGGAAAAATCATGAACATAAAAGGAGCATTAATATTTCAAAGTATTATCTCATCATACTGATATCCTCAAAACTAAAAATCATCATATTTTGCCCCTCAAGTGATCAGTTCTGGCTATTCAAGATATGACTGTATCAATGAGCTAGGCTACTTGAGAACATTTGAAATCAGAAAAATGGCATTATCGGTGTCAGGAAGTTTAAGAACTCGTGTGTGTACGTTTCCCCTTGACAGCCAGCATATCTCAATGTGGAAAAGCAAAGGCTTACATATAATGCCCATTTCTGCATACATCAAGCTGAGACACACACTTGGTGCCTGTGATTCGATCTTCTTCACAATTTCTTACTATCTCCTTCAACAGTGAATCAAGATCAGGAAGCACATTGTTCCCCATCAGCTGTTCACTGTGAATGAAAGTGTGTAGACTGGCATTCCAGTGCAACACCACTTATTTGGACAGCAACCCCATTCCCTGCTGCCCAGAGTCGGTGCTCTGTCAGAGTTGTTCTCAACACACATTTCCAGTCTAAATCAGAGATCACAAAATAATCCTAACTAAAATTAAAATCTCTTCTTCTACAACATGAGTTCTCAGTGATAACAATAAAATGCTTCAGGTACCCCTCCCTCATACCTACCATGCACAAACCAGAAGGTGATTCATGATCTGCATTGATGGTTTCGTCTAACCAAAAAGCAAAATACTGGACACACACACCTGAGAGTAACAGCTCTTCCACATAGCATGCTATTAATATCACGTGATATCTAACACTGTCATTTAATAAAGGAATTTTGTAAATAGACTCTTCTGCTTTCTCTTCAAGCAGAATAACTTGTGCCTGGATTTACAAGCTTCTTACCAATAGCAGGCCTGAAATCCACTTTTGTCACATAGAACTCATTCTACCCTGAATGATATCTCTGAGATCTTAGTCTCTTCTCTGACTTTAGCAACAAACTCATCAATTTTATACTGTAAAGTGTGATTTTACATTTATTTAAGAAAATAATTCGTTCACCAGAGAGGCCAAATGCTTTCTGGGCTGCCATTATTTGACAAAGTTTCACAATAAAATAACCCCTGAGTACCTGGGAATGGATTACTAATAGGGTGAAATCAGATTTTCAGATACTCATTGCTTTGTCTTCCTTTTTGGGTAGTATATGTGAAATCACCATATTTGCAGATTGATTTGTCCCAGAACAAACAGATTTATACCCCATATGCACACTACATTTATGGCAAAATTCTGAATTGTACATTATTATTTATTATCACTATTTTTGAGCCACTGATTCTTTTCTATAAAATAGGATATAATGCAACATGATAGTAACTACAACGAAAGTAAGCTAATGGGAATTAGCTCAAATTTTATGTGAAGCCTAGCTAAACTCTACACCATTAACATGTTAGCTAAGACAACCAATTTATTACATACACATTCCTTAAAAATGCAAACATTAAGAATACAATGATGCTTCTTTAAAAAATATAATTGATCTTATATTTCAAGTTTGTAAAATATACACAAAAAATACCATTCCAGTGCTGACCACATGACAGACCTTAGGGATACTTTTAGTTTTCAAGACACACTTTCAGAAACAGAAATCAAGCCAAGTCTTTCAGAAACTACTGGCACAGGCACATCTAGCCCTTACTTTGGCAGGGATTTTTTTAAAGGTATCCAACAATTAGAAATTTTTCAGGAGGCTGTAAAATTGCATTCAGCAATGGAGATCCTAGAAATTCTACTCTAGCTCTCCATTTATTTATAACAGCGTCCCAATAGGTCATTTCCAAGGGTACTACAACGAAAAGGAGTTTAAGGAAAGAGAGATTGTTTTTATGGGATTTGTATCTCCAGTGCAGACCTCTCCTCCCAGTCCACACCTGAATATCCATTTCCCACTTACAAAAATAATTTCATATTCAAGTCATTTACTGAAACCACATACAGTAGTCCCCCCTTATCCATGGGGATACGTTCCAACCCCCCTAGCAGATGTCTGAAACTGCAGATAGTACAGAACCCTATTTATAGTGTTTTATCCTATCCACACACACCTATGATAAAGCTTAATTTACAAATTAGGCACAGGAAGAGATTAACAACAATAACTAATAATAAAATAGAACAATTATAACAATATACCATAATAAAAGTAACGCAGATCTTAGCAATCTCACCATACGATTTTTTTTTCTTCCTTTATTAAGTGGAAAACTTTCACCTTTTCATTTAAAGGAAGCACTTTATGGCTTCTCTTTGGCATATCTGAATTGCCAGCATCACTACTCTTGTGCTTCGGGGTCATTATTAAGTAAAATAAGGGGCACTGTGATACTGTGACAGCTGATCTGGTAACAGACAGGGCTACTAAATGAAGGGCGTGTACAGTGCAGATACGCTGGACAAATGGATGATTCACAGCCCCAGGGGGAAGGCGTGAGATTTCAAATAAATGTATAGTTTCAAATAGATGTAACCTTGCTCCTTAATTTTAGTATGGTGAAGAGCAAAGGAAACAGCACTGCAAAGCTCAAAACCTTAATCTGAATATTCAGCACCGCTAATTATCTGTTAACCTCCATACATGACAATTCTCTAATGTATATGAAATAAGGACATCTTAAGGCACCACAAAGCAACACGTATAAAACCAAGTTCATGATCTTCCCCAAAATGGTCCCCTGACAGCATTCCCCATCACGATGAATAGTTCCATCATCTGCCTTAGTTCAACAATTTAAAAACCTGGGAGTCATCTTTCACACCACCTTCTTACTCAGCGCATATCCAATCCACCAGGAAACTGGTGACTTTACTTCCTAAATATTTCTCAAATCCATTTCTTACCACCCCACTGCCACTATCCTAGTACAAGCTACCTTATCTCTCATCAGGACTAGAGCAAGCCTACTACCCTATGTGATCTCCACGCACTTCTCAACCCCCCTCCAATTGGTTCTCTGTGCAAATTCCCAAGCAATCTTTTCAAAACACAGACCTGATGTTACCCCCTTGCTTAAAACCCTTCTGTAGCTTTCATTATTCAAAACAGACCAAAATCCCTAAGACTAAATGCTGCCGGGTCTGGTGTGCCCCTTCTGGCGTGGCTTTTCTCTTTGCTCTCTGCTCCAGCCACACTGACAATCCAGCTTCTCAAACACACCACACTATTCCCTCCTCTAAGTGCTCTTCTTCCCTGAGATGCTCTCCCTCCCCCTTCACCTATCTAATTCCCACTCATCCTTCAGATCTCAACTCAGGTATCACTTCTTCAGGAACACTTTCCTGTCCCAAAGCCTCCATTAGGTTCCTCTGCATAGAATCATGTTCCTCATCTGGGGTGTAATTATACAATCTTAGGTGTAATTGATTAAAGTCTATCTTTTCCACTATGGTGTAAACTAACAGCAGCAGGTACTGTGTTTTATACATCATTATAACCCCAACACCTAACAACATATTGGCACATAGTAGGTGCTCAGTTTGTTGAATGAATATATGAATGAATAAATAAGCCAGTACCACTCACAATTCCCATTTATCTCTAATGACTCAGAATTTTATCACTGGTTGTGAAGCAACTGTCACAAGAGCTACACAAATTTGCTGTTAAAGATTACGAGTCACTAGATTCCTCAAAAAACTAAAAATAGAACTACCATACGATCCAGCCATCCCACTCCTGGGTATTTATCCAAAGAGCCTGAAGTCAGCAATCCCAAAAGTCCCGTGCACCCCAATGTTTATTGCAGCACTGTTTACAATAGCCAAGACGTGGAAGCAACCTAAGTGCCCAACAACAGACAAATGGATAAAGAAGATGTGGTACATATATACAATGGAATACTACTCAGCTGCAAAACAGAACAAAATCATTCCATTTGCAATAACATGGATGGACCTTGAGAGAATTATGTTAAGTGAAATAAGCCAGCGAGAGAAAGACAATCTGTGTATGACTCCACTCATATGAGGAATTTAAAACTATGGACCAAGAACAGTTTAGTGGATACCAGGGGAAAGGTGGGGTGGGGGGTGGGCACAAAGGGTGAAGTGGTGCACCTACAACATGACTGACAAACATTAATGTACAATTGAAATTTCACAAGATTGTAACCTATCAATAACTCAATAAAAAAATAAAAAATTAATTAAAAAAAAACATAGTGGTGAGAACTCTGAATAAAGTATCATTCTAATCAAAAAAAAAGATTACGAGTCTCTAGACTCTACTTCTTGAGATTAGAGACCTTGTCTTACTCAGATTTGAACATAGAGGCAATATAACATACTGGTTAAGAGCTCAGGATTTTAAGTCGCACAGGTTGGGTTCCATCTAGCCTCTAATACTTACTGTCTGAGCTAAAAGCAAGTTACTTAACTTCTTTGCATATCAGTTTCTTCATCTGTAAAACTGGTATGAAACAGTAGCTACTAATAAGGTTATTGTGAGGATTAAATAAAATTGTGCATTTAAGTGCCAGCACAGGGTCATTCTTATTTTTCCACAAATGATTGTTAAAGTAATGGTAACTGATGGTCCTCAAAAGGCAAATACACAAAAATATTGCAATAAAAAGTCACTGTGTGTAGAGGTACTGATTTCTACCTAAAACTTCCCTGATAGCCCAACAAAGATCATCTCCCTACAGACTACCCTTGGCAATGGAACCATGCAACCACGGAGGAAGAACGTGTCTGTGGCACTGGGCACGCTCAATGCAGTGCAAGGATGGTTCAGTAAAAAGCTTTCCTAAAGTCTATATCCTTTAAAGCTAATAATAATAATTAGAATACCAACCTACCAATCGCACATAAATCACATATCTCAGAAAAACAAGGGGAACCAACCAGTGAAGCACACTAAAAATAGGATAAGAATAAAAGAAGTTAATGGGGCAATTCTTCTAAGTAGTTAAAAATACAATCAACAAGAGAAACACCAAACTGAATACCTAACACGTATAAATATGGATAATGGCATTAATACTCTGAAGAATTTAAATTTGGATTTTACAAATTCAGTTTTAACTCTGAATATTACTGTAGTATTGTCTCAAGTTTAAAGAATTAGGAAAATGATTTACCAAAAACTTTCACTTTCAAGTCATTTAATGAAACCACATATATTTTCAAAGAAATGTAACCTTGCTCCTTAATTTTAGTATGGTGAATAAGAAAGGACACAGAACTGCAAAGCTGAAAACCTTAATTTGAATATTTGGCACCACTAATTAGCTGTTAACCTTCATATGCCACAATTTTCTAAGTTACATAAATAAGGATATGTTAGCAAAATGTCAATAATTGTTAAAAGTGTATGGCAAGAACTCTTTTTCCTTTTTTTTTTGGCTGAGGAAGATTTGCCCTGAGCTAGCATCTGTGTCAGTCTTCCTCTATTTTGTGTGTGGGATGCTACCACAGCATGGCTGACAAGTGGTGTAGACCTGCAAACCAAGGCCATCGAAGCAAAGTGTGCCAAACTTAACCACTACTCCTCGGGGCCAGCCCCAAGAACTCTTCAATTCATTATACTTAAACATTTTTTGTGTATGTTTGAATTTTTCCATTATAAAACATTAACAAACAGGACAACTTCTACTTAGCTGCCTCACTGTTATGCAGATAAAATGAAATAAAGTCCATTATCTTACTATGTTGGGTAGTGTCTAGGTAGTTTAAAATGGTTTTTTATAGTCTTCTCCACTAAATTCAGTACGTAGCCAAAAAAATAGATAACTAAGGATTTTTAACACCAATTCTAGGAAGATAAGACACAATAGTGTCCTCTACTGGTATTCTTCCATGAAGAAACATGATTTTCTTATTAAAAAGTGTTGGGAAAAAATCAACCAAGGTGTTCTATAGCTAAATATGAGTATTAGTAGTCTTTTGCCAATCCTCAGGTAAAGATAAATAGATAACTGCTATAATTTTAAATTTCTTCCATAGGAACCAGCCCTGTGGCCGAGTGGTTAAGTTCACGTGCTCCACTTTGGTAGCCCGGGGTTTCGCCAGTTTGGATCCTGGGCACGGACATGGCACTGCTCATCAAGCCACGTTGAGGTGGTGTCCCACATGCCACAACTAGAAGGACTCACAACTAAAATATACAACTATGTACTGGGGGGATTTGGGGAGAAAAAACAATTAAAAAAAAAAGAAGATTGGCAACAGTTGTTAGCTCAGGTGCCAATCTTTAAAAAAAAATTTCTTCCATAAATTCTTAAATCTTTAGCATCTGCTACAGCCTGGGCATATTAGAGTCTAACGAGATAACTAGTTAAATTCATTCATTCATTCAACAAATGTTAAGTGGCTGCTGACTGTGCCAGCCTCTGCACTAGGTGGTAGGTGTAAGCAGAAAACTCTGGTTCCTGCCTTCCTGAGGTAAGAATTTGCATATTTATTTATTTTCATTATATCATAATTATAAAGGTTCATGGGTCTGCAGAGAATATCCCACAATGCGAAAGGCATTCCGATACTGTAAGGTACACAACTTGCATATTTGAACACAGCTGCAGCCCTGGACTCTGACACAGGTTTTCTCAACTCAGCACTACTGACATTTTGGGCTGGATAATTTTTTGTTGTTGAGGGCTGTCCTGTGCACCATACGATGTTTGGTAGCATCCCTGGCTTCTACCCACTAAATACATCCTTCCCCCAATGTGACAACGAAAAGTATCTCCAGACATTGCCAAAGGTCCTGGGGGTGGGGAGCAGTCCAAAACTACCCCTGGTTGAGAACCACTGTCTAAGATTAGGAGCTAGTAACTAGCAGAGGTGGAACTAGGACCTAGGTTTTGTTTCGTTTTTTTTCTCAAAATAGTCACGCATCTCAACGAAGGGACAGTTCTGAGAAATGCATCATCAGGCAAATTTGTCGTCGTGAGAACACCATAGAGTGTACTTATACAAACCTAGATGGTATAGCCTACTACACACCTAAGGTATATGGTAGTAATTTTATGGGACCACTGTCGTGTATGCAATCCATTGTTTACTGAAACATCATTATGCAATGCATGGCTGTAATACTTTAATTACAAAAGTAATGTATGATCATCGTCAAGATTCAAACCAGAAGTACATGATAATGAGTAGGAATTCTCCCTCTCCTCCTTCCCATCTCCCTTCCTCCAAGAGTAACCACTTAAGTCTAACGTGTAGGTATTTTTACACACACATACACACACACAGAGGAAGAGTTTTCCTCTTTTTAAGTTCTGTGACTTACTTTTTTCATTCAGTACTATATGTCAGTATATATCTATCCATCTCCACTTTCTTCATAAGCTGCAAAGCAGTCTGAGTTATGGGTGTATCACAATTTATTTAAGCTTTCACCACTGATGGGCATTTAGATAGTCTTCAACTTTTAGTTATTTCTAACAAAGCTACAATGGAAAAATACTATAGTTAACATACTTGCACATCCATTTTTCGGCACTTATACTAGGATTTCTATGGCCCTGACTCTTGGAAGTGGCATTACTGAGTCAAGGGTATACGTACACGTTTTAAATTTTACTGGGTACTGCCAATAGCCTCCCCTTTCTTCTTCACAGGCTGCCACAAGAATGAAAAATACATCTAAAGATGTTTGTAGAAGTGCTATATATTATATATCCCCAGTTCATAATTAAGGCATTCCCAAAATAGTTAATGCTCTCCTCTAAGTCTCCTTGTACTTTCTTTTAACAAAAAGTGACTTGTATTCCTTTTTTAAAAAATCCTCTTTGCAGCAGTCCTAGGAGAGCTATTTTAAGCAATAGGAAGATAAAGCAGTGAACACAATCAACCATTTTGTAAATGAGAAGAAATGTGTGCCATATCCAACATTTTCAATGTGACAAGTATGCTTACCAACCATTATTTTAAGTATTACCGATGAAATGCAGAGGGTTATTTTTTTTTCACTCCAGGATTTTCATTATATTTTCTATTGATTTTTATTACAGAATTATAGGATAAAATTTCTCCGTAACTGATATGCTTTAGTAAACCTAATTTAATATCTTGCCCTGACTCTCAGAACACTTGCAGTAAGAAAACGACCTTATGCAGTGTTAAATTTCGGTCCAGTCAATAGTACTCAAGGAGAGGAGACAACTTTGACGCTTAAAAAAAAGTTTAAGCATCATCAGATCAAGCAAATGCAGACTTCACTCTTAATTTGATACAATAAACCTTTCAACAGGCAATATATATATATATTATATATTATGAGCTAGGACATTTATAATGTTATGAATTAAAACATCTGACGGTACATGAAGTTGCCTCAGTTCACTATAGCCTGTATGCCCTTGATAAGATTCTAGCAAATTTCCTCCTTAGAATTGTCCAATTATGAACAAATATGGAGGACTGGAAGGAAATACGGAAAAGAGAAGACAGCTGCTATTTGTTAGGATGGTGGGATAGTGCTTGTTTTCTTAGTTTCTATTGGTCTTCTGTTGTTTGGGCTATAGTTCATCATAAATTCACTATTTCCATAATTACCATCATCAGATCCTCTTGAGAATTCACCCAAATGATATGAATGGAAAACTGTCTATAAGCTTGTTACCCAAAACGTGGTAGTCTGACCAGCAACATCCACATCATGTAGGTGCTTGTTAGAAATGCGGAATCTCAGGCCCCACCTCTGACCTACAGAATCAGCATCTGCATTCTAATAATATCCTCAGGGGGTTTCTGTGCACATTAAAGCTTGAGAAGCCTTGGTCTACAAGACTTGGAGCAGTGATTCTCAAGGAGTGGGGAGAGAGGGGAACGATTTTGTCCCCTAAGGCACTTTTGACAATATCTGAAGACATTTTTTTCTTTTTTTTTTGGTGAGGAAGATTGGCCCTGTGCTAACTAACATCTGTGTCAATCTTCCTCTATTTTATACATGGGATGCTGCCACAGCATGGCTTAGTAAGCAGTGTGTAGTTCCATGCCTGGGATCTGAACCGGCGAACCCCAGGCCAGTGAAGCAGAGGACATGAACGTAACCACTATGCCACTGGGCCAGACCCTGGGGACACTTTTTGGAGGCTGCTACTGGCATCTCATGGTTAGAGGCCAGGGATGCTGCCAAACAACCTACAAGGCACAGGACAGTCTCCCATAACAAAGAATTATCCGGCCCCAAATGTCAGAGCTTGAGAAACCTTGACCCAGAGGAAAAAATGGGTTTGCCCAATTCCATATATACATCATAGATTGTAAAATAAAAATACCAAAAGTTCATACTGCCCTTTTTGTCAGAATTCAAATATCATTTTTAGTTCCTATTTTTACTGGTAAAAGGCTATATTATTTACTTTAGAAGAAAAGAGTACAAGGTCATTGAATTACAGTTAGGAGAAACAATATAATGCTTCCCCAAAAGGTGAACAGAATGTTTATTTATGTTTTTTATTGAAGCATAACTGACATACAATATCCTATTACTTTCAGGTGTCCATTATAGTGATTCAATATTTATATACATTATGAAATGATCACCATGATGTCTAGTTACCATCTGTTACCATACAGTTATTACAATATTATTAACTATATTCCTTATTCTGTACATTATATGCCCATGACTTGTTTGTTTTCTAAATGGAAGTGTGTACCTCTTAATCCCCCTCACCTATTTTTCCTGCCTCCCAATCCCTCCCTTCTTGAGTAACCACCAGTTTGTTTCCTGTATCTATGATTCTGTTATGTTTTGCTTGTTCATTTGTTTTGTTTTTCAGAGTCCACATATAAGTGAAATCATACAGTATTTGTCTTTCTCTGACTTACTTCACTTAGCGTAACATCCTCTCGGTCCATCCATGTTGTCACAAATGGCAAGATTTCATCCATTTTAATGGCTGAATTACATACACGTGTGTATATGTATCTCCCATCTTCTTTATCCAGTCGTCAGTCGATGGGCACTTAGGTTGCTTCCATATCTTGGCTATTGTGAATAATGCTGCAGTGAACATAGGGGTGCATATATCTCTTCGAATTAGCATTTTTTTCTTCAGATAAATACCCAGAAATGGAATTGCTGGATCATATGGTAGTTCAATTTTTAATTTTCTGAAGAACCTCTATATGTTGTCATTAGTGGCTGCACCAATTTACATTCCAACACACAGTGTACAAGGGTTCTCTTTTCTCTGCATCCTCACCAACACGTTATTTTTTGTCTTTTTGGTAATAGCCATTCTGACAGTTGTGAAGTGGTATCTCATTGTGATTTTGATTTGCACTTCCCTGATGATTAGTGATGTTGAGGATATTTTCATGTGCCTGTTGGCTATCTCTTTGTCTTCTCTGGAAAAATGTCTATTCAAGTCCTCTGCTCATTTTTTTTTTTAAAGATTGGCACCTGAGCTAACATCTGTTGCCAATCTTATTTTTTTTTCTTTCTCCCCAAAGCCCCCCAGTACATAGGTGTATATTCTAGCTGGTCCCTCTAGTTGTGCTGTGTGGGACGCCACCTCAGCATGGCCTGATGAGCGGTGTGTAGGTCCGTGCCCAGGATCCAAACTAGCGAAACCCTGGGCCACTGAAGAAGAGCACGCAACCTTAGCCACTCAGACATTGGGCTGGACCCCTTTGCCCATTTTTTAATCAGGTTTTTAAAAATATATATATTAAGTTGGGTAACTTCATATATTTTGGATATTAACTCCTTATCAGATGTATGATTTGCAAATATCCTCTCCCATTCATAGGTTGCCTTTTTGTTTTGTTGATGGTTTCCTTCACTGTGCAATGGCTTTTTAGTTTAATTATAATCCCATTTGTTTATTTTTCCTTTTGTTGCCCTTGCCTGAGGAGACTGGTCCAAAAAAATATTGCTAAGATTGATGTCAAAGAGTTGACTCCCTATATTTTCTTCTAGGAGTTTTACGGTTTTAGGTCTTACATTCAAGTCTTTAACCCATTTTGAATTTATTTTTGTGGCATAAGATAGTAGTCCAGTTTTCCCACTACTTATTGAAAAGACTGTCTTTTCCCTATTATATATTCTCGCCTCCTTTGTCATAGTTTAATTGACCATATATGCATGGATTTATTTCTGGGCTCTCTATTCTATTCCATTGTCTGTTTTCATGCCAGTAACATACTTTTTGATGACTATAGCTTTGTAGTATAGTTTGAAATCAGGGAGCATGACGCCTCCAGCTTCATTCTTCTTTCTCAAGACAGCTTTGGCTATTTGGGGTCTTTTGTGGTTCTATACAAATTTTAAGATTGTTTGTTCTAGTTCTGTGAAAAATGCCTTGGCATGCTGATGGGGATTGCATTGAATCTGTAGAGTGCTTTGTACAGTATGGACATTTTAACAACATTAATTCTTACAATCCATGAGCACTGAATATCTTTCCATTTATTGCTGTTGTCTTCAATTTCTTTCATCAATGTCTTATAGTTTTCAGAGAAGAGGTTTTTCACTTCCTTGGTTAAATTTATTCCTAGGTATTTTATTCTTTTTGATGCAACTGAAAATGGTATTGTTTTCTTAATTTCTCTTTCTGATAGCTCATTATTAGTTATTAGACTTCCAATACTATGTTGAATAAAAGTGGCAAGAGTGAGCATCCTTGTCTTGTTCCTTATCTTAGAGGAAAAGCTTTCGGCTTTTCATCCTTGAACATGATGTTGGCTGTGGGTTTGTCATATGTGCCCTTTATTATGTTGGGGTACATTCCTTCTATACCCATTTTGTTGAGAGGGAACTAGAACATTTAAATTAAAATTTTAGTCATATAGCAAAAAAGAATCATTAAAAATAATCTCTTATATCCTATTATCATTATAAAACTATACCTATGCTGTTCTGGAAAGTAGATTTCTAAAGAAACAAGTAAACTTTTATCAAAAATTATTCCAATATTTACCAACTCTCATTGTCAACACATGCTTATTTAATATTAAGCTTAAAATTACATCTGAAAAAAATTTAATCCCAATTCTTAGGGGACAAGAATAATGCTATTAGAAGAAAAATGTTCTGTATTGAAATTACTGTACTAAAAACTCATATCCTAATTATAAAAAATTACTTGCTAAATCTAATATGAAAAACTTTCAAAGTTCCATCAGCAGGCTACTATATCAGGAGATACAAAGACAAATAAAACCCTGTCTTCCAGGTGCTGGCTCATAGAGCATATTTAGCATTTGCAAGGAAACCAAAATAATTTTTAATTTTAAATTAACTTGCATGAAATGTTTACCTAAAGACATGAGGCATCTAGATACTCTTTGGGATGTAATCATAACAAAAGTAGAGATGACAGCCACTATGTGTGTATTTCTGTTAGCTTCTGAAAATGACTAAAGGTGAGATGAAAAAAAATCTTTCATAGCTCTCATTTTCTATGAAATAATTATTTTATTTGCCTTTGAAACAGAACTCAGCACTACACATACCAAAAATAAACTTTCAACCATTTAAAATGTCACACAACTACACGGCTAAGAAATATAACTATCTAATTCCCATAAATCACTGTCCCAATCATGGACAAGTCAGTTTAAAAGGCTTGTATTATCTTAATGTACTAGTTAATTATGTATCTTTTAATAAAGACAAAATTGCCTCTTGAGCCACTTTTCCAGCTCTGTGATCTTCCATCAGCCAAATAAATATGGCTGCAGGCAGACTAAACATTTTCTTTTCCTGGAGATTGGCTCACAGAAAACCTAAGGAAGAGTTATTAGTAAGACTCTAAGATGAATACGAAAAGAATAAAATGTAAATGTAAAAGTAATTATGATTGAAAGAGCCTAAAAACCATCTATCACCACCCTCTCATTTTAAAGAGGGAGAAATAAAGGATGAGCAAGGTCAAGCAATATGCTCCAGGAAACACAACTAGTCAGTGGCAGGTTTCCTGACTCCAGACAGTACTTTCAACCACCCTACATTCAAACACAGTTATACACAAAAGCATATCAACATTTAGGAGCAAGTGTGCAGTTCCATTACCTATTCAATATCATTTTGTTCTTCAAATGATCACTTACTAAGAGCACACAGAATCCTGGAATTTTAAAGCTGGAGGGGGGAGCCTTTAATGATCTCTCATCTTACAGACGAGGAAACTAATATCCAGAGAGATATTACTGTTCTATTCATGCATCCACAAACATTAACTGGACTCCTACAATAAGGTAGGTCTTAGAGATACAAAAATAAACAGGATAAGATCACAGTTTTTAAGGAGCTCTCCTAAGGAGCTTATGGGACAAAGAGAAAAGAAAATACAAATGTAATTCAGCGAGATGGTTATCATAACAGAGGTATTCACTAAGCAGAGTGGAGGCAGAAAGAAGGAATTACTCAGCTCTAATTGTTTTGGATTTAACACTCAACACCATGCCTGAACAGAAACCATTCACACTATTTAACGCATGGCTGTGATGTTTTATATTGAAACAGATGGAAAAAGTCCCGCTTTCACCAAAAGAGAACTACAGTTTTCTAGAGTGTCCAGCACAGCACCTGGCCTTTCATATATATTACTTAATCCTGAAAACGACTCAGAGGTAAGCAGTATTATCCTCATTTTTTCAAAGAAGAATGACAGCTGAGACACGCTTGTCCAAGTCAAGATACATCAGTGTCATAATTTGAACCCAGGTTTGTTCGGCTCCAAAATCACATTCCTTTCTCTCTGTTAAACTATGACTCTCTCTGCACAGGATTCTCTTTCTTTGTTGAAATCACTCTCCTCATTATTTCTCTTCAGTCTACATTAAGCAATACATCCTGCAATCAATAATTCTCGTCTTCAAGATTATTACTTCCTAGATCAGAAGTCATAATTTAAAAACCTTAAGGAAGGAACGACAAGAAAAGGGTCTTCTTATATCCAAATCATGTTTTCTCCTTTTAAGAAACTCATGACAAAAACTGAAATACTGACGAAGCGAACTTCGGCTTTCAACTCTTGCTTAGAGGATTCTTAGCTTTTCTGTCTAGATCACACCATAGGTGCTCCACAAATGGGAGTCTTTTTCTTCAAGGCTGAGAGGACTGCCTCTTTTTGAAACTTTCTAAAGCACTTGAAATTTGAAGAAGTACTACGCATTTCTCTTTTGTGGTTTCTACTCCTGTCCAAGACACCCTGACCTACAGCAGACCCGGGAAAAAGGCCGGCAGCCAGGGACGGCTGCTGGCTCTCTACAACTCACACAGCCCATCTTCGGGTGAGAGGAAAGATTCTCAACGGCTGCGGCGGAAGGAAGCGAGCCCGCGGCAGCAGACCCAGTCTCAACCCCTAGGGCTCAACGCAGGAGCCTCCCACTTGCCTGGGAAGAAAGTGACAATGCAGGCAGCCCAGCCGAAACCACCGAGGAAAGCCCTGCTCAATAACAGCGGCATCTTTTAGCGAAAAAGTCGGATCGAAGTATACACTAAGTCACCCAGCAGTCTCCAGTGATGCGAGTCATGGAACAAAAACCAAAGTGGCCTTTTCTCTGCATTTAAATGAACACATCAGGGCATTTAAACTGAAACCTCACTCCAAGCCCCCAGGACAAAAAATTAACCGCACCAAGGTTCTCCGTGCGGGCCGTGGCCTCGCGGCTTTGCCGGCACGGGCGCGCAGCGGCCCCGGACCGCCCCCCCCGTCGCCCAGGCTCACCTCCGGGCGCAGCGCCCCCAGCGCCGGCCGGACCCCAGCGCCCCGCGACCAGCGGAAGAAGGAGGAGGAGGCGGAGCGGGCGGGACGCGAGGAAGAGGACCGCCGGCCCCGACTCCCGCGCGGCCATCGCCCCGGAGCCGCGCGGGAAGGCAGGGAGCCGCCTCACGACGGCGGCGCGGGGAACGCGGGCTTTAGGAGGATGGAGAGGGGAGTGTGGGTCGGAGCCAAGGGAGAGCAGACGCTGCAGAAGGGCCCCTTAGCGCCTCAGCTCCCGCCCGGGCAGTCACCTCAGCCGCGCGGGCTTGGGCGGGCTCGGCGCGCGTGAGGAGGTGCCCTGAGCCCGGCCCCGCCCTGTCCTCCCGCCGCGCTTGCCCCTGGCCCCGCCCTACCTGCCATAGCCCCGCCTCTGCTCCGCCAAGTCGGTCCCCCCTCGGCCCCGCCTCTCGCCCTATCCCGTCTGCCTCTAGCTCCGCCTTTTCCACACCTGGCTCCGCCCCACCAACCTGGCCACGCCTCCACGCCCGGCAGGAGGAGGTTGCCGCCCCGGAGCTCAGAGTCCCTGGAAGCCCAGGGCCGGAGGCTAACGTTGCAGGCTGGTCCTGCATCTGCTGGGTGACCTTGAGCAAGGCACTGTATACCTGTGATAACTACCATTAATTAATGTCTGCTCTGTGCCCAGCACCAAGAGGGGAGCCAAACGGACAGATGGCTCCCAGCAGACAGAAAACTAGTAAACATAGTTATTTCGAGTTGTGATAAGAGCTGCGAAGGAAACAAGCAGAGGAGGCTGAAACATCATAATGGTGGGAGGGTACCTGTTCCTAAGCTCTCGCCTGCGGCGCTGGGGCGAGAAAGGTACCAATTGCAGCTTGCCTGCGTCACGGGGCTGTTGTGGGGGCTAAGTGATCCCCAACAGGAGACCTGTGTAGTGGACCAGCGAGGCGACCCTGGGCAAGTCACCCTCCGTCTGGGACTGTTTCTTCATCCTTAAACTAAGGCAGATAAACTAGAGGACTCAGAAGGTCCAGCTCTAATGTTCACTCAATCCATCCACAGAAATGATACGAAATTGCCTTAAACGTGGGCAGTGCCCTCTGTTACCATCAATTAACATTTGTAAATATTAGTGACTCCATCTGTCACAGACACTTAGCAACTCCAGTGGTAACTGATACTAATTGATACTGGAATCCCCTCTCAAATCCCGCTAGACCCTGTATTTCATCCCCTCTGTTCATAATTGATTATAAAGCTTCATTTAGCTGAAGAGATTCAGACGAATTATCTTTAAACTTCAATGGCAGAGCGTTTCACTGATTTTTCACAGAAACCTTTACGGAGTTGACACCTCTAATGACTCCTTGTGAGCAGGAATTTCACTCCAGGCTCCAGACGCAAAACCTGTTTAAAAACAAAACCTGGTGGGGCTGGCCCCGTGACCGAGTGGCTAAGTTCGCGCGCTCCGCTGCAGGCGACCCAGTGTTTCTTTGGTTCGAATCCTGGGCGCGGACATGGCACTGTTCATCAAACCACGCTGAAGCAGCGTCCCACATGCCACAACTAGAAGGACCTACAACGAAGAAGATACAACTATGTACCGGGGGGCTTTGGGGAGAAAAAGGAAAAAATAAAATCCTTAAAAAAAAAAAAAAAAAAAAACCTGGTTGCAAAGAATCTAAATGGTAAGATTTAGTTACATTTTTCCTAGGTCTAAGTACAACTAGGAAAATGGAAACAATATCCAATGAAACTAGTCCGCTTAAGGTGGACTTAAAGAAAAAGGCCACAGAAAAGGGACCCATGAGATGATAACGAGGTTAATCATTAATTACACTTCTGCACAGGAAGGAAAGAAAGTACATCTTGTCCCTTCACTGCAAATTTCTGTTTTGCTCTAAAGAATTTATGGGGTATGGGGCCGGCCCCGTGGCCGAGTGGTTAAGTTCTCGGGCTCTACTTCGGTGGCCCAGGATTTCACCAGTTGGAATCCTGGGCATGGACATGGCACCACTCATCAAGCCACGCTGAGGCGGCATCCCACATGCCACAACTAGAAAGACCCACAACTGAAAATACACAACTATGTACCGGGGGGCTTTGCTGAGAAAAATGAAAAAATAAAATCTTTAAAAATAATAATAATAATTTATGGGGTAGATAGGCACTTAGAGAATTCACCCTAACAGTGCTTGGAGAAAGTAAAGCGTTATTCCACTTTTACAGCCACGGGATTTGAAAGAGAGTGGTTGAATAACAGTTGAAGGTCACTGTCGTGGCAAAACTAGAGTTAAATGATTGCTAGCTCAGCCACAGTAAGCATAACTGGATTTCCTAGACCTCCCACAACCATGAGAACAACGGTTATTTACATAATCTGTGAAAAACACTGCTGGTTGTTGTTACCGTTTTTAAGTGAAAGGCAAAATGTGTAATTTGTTGGGCACTTTAAAATCCAAGCAGATAATTATAGAATATAATATATGCATCTTGGATGGTTTTTTCTAGGATACACCGATTACTCTCAGTTGCAGGATGTGCTGGCTGCACCTGACTCTGCTAACAGGCATCTTCATACTCCTAGGAGACGCTGGCTGATCAAATGACAGTGAAAACTGCTGCTGTTGCTGTGACCACCACCTATAAAGGTCCCCTAAAGTAGCATCTGTCTACCAACTTTCTGAGATTTGACCAAAGAGAATGTCTTACGGTCTTGACAGTGCACCCGCATCCCAGCCAGTACATTTTCCTCTGAAGATTGTGGAATTTTTATTACACTTTCCTGTCTTCACCTATCCTTACTCCTTCTCCCCTCCCCTGAATATCCAAACCCACCCTTTCTTCAAGACCCATTTCAAATGTCAATTGCCCTGTGAAGCGTAGCCTGATCCCCCACCAGCCATACCCATCTCCCTTCTCTGAACTTTCAGTTTAATTTTATTTCTCTCACAGCACTTACTACTTTCTATCTTTTTGTCTATTTCTCTATAAATCTTATGTTTTCTACTAGATAATGAGCTTGTAGGCCTAGATCTAGGTCTTACTCATCTTTGTAATGCCCACTAGCCAATCAGTGCCATGCCATAGAAAGTGGAATTTAATAACTACCATATTAACCTTGCTAAGTAGCAGGGGAATGTAAGGATCTAAGCATGTTTTAATATACTAGCTCATTTAATCTCAAGCAGTATGACAGGAGTGGTATTTCTATTACCCTTGTTTTGACCTCCTCTTCTCAGTTCTCTTGGCAGTTTCCTCCCCTTTTACTCAAACTCTGCATGTTAGGAATGCCACAGGCTGAAATCTGGGACCTATTCTCTTGTCTCTGTACACTCCCCACTCTGTGATCTTATCTATTTCCCTGGCTTTTAAGATCTTCCACATACTGACAATGACCAGATTCACACTCAGGTGCTGATCTCACCTTTGAGCTCCAGTACATCTGACTGTGTACGTGACATCATCGTCACTTGGACACGTCACTTACTTACAGATGTCCCAAAACATTTTGTCCTCTTAGTCTTCCCGTCTCAATCAATGGTACCACCATCCAACTAATTACTCAAGCTAAAAACCTGGAAGTCGTCCTTGCTTCCTCCCTCTGCTTCACCCACCAAGTCTAATTCAACCTTAAGTGCTATTTACCTTGAATATACCTTGAATCCCTATCCTTCTCTCCTGTCCTACTACTATAGTCAAGTCCATGCGCTGGGCTCTCCAGCACGTTCAGCAGACAGCAGCCTCAGCAATCATCTTAACCCAGAAACCAAGTCCCAAGTCCTTGCCAGGATGCCTAGAGTGGCCCCTGCTACCCTCACTAAGGAACACCACGCCACACCATGCCCCTCCCCCTTTCACACTGCATTCCACCCACACTGGCCCCTTTCAGTCCCAGGAACCACTCAGAAGGGTCCCGCCCAAGGGCCTTCATATAAGCTGCTCCCCCGCCTACCCTATTCTCTCCCCACCCCTCCTCCTCCTCTGCTTTCCCTAATTCCTATTCCTCGTTCAAGGGTGACGTTAATTGTCACCTCTTGAGAGTCAAACCAACCTGTATAAATTGGATCTTCCACTCGCTCTACCTGTTACTCTCTATCGCTGCCCCCGCTCCCTCCCCTCACCACTTTTGTCACAATTTGTAATTACATACCTTTTAGTGTGTCTGATTCCCCCTATAGAAAATTCGCTCCAGACAGACAGCAACTGTGTCTGTATTAAACACCGATATGTGCCCAATATATTGAGCGCAGGGTAGATTCTCAAAATGTTTGTTGGATGGATAAATGAATGTTGAGTAGTTTGCCCAAGATCTCAAAGCTAGTGAGCTAGAAAATGGTGAGCAGGGATTCAAAACCAGGGGGACTGGCTTCAAAGACTTAACCATTCGTCAAACTAACTTAATGTCTCTCTTTAGGCCCCATCCCTAATCTTTAAAATAGTGCTTTAGGGGCTGGCCTCGTGGCCAAGTGGTTAAGTTCATGCACTCGGCTTCTGCAGCCCAGGGTTTCGCCAGTTCAGGTCCTGGTCGCGGATGTGGCACCGCTCATCAAGCCATGCTGAGACAGGGTCCCACATAGCAGAACCAGAAGGACCTACAACTAGAATATACAACTATGTACTCAGGGGCTTTGGGGAGAAGAAGAAGAAAAAAAAGAAAAAGATTGGCAACAGATTTTAGCTCAGGTACCAATCTTAAAAAAAAAAGAAAAAAGAAAAAACCCTGCTTGGCAGGAGATGAAACTTGTAAAGTGCTTAGCGCAGGGCCTCAGTGTTCAACAGGTGGCAGGTATTGTTTGTCTGGCAGTTATTCTTTGATGTGCTTTTGCACTTACGAGACCTTAAACAAAGGGCAATTGGTGCTTTGGAGTTAAAAGAGAGTTTATGTGAAGGGAATTAGGAGGCCAAACAAATAACAGGAATCAAAAATAAACATTGTCATCTGCAAGTAGTATGACCTAATGAGTTGTCTTTCATATCTATGTTGTTGACTTTTCTTTTTTATAATTGGGTCAACTGAGCTAAATTCAGAGCTAGGCAGATTCTCCGAATCTTCCATTCAGCATTCCCATTGTGGCGTGGTGATCAATTCTGCTGTGAGCCTTTAAGATGAAAGCCAAACTGACAAGTTAATTAAAGATAAAAATGGATGCTGTCAATTTTATTGCTGAAATTAAATGTGTCTTCACAGATTAAAGGAAAAAATCATGTATTGATACGATATTAAAATTCAGTCCTTCAAAAGAAATGATTTAAAAATAAAAGATCCCTTTCAGGGGCTATTTCCACGGCTGTGATCAAAATGGAAAAATGCAGACATATTTTAGTGTAGAGAGCCGTAAGAGAGAAAATTAAATGGAGATATTTTTGTTAGATCGTAATAACTAGATAGTGCATAAAATCAAATATTACAAAAATATAAACCATATATAAAACTGAGTGGTCCCAAGAGAATTTACTAATAGCATACATATACAACAGAACTTCATAATAGCATATATATAACAAAATGTCACAGACCCAATTACCAATAGAAAACCAAAAGTGAACAAGGAAATGGCAATTCACTACAAAACAGAGTAAATTACAATGTACCCTGGACAGATACCAGCTCTTGTTACAAATGAAGATGTTTTCCACCTGAAGAAAGTTCAGCAGAGTATCCTATGCTCCCTCAGTGTCGAAAGCTTTTAAATCTGGGGGTGAGCAATCACATCATGAAAGAATTGTTATTTCAAGACAAATATGAACAATACTGTATTGTGTACTTGTAATTTGCTAAAAGGACAGATCTTAAATCTTCTCCACACACACACAGCATGGTAGCGATGATGAGGTAATGAATATGTTAGTTAGCTTGATTGTGGTGATGACTGACTGTATACATATATCAAACACCAAGTTGTACACGTTAAGTAAATACAATTTTTATACATCAGGGATATCTCAATAAAATTGCTAAAAAATAAAAATAAAGTAATTTCTATAGTAAAAAAAACACAAATATGGATTTCTGTGGATAAGTCCCTTCAGCAGATTTGCAATTACTTAATGTGCAAAATCTCAACATTTGTATACTAAGTAAACACAACTTATTAGGAATATATAAATATTTATTGCATTAGATGATCTGTTCTTCATAGATGAAATACTATTAAAAATTTTAAAAAGAAGCTATGCCCTTATTTTCAATATCTGCAGGACACAATTGCAAATGTTCCATTCTGTGCAAAAGGTAGAATTTAAACATTCTTGTCAAATATACAGCCTGTATGTCACTCACTTTCTATTCTGGAAATGAGAAGTATTTATAGACACTGCTACATATACCGAAAATAAGTCCAAAGGACAAATTATACTGCAGCTAGAGACTGTGAATGCTCCAGAAATGTGTGGCTAAGCACCAGGAGGACTACCATCTTAGAATTTAATTCATTGATTGCCAATGTAATTGTTCCCAGATTATTCCCACTTCAATCAAGGGATATTATAAAATTCTGATCCTCAAAAGTACACAAAAAAATTCAAAGTTAAATATATTTCACTTCCATTTGTAATTTGTAAACTGTCATATAACACCTTTAGGGAAGAAAGGATAAAATAAAACCAAAATGGAGCTGTTTCTCTAATATGTTTGAGAATCTGTCCTAATTATCCATTCCTCTAATTTATTTAGCAAGAGTTCACTTTCTCATCTAGCTTCGTTGCCTATAGAATACTAATTGATGTCCAGTTTTCTCTACAGATAAGAAGCAAGGGCAGATGAGCAATCTTTGAGCAATACAAAAAAGCTCCCTCTAAGGTTAATGTATGGCATTGATTATTCCAGAGAACTGATTATCTTTAACCTAATTCTAAGCCTCCTGATCCAAGTCTCTCAAAATTGGAAATCATTTGGTAATTTCCAGTTCCACAGCTGTCTCACATCAGACACAATCTCTCCTTCTTCTTCGGTAACATGCCTGATTAATTTTGGGTGTTTTCTATTTTTTGAAAACTAAACAGTACTTGAAGTCATCTGTATGGAAAAGGATGTTTCGATCTTTGATTACATCTGATCTTCTCAGGCATTGGTGAAACAGAGTTGAAATTTCTTGTTGTGCTTCCAACACACATCTGATCTTTCCACTGCTCTGTGGGATAATAGATTGGGAAATACAGAAGGTTCTTGGCATACTGGGAAGTGCACAGCCTTTGGTCTTTGATGTCAGATAAACACAAGTTTGAATTTTCACTCTGTCACTTCCTAGCTATTCATTCAACAAATATTTGAGAATCAACTATATGCCAAGTTCTCAGGATAATGTAGTGAACAAGATAACATCCTTGCTTTCATGGAACTTACTGCCTGGGGGGGAAAGACAGAAAATGAACACCATAATTTCAGAATTTGATAAGAATTCCTGAGGAAAAAATTAGAAAGTGATGGAGATTGGGTGGTAAGAAAATGCCTTTCTGTGGAAGTGACCCTAGCTAGGGCCCAGAGACAGAGAAAGTACCAATTGTGCAGAGTGCAGAGGGAAGAACATTCTAGACAGAGGAGATGACCTGGGGGAAGACCCTAAGGTAGAAAAGAGCTTGGTGTGAGGGGGACAGAGAGCAGCCAGGGACAGAGCACCATCAACAAGACGCGCGAGTGCGGTAAGATGCAATTGTAGGTCAGCACAAGGGAAAGCAGGGGCTGATTCGGGTTTATATTGAAGAATACATCATTTCAGTTGGGGAGGGCCCTCTTAAAGCAAAAAAATACAACAGTACAAATCAAAATTGGGTATGAAACTGGATATTTATTTAGAATGAAAGAACTCAACAAATTAAAAATTTTTTTAAGTGGTCAAATATTACAGTATCTGGAAAACTAGTTTAATGAACTGCCTGACGTGGCTGTATAGTATTTTACCCCCTTGATTTTTTGGCACTATGAGAACTGAATCCCTCATCTTATAATTTTGCACATCTGAAGACTGTAAGAGTTTGCTATAGACTAGTTTCTGATTCCATACATTTCAAGCCTTGTCTCTCTTTCGCTGTCCAGAAATTTCCGATGATGGACACCAGAGAAGACTTTGTTCGTATGGTGACACAACTTCTGTTTTTACACCTTCCTGTCATGATGCTGGTTAAGTTGGCACAATGCATAGGAGGAAATGTCCTGGAAGCCTTTCCTTCATGGGGATGATTAACAGTAATCTCACTACCATGAAAGTGATTGCAAATAAAAATATTCCAGGGACCAGCCCAGTGGTGCAGCCATTAAGTGTGCATGTTCCGCTTTGGTGGCCCAGGGTTTGCTGGTTCGGATCCTGGGTGCGGACATGGCACTGCCTGGCAAGCCATGCTGTGGTAGGCGTCCCACATATAAAGTAGAGGAAGATGGGTAGGATGTTAGATCAGGGCCAGTCTTCCTCAGCAAAAAGAGGAGGATTGGCAGCAGTTAGCTCAGGGCTAATCTTCCTCAAAAAACAAAAAAAAAATTCCATTATATAGCCATGACCATTCCAAAGACTTCCGATAGGAGGGGAAGTTTGTGTGGAGACAAACAGTGGTACTTACCAATTGCAGTTAAAAGATCTTACTTTTGCAAACTTTACAAAAAGCTTATGAGCATAAGAACACATTGTTAGGGTCCTTCCCAGCGCCTTGGAAGGGTTTATGCAAGTGAGGGATCCTGAAACTTAAGCTTCATTAGCTTCACAGGAAATTTGTGAAATTATATGATGGGAAACCGATGAAAAGGTTAAGACGTGCTCTGATTTATATATTAAGATCCCTCTAGCAATTAAGGGAAGAAGGACTGGAGGGGGCCAAGTGTGGGAGGCTACCACAGATGCCCAGGCAAGGGATGATAGTACTGGCTTGCACTGGAGCTGTGTTACTTGGCACCAGTTACTCACCTTTTCTGAGCTTTGGTTTTCTCAACTACATAATAGAAAGATTGCCTCTAAATCACTGAATACATAGGCCCTCAGTAACTGAGTGCTGTAATTATAATAAATGTTTTACAAGGTTATTGTGAGAATTAGTACTAACAAATATAAAGTAACTGATACTGTTTATTCGACAAATGATAGTTTCTGCTCTATTGTATAGAGAAACAGGGTTTCCTAAGGCTGCAAAATGCTTTAGAAAATCAATGAGAAGGAAAAAAATATTTTAAATTCTCCCTTAAGACTATTTTTAAATAGTTTACCTATAATTTGCCAAAGTATACCAGCACAATTACTCTGCACCTAAACTGGGCCAGTGAGATGAGTTAACAATGGGTAACTCCAGGCAAGATAGTATGGGCAATTTTTATTTAATTTGTTTTGTATTTTCCAAAGTGAACATGTACTGCTCGCATAATCAGAAAAAGCAAATTATTAGATTGTTTAGGACACAGAAGACAATTTATCCTGGATTCCCCCATTCTGTATTATTCTGAATTGTTCAGATTGTTACTATATAAGGCTTCTGGGTACAGAATCAAAGACTTGGGCTTCCCTAGTGTTAGGCATAAAGGAACTTCAAGAAGAGATTCTTCCTGCCAAGATGAAAGGAAGTGAAAATCCTCTCCAACTGTGAGACCTACTTCAACGATAACCAATGAGTTCACAGACATTTATTCAAATAGTCAATCCAGTTCCCATTTTTATTGGGCTCTTATAGGAGAAAAAAGGGGAAAGTAGACTCCTTTTAAATTGCTAATATGAATGTATGGTATAAAGATGGCTTAAAAATAAACCAAGCTGGGGCTGGTCCCGTGGCCGAGTGGTTAAGCTCCCGCGCTCCGCTGCTGGCAGCCCAGTGTTTCGTTGGTTCAACTCCTGGGCGTGGACATGGCACTGCTCATCAAACCACGCTGAGGCAGCGTCCCACATGCCACAACTAGAAGGACCCACAACGAAGAATATACAACTATGTACTGGGGGGCTTTGGGGAGAAAAAGGAAAAAAATAAAATTTTTTTAAAAAAATGAAAAAAAAATAAACCAAGCTATGACCCAGCAATTCCACTTCTAGGTATACGCCCAAGAGAAATGAAACATATGTCCACACAAAAACTTTACACGAATATTCATAGCAGCATTATTCATAATAGCTAAAAAATGGAAACAACCCTAATGTCCATAAACTGATGAATTAAAAAAATGTAGTATAATCACACAATGGAATATTATTCAGTAACAAAAAGAAATGAATTCGTGCTACTATTTCTCTCATCCGGTAAACAAAAAAATGAATTACCAATACATTGTACAGCACAGATGAACCTTGTAAACACTACTAAGTGAAAGATGCCAGTCACAAAGCATCCACATATTATATGATTCCATTTATATGAAATATCCAGAACAGGCAAATCTGTACAGACATAAAGCAGATTAGTGGTTGCCTAGGGCTTGGGGGGACTTGGGGGTGATGAAAAGTGGTGTGGGGTTTCTTTTTGGAGTGAGGAAAATATTCTAAAATTGATTGTGCTGATGGTTGCACAACTGTGTGAATATACTAAAAGCTACTGAAGTGTATGCTTTAAATGGGTGAATTGTATGGTATTTGAATCATATCCCAATAAAGCTGTTAGCAAAAAAAAAAAAAAAAAACCCACAAAAATAAACAACCAAGAAAGGTAACTAGCATCATATTTCATATATTCTGAATTCATTCAAGAATATATTCATTCAAGAATGAATGAATTCAGAATTCATTCTGAATTAGTCTGAACAATTGAATTAAAGTTGCATGATTAATTTAAATACTGCTTTTTAAAAATAGATACCAGTTCTATTTTTTAAATTGTGCATGACAAAGGTTGATAAAACCACAAATTTCCTAGAAGAATGTTTATATACTTTGGCATAGGTAATACCTTTATATGCATTATACTAACAAGAACTGTAAATGCATTATGCTAACGAGAACTACATGAATACAAAAAATCCTTCAGTATATCAGCACCAAAAACAAAATAAAAATGCTAAAGTGGAAAAACATTTGTAACATAGATGACAAAAAGCTATCCTTAACAGAGCTCATAAATGAACTTTATAAAAGTACTCTGATAGAAAATTGGACAAAGAAGATGGACAGACTGCACAAAAGAATACAAATGAATAATATCTGGAAGAAAAAGAAAGAGTTTGACATGGTTTTACTCCCTGTGTAATGTGCAGTGCTGTTTATAGAGTTCTTCCCTACCAAGGATATTAGTCTCTACTTGGTCTCAGGCCAAACCAACAATAATAATAGACATTAGGGAATTTTAAGATAGTTCATCATGTTCACTTAATGCCTTTATAGATCAGATTGTAACTACATATCTGAGTTAGAGGCCCACGTCATCCTCTATTCCTCCTCTCACCCTGATACCAACCCTGATATCAGTTTCCCTACATTAAACCCAGCATTTATGGGGTTAAAACCAAAACACTCTTTCCCTGCTTACTCTCTGGCTTCCCAGCTCCAGAATCCACTATCCTCCGTGGAGACAGACACCACCAAGGACAAGCACCTAGATTCATTATCTCCTGCAAAGAGATACAGGCTGGTGGGAAGGCTGCTGACCAGGAAGGTCGCGGGCTCACTCCTCTCTCCAAGTAGTCTCAAGGCCAAAGACAGGCTGGTGGAAAGCTCCGACCAGCAAGGCCATATGCTCACCCTCCCCTACCTAAAATCCCAAATAAAAACCCTTCCTTTTAGCTTTTTGGGTAGTTTTATTTCAGCGTTAGCTGCCCTCTCCCCTTGCTCAGCGCTGTGTGATAATAAAATTCCTACTTTCTTCCACTACACCTTGTGTCAGAGATTGGCTTGCTGCGCAACGGGTGGGCAAACTCACTTTAGGTTCCATATCAACTCCTCACTCTATGAGAGCTTCCCCTTCTCTCTGCTCCCTTTACCACGGTCTTCAACCCGCATCCTTCCTCACCTGCCTATTTTGGTAGCCTCCTAACTGGTCTCCCTATCTTCTGTCTCTTCCTACCTAATCCATTTTCTGGACTCCAAGAGTTAGAGAGTAATTGTTTCTCTCATTCACTCAAAAATCTCAGTGGCCTCTGCATTGCATAGAGCACAAACTTCAAGATCTGTGAAGCTCTCTTCTCTCCTTAGTGTACATTTCCAACCTCATATCTTGTCATTACTCATCTTCCCCCAACAAGTTATGCTCCAGTTCTGCTCAGCTACTGGGTTTCCACAGAAATGTGAAGCTTTCCCATTGCCAGACCTTTGCACATGCAGTTCCTTCTGCCTTTCTTCCCTGGCCTCAGTATACAGCCTAGCACGTCTTCCATATTACTAAGTAGTTGATTACACTCTGCCTTTCCTGCAAGACTGCCTGTCAAGAGCCAAGGACATGTCTTACTCATCCATGGATCCCCATCACCTAAAATTATCAGGAACGTGGTAAATATAAAGAAATAAAGAAATGAATCCACTTTCTGCTTTTTTTTTTTCAGAATGTGAAATACTTTTGCACTGCTAAAACAAATACTTTCATAGAACTTTCAAAGTGCTGGACTATAGAAATTCCCAAGTCTTGTGTATTTTCTGATTAAGAAAAATATCAGAAGTAAAATTATACACAGGGACACGATTTGTTTTTATCACAATTTATTTTTAAAAGCATGATTTGTAACTCACCAAAGTGAAATCAATTCAAGATTTTGATTTTAAAGTTTGACTCAAGATTTAAAACTTCTGGCTCTTTGGTTTCCTATTTATTTCTCAGTGCTCCTGCACTGGAAGTGGCCCTGTGAGAAGACACGAGCTTTTCACAGTTTTCTGTCTTTTGATTTTTTTTTTAAGATTTTTTTATTTTTCCTTTTTATCCCCAAAGCCCCCTAGTACATAGCTGTATGTATTTAGTTGTGGGTCCTTCTAGTTGTGGCATGTGGGATGCCCCCTCAGCATGGCTTGATGAGCAGTGCCATGTCCGCACCCAGGATTGGAACCGGTGAAACCCTGAGCTGCTGAAACCCTGAGCCACCAAAGTGGAGCGTGCGAACTTAACCACTCAGCCACGCTGCCAGCCCCAATGTTTGTTCTTTTTAAAATGTGCCCCAAGAGAACTGCTGAAGTACTGTCATAGTGTCCCTAAGTGCAGGAAGGCTGTGACATGCCTAAAAGAGAAAATGCATGTTGGATAAGCTTCATTTAGGCAGGAGTTATAGTGCTGTTGGCCATGAGTTCAACATGAGCAAACTGCCAACGTGCATTAAATAAGATATTTTTAAACAGAAACATACATAAAATATCATATATTGATTGGTGATGAAAATGTGACCAGAGGCTCGCAGGAACCTAACCCTGTATTTCCCCTAGGAGCAGTGGTTCAATATTTGCTAATTCAGTGTTCCTGGTGACTTCATAGACTACCACAAATAATGAGAATCAGTTGTATAAATTATGGAATAAAAGAATAATTTAGAAGATTCAAAAAGCTCTATGTCAAAGGGGCTTGGAAATGCCTTAGCTGGATACCACGAGGTCAGCCTGTGCAGAAAACTCCAAGACTGCTATTCCTTACAGTACTCCTGTGAGTATTCCTTCTGAGTGATTAGGTTAGGACCTCACATCTGATCATTCATCAGCAGTAGTAAACTATTGCCTGATGCACCAGTTCTCCACCCTGGCTGCCATTAAACTCACCTGCAGTCCTAACTGCAGGATCCTCAGCATTCTTTCCTCACACCCATGCCATCTTCCTCAGCATTCTTTCCTCACACCCATGCCATCATCTTCCTCAGCATTCTTTCCTCACACCCATGCCATCTTCCTCAGCATTCTGTCCTCACCCATGCCATCATCTTCCTCAGCATTCTTTCCTCATACCCATGCCATCATCTTCCTCAGCATTCTTTCCTCACACCCATGCCATCTTCCTCAGCATTCTTTCCTCACACCATTCTGGCTTGGCTCAGCCTACCTGTCCATTCTCAAACCAATCCCTGGAGACAGAGATGGGTAATCCAGCTGGCCTGAGGAATGTGCTCACCTTTGTGAAAGGAGTGGGGTTCTCTGATTGACAGACCTACCCAGGCCACCTGGAGTAAAGGGAATGAAAACCAGAGTGTAAAATCCACAGCCTACAGCAATGATAAACTCAAAATAGTGGTTATCTCTCGGGGTAGAATGGAAGAAAGGAATGAGATAGGAAAGGGACACATAAGGGGCTTCAAAAGCCCTGGTTAATTTGCTTCCAAAGCTGGGTAGTGGGTACACAGAGCTTTCATTTTAAATATGCCTTTCATGTTTTTTTTCCTGCTTTTTCTCCCCAAGTCTCCAAAGTACATAGTTGTATATTTTAGTTACGGGTCCATCTAGTTGTGGCATGTGGGACGCTGCCTCAGGATGGCCTGATGAGTGGTGCCATGTCCACAGCCAGGACCTGAACCAGCGAGACCCTGGGCCGCTGAAGTGGAGCGTGCAAACTTAACCACTCGGCTATGGGGCCAGGCCCTCATGTTTTATTATATTTACGTGTACATGTATGTATGTGCGTGCATAAGCATGCGTAGTTACACCGTCCAGGATGACTATCTACCAATATCAAACGCCGGAACACCTAGAAGAATGTGATCCTTGTTTCACTAGACAGGCCTCAGCTGATATTATCCTATCAGAGGCCTAGGAGAAGGGCAGCTCTCCGTTTTGCTCAAGTTGGGCTACCGGTTCTCCACGACGGCAAGGGGACGAAAGTAAAGGAAATCTTCAGTGTACAATTCCCATTTTTCTCTTTTTACGATGTTTACATTTCTGTCAATTTTAACATCTTGTTCAAAAGTAACTGCAAGGGCTGCCACAGTATACATAAAGCATGAAAAGAAGATCATGGCCCTGTTACTGCTACAGTGTCTTTCTTTTCTTCACCATTTCCATTCTTTCAAAGTTTTATTCAAAAAAAAGGTAGGGGAATTAAGATGTCCATGAAGAGTAATCATCATTACAACAAAGAATTCAATTGGACAGAAATAACAAGACCCGATTCAGTAGGTACTGTCCTCTTTTCCCACTATACAAGTTAAAAGTCAAAGCATTCTCAGTGTGAAAGAGTAGGATAACTTTTACACTGAAATGGTGCCCCAAGCGAGTTATAAAATCCCTTATTTTGTCTTCTATTTCTCCTTTTCTTTCTGTTCTTTTTCTTTCTTCTCACGCTCAGCTTTAGCTTCTTCTTCTTCATGTTTTTTGATCAACTGTTCCACTTCCTTTTGCTTGAGAACTCTGATGACTGTCTTTCCATTCTCCCTTGTTAGCGTAGCAATTTCCACTAAAAGCAAACACATACATTTGAATTACAGGAAGGTATACTTAGCAAACAAACATAATGGAATATCTTAGATCTTGTTACGTTTTGATTAACATTTTTACTTAAATATCTTCCTTCTCCTCACCCATCCCAATTTTCTTAGCTGCCGTTTTGTCACTCTTTTGGAAAAAGTACCATCAGCCAAGTGCTCTAGCTGGCCTGCTATTAGCCGTATTGCCCAGAAGGAATCACAACTTCC
Organism: Equus caballus; assembly: GCF_041296265.1. Lineage (NCBI taxonomy): Eukaryota > Metazoa > Chordata > Mammalia > Perissodactyla > Equidae > Equus > Equus caballus. The sequence continues at coordinate 129,209,792 of NC_091684.1, read as the reverse complement.
TTGTTGGAACCCCTACAGGCTTGGCCAGAATCTTCAACCAGTAATCACACCTATTTTTCCAGGGACTTTTCAAAACAAAGGCATGGAGAGCAGCTTCTGTGGCTATGGACAAGAAAAGCAGACTGATACCAAAAGAAGGAAATTCTTGAGTAGGGGAAACTGAAGAGTGTCCCTTGAAATCAGATAGAAGTAGACAACAGAGGGCAATCTGTAAGTAAATGGCATTTTCTAAGAACACTAGGAGCTGAGTCATCCTAAACTAAATATGTTAATTTACCACAATTTCTGAAAAACATTATTTAAAAATATTAGTTTATATGCTCATATACCTTAAGCTAAATAAAGCACTCAAAATTGCAAACACGGGCTTAACTTAAGAGATCAGTAGATTCAGAAGAACAGGAAAGGGTACAACTCACACAAATGTTATACTCTGAAAAAGTACACACACCATACATATGTATAAATATACAACTACATATATATTATTTATCACATATATACAGAAGCACAGATACCACTGTCAAGAAGTCAATAAGGTAACTGTTAACTAAAAGGAACATGGCTCATATCTCTAACTATGAAAATTGAGAACATTCAGGCTCAAGTCCTTAAGCTTGAAATGTAGTATGGAATTATTGCTTCACAACTTAGTGTTGACCTTGGTCAAGTCACTTAACTTCATTCAGCCCTAGTATCCTCATTTAGGAAATAGATGTAAGGCCACTTAACTCACAAGGTTGCTGTTTCAATGAACTAACATAATATATTAAAGGCCTAATCCAGCAGCAGCTCAATCAATTCCCTCACTCAAGTGAACAAATTAGAGCAGAGGACATAAATTACCTTTTTCAGCAGAGAGTTTGCTAACATCCATGGTCTTATTTAAGACTTTGATAGCAAGAGCAAGTGCTGACTTCAATGTCATTTCTCCTTCTTTGTAGTCTTGTTTTAACATTGACACAGCTGCCTACAAAACATAAAGGAAAACCAACATAGAGATCTAAGTAATGCATTTTTTAGGAATATGGATCAGTCAGAAGAGTAACACCTGAATTATTATTGGCATTATAACCAAAATAACCAATTTTGATGGCAGGGAGTGCAGACATGGGATGGGGTGAGAAGGGAGAGCGCTGCTGCTCTAAGAATGGAATCTTTAACCTGGGGTCCTCAGACCTCCGAGCAATCCATGGTACAATTCAGGGGGTCTATGAACCAGCATGTGAAAAAGATTACATCTTATTTTCACAACTTCTAATTGAAAATTAGCATTTCCTCTAATTATAAACTTAGGGAATAACCCCCAAGAGTATCAGCAGTACTCGCAACTTTGTTACCAATAGAAATCACACATATTTTTGTATCACATTAAGGTTGCTGCAGCTATCTTAAAACACTGTCTATACTCATCACTACTTCAAAATTATAGTCATTATTAGACCTTTTGCTAGATTTTATAGCACCACAAAAATACTCACAGCGCTATTATTTCCAATGCATGTGGCTTTCCATCCCCCATAATTTCCGCTAGGGTCACTCTGATAGAGCTGAAAGCCATAGTGCTTATCCCAGCCAATGTACAGCAATGAAACACCAAAGGGACGTTTTCCTTTAACAAAGAGAAGAAAAAGTCAAACTTTTAGTTTAAATTTAGTATCACTACAGTTACTTGGAGCTCAGTAAATGTGGCTAAACCCTTTTCTGTCATGTTAAACATTCATAAACTGCTTTGTGTTCTGGTCACCACAGACAGGCTCCATCAAAAATTCCGCTTTTGTTTCTAGGATCTGGACAGAGCCAGGAGAGGGAATAAAGACAGAGGACCAGTGGTGAAGTTCATTATTACGTAAAAAAAAAAATTTGTTTCCAGATTTGAAAAGGTTATTTTTGCCTTTCAATAGTCTATTAATAAATCATATGATAATCTACACAGTGGAAGCCAGTTAGTTCATGAAGCAGGAATGTATGAAAAGTGTTTACTTACTTAATTTTCAATTTCTTTTTACTGTCTCAAAAAAGTCATTACTCATAAAATGTTTTAACTTTCTGGAATAAAATTTCCAAAAAATTCAGTACCTCCAAACTGTGTATAAGCTTGTTTGATATCACACAGTGCTGTAACCAACTGCTCACAAGGAATTGGCTCCTGATACTGTAATAAATACCTAGGATAAAGAGATTGGCAAATTAATAGTCTTCTCTAAAACGCAGATACACTCTAAGCAAAATACCCTGCAAAAAGAAATCTATGCCAGGGGAAAACATAACAGCCATCTGTAATTTGAAGGGGGGGAGGGCATATCAACATCCTAATATTCCTATAGTAAATAACAATTTACAAGCTCGATTTATGAAAAAAACACTGTAATTTTCAATTAACAGATTTTTAATAACTTTAATCTTTTCAAAAATGAGTTCTCCTTAGACATCGAAATTGATTTATATATCATCAATTACACTATTTATGACCATACCTTTGAGCAATGAGCCTCAATTCATTAGTCAGAACATTAGCATCAGAAGTTATACCTGCCACACTGCAAGCCATGTCCCTTGAAGAAAAGAAAGATACTGATCTGTAAGTAGGGAAGATGTTTGCAAGGGGTACTTACAAGTATTTAAAAGTACTAATTTCTATCAGAAATTCACTATGCTTGCTTCACAGCTCTGCTACACCCTTCAGACAAAATCTAGAGACATTTTATCTTTACAGAAGACTTTCAACTTGATGTCATTCAACATGAATGATAAACAAATGCACTCTTAAGTTCTTCAACAGATGTATTTATCATCACCACTCTGTGAAGAGGGCAAGAGAACGAACACTAAGAAGCTAAAGGAAATCCCGAGAAGATTCAGCAACAAAGAAGAAGAAAAAGGTCTTGCTAGACAGGAAGACAGACTACCCCATGCTCTTGGGTAGTAAGTTACTCTTACCTCCTAGGCCTAGCTTGACGGAGGTGATGGTGAGGGGATCTGAGGGCAGGAGATTTTACAAGCCTTCCTTGACAATGAAGTCCAGGGCTAGGTTACACTAGGGGTACATTTCCTTTCTTTGCCCCCTCTTCCCTGACAGCTGCCTTGGCTCTCCTTTAGCCTAGACATCCTCTGTCACTATGCCTAGTCAACCCTGACAGCTTGCTGAGCGGGCCCAACGGTGACTCCATGGAGGGATGACACTTCCTCTAACAAGTGTATCAAAAAGGCCCTAAAACCAGGGGCTGGCCCCGTGGCCGAGTGGTTAAGTTCGCGCGCTCCGCTGCAGGCGGCCCAGTGTTTCGTTAGTTCGGATCCTGGGCGCGGACATGGCACTGCTCATCAGACCACGCTGAGGCAGTGTCCCACATGCCACAACTAGAAGAACCCACAAAGAAGAATACACAACTATGTACCGGGGGGCTTTGGGGAGAAAAAGGGAAAAATAAAATGAAGAAAAAAAAAAAAAAGGCCCTAAAACCAGCATTCACCATGCCCACCACTGAAGGGAAAGTCTCTCATCAGCAAACCCAGCTCTCTGCTAGCTGCAAAGCCTTGGACACTCAACTATACTAGAAATTTCACCAAGTGTATAGGGCTTGGTAAAACCATTCCCAGACCTCCAGGAGGCCTATTCTTTGGTAAGATTCAGTCTAATTCAAAAAACTTCCTGAGTAGCCATTCTAAACAATACTTTGAGGGTCTGCCAAATGCCAGACACTGTGCTAATTTATTCCATTTCATTAAATTTCCACAACCACTCTAGTAGGCTCTGAGGTCCAGAGAAGTTAAACAATTGGTGCAAGGTCACAACACTTGTATCAGTAGAGCCTGGATTTGACCCAAATCTGTGTGACCACCAAGGCTATAATCTTATCACTACACAATGCTGTTTCTCCACTAAGTGCTTGGTCCACCACTTAAAAAGAATAACACATGGTCCTGGGCTCAAGGAGGTTTTAAACAAAATAAATTAAAAGCAAAAATTTCCACAAGTAAAAACACAATAAACTGTTCACTTCAATTCTACCATGTCATATGGAATAGCCCTCCCCAAATATGTGAGATCCCACTTATGTGAGCAAGTGAGATATTTTAAACTCTCTTCCCTAAGATCTCACTTACTCATTGAGTTTATAAATTTTTTCGGAAAAAAAGACTTCATCAAGAAGCTTGTGGATGTTGCGTCTCTCTGCTGCAAGCAAAACACCGTCGTTTGCTAAAATTCCCAAACAGGTGCCTGCATGTCCAATAGCTTCCATGGCATATTCAACTTGGTACAAGCGACCTACAAAACACAAGCCATGACAAAGCAAGACTCTCCTCTGTGCTCTTGTACCACTGGTCCAAGAGAAATCAGCGGAGACACTGGCAGCCTACAAACAAAAGTCCCACTTCTACTTTTCTATGATGCATGTAATCAACCTGATGACCACAATTACTTCAAAGTACAAAAAGGATGAACAACTTAGCAACTATAAAAAGTTTCTAGATTTTTTTCCCTCTAAAAGTTAAACACTTCAAATTTTTTTTAATTTGAGACAGAGTAAAGAATTTCTATTTTACCTTCTGGAGAAAATATAGTAGTCCTGGAGTCATATCTTCGAGACTGCAAAGGAAAAACATACAAGTGATTCCTAGCCACTGAAGCCCACGAATCATCTTATAAAGAATATCCTGGCACACAAAGTTCAGTGTGTGGGAAGAAAATGCTAAGGAAAAAGACACCATTCCAGCTCTTTTTCTTTACATTTCAATTTTCTCATGCAAGTCTGTAAGCTGAGTATAAGCAATATAATTTATCAGGCAACAGGTTACTGGCATGTGTATTAACTCACCATGTTTTCTGAACTTTAGTTCCTGTAAAAAGAAAACAGGACCATCATTAAAATGAAATCTACAACTTAAAAAGCACTTCCTGGCTAAAAAAAAAAGTTTTGTTCACGCCCTTCATTCAGCTCACATTTACCATGCTAAGTACACCAGGCTGTACGCTAGGTGCCTGAACACCAGGATGGGTTTAAGCCCAACATGTTCTGAAGAGCTCAGTCTGGTAACTGGGTGAGGGAGGCAGGCATCAACAATTATAAAGCAATGTGGAAAAAGAGGCACAAGGGTGGAGTGGGAAAAGGGATATACATAATCAAGAGAGTATTTTTTGAGAAACCAATACAGAAAATATCTCAAATTGGCAATTGGAGAGGGAGAAACAAGGTTGAGAACTTTCACGTCTAAGAGGAAGAACAGAGGAAGGGAGAACAGAAGAGCACTCCACACAGAGGAGAAAGCTTGAGCAAAGGGTACTGTGGCAGCATTGCTCAATGGGCATAAGACAAAATGCTGAAGTTAAAAAAGAGAGAGAGAGAGAGAGAGAGAGAGAGAGAGAGAGAGAGGGGCCTAGCCAAGGCCAAGTGGTTGCCTTTGCAGACCCTGCTTTGTGGCTGGTTCCCTGTTTGGATCCTGGGCCGGGACCTACACACTGCTCATCAAGCCATGCTGTGGCAGTGTCCCACACAGAAGAACTAGAATGACTTGCAACTAGGATATACAACTATGTACTGGGGCTTGAGGGAGTGTGGGGGAAGAAAAGAGGAAGACTGGCAACAGATGTTAACTTAGGGCCAATCTTTCTCACCAAAAAAAAAAAAAAAAAGCAATATAAAACTAGAGAGCTAAGCAAGCATTCAGATCATGTAGAGCTTTGAATGCCAAGAGGCTCAGATTTTCTCCAGAGAGCGATACGAGATCCTGAACTATGGGGGTGGGGGCGGTGGGGGAGGGGGAGTTGGTAATCTTCATCATTATTACTCCCGCAGAAGACAGCAGCGGGGCTGAGCGAGCTTTCCAGGAAAAACCAAACCGCAGACTCCAAAGCCCATTTCCAATCCAAATACCAGAATATCGGGAATTAAGACTGGAAACATAAGGAGGGATCAGGTCGTGAAGGGCCCGCGTGCCCAGGTAAAAACGGTGGATTTTCTCTCTTAAGCAATGGGGCTCCACCGAATGCTTCTGGGCCGAAGAGCCACAGGAGCTGATTGGCATTTTGGAAAGATGACTCTGGCTGGTGAGAGACTGAAGGCAGGGTAACCAGTCATGAGGCCGCTGCACTAAGCAGGCGAAAGGTAAGGACGGCCCAGAGCAGAGAAGCCGGGAGGGCACAGACAGAGGAGCCTCGCCATGGGGTTCTGACTCCCGCGCAAACACAACTTTCTCATCTCTCCGCCTGACGCCGGGCACCGGCCGACCTGAGTTCACCCGCACCCAGGCAGCGCTCACTCTCACGTACCGGGCTCCTCCAGGGGACGGAGGCGCCAGACCCCTCTGTCCTGCCCCTCCACGCCTCCACCCCGCCTCGCCCCCCGCCCCCGGGCCGGACAGCTGGCGGGTCCCTGGCTCAGCCGCGGGAAGCCCGACGGCGGCCGGCCGGGGCCAGTCCCGGCGCCGGTCCGTCACAGAGGAGGCGGGTGCAGAGTCATCGTGCCCACGGTTCCTCGGTGGCGGCTGCAGGCCGGGACCCGCTCTATCACGACGCTCACGACCCCCGCCCGCAGGAAGAGCGGCCAGGCTTCCGCGGGTCCCTAGGGGTCAAAAACTCACCGGAGGAAAGACACTGAAGAGTCGAGATCTACACAGAAGCCTAGACTCCACGGGGAAAAACCGACCGCGGGAGCCGGAGGAGCCGCTGCTAATATGGCTGCCGCGCGTGCGCAGAACCATCGGGGGCGGGGCTTCCGTGGTGGCGGAAGTCCTGCGGGGCGGGCAGAGCAAGAGCCACTTGCCCTCTGGGAGCTGGGGAACCGGGGTGGGATGGCTCTGGCACGGATCCTCAGTCGGTGGAAGGGGTACTATAGTATGGGGTTGAGGGCAAGAAGACCCTAGCCAAAGGGAAAGTGGAATTATGGCTAATTTCCCTCTCCCCTGCTTTGCGCTCTATTTTCACTTTCTCTTTCCCATTGTTCAGTCATAGATCTAGGGTAGCAATAGTTATCCTACATCTAGCTATCTAGATCTATCCTAGTTGTAATAGTTCCTGCCCTGTTCTCAAAATGGTTCCAAGCACATCAAACTTTACCCTTCATCCTACCTTGTCATCTCCCTTCTTGAATCTGGCTTCCACTTTTTTTGTTGATACATGCATTTTTGGACATCTAAAACAAATGAGAATAGGATTCACACCTTTGGGAGAACTTTCACCTTGGTCTCCTCCTCTGCCTTTCACCTGGTCAGAAAGAATTTCCCTGACCAACCTAGTTAATCACCATACGTACATACATAAACAGCAATTGACCTTCTTAATGAAATTGTCACGTTTGTTTATATGTTCATAATCCATCTCTCCACCCTTTTTCTTATCCAGCTTCAGTCCCTGTGTAAACTATTTACTATTCATGTTTAAGTTTCTTTAGGCTAGAAGGTTGACTAGCTCTGGTTTAATGTGTAGTCATTTGCTAGTCTCCTCCAAGAAGAGGCCCAAAGGGCTGTGGGACTTGGTCCTCTTCATGTTGGGTGCAAAATTTTTACTGGGGGATCTGGGATTTGCAAAGGAGGAAGCCTGGGAATGAGTTGTGTTTTGAGGTCACTCCTGTCATTTCTGCTTCCCAGGCACACAGGGAGGTGAAAGGCAAAATGGCAAAGGGCCACACCCAGACAGGCAGTACTGTCAAAGCATCCTCAGTTAGAAATGTAACTTATGCCATCTCTGAGGACCCCTGCCATCTTAGTTTATTCTGCAGAATTCAGCAAGCATTAGGAGTTCTTTTTTTTTTTTTTTGAGTGCATAATAGTTTACACCATTGTGAAATTTCAGTCGTACATTATTTCTTGTCTGTCACCACATAGGTGCTCCCCTTCACCCCCTGTGCCCACCCTCCAACCCCCTTCCCCTGGTAACCACTGAACTGTTTTCTTTGTCCATGTGCTTGTTTATATTCCACATATGAGTGAAATCATCTGGTGTTTGTCTTTCTCAGTTTGGCTTATTTTGCTTAGCATAATTCCCTCCAGGTCTTTCCATGTTGTTGCAAATGGGATGAATTTGTCTTTTTTTTCTGGCTGAGTAGTATTCCATTGTATATGTATACTGCATCTTCTTTATCCAATCATCAGTCAATGGGCACTTGGATAGTTTCCATGTCTTGGCTGTTGTGAATAGTGCTGCAATGAACATAGGGGTACATATTTTACTTTGGATTGTTGATTTCATGTTGTTTGGGTAGATACCCAGTAGTGGGATAGCTAGGTCATATGGTAGTTCTATTTTTAGTTTTTTGAGGAATCTCCATACTGTTTTCCATAGTGGCTGCACCAGTTTGCATTCCCACCAGCAGTGTATGAGGGTTTCCTTTTCTCCACACTCTCTCCAACATTTGTTATTTTTAGTCTTAGTGATTATAGCCATTTTAACAGGCGCAAGGTGGTATCTTAGTGCAGTTTTGATTTGCATTTCCCTGATGATCAGTGATGTTGAACATCTTTCCATGTGTTTATTGGCCATCTGTATATCTTCTTTGGAAAAATGTGTGTTCATATCCTCTGCCCACTTTTTGATTGGGCTGTTTGGTTTTTTTGTTGTTGTTGTTCAGTTGTGTGAGTTCCTTATATACTATGGAGATTAACCCCTCATCAGATATGTGATTTGCAAAAGTTTTCTACCAATTGGTGGGTTGTCTTTTGGTTTTGGTCCTAGTTTCTTTTGCCTTGCAGAAGCTCTTTAGTCTGATAAAATCCCACTTGTTTATTTTGTCTTTTGTTTCCCTTGTCTGAGAAGACATGGTATTCGAAAAGATCCTTTTAAATTCAGTGTCAAAGAGTGTACTACCTATATTATCTTCCAGTTTTATGGTTTCAGAACGTATCTTCAAGTCTTTGATCCATTTGGAGTTTATTTTTGTATATGGCGTGAGATAATGATCTACTTTCATTCTTTTGCCTGTGGCTGTCCAGTTTTCCCAACACCATTTATTGAAGAGACTGTCTTTTCTCCATTGTATGTTCTCGGCACCTTTGTCGAAGATTAGCTGTCCATAGATGTGTGGTTTTATTTCTTGGCTTTCAGTTCTGTTCCATTGATCTGTGTGCCTGTTTTTGTACCAGTACTGTGCTGTTTTGATCACTATGGCTTTGTATAATTTTGAAGTCAGGGATTGTGATGCCTCCAGCTTTGTTCTTTTTTCTCAGTATTGCTTTAGCAATTCAGGGTCTTTGCTTGCCCCATATGAATTTTAGGATTCTTTGCTCTATTTCCGTGAAGAATGTCATTGGAATTCTGATTGGGATTGCATTGAGTCTGTAGATTGCTTTGGGTAGTATGGACATTTTAACTATGTTTATTCTTACAATCCGTGTGCATGGAATCTCTTTCCAACTCTTTATGTCATTGTCTATTTCTTTCAATAATGTCTTATAGTTTTCATTGTATAAGTCCTTCACCTCCTTAGTTAAATTTATTCATAGGTACTTTATTCTTTTTTTTTTGCAATTGTAAATGGAATTGTATTCTTGAGTTCTCTTTCTGTAAGTTTGTTATTAGAGTATAGAAATGCAACTGACTTTTGTAAGTTGATTTTGTACCCCGCAACTTTACTGTAGTTCTTAATTATTTCTAATAGTTTTCCAATGGATTCTTTAGGGTTTTCTATATATAAGATCATGTCGTCTGCAAACAGTGAGAGTTTCACTTCTTCATTGCCTATTTGGATTCCTGTTATTCCTTTCTCTTGCCTAATTGCTCTGGCCAAAACCTCCAGTACTATGTTGAATAAGAGTGGTGATAGTGGGCATCCTTGTCTTGTTCCTGTTCTCAGAGGGATGGCATTCAGTTTTTCCCCATTGAGTATGATGTTGGCTGTGGGTTTGTCATATATGGCCTTTATTATGTTGAGGTAATTTCCTTCTATCCCCATTTTGTTAAGAATTTGTATCATAAATGGCTGTTGGATCTTGTCAAAAGCTTTCTCTGCATCTATTGAGATGATCATGTGGTTTTTATTCCTCATTTTGTTAATGTGGTTTATCACATTGATTGATTTGTGGATGTTGAACCATCCCTTTGTCCCTGGTATAAATCCCACTTGATAATGATGTATGATCTTTTTGATGTATTGCTCTATTCAGGTTGGAAATATTTTGTTGAGGATTTTTGCATCTATGTTCATCAGCGACCTTGGCCTGTAGTTTTCCTTTTTTGTGTTGTCCCTGTCAGGCTTTGGTATCAGAGTGACATTGGCCTTGTAGAATGTGTTAGGAAGTGTTCCATCTTCCCTAATTTTTTGGAATAGCTTGAGAAGGATAGGTATTGAATCCTCTCTGAAAGTTTGGTGGAATTCCCCAGGGAAGCCATCTGGTCGTGGGCTTTTATTCTTTGGGATGCTTTTGATTACTGTTTTAATCTCTTTACTTGTGATTGGTCTACTCAGATTCTCTATCTCTTATTGCTTCAGCTTTGGGAGGTTGTAAGAGTCTAAGAATTTATCCATTTCCTCTAGATTGTCCATTTTGTTGCCATATAGTTTTTCATAGTATTCTCTTATAATCCATAGTATTTCTGTGGTATCTGTTGTTATTTCTCCTCTTTCATTTCTAATTCTATTTATCTGAGCTTTTTCTCTTTTTTTCTTTGTAAGTCTGGCTAGGGGTTTGTCAATTTTATTTATCTTCTCAAAGAACCAGCTCTTTGTTCCATTGATCCTTTCTACTGCCTTTTTTGTTTCAATAGCATTAATTTCTGCCTTGATTTTTATTATTTCTCTCCTTCTACTGACTTTGGGCTTTGTTTGCTCTTCTTTTTCTAATTCAATTAGGTGTAGCTTGAGATTGCGTATTTGGGTTTTTTCTTGTTTGTTAAGGTGAACCTGTATTGCAATGAATTTCCCTCTTAATATGGCTGTTGCTGCATCCCATGTGAGTTGGTGTGGTGTGCTTTCATTTTCATTTGTCTCCATATATTTTTTGATTTCTCTAATTTCTTCAATGATCCATTGCTTGTTCAATAGCATGTTGTTTAGCCTCCACATCTTTGTCCTTTTCTCAGCTCTTTTCTTGTAATTAATTTCCAGCTTTATAGCATTGTGATCAGAAAAGATGCTTGTTATTATTTCAATTTTCTTAAATTTATTGAGGCTTGCCTTGTTTCCCAACATATGGTCTATTCTTGAGAATGTTCTGTGCACATTTGAGAAGAATGTGTATTCTGCTGTTTTTGGATGGAGTGTTCTATATATGTCTATTAAGTCCATCTGGTCTGGCTTTTCATTTAATTCCACTGTTTCCTTGTTGATTTTCTGTCTGAATGATCTATCCATTGATATGAGTGGACTGTTAAGGTCCCCTACTATTATTGTGGTATTATTAGTGTCTTCTTTTAGATTTGTTAATAGTTGCTTTAGGTACTTTGGTGCTCCTGTGTTGAGTGCATAGATATTTATAAGGATTATTTCTTCTGGATGGAATGTCCCTTTCATCATTATATACTGCCCCTCTTGGTCTCTCTTTACCTGTCTTATCTTGAAGTCTACTTTGTCTGATATAAATATTGAGACACCTGCTTTCTTTTGTTTGCCATTAGCTTGGAGTATCATCTTCCATCCCTTCACTCTGAGCCTGTGTTTGTCATTGGAGCTGAGATGTGTTTCCTGGAGGCAGCATATTGTTGGGTCTTGTTCTTTAATCCATCTCGCCACTCTTTCTTTTTATTGGAGAAGCCAATCCATTTATGTTTAGGGTGATTATAGATATATGAGGGCTTAATTCTGCCATTTTATCACTCATTTTCTGGTTCTCCTGCATTTCCTTTGTTTCTCGTCCTGTGTATTTTGGTCTACCAATTGAGTTATGTAGTTTTTTATGTTGTGTTTCTTTTTCTTCTTATTTATTATTTGTGTCTCTGTTCTGATTTTTTGTTTAGTGGTTACCCTGAGGTTTGTATTCAAGATCTCGTGGACAAGATAGTCCCATTTCTGATGGCTTCTAATTTCCTTAGACTAAACTGATTGAGTCCCTTTCCTCTTCCCCTCGTAAGTTGTTTTTCTCACATCCTATTCCATCCTGTGTTATGAGTTTGAGGTTAAAATGACAAAATTATCTTTGTTTTTGGTGTTGTCCTTCCCTTTGTCTTTAATGCTGTACTTGAGTATTTGCTATCCTGCTCTGATTCTGTCTGCCAATTTAACTCATTACTCTGTGCTTTGTTATCCCCCCCAACTATTTTTTAGGTATGAGGGCCTTCTTGAGGATTTCTGGTGTGTGTGTGTGGGTCTCATGGCTACAAACTCCCTTAGCTTATGTTTGTCTGGGAAAGTTTTTATTTCTCCATCATATCTGAAGGATGTTTTCACTGGATAGAGTATTGTTGGCTGACTGTTTTTGTCCTTCAATGATTTGAATATGTCATTCTAGTCTCTCCTAGACTGTAAGGTTTCTGCAGAGAAATCCATTGAAAGCCTGATGGGGGTTCCTTTGTAGGTTATTTTCTTCTGCCTCGCTGCCCTTAGTATTCTTTCTTTGTCATTCGGTTTTGCCAGTTTCACTACTATATGCCTTGCAGTAGTATGCCTTACATTGACATATTTAGGAGATCTGACAGCCTCTTCCACATGGATTTCCTTCCCTAGGTTTGGGAAGTTCCCTGCTATTATTTCTTTGACCAAGCTCTCTACTCCATTCTCCTTTTCTTCTCCCTCTTGAATACCTATAATTCTTATGTTGCATTTCCTAATTGAGTTGTATATTTCTTGGAGACTTTCTTCATTTCTTTTTAGTCTAAGTTGTCTCTCCTCCTCTGTCTGGACCATTTCAACATGTCTGTCTTCAGTTATGCTGATTCGCTCCTCTATGGTGTCTGCTCGAGCATTCAGGGAATCCATATTTTGTTTTCCTTCTTCCATTGTGTCTTTCATCTCTAATATTTCTGATTGATTCTTCTTTATAGTTTCAATCTCTTTTGTGAAGTAGCTCCTGAAATCATTGAATTTTTCTCTACATTCTCTTTTACCTCATTGAGTTTTTTGTTGATAGCTGCTTTGAACTCTTTGTCACTTAGATTACGTATTTCTGCATCCTTAGGACTGATTTCTGGGTACTTGTCATTTTCTTTCTGGTCTGGAGATCTAATATAGTGTTTGATATTGCAAGAGGCTCTTTTTTTTCACATTCTGGTGTTATTATGTTGCAGTTACCACCTGTTGCCACTGGGTGGGGGTCAAGAGCTCTGTGTTCTGAGCCCTCTGCCTTCAGCCGAAATCCAAGGGGCTGGAGCCCTGCTGAGCATGTGTGGGAAGGGGTGCTTTCTCCTGCGTGTTCTCTCTGGGTTTTCTCCCTCTGCTCTCCTGGGGTGTTGGCTTGATGAGGTCACCCCTCCCTCCTCCACCTCCTTCCTCCTCCACCCTCCTCCCCATGAAGGCTTTCACTTCTCTAGGCTGCAAGGGCCCTAGGGAGTCCTTGGTGTTCCTGTGAATGAACGTCCCCTCCCCCATTCCTTCCCTCCAGCAGGCCTCCTGTGGTCCTGATGGCAGTCTTTAGGGGAGCCAGTGAAGATTTCTCTTAACCCATTCCAGCTCTGAGGGGGGCCCCAGCCTCTCCAACGTCTGTCTGTCGTATGGCTGCATGGATCTCTCTGACGTTTTTTGTGTTGAGTTTTGATGTCCTCTGTTGGAGTATGGATTTTTTTGTTGTTGTGTATTGGAGGCGGAAGATTTCTGTGAGACTTCCCTCCACTGGGATGCTGACGTCACTCCACATTAGGAGTTTTAAGTGAGAGGTAAAATTTCTTAGGTCAATAGAGTAGGGATCAGTTGAGATAAAAGGGAAGAAAGAATGAAGTTTGATAAGTTTGGGTGGCAGAGTAGTTCAGTCTGGCCAGATTGGAGGAGACAATATAGGAAGTAGAGGAGGAAAGGCATTTGAGGCCAAATTATTGAGCGCCTTCAATGCCAGAATTTTTTGCCTGTAGGTAATGGGAAGGGAAGATTAAAGTGATGTTTTAGGATGATGAGGCCTCACACTCTCCCATCCTGCATGTTCCTCTTACAATGTCGCATGGATGCTTCTCATTGACAGGTTATGTGTCCTCTTGCCCTGAATCTGGGTGGGCCTGTTGCTACAACTGAAGTGACATCATGTGACATCCAAAGGTAGGTCATAAAAGATGATATAATTCTGTCTTGTCCTCTTGGATGGTTGTTCTTAGAACCCGGGCACTTTGCTGTGAGGGAGTAGAGACCACATGGAGATCTGTTTGGCCAACAGCCTGGATGAGGTCCCAGCATCACCTGCCAGATACGTGAGTGAAGATTCCTCCATATGGTTCTAGTCCCCAGACACTGAGTCTCCCAACCATAAAATCTCCCCCAGCATTCAAATCTTACTACCTGAGGCCCCAGGCATGTGATGTGGAGGTGGGTTGTCCCAAGGCCTGTGTAAATTCATGACTCATAGAAACCATGAGATAATAAAATGATTGTTTGAAGTTTTTAAGCCATTATGTTTTTGGTTAAATTGTCACATTGTGCTAGCAATATATGTAAATAGAGTTTTTATCTGCCTCTAATAGGAAGGATGTAGGTTGGAAAGACTAAGGATAAGAAGACCAGAAGGTAAAGTTCTGTTGCAGTCTAGAGGGGATAAAAGCCTGGACAGAAAAAGATACTTGCAAGAGCAGAGTCTTTGCCAGACTTATGGTGGTGATTCCAAAATCTAGAACTGGGTTTTCTCCTGTTGAAATAAATTTCTAGGCCCAAGATGGAGCTGCTTCTACCCAGGGTGCTACATCAGCAAACCAAACTTTCATATTCCTGTAAATGCTCCAACTGACCAGAAACACAGTATATCCAGTCATCTAATCCCCAAATGCCAAGTCAAGTCTGGGCTCTGTATTTATTTCCTTAATTTTTCTAAATAAGGTCAGATTTACAACCCCAGGCAATCATGCCCTGTCTCTGTGTTGCTGCTTCTAACACTCTATAAAACTCATCTTGCCCCAAATCCCTTGGGTAGAATACTCCACTGCTTGCGAGGCAGTGTACTCCCTAAGTCCATAGACTTTTCCCTTGAATAAAGGACATCCAACTCCTTACTAAATTGTTTTAATTTTGTCATTTGACACTCCTCATTAGTTGCAAGGACAGGGACTGGCACTTGTAGAAGTGCATTCCTTCTTATAGTTCATCCAACACATATTTATTAAGGGTCTGCTAGGGACCTGGCACAGAGCTAGGTCCTGAAGATAATATCAAATAAATATTATTCAATTTATGTCGTCAAAGAGTTTATAAACTGCATGGAACTGATTGATTTGAGATAAGCTAGGACAAACACCAAATCATAAAATATCAATGCAAGGCAGCACATATTTAAATATTGAAATAATGCAATATTTGGGTTAGGAATTCAGTGAAGGGGAATCCATGTTAGTAAGAGCAAGAAAGAGGAAAATCCATAGAGTTTCATGGTCTAAGAGAATGAACTGTGGTCTGCGAGTGAAATCCAACTTTCCGTCCATTTTTCTGTTCTCCAATTTCCTGAATGGTCAAGCTAGATAAAAATCATAATCCTTTAAATTTGAGAAGCATAAGTGCTTTCAGGTGAATGATCTCAGTTGATCCACTTACACAGATATGTGTGTATGTGCATGCGTGTGTGTGCATGTGCGTGCATGCACGTGCGCGTGCACGTGTTCGGGGGACAGGTGGGGAGAAGGAGGAGAAGTAATATGGGGCACTGGCCCTGGCTCTCTTTGAGCAAATTGATTCAATTTTCAAGCATCTATTTCCTCATCTGAAAATGGGGGTTAATCATAACACTACTTTTCTCGTGGGTTTGTTGTGGAGATTAAATGGGATTAAAGCATGTGAAATACTGTAATATAAGAAATATATGTTTGGTCTTCTAAAAACCAAAAAGTCCTTGTAATTTCCTGAGGGGTAGGGGAGAGAGGAGCGTCTTTTGCTATTCATAATAAGCCCCTTTCAGCCACACCTGAATTTATGCCAATGAGGTGACTCTTGGAGGATGAGTACTGGCTGCCAGAAGAACCAACCAGGTGATTAGAGGGCTCGAACTTTCAGCCCTACCCCCCAAGCTGCAGAGACGGGACCGGGACTGGGGACTGACTTAATCACCGATGGCCAGTGATTTAATCGACCATGCCTGTGGGTTCAAGAGCTTTTGGTTGGTGAACACATCCACATGCCAGGAGGGTGGCGCACTCCAGCTCCATGGGGAAAGAAGCTCCTGTTCTCTGGACCCTTCTGGACCTCACTCTGTGTATCTCTTTCTCTGGCTGTTCATCTGTATCCTTTATTATATCCTTTATCATAAACGGATAAACATAAGTATTTCTCTGAGTTCTGTGAGCCGTTCTAGCAAATTATCAAACTGAGGAGGGGGTCATGGGAACCCTCAATGTATAGTCGGTTGGTCAGAAGTACAGGCGTCTCAAGTGGAGGCAGTTTTGTGGGACTGAGCCCTTAACCTGTGAGGTCTGTGTTAACTCTGGGTAGTTAGTGTCAGAATTGTTTAATGTGAGAGAAAACCCCACATATTTGATATCAGAAGTGTTGTGAGAGTAGAGAGAGTTTTCTTTTAAGTACTTAATGCTCAATAAATATTGGTTTGTAATATAAATTGTTAAAAACTTAAAGCGGGAAGGAAAAGGATTATGACCACCTTTTATTGTTATAAAATTCTGATTCCTAAGAATCAGATCACTGATTGAGTATGAGAGAGGCAAATGAAAAATTACTCCAACATTTTGAGTCTGGGTAACCTGGAATATGGTTCATTCATTTAGTAAATATTTATTAAACGTCTCCTATGTGCCAAGCACTATGCTAAGAACTTTGCATTATTCTCTGTGAAATCCTCACAACTAACTCTGTGAGATAGGTATTATCATTACCCCAGTTTTACAGATAAGACTTTTAGCTAGTCACATGGGATCCCAGATTTGTAGGACTTGGCAGTTTCAAACCAGATTTCTTCTACAGTTTTCTGGCCCATGTCAAACATTTGCTGTAAGTGTTTCCACCCGGTTTTTGCAGTGATCATGAGATATTCTTCATTCTCTGGGTGTAGCTGGCAAGAGTATGCAGCCATGACAAGTGACTGACAAAAACGACTGCATACAAGTAGAAACAAAGCACTTCTCTCTACAGTTGTCAGTGGGATTATACTTTCAAACCCTGCAAGGACATGACCTCCTACTTGTATAGGATTCTTACTTTCAATCATCATATACATGATGGTGATTGCCAATTCAAACACATAGTAGCCATAGCTCATGTCATCAAAGTCTAAAATCCCAGACACTTGATATACAGCATCTCCAAAGGCTGACTTGCTGGACTCTATTAAAATGTTATGGTCGTTAAGATCTCCATGATTGATACCTGAAAGGAGAAAAATCAAGCCATGTGAAAACAGTTATTTAATACCCCAGTTCATTCCCTTGCCGATTCTCTTTCTCAAGCATGGCCATTCAGATAATTTGATGAGCAGTCAGAGATAAAGAGCTAAACCCTATTTTTCTTGAAATAAAACAATTTCCTTGAAAAAGATAAAAGCAGTTAATTTTGGTGGTTGTTTTTGCGTTTGCTTCTCATCAGTCCAAGGCCAGAAGATGGAGATTGTAGTTATTGCAAATACCTGATTTTGGCTACTAGCAGAGTAAGGGGATAATGAGAAATGCCCCAAACCAGAAAGGTTCAAAAAGAATATACATATATTCATATTACTATAAGAAGCAAAGAGTCCTCAAATGGACCAGATGTGCCTTTACTTTAACCTAGAATTTCCAAAAAAAATTTCTGATGACCAAGTAATTCTGAATTTCCCCAGTCTTTTGATTACTGGAATAGATGGTGATATTTTAAATCAGTACCACTCAAAGTGGGGATCTGTGGTCAGTGCTGGCCCACAAACTGTTACTAATCTGTGTGAGATAAAAACAGAAATTGAGAGTGTTTAGATAATTTTATTATTTGTCATCTAAGAATGTGATCAGTGGCCTTGTCTCATTGAACAGAGTATAGACCAGTTTGGGTATTGTCAAACTTGCATGGTAAGTTGCGTGTGGTGCAAGCTGTGAGCTAATCATGAACAGTAGGACCATGTATCAGGTGGCAGTGGGTTGAGGAAAAAACCCCTAGATTTGTCTTTTACCATGGATAGTTTGAGAAGCACTGATTTAAACCACTGACTAAGGATTAGAAGAAGATGGGGTGTCCATGAGCACTGATGTAGTAGTCATGTACTTTAAAAGTATGTGATATAAAGTCCATAATATTAACTTCTAAATATAAGCTGACTTTTTCTATATGAGTTAAGATTGTGTAAATCATACTTAAGTAATGTAGCACAGTGGGTGGCATATAGAAGCAATGAACATTACTATAAACCACAGATTCTAGACTACATCTTTCTGAAATTGGGATGCATTGTACAATTGATGCTATGTCATAGTTTCATTGGCAATGTTTTCCTCTCTTATTTCATTGTTTCCATTCTCATGTACAATGGCCAATCAAGAAATGATACAGCTATTTAATGCCTGGAATAAAATACAAAAGTTGTTGAATTTGGGAATTAAGGAAGAAAAGGAGTTCTGATGAAGATGGCAGAATGAATTCATTCTTTGATAACTGCACTGTACTCGGTATACTTAGCAGTGATAAAAATAAAAAAAGAAAATAATACAGATACAGCCAGCCTCAAAAATAGATCTGCATACTAAAAAACAATAGAAATGCCAAGCAGTGAGCAGGAATAAAGCTATAGGTCTGTCTTTTGTGCTCCAGATCAGCAATGTGCTTTACCCTTTTGGGAGAACAGGAACTGAAAGTGCTATCTGCCACTTGGGGAAACAGGCTCACTGCATGAAGCCAGGGGCAGTGACAAGGTCTTCCTAACTCACAAAAGGATGACAAAAGCGGTTACCAGTCCACTGCTTAGAATACTATGGGTTCAAGGGAGCAAAAGGACAAAAATTTAGGCTTGAAACCACATGCCAAACTTGGCTGCTATGTGAATATATTCTCTGTCTGATCATTCTAGGTACTGAAGTCTTTGGTTCAGTTTGTATACAGTAGTCAGTTTCTTTTGGTTCTTGCTCATAGGATCTTATTTCCTTGTGTGCTGGTATATAGTATGTTCTCTGGCCACAAGGCAATTACTCTAGAAAAATAACCAAGAGGAACTTCTAAAACCAAAAAATACAATGAATAAAATTAAGAAAATAATGGATAGGTTTAACAGATTAGACACAGCTAAACAGAGAATCAGTAAACTAGACAATGGGTTAGAAAGTTATCCAAAATGCAGTAGGGACAGAGAAAAAGATTTTTTTTTTTTGAGGAAGATTGGCCTTGAGCTAACATCTGCTGCCAATCCTCCTCTTTTTGCTGGGGGAGACTGGCCCTGAGCTAACATCCATGCCCATCTTCCTCTACTTTATAAGTGGGATGGCTACCACAGCATGGCTTGCCAAACGGTGCCATGTCCGCACCTGGGATCCGAACCAGCAAACCCCGGGCCATGGAAATGGATGTGTGCACTTAACCACTGCCCCACTGGGCCAGCCCCCAGAGAAAAAGATTTTTTAAAAAACACACACAGATGAGAAGGTAAGAGAAAGAGAGGATTCACTAAGAAGACCTAAGACTAACTTAAATGGAGTCCAAAGAGGGAATCCAAGGGAGAGTCCAAAGGAGAAGAGAGGGAATGGGGCAGAGGCAAGAATTTTCCATAACTGATGAAAGACAATATCTACATACATATGTAAGAAACCCAAGCAGAGTAAGAAAAAAATTATTTAAGAAAAAGAGGACATCTTAAAAGTATCCCAAAGGGGAAAAAGACAGTTTGTCTTCAGAGGACCAACAGACTGACAGCTGGCCTCTCAGCAGCAAAGGAAGCTAGAAGACAGTAGAATTCTAAAATTCTAAACCCCTGAAACCTAAAATTCTATAGGCTGTGAAAATATCCTTCAAGAATGAAGACAAAATAAAAACATTTTCAGACAAATAAAATCAGAGTTCACCAGTAGAAAACTGCATTAAAGGAAATTGTAAAGGATGTATTTCTGGCAGGAAAAAATGACTCCAGACAGGTTTGAGGTTCTGGAAGATATGAAGCTAATATCTAAGTAAATCTAAACAAACTTGACTATAAAACAAAAATAATAATGTCTTTTGGGGTAAAAATACAGAATTAAAGTTTAACACAACAGCATATAAGTCAGGAAAGAGATAAATGGAATTAAAGTATTTTAAGATCCTTTGTATGGTCTTGCATACCAGTAGACTTTATAAGTTAAAGTCACATGTCAGAATTTCTAGGGTAATCAGTCAAAAAAATAGAAAGAGAGTATATAATTTCCAGACTCCTGGAAAGAAAAGAAAAAGAATGACAAAAACAATTAGCTCAAAAGAAGGGAGGACAAAGAAGAAAAAATTGGAACAGGAAAACATCAGGAGTACAAAAATAAGATGGTATAGCTATATAATGTCAGACAGAGTAGACATTAAGGCAAAAACCATTAGGAGAGGTAAGGAGAGATACTTTATATTGATAAAAGGTTCAATTTGCTAGTAAGATAACTTCTAATTTTATACGTAGATTGCCTCAAAATATATAAAGCAAAATTTGACAGAAATACAAGTAAAAATAGACAATCCACAATCATAGTGGGAGATTTAAAATACACTTTTCTCAGTAACTGTTAGAATAAGCAGGCAAAAAAATAAGTCAATAGTATAGAAAATTTAAACAACATGATTAACAAACTTGACCTACTGGACATATATATATAATTCTGTACCCAAAAACTGCAGAATAAACTTTCTTTTTAAGCACACATGGACCATTTAAAAAATTTTACCAAATGCTGCATTATAATGTAAATCTTAATAAATTTCAAATCATATACAGCTGCTGTATCTCATATGGTACCACTAATCATATGTTGCTATTTAAATTCATTAAGATTAAAAAAAAATACATATAGCATTGGAGATTGGACTGGTGGTTACCATTGGGGAAGGGGGGAGGGTGGAGGGCAAAAGGGGTGATTAGGGTCACATGTGAGGGGATGCACTATAATTAGTGTTTGGGTGGTGAACATGATGTAATGTATACAGAATTTGAAATATGATGTACATCTGAAAAAAAATTTAAAAAAAACGATTAAATAAAATTGAAAATCTAGTTCCTTAATTGCACTAGCCACATTTTCAAGTGCTCAATAGCCACATAGAAGCTATTGTATTGGACAACACAGATATACAACATTTCCATCATGAAGAAAATTCTGGACAACACTGATATAAATTATGTTCTCTGACCATACTGCTATTATGTAGAAATCAACAGTAAAAGGATAACTAAAAATTTCATCATGCATATCTTTTATTGATCCAAATAAAGAGACCAATGTTCATGGATTACTCAATCGTATAAATATACTATAATATCCATTTTCTCCCAATTTATATATAGATTCAATGAAATCTAGCCAAAATCTCAACAAAAATAGTCAAGATCCTCTTATAGAAGAACAAGAAGGTGGGAAGACATGTTCTACCAGATATGAAGGCTTAAAAAGTTAAAGAAATTGGGGCAGGCCTCGTGGCACAGTGGTTAAGTGCACATGTTCCACTTTGGAAGCCCAAGGTTTGCTGGTTCAGATCCCGGGTGCGGACATGGCACTGCTTGGCACGCCATGCTGTGGTAGGCGTCCCACATATAAAGCAGAGGAAGATGGGCACGGATGTTAGCTCAGGGCCAGTCTTCCTCAGCAAAAAGAGGAGGATTGGCAGCAGTTAGCTCAGGGCTAATCGTCCTCAAAAAAAAAAAGAAAGAAAAGAAAAAAAAAGTTAAAGAAATTAAGATAGTGTGGTAATCTTTAGGGATGCTCACAACTATGCCAGTTATCTCCCTTCCAGGAACATGCTGGGTTGCACTTTCCTGCCCCCGCAAAACTTGTGTTTGGCCAAGTGGTGTTTTTTGGCCACTGACATATGAACAGAAGTGGCATCACTTCAGGGCAGAAGCTTTAAGAGTCAGTGTGCAATTTACTACATTTGCTTTCCCCATCCCATAGCAGTACTCCAGCTGGTGACATTCCATCAGTCTAAATCCCAAAGTGAGAATGCATAGAACAAAGCCCTAGCCAATCCGTGAGAGACATGCAGCTTGAGTTAGAACTAAACCTTTGTTATTTTGGATCACAATGATTGGCAGGTTATTTGTTACTGTAGCATAACCTAGCTTAGCTGATACACAGTGTAGTATGGGTGCAGAAATAGACAAATAGACCAACAGAATAAAATAGAGTGTCCAAAAACATATTTGATTTACAGCAGTGGTAGTACTGCAAAACAAAGGGTGAAAAGATGATTTTTCAATAAGTGTTGGTGGGAAAATTTATCAGACATAAGAAAAATTTACACCATATAAAAATAAATGCCAGATGGATTGTAGACCTATTATGAAAGGCAAAAACTATAGGAAGATAATATAGGGGAATATCTCCATGACCACAAGGTAGGGAAAAATTTCTGTATAAGGCACAAAATACTAACCATGAAGTAAAAGATTTATATATTTGAAACCAATAAATTAAGGATTGTTCACCAAAACACATTATAAAGTGAGTGAAAAGATGAGCCACAGAATGGGACAAAATATTTGTAACATATATAACCAATAAAGGACTTGTATCTCGAAAATATTAAAAACAGGCAAAAGACGAATAGGCCCTGCACAAAAGAGTTTCTCCAAATGGGCAACAAACAGGGAAATGTATATTAAAACCACAGTGAGAAACCATTACACACACATCAGATTGGCAAAAGTTTAGAAGTCTGATAATACCAAGGCTGTAGAGCAATGAAAACTTATGCTCTGCTAGTAGTAGTATAAAGTCACATAACCACTTTGGAAAACTGTTTGGCGTTATCTAGTAAAGTTGAATATAGACATGTCCTACAACCCAGCAATCTTACCCCAGAACTCATGAACTTATAGACTCAAAGAACTCATGAACATGTATATCAAGAGACAAGAATATTCATAGCAGCACTGTTCTTAATAGGCCAAAACTGGAAACAACTCAAATACCTTTCTTTTTGTTGGCTGAGGAAGATTAGCCCTGAGCTAACATCTGTTGCCAATCTTCCTCGTTTTTTGCTTGGGAAAGATTAGCCCTGAGCTAACATCTGTGCCAGTCTTCCTCCACTTTATAGGTGGGCTGCTGCCACAGCTTGGCTGACGAGTGGAATAGGTCCGTGCCTGAGATCCGAACCCATGAACCTGGGCCAAAGCGGAGCGTGCTCAACTTAACCACTACACCACAGGGCCACCCCCCGCCCCCAAATATCTTTTAAGAGTAGAATAGCTAAAGTGTGGTATATTTATGAATAGAACACTCTACAGTAATAAAAGTTAAACTATAGCCACATGCAACAATGTGGAGAATCTTACAAAAATAATAAGGGAAAAAAAAGGGAACACAAGTGAAGATATACTGTAGGGAGACAGATGGGTGCCGGGGGAACAGTTAGGAGGCCACTGCAATAATCCAGGTCAGAAAGGATGGTAGCTTGGACCAAGTGGAAGTAGTAAAGGTAGGCGAAAGTGGTTAGAAGTAAGGTATGTCTTGAAGTTAGAAGTGATAGAATTTGATGGGATATGAGGTGTGAGAGAAAGAACGAAGTCAAGGCTGATGACTCCTAGAGTTTTGGCCAGATCAACTAGGTGAATGGTAGATACCATTTTAAGGAAATGAAGATGACTAGGCGGGGGAAAGAGTTTTGAAGGGGAAAAAAAGCAACTCTACTTTTATGTTACCACCTTACATTGTGTGTACACAAAGTGCGTGCTGTGGACTGAATTGTGCCCTGCCCCCCCCCCCCCCCCCCCCGCAATTCATATGTTGAAGTCCTAACCCCCAATGTGATGGTATTTGGAGGGGAGACCTTTGGGAGATAATTAGGTTTAGATGAGGTCATGAGTGTGGGGCCTCATCATGGGATTAGTGTCCTTATAAGAAGAGATACCAGAGAGCTTGCTTGCTTTCTCTCTGCCATGCAAGGACACAGAGGGAAGGTGGCTATTGGTAAGCCAGGAAGCGTCCTCACCAGAACCTGACCTTGCTGGCACCCTGATCTCAGACTCCCAGCCTCCAGGACTGTGTGAAATAAATTTCTGTTGTTTAAGCCACCCAATTGATGGTATTTGTTATGGCGGCCTGAGCCGGTTATGCTCTAGAGAAACTGTTGTACATGTACATAAGGAGATGTGTACTAGCATGCTCGTTACAGCATCATTTATACAGCAAAAAAATGGGAACCAACCTAAAATTCCATTAAAAAGGGAATGGACAAAAAATTACAATACGTTCAAATAAATTATGATGTATACATTACTATGGAATACTATTAAAAATGAACTAAATTAACTAGAACTACATATATGAAATGGATTGATCTGAAAAACTAAGTTGAATAAAAAAAAGGTTGCAGAATAATACCATTTATCTAAAGTTTTTAAATATGCAAAACACTGCTATATATATAATTTATGAATGAATACATAAGTAGTAATGAATTAAAACATGTATGCAAATTTAGAAGGGAGAGGAGAGGTGGAATCATATAAAGTTTAGAGGGGGCTTCAAATGCAGCAATTTGAAAGAAAATAAAAGTATTATTTTTTAAAAAGCAAACAGGAGCAAATATGGGAAAATTTTAAGATTTGATAAAGCTAAGCTGTGCCTTCACACTTTTCTGATGGTTTGAAATTTGACAATTTAAATATCAAGAAAAATACTTGTTTGGTTGGAGAAATACTCACATTCTCGAAAATGACTTAATTTGCTCATTACTTCATCCTTGAACAGCTGAATGATCTGTTTGACAATTTCTCGATTTCGATTCTGGCCCAAGGCATACAAATATTTCTCCAGAAGAGGAACATTTTTCAGATTCCAGATGAAGTTCTCCCGATGAAGACTGCTTAACTTTGGGTGATGGAATTTCTAAATCAAAAGCAAGAAACTCTTAGACTCTTGATAGAGCAACCACTACTGAGAGATCTGCTGTATACCAGAAGACTGCACCCTCCAAAGTGTAGGCCTGGGAGTGCCTGAGGTGGAGAGCTGGGCTTCCCTCATGGCCACTGACTTGCTCCATTGACAGTAATGCACAAAATGGTAATAAGGTCATATTTGTACAGGATCTCCTAGTTTTGAGAGCACATTCCCATCTCACTTGATCCTCCTAACTGTGTGAAGGTAGGTATTATTATCCATAGCCTCCAAAGGAACTGGAGGCAACTCCAAAGAACTCTGTCCTCACCTGCATGATCTGCCCCAAGCCCCTTGTTACCTCTCTGATTTCATCTTCCACTACTCTTGCTCACTTTCCTCCAACCACACTGCCCTCCCTGCTGTTCAAGGAACACGTCAGACGTGTTCCCACCTCACGGCCTTTGCATTTGCTGTTTCCTCCTCCTGGGATGCTTTTCCCCAGATATCCGTATGGCTAGTGCCCTCATTTCCACCAGGTCTTTACTCAAAAGTCATCTTCTAGGGGAGGACTCCCTGACAACTCCATCTAAAATTTCAACCCTCTCTCTGATACTTTTATCCCTCTGCTTATTTTTTATTCTTAAGCACTTAGCACATGTTGCTGTCTAACACTCACCATAATTCACTTACGGACATACTGTCTATCCTCACTAGAATGTAAGTTCCATGAGAGGCAGGAGCTTTGTTTTTGGTCGGTTTTGTTTGCCTCTGTATCGCCACACCTAGAACAGTACCTGGCTCATAGAAGGCACTGCTCAAGTGATGTCTGCTGAATAAATGAATGTTCCTAAAATAGAAAATTCTAGAACTAGAAGGGCCTTTAGACTTTGACCACTCCATCTAAAGTTCTAAATGGCTTTAACCATTGTTGCACAAATGGGGAAACTGAAGTTCAGAGAAGGATAATGAGTTCCACTGTGGGAATGAGGGGAGGACCCAGGTCTGCAGACTCACCGTCCAGACCTCTTTCACAGAGTGAGTGCTAGAAGGTGCTTTGGTAGTCACCCAGGGGAGTAGCTTTCCAGTGTTTTGACCATGACTCGCAGTAAGAAATATGTTTTATGTTACAACCCAGTATACAGGCAACACATACATAAAAAGTCTCAGTAAGAATACTGATACCATTACATGTAATGTATTCTAGTGTTTTGTACTTTATTCCATTTGTTTAAAAATGTTCCTCTAAAATGATTTTAACACACACGCTCATGACCTGGAGTTTGAAAACCTTCCCCTGATGCTTCTGTTATCACTAGCATGTCCTTGCTAAGTGATCATGTAGCCTCTGTCTAAATACTTCCTGCAGGTACTTTTTACCCTTCCCGAGGTGCTTTTTCCCCTTACTGAGATGGCTCTATGTTCTTCTTTCGCTGAGCTAAAATCTGCCTCTCCAATAGTGTCCATGCCACTGGTGCCAACTGTGACCTCTGGGGTCATCTGGAACAGGAGCCTTCTCCCATATGACTGTCCTCTAGACACTTGAAGACAGCACTCCTGCCCCGTCAGAGCCTTCTCTTCTGCGGAGTAAACCTTCTTAGTTCTTTCACTTACACCCCGCATGGCATGGTTTTGAATCTCCTGACCATCTGGTATGTTAAATGCTACTGTGGATCAGAAAAATACTCTTCATAGTACGCACTGAAAACATTGTTAGGAATTGTGACTTTTGGGGAGTGGGATTGGGACGAAGAACGGATATGATGATGAGAACAAATGTTCATTTTACATCTTTCAGTACTGCTGGAAATTTTTATCATGTGCATATATTACTTTTACTTTTAAAGAAAGTAAAATATAACACTCTTGTTGGGTTTCCAGCGGAGCAACTGTTCACTCAGGGAAGGCTGTGAGTCAGCTGCTAAAATGGTTGCATTGTTACCCCATGCATCCCGCAGGAGAACTTCTCAGCTCTAGATGGACTAGCGGGGAAAACACTTGGAATCTGGACTTGGATTCAGCCAGATCTGAGTTTCAACTGGCTCTACCACTTAATATCTCATATGTTAGTTTCCTTAATAGTAAACTCAGAGTATCAATACCAACCTCACAGTCATCTGTGGATAAGCTAAGACATGAACTAAGGACCTCAGACATACAGGTGCTCCATAAATGTTGAATATGAACACTGCAGCTGTTGCGCCTCGCTTCTCTGGCCTTTCTATTGTTTTGGCTCCTTGGCACACCAACCCGAATTTCTGATAGTTTAGTCACTACTCTTCATTAGTCTATCTCAGCCGACATTCTGTCAGCTTCCTCACTCTCTACATCACCCCAATTCCCATTTTCCAAGCACCTTGCTTTCTCTGGTACAAAGCTCTGACCATAGTCATACTCATAAGCTTGCCCTGTATTTTCTTCTTTCTTATACTTTAACAAATGTCCTGAGATTGACCTCCAGCCCATCTGTGGACGATGCAGCAACCAAATTCTAGGACAGATTAGTTGGCTCCTTCAATTGTGAACACCTCAGTTCTGGTGTCTGCCATCCCCAGGGCTCCTGTCTACTCTGGATCCCCCAGGCCGGCCCAGCTGCTGGAAGCTTCAATGGCCCGGCCACATCCCTTGCAGAGCAGGCACAGCTTCTGCCACATCTACAGGATTAAAATGCTGCACCTGTGCGGCATCTTGTGTAGACCCTATGATTCCTAGTGCTTACAGAGAAACTAAGAACTTCCCACCTGCAAAGGCATGGGCTGAGGTGAGGTGAGATGGGCAATGGGAATAAAGCATGATAAAATGCATTGCAATAACAAGTGAAGAATACTTTTCTTGGTTTCTTCTAGAACTCCCTTGGCCCCTGCATGACAACTTACAATAAGATGCATAGCAGAGCAGCACGTGGTTAACTACACAGCAGAACTCACTGTCAGCAATGACGTGGTGCTATCTCCCTCTGAAAACTGTATTTGCCATTTCAGAATGCAGCAGTAAAAGTTGAAACTTCAATGGCAAGAAGCATATTAATGAAGCCCATAGGTAGCATAGGTTAGTGATAGTGATAGTGAAGGAAAGGTTAATGATAACTCTGTTATGTAACAGATACTCATTCAAACAGCTCACTCAGTAGATTTGAGTCTGAGGATGGTAGAGAGGCTTTACTGAGCATTCCAATCAGTTCAAAAATTTTTCTAAATAAAAGTGATATGTGAATAAAATTTCCTAAAAGTACATTTAATTAGGACAGGCTATTTTAATCCAAATTACATTAATATTCAGAAATTGATATTTTAATGGATGTCCATAAATGGATTTATTCCAGCTTACTGGAAAATTATTTCAACTGAAATGCTTAATACATTTTCCACCCAAAGCCTTGCACTGCTCAATAAATATCTGTTGAACAAATAGAGTGCAATATGAAATGGTAATTATTGTCAACACAGAAAAAAGTCTGTCGGTTGACAAACATTTGCTAGTGTTGGGATAGTGTGGTCTCAGATTCATGGAACGAATAGGTTAGGAGTGTCTTTTCTGGGTGATGAGATTACTGGTAACTTGTAGTTTTTCTTGTATTTTTATCTGATTTTCTTTAATGAGTCACTGAAAGGGATTTTTAATCAGAAAAAAAGCGTTATTTCTGTTTGAGGATAAAAGGATAAATATTTAGACTGTAGTATGAACTTCAGTTTCTGGCCAAGAGGGAGTAACAGGGATTGGGTTTATCCTCCTGGTTGAAATAGCTAAAACACTAGACAAAATATATGAAATGATGGTTTTCAAGTTTTTAGACATCAGGCAATGAAGGACAGTGATCCCTGAGAGATGGCAAACACATGAGGTGAGTTTGTCCCAGCTTATTGCCTTGAGAGAGGCCACAGTGCAGGGAGGGAAGACGTAGGGCGGGGAGTACTCTCTGAGCTGAGGAGGCAGAGTGTTCGGGAGACTAAAGCAGCTAGAATTTGCAGGATAGGTTACCAGAAAACAGAGAACTGCAGAGAGAGATAGAACTCTAGAGATCTGCAGAATGCCCCCTTGAAAATTTGGCAGATCGGTGTATAATCAATGTATGAATATGAGGAAGCTACTCAAAGCTGGGGAAAGAACCACCTGAAAGGATTAGAGGGAACAGTACCCAGATACACACAGGGCCAGGCATAGTGCCTGTTCCTACCAACCAGACTGGAAAACCTAATAGTTAGTTCACAGGACATTGGGTAGAGAACTCAGAAGGGTCTTGCATTAACTAAACCCAGCCCTGGTCCCCCCATCAAGTATTAAAAGCAAGATGCAAAAGCATCAAACTGCTTCCAAGTAACTGCATCCACTCAAGGAAGTTTCAAGCAC
This sequence comes from Equus caballus, assembly GCF_041296265.1. NCBI lineage: Eukaryota > Metazoa > Chordata > Mammalia > Perissodactyla > Equidae > Equus > Equus caballus. Next base: position 129,180,448 of record NC_091684.1, on the reverse strand, counting down.
AAGAAACGTGAAGAAAATTGTATCAAGACACACCATAATCAAATTGCTCAAAAGTAGAGATAAAATCTTAGCAGCTACCGCACAGATACACACACACATGACACATTATGTTACATTTAGAGGAACAATCTGACAGGAGATTTCTGGTCAGAAACAATGCAAGAGAGGAGAGTGGAGCAATGTCTTTAAAGTAATAACAGGAAAAGACTGTCAATCTAGAAGTTTATGCCCAATGAAAATATCTTTCAGAAATGAAGGTGAAACAAAGACTTTTTCAGACACACAAAAGCTGAAAAAACTCATCACCAGCAGAACTACTACAAGAAATGTTAAAGAAAGACCTTTGGGTAGAAGAAAATGATACCTCATGGTAATATGGGTCTACACAAAGGATGAAGAGCACCGGAAAAGGTAACTACATAGGCAAATGTATCATTTTTCCACTTAAATCTCTTTATAAGGTAATTGAAAGTTAAAAAAATAATAACGATGTATAAGTAAAATGTATGACAACAATAGTATAAGGCAAGGAAGGAAGAAACAGAAGTATACTATGTATGGTTCATGTACTATACATGAAGTGATATAACTTGAAGGTAGACTCATAAATTAAAGGTATATTCTATAAACCCTAAAGTAATCACTAAAATAACAAAACAAAGAGTTATAGCTAATAAGCTAACAAAGGAGATGAAATGAAATCATAAAAAATACTCAAACCAAAAGAAGGCAGGAAAAAAAGCAAGTTAGAGATGGGACAAATAGAAAACCAATATAAAGATGATAGACTTAAACTTAACCATATCAATAATCACATTAAATATAAATGGCCTAAAAATCCCAACCAAAGGGCACAGATTGTCAGTCTGGATTTAAAAAAAAGACCAAATATATGTTACCTACAAGAAACACACATCTAATGTAAAGACTGCAATATAAAGCAGCAAAGAATTTTTTTTCACTCATTCCCAGGAGACTATAAATATCAAGTCTTTGGAGTAGAAAGAATAAAAAAAATCTTCTAAGTCTTGTTGTTAAAGTGTTCCTCTCCCTGTCCCATCTCTCACTTAACTCCTCTGGCTCTAAGTCTTTTCTCTAAAGCACCAGCCAGATAGAAGAAAAAATGTGGAAAGAAGCAAGGAGTGGAAGCAGGCAGGCTGATCCCAGCAGCCACTAGGGGAGCACATTGTGAAATAAGTAGGGTCTGATCTACTTTCTTGTAGGGCAAGAAGCCTTTGCTTCCATAGATCTCACACCTTCTAGGCCCCATCCCTGATATTTCCCCCCGTCTCTTCTCTCCAGTCCCATGTTCCCGGCTATAGAGGCTACCACATGATTGATACCAGGGGAGAACCCTGCCTACTTTAGAATGGTGTTGTGTCCAAGCAGACACAGGTTAGAATTCATATCTTGCTCAGCCCTTCCCTCTCCCACAGGCTTAACCTTAAATCAATTACCAAATATGGTTGGCTCTGTCTCCTAAATATATCTTGAACCTTTTCTTGGTTTAACCCCTCAATCAGGTTTTATCTGATTGCTGCATTAGTTTCCTAGATGCATTCCCCATCTCCGTTCTGGCTTTCTGCCAATCTATCCATTATATTAGCCCTCAGAGTGCTATAAATTAAAGATCTTTGCCTGTTTAAAAACCCTCCAAGATGCCCTACTGGCTTTAAGACAAAGTGCAAACTCCTTAATATCATTTTTTGTAATGTATTTTGTAATCTGATTCCACCTTACATTTCCAACTTTATCCCCTGTCTCTCTGAGGTTTAACCCCTATACTCCAGCCACAGTGAATTATTCAGAGGTTCTGGAACATGGTAGTTGTACCTCCAGGATTTTTCACATGCTCTTTCCTTTAGCTAGAATGCCCTTCCTTCTTTCCTCTGCCTAACTGATGGATTCCTAATTTTTAGCAGTCAGCTCAGAAGTTTTTATTTTTTATGAAGCCCTCCTTGAATACCTACCATGTGTTTGACACTGCTAGATACCAAGGATGAATAATTAAGACATAGACCAATTTCTTAGGAAGTTCACTGCTTCTTATGTATCATATGTAACAGGAAGCACAAACAGCAAACAATTACAACACCGCATGCAGTAGGCTGTTACCCTGATGGCCTCCTATGAACCATGCCTTCTAGTATGCATGCCTTTGTGTGGCTTTTCCCATTTGGCTTTGGGATTAAACATGTTACTTGCTTTGGTCAATGGGACATTAGCTAGCATGCTTCAAGCAGAGGCTTGATAAACATGTGTACACTGGGGCTTGTCCTCTTGGAAATCTTTCTCGGAAGCCAGCAGCCACGTTGTAAGGATTTCAGGCCACTCTGGCGGACACCACATGAAGAAAAAGAGGCCACATGGAGAGGAACTGAAGCACCACAGTTGGCTCCCAGCTGAACGTAGCTGCATGAGTGACCCCAATCAACACCAAGTAGAGCAGAAGAGCCACTCAGTCACCCCATAGAATCATGAGAAATAAATCATTATTGTTTTAAGCCAATAAGTTTTGGAATGATTTGTTACACAGCAATAGATAACTGGAACATAGTACAATAAGTACAGTGACAGAAGGATGTACAAGTTCAGAAGTAGCAAAGAGAAGAAAGTAATCATCTTTGTGCAGCATGGGAAGATTTCACAGAGGAGGTGATGCTTGAGCTGTGTGTTGAAGGATAAGCAGGAGTTCTGCAGAGCAGGGAAAAGGTGTTACTGGTTGAGAAAATGGCATATGCAAAGGCACAGATGCATGAAACAGACGGGCACATTCAGGTAACTACAAGAAGTTCTATATTGGAAGTGAGAAAAGCATGAAAGGGGAGACATTGACAATGAGACTTGGGGGCAGAGGCAGGGACGAGGCCATGCAGGGCCGTGTGTGAAAGAAATGCTGAGGACCTTGGCCTTTATTTTGAAGGCAGTGAGAAGCCATTGAAAAGTTTTAACTATGGAACTGACATGGTCAGATTTGTAATTTAAAAAGTAACTCTGGACCGGTATAAAGAATGAACTGGAGGAGGAAAAAAACTAGATGTAGGGAGGCTACTGTGGTAAGCTAGAATAGCTGAGGTGGGAACGGAGAAAAGGAGATGGAGTACAGAGACATTTGAGATGTAGAATGGACAGAATTTTGTGAGTGATTGGAAGTGTTTTACTCATACAAACTGTAATTACTTTTTTTAAAAAAGATTTTATTTTTCCTTTTTCTCCCCAAAGCCATCCAGTACATAGTTGTGTATTTTTAGTTGTGGGTCCTCCTAGTTGTGGCATGTGGGATGCTGCCTCAGCATGGTTTGATGAGCAGTGCCATGTCCATGCGCAGGATTTGAACCGGCGAAACCCCCGGCTGCTGAAGCAGAGGGCACGAACTTAACCACTCGGCCACAGGGCCAGCCCCTGTAATTAGCTCTTAAAGTGTTTATCTGTCCCCCTGGAACATACTACTCCAGGACAGGGAAATCCTTCCCCTTCCCCTAGTTCCTGGCATATAAGAGGTACTCATTTATTAAACATTTGTTGAGTAAATTAAGATGTTTTGTGGATGGGTCTGGAAAAATATTTGTCACACATAATATTATTCTATAGGACAAAAAGATCCTCAACATGTCATTTTATTTTTTGAGTAAAGCCACTATGAACTTTCTTATAAAGTCTTTTTTTTTAAATTTAAACTAAGAAAACAAAACAGTTCACCCATTTCTCCTACTTCCCCAACCCCCATTTCTAGCAACTACCACTCTGTTCTCTATATCTATTACAGTGATTTTTTTTTTCAGATTCCACATGTAAGTGAGATCATATGGTATTGTCTTTCTCTTTCTGACTTATTTCACTTAGCATAATCCCCTCAAGGTCCAACCATGTTGTTACAAATGGGAAGATTTCATTCTTTTTGAAAGTAGACCATTATCTTACACCATATACAAAAATTAACTCAAAATGGATTAAAGACTTGAATGTAAGACCTGAAACTATAAAACTCTAGAAGAAAACATAGGTGATACACTCTTTGACATTGCCCTTAGCAGCATATTTTCAAGTACAAGGTCTGACCAGGCAAGGAAAACAATAGAAAAAATAAACAAATGGGACTATATCAAACTAAAAAGCTTCTGCACAGCAAAGGAAACCATCAACAAAATGAAAAGACAACCTAACAATTGGGAGAAGATATTTGCAAACCATATATCTGATAAGGGTTAATATCTAAAATATATAAAGAACTCATACATCTCAACAATAAAAAAACTTAACAACCCAGTTAAAAAATGGGCAAAAGATCTGAACAGACATTTTTCCAAAGAAGATATACAGATGGCCAACAAGTACATAAAAAGGTGTTCAACATCACTAATTATTAGGGAAATAAAAATCAAAACTACAATGAAATATGACCTCATGCCCATCAGAATGGCTATAATGAACAAGACAAGAAATAAGTGTTGGAGAGAATGTGGAGAAAAGCGAACACTTGTACACTGCTGGTGGGAATGTAAACAGGCGCAGCCACTATGGAAAGCAGTATGGAGATTCCTTAAAAAATTAAGAATAGAAATACCATATGATCCAGCCATTCCACTGCTGAGTATTTATCCAAAGAACATGAAAACACAAATCTGTAAAGCTATATGCCCCCCACCCCATGTTCATTGTGGCATTACTCACAATAGTCAAGACTTAGAAACAACCTAAGTGCCCATCAAAAGATGAATGGATAAAGATGTGGTATATATACACAATGGAATAGTACTCAGCCATAAAAAGGATGAAATCTTGCTGTTTGCAACAACATGGATGGACTTGAAAGTATTATGCTAAGTGAAGTCAGAGGGAGAAAATCAAATACCATATGATCTCACTCATAAATAGAAGATAAAAATAACAACAACAACAAACAAACACTTGGATACACAGATTATATTGATGGTTACCAGAAGGGAAAGGGGGAGGGAAGAGGGTGAAAGGGGTGACTGGGCACATGTGTCTGTTGATGGATGTTAATTAGTCTTTGGGTGGTGAACATGATGTAATCTAACAGAAATCGAAGTATAATAATGCACACCTGAAATTTATATAATGTTATAAACCAATGTTACCTCAATTAAAAAAAAAGATTCCATTCTTTTTTATGGCTGAATAATATTTCATTGTGTGTGTGTGTGTGTATACACACACACACACACACACACACACATATATATATATCTCACATCTTCTTTATCCATTCATCCATTAATGAACACTTAGGTTTTTTCCACAACTTGGCTATTACAAATGCTGCAATGAACATAGGGGTGCATATATCTTTTCAAGCTAGTATTTTTGTTTTCTTCAGTTAAAGAGCTAGAATGGAATTGCTGGATCATATGGTAGTTCTATTTTTAATGTCTTCCATAGTGGTTGTACCAATTTACATTTCCACCAGCAGTGTACAAAGGTTCCCTCTTCTCCACATCCTTGCCAACACTTGTTATTTCTTGTCTTTTTGATAATAGCCATTCTAACATGTGTGAGGTGATATCTCATTGTGATTTTGATTTGCATATTTCCCTGATGATTAGTGATGTTGAGCATCTTTTCACGGACCTGTTGGCCATCTCTTCATCTTCTTTGGAAAAATGTCTATTCAGATCTTCTGCCCATTTTTTTTGGATTGTTTGGTTTTTGCTGTTGAGTTGTATGAGTTCTTTATATATTTTGAATATTAGCCCTTTATCAGATATATGATTTGCAAATATTTTCTCCCATTCAGTAGGTTGCCTTTTCATTTTGTTGATGGTTTCTTTTGCTGTGCAGAAGCTTTTTAGTGTGATGTAGTCCCACTTATTTATTTTTTCTTTTGTTGCTTTTGCTTTTGGTGTCAGATTATTATTATTCTTCTTTGTAAGAAAGATTGGCCCTGAGCTAACATCTGTTGCAAATCTTCCTCTTTTTGCTTGAGCAAAAATGTTGCTGAGCTAACATCTGTGCTGATCTTCCTCTATTTTATGTGGGACGCTGCCACAGCATGGCTTGACAAGTGGTGCTAGGTCTGCACCTGGGATCCAAAACTGTGAATGCCAGGCCGCTGAAGCAGAGCATGTGAACTTAGCCACTACACCACTGGGCCGGCCCCTGGTGTCAGATTTAAAAGATCATTGCCATGACCAATGTCAATGAGCTTACCCTCTATGTTATCTCCTAGTTTTATGGTTTGAGGTCTTACATTCAAGTCTTTAATCCATTTTGAGTTAACTTTTGTGTATGGTGTAAGATAGTAGTCAAGTTTTATTCGTTTACAAGTGCCTGTCCAGTTTTCTCAAAACCATTTATTGAAGAGACTGTCCTTTCCCCATTGTGTATTCTTACCTCCTTTATTGTAAATTAATTGACCATATATAAGTGGGTTTATTTCTGGGCTCTCTAATCTGTTCCATTGATCAACATGTCTTTTTATGCCAATACCATACTGTTTCAATTACTATAGCTTTGTAATATAGCTTGAAAACAGGGAATGTGATGCTTCCAGCTTTGTTCCTCTTTCTCAAGATTGCTTTGGCTATTCGGGGTTTTTTGTGGTTCCACACAAATTTTAGGATTAGTTGTTCTATTTTTTTGAAAAATGCCATTGGAATTTTGATATGAATTGAATTGAATTTGGAGATTGCTTTGGGTAGTATGGACATTTTAACAATATTGATTCTTCCAATCCATGAGCATGGAATATCTTTCCATTTATTTGTATCTTCTTCAATTTCTTTCATTAATTGTCTTGTCATTCTTGATATACAGGTCTTTCACCTCCTTGGTTAAATTTATTCCGGGTATTTTATTCTTTTTTCAGGCAGTAGTAAATGGTATTGTTTTCTTTATTTCTCTTTCTGATAGTTTGTTATTAGTGTATAGAAATGCAACAGATTTCTGCATGTTGATTTTGTATCCTGGAACTTACTGAATTTGTTTATTAGTTCTAACAGTTCTTTTTTTTTTTTTTTTTTTTTTTTTTAAGGAAGATTAGCCCTGAGCTAACATCTGCTGCCAATCCTCCTCTTTTTGCTGAGGAAGGCTGGCCCTGAGCTAACATCCGTGCCCATCTTCCTCTACTTTATATGTGGGATGCCTACCGCAGCATGGCTTGCCAAGCGGTGCGATGTCCGCACCCGGGATCCAAACCGGAGAACCCTGGGCCGCCGAATCAGAACGTGTGCACTTAACCACTGCGCCACCAGGCCGGCCCCAGTTCTAACAGTTTTTTGATAGAGTCTTTAGGGGTTTCCATATATAGTATCATGTCATCTGCAAATAGTGACAGTTCTACTTCTTCCTTTCCAATTTGGATGCCTTTTATTTCTTTTTCTTGCATAATTGTTCTGGCTAGTACTTCCAATACTGTGTTGAATGAAAGCGGTGAGAGTGGGCATCCTTGTCTTGTTCCTGATCTTAGAGGAAAGGCTTTTCAGCTTTTCACCATTGAGTATGATGTTGGCTGTGAGCTTGTCATATATGGCCTTTATTATGTTGAAGTACATTCCCTTTATACCTTCATAAGTATATGTTGAATTTTGTCAAGTGCTTTTTCTGCATCTATTGAGATGATCATATGATTTTTATTCCTCATTTTGTTAATGTGGTGTATCACATTGACTGATTTGCCAATGGTGAGCCATCTTTGCACCTGGAATAAATCCCACTTGATCATGGTGTATGATCCTTTCAATGTATTGTTGAATTCAGTTTGCTAATATTTTGTTGAGGATTTCTGCATCTATGTTCATCAGGGATATTGGCCTGTCATTTTCTTTTCTTGTGGTGTCCTTGTCTAGTTTTGGTATCAGGGTAATTCTGGCCTCATAAACTGAGCTTGGAAGAGTTCTCTCCTCTTCTATTTTTTGGAAGAGTTAGAGAAAGATTGGTATTAATTTTTCTTTGGATGTTTGGTAGAGTTCACTGGTGAAGCCATCTAGTCCTTGACTTTTATTTGTTGGGAGGTTTTTGATTACTGATTCAATCTCCTTATTAGTAATTGGTCTGTTCAGACTTTCTATCTCCTCATGATCCAGTCTTGGTAGGTTATATATTTCTAGGAATTTATCCATTTCTTCTAGGTTGTCCAATTTGTTGGAGCATAACTGTTCATAGTAGTCTCTTATGATCCTTTTTATTTCTGTGGTATCATTTGTAATGTCTGTTCTTTCATTTCTAATTTTATTTATTGGAGTTCTGTCTTTTTTTCTTGGTAAGTCTAGCTAAAGGTTTGTCAATTTTGTTTATCTTTTCAAAGAACCAGCTCTTAGTTTCACTGATCTTCTCTATTGTCTTTTTAGTTTCTATTTCGTTTATTTCTGTTCTATTCTTTGTTATTTCCTTCCTTCTGTGAACTTTGGGCTTCTTTTGTTCTTCTTTTTCTGGTTCCTTAAGGTGTAGAGTGAGGTTGTTTATTTGAGACTTTTCTCTTTTTTTGAGGTAGCCATTTATCCCTATGAACTTCTCTCTTAGAACTGCTTTTGCTGCATCCCACAAGTTTTTTTCTTTTTTTTTCTTTTCTTTTTTTTGAGGAAGATTAGCCCTGAGCTAACATCTGCCACCAATCCTCCTCTTTTTTGCTGAGGAAGACTGGTGAGCTATCATCTGTGCCCATCTTTCCTCTACTTTATATGTAGGATGCCTGCCACAGCATGGCTTGACAAGCAGTGTGTAGGTCCACACCCGGGATCTGAACCAGCGAACCCCAGGCTGCCAAAGCAGAATGTGCGAACTTAATCGCTGTGTCACTGGGCCGGCCCCAAGTTTTTTTTTTTTAAAGATTGGTACCTGAGCTAACATCTGTTGCTGATCTTTTTTTTTTTTCTTTTCCCCAAAGCCCCAGTACATAGTTGTATATTCCAGTTGTGGGTCCTTCTAGTTCTGCTATGTGGGACACCACCTCAGCATGGTTTGATGACTGGTGCTAGGTCCGCCCCCAGGAACCAAACTGGCAAAACCCTAGTCTGCTGAAGTGCAGCAAGTAAACTTAACCCATGCAGCTGGCCCCCTGCATTCCACAAATTTCTGTACATTATATTTCCAGTTTTCTTTGTTTCAAGATATTTTTTATTTCTCTTTTAATTTCTTCTTTGACCCATTGGTTGTTCACAAGTGAACACAAGTCATTTTAATCCATTTGCAACTTAGCTATTGTTTCATATACAGCTCTGGCTGATTACACCTTATTTGGATGAAAACTTCAAGTTTTAACTTGTGAATACAGACTGTTTTCAGTGAGCAGCATAAAGAATATCATGAGTTTCTAAAAATGTAGGTGATCTTGTCAATATACCAGTAAAGGACAGACCTGGGCAGAAGGAAGCCTTTTGTCATAAAAATTCATGCATCTAGGACTCTGTTTCCTTCATAATACACTTCAGGAAGCACCATACATAAAAAGAGAGTCTGACCCTGGGTTTATTTAAAAAATAAAATAAATCAAAACCAAACAAATAAAAAACTCATAACCAAAATAAAGCCCCAAATCTTACCTCTAGTGTCTTATCCAATTTGGCAGCTAGCCTTCCAATTTCATACAATAGCTGGGGGCTGATGGGAATCTCAGCTATGGGTCTTCCTGGGAGGTAAGTCAGCAGCCTCACCAAGTAGTTTTTGATTTCAGAGCCACTATCTAGATGGATGGAATGATAGATCTTGTCAACTATTCTTGAAAAAGATAATTAGAGGCCATTCTGCCTTTGCAATTATTATTGCAAAGAATAAGAAAAATTACAGAACAAGAGAAAAAAATGTGCTAACCTAAAACAAGTCAGCAGGATTCTCTGATGCAGGGCTGAGTGGACTGAGCAAAGCAGGTAGAACAGACAAATCTTAGAACATTGGAACTGGCCATTTATATACCAACAAAATTATAAACCCAACTCTGCAAGCCTCAGGTCTAAACATAAATTACCCACTCTGGTAAATGAATGCCTAAAACACTTTTTTATAAGTTTACAATTGATGAAAGTGTGATGTAAAGAAATGAGTGTTTCAGAATCACAGGCTTCTTCAGGGACAAACTGGGGAACAGCCAGTTTGCAACACAGGAAAAGAACTACTTCTCAGGGACTGTAATGGGCCTCAGTTGTTTGGAGCAATGCAAATTAAGGAAGAATGGGTGACCAATTAAGACAGAAAAAGAATCAAGGTTTCAAACCTTTAAAAAACCCCAAGGAATTGATTTAAGGCTGCTGTTTAGAGAATCCTATTAGGTATATCTTAGCATATCAGCATTTAGAGGTGCAAGGGACCAAGTCTCACAGATGCGGACTCAAACGCTTAGGAATGTAAGTGGTGTGCCCAAGGTCACATATACAAGAATGACAGAGCTGGGATCTAAAATTCCTGATTTCTAGTTCTGTGTTCTTTCTACTATACCACAGCACCAAAATATACAGCTGATCTAACAACAAAAAACATTAATTTTTCTGCTTAAAAAAAAGTTCTCCTAATTTCCACCTGTCCCCTTAGTTACTCCTCCATCAGGCCCTTTCTAAGCAGAAGCGTTACACAAGATCCCAGCTCTACGCACTTCTGAATCAGAGCCCCAGTCTCCACTCTGGTAATGCTGTGGCTTCTCCTAGCAGCTGAAAAAATAACCACATCTACACTTGGAACTATGGACATGTTCTTGATATTTCTACGTGTAGCCAAAATGCAGTAATTAATGTACATGGACAGGCGATGACTGGTGAGTTGATGGTCTCTTACCTACAGACATGAGAGAGGTTATGTTGTCTCCTTTAGTACGACACACAGAGGCTGTCGGAAATCCAGCTGCTCTCAGAAACATGATGATGTGACTCTGCACTTCAATCAGGTCTGGAGTTTTGCTAGACTTAGTATTGCTTATTTTGAGGACATATTCAGTTGGGCCATCTGTAGTGTCTTTGGTTCTTGAAATGCATACATGAAAGTTTTGGTCATCATAGCTAGGAAGTGGCTGGATCTTGAAAACTTTTAACCCAAATACTGATTCCACTAATGCCGAGGCTTGTACCTCACTGAAAGTGGGTTTGGCAAGAGCCTGTGATTGCTGATCTTCTCCACTTGACATTATGTCTAGGGGAAACAAACAAATCTGAAAGGGGACATATAATGAATATATTTATTTAAACGTTTTTTCTTAAGACAGGCCAGTAATGTTTCTCAGCATTGATTCTGTATTTCTTTTGAATAATTTTCACTCATAAAGTTAAAAAAAACCAAATCAGTAAATGAGATAAAGAAGTAGATGTTTTGACAGGTCAATAAAAACCCTTATACTATAAATTATTTCTAAACTTTCCTCACAAACTGAAGGTATGTTTCCAGGGACAGAATACAGACCAGGAAAGCACCTCGGTATCATCTAGCTTGATTCCTCCCCCTCGCCCCCAGCCATCAACTTTATTTACAGGGGAAATTTAGGTCCTGAGAGGTTAAGTGCCTTACACAAACCACATACCAAGTTACAGTAAGAACTCAGTTCTCTAGACTATGTTTACGTCCTTTTGACTACATTACCATCAGTACAGTGATCTTACTTTTCTATCCATAAGTTTTATTAAATTATCAGGACCATCATCTAGCTCATCATGTGTTCTTCAAATATAAAAGTGTGGACTGATGTGCAAAGCACATCATCCTGTGAGGCACTATGGGAAATATGAAGATGAGCTTAGAGGGCTCTGTTACATCTGAGAAGTCAAATCAATCACAGGTATTCTAAACAATAAAAAACCTGAAAAGCTTTTCAAAACAAGAAGTTATAAGGCAGTAGGTAATAAACTGATAGAATGCCAAAGAAAACCCTGAATTAAGTATAAACTTGAAATGACTGAATTAACACTGAAGTGACTGAGGTTACCTTAAATTGTAAAGAATAGGTCTTCTATTGCTAAAAGGAATAGGGGCTTGAAATAAAAATTAAGGTCAGTTACAAAATATAAAGTTACATCTGCGTTTATGACATATGAAATTAATATCTATTGAAACTATGATAGAAATTCAGAGAGGAGAGAGATTACTAAGCATAAGGAAAGGTATTATTGAGAAGAGGGATTTGAATCGAGTTGTTGAGTATGACTTGGATAGACAGGGTGGGGAGACTGTTTCTTCCCCTTGGTAACGCCACCCTCTGCTACACATACCTGGTATATTTCCAGAGCACCTGGCAATGTAAGGCTTCTGAACATCCTTCAGGAACCAAATATTTAAGGTCTTTGCAATCTCAGCTCCCTCTTTTCCCAAAATAGTTTTATTCCAATTCTTCCTTCATACTAAATTGTAGATAATTAATAACATCTTGGGGTGGGTTGTATTTTAGGGGACAGTTTTGATTGCTGTTCAAGGGATGGAGTGTCATATAAAAAGAGTCTCATAAATACTTAGCTCTTGTTGATAGAAATCAGAACAGCTGTTGCTTCTGGCAGGGAGGGGGCATGAGGGAACTTTCTCGGAGGAAAATGTCCTATATTTTGACTAGGCTTTCATTACAAGGGTGTATAAATTTGTCAAAACTTGACTTAAAACTTAAGTAAGCATAAGATCTGTGAATCTTGCTGAATGTAAACTTTACCTAAAAGAAAAGTTAGCCCTTGCAAGAAATTGGCTAGGACAAGGAGGTGGAGGTGGGGTTTTAGGACTTTCTCAGAGCTTCCAAATCAGACCATATGCCTGTTAATGTCTAATCACTTCATATCTATGACAGCCAAAGTCCAACTTATTCCAGTGAGGGAAAGGAGATAAAATTCAGGGAGGTAAGCAAGAGCTCGCCTATACAACTCCTTCCCTGCCTCAGTCCCAACACTGTAGACTGCTGACTGAAGTGCTGATAAGAGTATAACCCTCAGATGCTGCTCCCCTCCCCCTCCTCGCCTTCCCTGATCCTCCTACCCAAAGCAATTTCTCCCACCTCTAAGCCAGCAGAGCCCCTTGTGTCATGGCTCGGTTTCCACCACCTGTTACAGTTCTTGCATAATTGACAATCACTTCTCATGTTCATTTTCTGATCAGAGCATTTGTTTTCAGAAGCAAATTGTCATTCAGATTTTGTTCACTAAAGAGATTGTTAAAAAGCCTGAATGAGGTTCAAAACAATCTTTGCACCTGAAACTTCTGGGAACCAATATATATCCTGTCACACTGTATTTGGGCTTAAGACTTTACATGGAATTTTAACATTCCTTCTGGAGATTTGTAAACTGGTGTAAGGCCAGTATTCAGACTGTAATATGAACTGAAGCTTTAAGTACAAGATGAAATCCTGGAGTTGTTTTTCAACTTCTAAAGCATTAAGAATGTCAGAATAATCCTGAATTTAATACTAATTGTAAGTTCTAAAGTTGGAAGGAACTGTAGAGGCAATTGGTAAAAGCCAATCTCCCTTCCGGTCTAAAAAATGTTCCTATAACATCCTTGAGTGGAGCTTATTAAGACTCTGCTTAAAGAGCCCTGTTTTTCAAAGCAGTTGAAAGCACTGTTAACAGCTGCAGCCATCAAAGACTGCCTGGAATAATAAAAAGTTGTGCTGGTTAAGTGTATTTCACCACAATGAAAAAAAATTGGAGAAAAAACAGTTGCCGTGCTGGGAGAAAAAAAGACATATTTTAGGTACAACTCTGCTACCTAGTCTCCGAAACTGTGGACTCGTTACATCTCCCTTTTAGAGGGAGCTGGACTAGATCACTTCTGAAAGTCCCTTGTAAATCTAACATTCTATACTTCTAAAGGTCTTTCTTTTTGAGCTTAAATTTGCCTTTTTTCTTTGTATACAGGAATTCTAGAGTGATGTCAGCAACATGGTGACGTGAGCTCACCTGGGAGTCTCTCCCCTCCAAACTACAACCAAAAAGAGCAACTGCTTTCCAACCAAAAAAAAAATCCTAATAACAGAAATCGTCAGAGACCCACAGCAGCCAAACGACGGAAGGTGGAGAGGCTGAAGCTGGCCTTGGAGGAGCTGGAATGGGGTAGGAGAGAACTTTGCTCCCTCCCCTAGAGACTGGGATCACTGCCACTGGTGAGGGAAGGAGCGGGGGAGGGGCCGTGCATCAGGGGATCGTACAGGACTCCCACCTCCCGAGCAGCGGAAACCCTCTAACAGGGGAAATCTTTCCCATGGGGGAGCCCCAGCAAGCCAGGGCCCCGGAGACCAGAAAGTGAGAGCTGATCCCATACGGGTCTCCTGAGAAAGTGCCCCTCCTCCCCCAACCCATGCTGGGCGCTGCCATCTTGGCTGAAGGTGCTGGGCTCAGAGAACAAGCCTCTCGACCCACATCTAGTGGCCACAGGCTGTAATTGCAGCCGAATAACAGCATCATGCGCAAAAACCACTCCTCTACCATCCAGCAATTTATAAAAGCTCCAGTCCAAAAGGAAAACAATAAAAATACAGAAGTAGGTCCTGAGGGCTTGGAAATGGGTAAACTAAGTAAAGAGGAGTTCAAAATGGCTATCCTCAAAATATTCAATGAGGTAAAGGGAAATATAGAGAAACAAGTGAACGAGTTCTGGAGTTACTTCACAAAAGAGACTGAAATTATAAAGCAGAATCAGTTAGAAATACTAGAGATGAAAAATAGAATGGATCAGATAAAACAGAATACGGATTCCCTGAATGCCCGTGTAGACACCATAGATGAGAAAATTAGCATAATCCAAGATAGACAGGCTGAATGGCTCCAGAGGAAGAAAGAGAACTAAGAATTAAAAAAACTGAAGAAAATCTCAGAGAAATAGCTGACTCAATGAGAAAATGCAACTTAAGAATCATCAGAATTCCTGAGGGTGTGGAAAAGGAAAATGGAGCAGAAAGTGTGCTCAACTAAATAATAGAAGAGAACTTCCCAAATCTAGGGATTGAGAAAGAAATGTGTGTGGAGAAAGCTTTCAGATCTCCTAGATTTCTCAGTGCAAAAAGACCTACGACAAAGCATATAGTAGTAAAAATAGCAAAAATGAATGACAAAGAAAGAATACTCAGGGCAGCAAGGCAGAAGAAAATAACCTACAAAGGAACCCCCATCAGACTTTCAGCGGATTTCTCTACAGAAACCTTGCAAGCTAGGAGAGATTGGAGTGACATATTCATAACTTTAAAGGATAAAAATCTTCAGCCAAGAATACTCTATCCAGCAAAAATATCCTTCAGATATGAGGGAGAAATTAAATCTTGTCCAGACAAACAAAAGCTGAGGGACTTCGTAGTCACATGACCTCCACTACAAGATATCCTCAAGAAGGCTCTCATACCTGAAAAAAGAAAAAAGGGAGTAAGGGGTCACAAAACACAGAGTTGGGAGACAAATAGAATCTGAATAGGATAGCAAATATTGAACTATAGCATTAGGATAAAGGGAAGGAAATCACCAAAGCAAAGACAATCTTATCACTCTAACCACAAACTCACAACACAAGTTGGAATAAGAGATGAAAATAATAATTTAGGAGGGGAGGAGGAAAGGGACTGAAACAGTCTAGGCTAAGGAAGTAAGAGACCACCAGAAAATGGACTATGTTATACACGAGATTCTGAATACAAACTTCAGGGTAGCCACTAAACTAAAAAACAGAACAGAGACACCAAACATAAATAAGGAAAAGTCTAAGAAACCCAGCATAAGAAATTGCAGAAGTCAATGAGTAGGCTAAAACACACAGGACAAGAAACAAAGGAAACACAGGAAAACTGGAAAACGAGCAACAGAATGACAGCATGAAGCCCTCATGCATCAATACTCACCCTCAATGTAAACGTATTGAACTCTCCAATAAAAAGACAAAGAGTGGCAAAATGGATTAAAGAACAAGATCCAACAATTTGTTGCCTCCAGGAAACACACCTCACCTCCAAGGACAAACACAGGCTCAGAGTGAAGGGGTGGAAGACAATACTCCAAGCTAATAGCAAACAAAAGAAAGCAGGTGTCGCAATACTTATATCAGACAAAACAGACTTCAAGATAAGGCAGGTAAAGAGAGACACAGAGGGCCAATATATAATGATCAAAGGGACACTTCATCAAGAAGAAACAATGCTTATAAATATCTATGCACCCAACACAGGAGCACCAAAGTTCATAAAGCAACTATTAACAAACCTAAAAGAAGATATCAAAAATAACACAATAATAGTAGGGGACCTCAACACCCCACTCACATCAATGGACAGATCATCCAGACAGAAAATCAACAAAGAAACAGTGGAGCTAAACAAAAAGCTAAAACAGTTGGACTTAATAGACATATACAGAACACTCCATCCAAAAACAACAGAATACACATTCTTCTCAAGCATGCATGGAACATCCTCAAGGATAGATCATATGTTGGGAAACAAGGCAAGCCTCTATAAATTTAAAAAAATTGAAATAATAACAAGCATCTTCTCCAATCATAATGCTGTAAAGCTAGAAATTAATTACAAGAAAAAGATGAGAAAGGCACAAGAATGTGGAGACTAAACAATATGCTATTGAACAAGCAATGGATCATTGAAGAAATTAAAGAAGAAATAAAAAAACACCTGGAGGCAAATGAAAATGATAACATGCCATACCAACTCATATGGGATGCAGCAAAAGCTGTATTAAGAGGAAAATTCATCGCAATTCAGGCACATCTTAACAAACAAGAAAAATCCCAAATCAGCAATCTTAAACTACACCTAACTGAATTAGAGAAAGAAGAACCAACAAAGCCCAAAGTAAGCAGAAGGAGAGAAATAATAAAAATCAGAGCAAAAGAAATGCTATTGAAACAAAAAAGGCAGTAGAAAGGATCAATGAAACAAAGAGCTGGTTCTTTGAGAAGATAAATAAAATCAACAAACCCCTAGCCAGACTTACAAAGAAAAAAGGAGAGAAAGCTCAAATAAACAAAATCAGAAATGAAAGAGGAGAAATAACAACAGACTCCGCAGAAATACAACGGATTATAAGAGAATACTACAAAAAACTATATGCCAACAAAATGGATAACCTAGAGGAAATGGATAAATTCTTGGACTCCTACAATCTCCCAAAGCTCACTCAAGAAGCAGCAGACAATTTGAACAAACCAATCACAAGGAAAGAGATTGAAACAGCAATCAAAAATATCCCAAAGAATAAAACCCCAGGACCAGATGGCTTTCCTGGGGAATTCTACCAAACTTTCATAGAGGATTTAATACTTACCCTTTTCAAGCTATTCCAAACAATTAGGGAGGATGGAACACTTCCTAACACATTCTACGAGAACAACATCACGCTGATACCAAAGCCTGACAAGGACAGCACGAAAAAGGAGAACTACAGGCCAATATTGCTGATGAACATAGATGCAAAAATTCTCAACAAAATTTTGGCAACCCAAATTCAGCAACTCATTAAAAGGATCATACATCATGATCAAGTGGGATTCATACCAGGGACAAAGGGATGGTTCCACATCCACAAATCAATCAACATGATATACCACATCAACAAACTGAGGACTAAAAACCACATGATCATCTCAATAGATGCAGAGAAAGCATTTGACAAGATCCAACAGCCATTTATGATAAAAACTCTTAACAAAATGGGGATAGAAGGGAACTACCTCAACATAATAAAGGCCATATATGACAAACCCACAGCCAACATCATTCTCAATGGGCAAAAACTGAGTGCCATCCCCCTGAGAACAGGAACGAGACAAGGATTCCCTCTATCACCACTCTTATTTAACATAGTTCTGGAGGTCCTGGCCAGAGCAATCAGGCAAGAAAAAGGAATAAAAAGAATCCAGATAGGGGGAGAAGAAGTGAAACTCTCGCTGTTTGCAGACAACATGATCTTATATATAGAAAACCCCAAAGAATCCACTGGCAAACTCTTAGAAGTAATCAACAACTACAGCAAAGTTGCAGGGTATAAAATCAATTTACATAAATCAGTAGCATTTCTATACTCTAATAACGAACTACCAGAAAAAGAACTCAAGAACACAATACCATTCACAATCGCAACAAAAAGAATAAAGTACCTCAGGGTGAATTTAACTAAGGAAGTGAAAGACCTATACAATGAAAATTACAAGGCTTTTCTGAAAGAAATGGATGACGACTTAAAGAGATGGAAAGACATTCCATGCACATGGATTGGAAGAAGAAACATAGTTAAAAGGTCCATTCTACCTAAAGCAATCTACAGATTCAATGCCGTCCCAATCAGAATCCCAATGACATTCTTTACAGAAATAGAACAAAGAATCCTAAAATTCATATGGGGCAACAAAAGACCCCAAATTGCTAAAGCAATCCTGAGAAAAAAGAACACAGCTGGAGGCATCAGTATCCCTGACTTCAAAACATACTACAAAGCTACAGTAATCCAAACAGCATGGTACTGGTACAAAAACAGGTGCACAGATCAATGAAACAGAACTGAAAGCCCAGAAATAAAACCACACATTTATGGACAGCTAATCTTCGACAAAGGAGCTGAGGGCCTACAATGGAGAGAAGAAAGTCTTTTCAACAAATGGTGCTGGGAAAACAGGAAAGCCACATGTAAAAGAACGAAAATTGACCATTCTTTTTCACCATTCACCAAAATAAACTCAAAATGGATCAAAGACCTAAAGCTGAGACCTGAAACCATAAGGCTTCTAGAAGAAAATGTAGGCAGTACACTCTTTGACATCAGTATTAAAGGGATCTTTTTGGACACCATGTCTTCTCAGACAAGGGAAACAATAGAAAGAATAAACAAATGGGACTTCATCAGATTAAAGAGCTTCTTCAAGGCAAGGCAAAACAGGATTGAAACGAAAAAACAACCCACTAACTGGGAAAAAATATTTGCAAGTAATACATCCGACAAAGGCTTAATATCCATAATACATCAAGAACTCACACAACTCAACAACAAAAAATTAAACAACCCGATCAAAAACCGGGCAGGAGACATGAACAGATATTTCTCCAAAGAAGATATACGGATGGCCAATAGGCACATGAAAAGATGCTCATCATCGCTGATCATCAGGGAAATGAAAATCAAAACTACACTAAGATATCACCTTACACCCATTAGAATGACAAAAATAACTAAAACAAATAGTAACAAATGTTGGAGAGGTTGTGGAGAAAAAGGAACCCTCATACACTGCTGGTGGGAATGCAAACTGGTGCAGCCACTATGGTAAACAGTATGGAGATTGCTCAAAAAATTAAAAATAGAACTGCCATATGATCCAGCTATTCCACTACTGGGCATCTATCCAGAGAGCTTGAAGTCAGCAATTCCAAAAGTCCTATGCACCCCAATGTTTATTGCAGCATTATTTACAATCACCAAGATGTGGAAGCAACCTAAGTGCCCATCAACAGATGATTCAATAAAGAAGATGTGGTATATATATACAATGGAACACTACTCAGCCATAAAAAAGAACAAAATTGTCCCATTTGCAACAACATGGATGGATCTTGAGGGAATTATGTTAAGTGAAATCAGCCAGATAGAAAAGGACAATCTCTGTATGACTCCACTCATATGAGGACTTTAAACCTGTGGACAAAGAGAACAGATTAGTGGCTACCAGGGGAAAGGGGGGGGGGGGTGGGAGGTGGGCACAAAGGGTGAAGGGGTGCACCTACAACACGACTGACAGACAATAATATACAAGTGAAATTTCACAAGATTGTAACCTATCATTAACTCAATAAAAAATTTAAAAAAAAAGAATTCTAAATTATGGAATTAGTGACAGATAAGGTCAGCTTCTGAAAGTAAATAAACACAAAGGAAGAAATGTGTTTATCAGAGATGTCTGTCTCAAGCAAATGTCTCCTGTGTGCGGACAGGGAGGGAGGAAGGGAATTCGAATCCTATAGGTAGTTAATCTAGATTTTCTGCCAGCGGTGTTTCACTTAGCTCCTGAGAAAGCCCTCAGGAAGCACATGTTTCAACTCCAAGGCTTATGCCGGAATCTCACAGTCTCTGTCCGACAACCAGGGGGGTGGAGCTTAAACTGTGTACTTTGTGCAGATGTACCAAACAAGAGTCATTCTTGACTCTTTCCTCTCCCTCACTCCCAAAGTGTTACAAAGTCTAGTAAATTCTACCTTAGCATGTCTTCCAAATCTACCCTTCTGCAGTTCCTTCTGCTGCGGCCTTCTAAGGTTGGAGATCAGGGATGATACCCAGTAAATCTCTGTATCCTCAGCACCTAGCCCAGTGTCTTATCAAGTATCGGTGGAACTAATGAAAGAAGGGCTTTCACTCCACAGGCTCATGGGACCGTTTACCCTCAAAGGAGATCAGGAAATAGAAAGGCAGGGAAATTACAATCTGTAGTTTTTCAAAGACAACAACAATGCACTACTGAGTGCTCTGAGGGTCTTCCTGCTGGATGAGGGGAAGAATGGTGGGCAAGCAGGCTGCAGAGGGGCTGCTGACCTAAGAGGCAGGAAAATAAGGGGAGGAGGAGGGCACACGAGTAGGGTTCACAGCGATACTATGCTAGTGAGGTCCAACGGAGCCTCAGAAATTGTTCCCACCAGACACCTGGCCCTGAGTGACAGGCGCCGCACCTTCCCTCTACCAGGGGTCTCACAGAGGAGTCGGGAGGGTTGGACCGGATGGTTTCTCTTACGCCACGCTCCAATTGTGGGATCTCAGCCAAGCCCTTCTGGGTTACAGGTGAGATCCAGAGAGGAGGGTCACTGGCCCATCACGGGCGCAGCCAGTCTGAGGCGCAGAAGCGGCTGGGGGAGCCCGAGGCACACGACTCCTGGCCCCATACTCTCACGAGCCTCCTTGCTCTCGTGGGCGGTCCCCCAGGGGACCCAGGGCTAGCCTCTACTTTCCCCACCCGGCTCACCCGCAACGACCGTCCTGACTTGGATCCTGCTCTGCAGCAGCCCTGGACTCCAGCCACCGCACAGCGCTGGCACTGGAAGGTCGCGCCCGACCCGCGGCACCCAGGTCCACCCATCCTCCAGTCCGTGAGCCCTGAGTTCTGATTGGCTCCTCGAGACCCCCCGCCACCAATCAGCGCAGACTACTGGTAGGCGAGGCTTTGTTGGAGGACGGGCATTTTCCCCGCCTCGCCCCGGATCTGCCCAGGAGGCTGCGGGGAGAAATTCAGAGACCGGGCTTCTGATTGGCTTCCTGCAATCCTGCCCCGCCTTCTCTTGGTGGTCACCTCAGTCAGAATCCGGCACATTTCCACGTAACTGGACTTCTTGTTCCTGACCCGCTCTTCGAGATTCCGCCCCGCCCCTCGGTGGGTAGCCATTTAGCAGGCTTCCGGCCCTTGAGTGGCCCGTCGTAGTTCCGCCCAGTCCACGTAGCAGTGGAGGTAGCCGTGGAGGCTTCGTGGACCGTTTTCTCGGGGTTCTAGGTGTCTAGGTAGAACTCACTTCCTCTTTTTTCCTTCCTCGCTCTCCTTCCCCCTCCTGCTGGAGGCACTTGTCCCGGAGGCCACATTTGCAAGCGCGGCCAGAGGTTGACTGGAACCCATCCTGGTCCCGGGAACTGCAAGGGTTCCGATTGGCGGTCCTGGGAGTCGGGCCTGGCTGCGTTCTGCTCCAGACCTAGCTCTCCCAGGACACTGGAAGGTTGGAATGTGAAACTGTCTTATTTATCGAATAGGTCCACACCCTCCTTGTGCTGATGAGGGTGCTGAAGTCTAGGGGGCACAGAACCTCAACCAGATCTGGTCACCCAACTTCTAGTTTAAGCTCTTGCCACAGCACCGACTTTTCTACTCTTCCAAGCCATTACGTACAATACAATAGATGTAAAGGGAGCGTGAAGGTTGCCCCACAAGGTTTTCCCGGGGGACTGAGGTAACCACATTTAGGTCTGGCGTGATGAGTGATTCACTTACACTGAGAAAGAGAGCTAGTAATTGGGTCAGAATCCTTATTTAGGTAGTGCAGTCAGTAGATTCTCTCCCTGCAGCAAAGTGTAGAAAGCACATGATTTTCAGGAGGCTGCCTGGGAATCATGGTGTAACAGCCAGGTTAGTTAGGTGATATTAAGGGTACTAGATTGATAGCTTGAAGCATGTCTGCGGCCAAGCAGAGCTTCTCTGATAGAGCTTCTCAGAGCACTTTCTACTGGAGGAGAGTTTTAGATACCATACCCACCCCTCATGTCTGCAACTTCGTCTCTATTTTAGTCAATGCATATACCCCCCACCCTCCCCACCCTCCCCACCCCTTGCCATCGGTGCTTTTCTTTATTTTTTCTTCCCTGTAGAGATGTAGCACACTCTGGTTATCAACAGTCACCTTGATTGATCAGCTTGGACGTTTCCCAAAACTTTATCAACCACCTCTTGAGGGATGCCCTCTTTTCATCCTTTAGATGTGGTTCTTACCTGTTTCACTTCTAATCTTGAAGTAGCAGGGCTGTTTTTTTTTACAGCCTCAGGGTGACATTCTTAATATGTCTGATTCCTTTAGGTTGTCAAAGACCAACTTTGATTTGGATTTTCTGTAACCAGAATCTGACTCCTATTGGCCCCATTAGCTGCCCTCAGGCAGCTCCTGAATTCTTTCTACCCTCTCACTATTCCACCTCACACTGCTCATTTTATTGGGTGTAAGAGAACAAACATTTCTAAGGCTAATACCTGCTGCCAAATCATGTTTTTCCTCAATTGGATATCATAATGAAAAAAGCTCCACCAATCTGATAGGCAAGATAGGCAAGAAATGTCATGTCGTATTAATGTAATTTTCTTCTTTCCGTGGCCACTGGGACACTAAAGTAGTGGTTCTCAAAGAATTCAGTGATCAAACATTGGAGTGAAACAAACTGATTTGCAGAGTGAGATTACAGACATGATTTTCTATTGTAAAAGTGCTGTAAGACAAAATACCCAGTAAGTTTTGATACTTCAACTATGTATTGCAAGTTATTTTAAAAGCTCAAAAGTCAGTGCCAACATCTTGTGAACACAAAATTCAGTGACAACACAATTGTCATTATACAAGTAAATTTTGTGGGGATTACATATACATCTGCTTTTGCAATAGCTGTTCGATTTTTGAAGAATACTCAATACAAGCTTTACCGTCTGATATTTTGGAAAACTTAGCCAAACAACTTACATCACATCAAAACAAACTAAAGCTAAACTAATTTATAATTAAAGACAGACAAATTGGCATCAAGTGAAAACTACAAGTAACAAAATGCAACACTGATGATGCACTAAGTTTCCTCAAAAACTCTGGGTATTGAAACTGTCAGCATGTGCGGGTGTTGCTATCAGCCTTTGTAATACAAACTTCTTACAATACTGAATTGGAATCCTTAGAAAACTCTTACCAGTTTTGACTTATGAACACCAAATTTTAATAAACTTTAACCACTTATTTAGGTTGCTATTAAGAGTGAGAGAAAGGGCGGATGTTTTTAGATCAGTGGACAGCCGCCTATGTTTATAAAACATTAGAGATGAGGCTGTGTTCCTGGCTTCCAGCTCTGGATGACTTGCTTCATGGGAGCACTAATGAACAGCCAGCAGAGGGGGTGCACCATTCAGCTGGTCCTAAAGCATAGAGGTTGATGAAAACACGGCACCTCCATCCTGCATCATCAAAAAGGGCCATTTCCTCCTGAAAGACAAAACTCAAAGCAGGAGACCACCAATTCAGTCCTAAGTGTTCACTTTGACATAAATTACCTCCATAATAAAAGATCTATATATGGAGGTTATGTGTAACTTGTAGGGGGGCCCAACTTATTCATTAAATATGTATTGAATGTTTAGTTGTACCAAAGTGCTTTAAGAGGCATAGACAAATTAGGGAGAACCAGAATCAGCAGGTATAAACTACAAGGACAGACTTCAGCTTGAAATAAAGTCAAAACTTCAGTCAACAGGTTGGGTTGCCAGGATGGGAGCACAGTAGACAGTCTCCATCTCTGGAATGTTCAAGAAAAGCTTGCCCAGTTAGATGTTGTTTGTACAAGAGATCCTGCTTTGGGTGAAAGATTAGTTGTTTTAACTCTAAAATGTGACTCCATGACTCTAAGTACCTGTTAGAACAATCCATGAATCAAGTTCAACTTTTTGTTTCCTCCAGGCCATCCCTATTGCAAACTTTTATCCTGGGTTTCATTCTCATTGGCCCTAGAACAGAAAGGAACCTCCAGATATAAGGATGAGAATGATCATGGTCCACATTTTGGCAGTTATATTTGGAATAACTAATGTCTGAATATTTAGATAACATGTTTGAAGAGAAACTTCTGGATGGCATCCTATTTCTTTTTAAGTTATGATGTTTTCTTTTCAACTACCACAAAGTATTTTATAACAAGAGTCAAATATGTGATAATACAATTTTCTTTATTAAAAATAATTTACAGCATCAATAACATATACACAATTGTCATCAACTGAACTTTGCCTCCAATATATTTCTATACAATACTTAATATTATTGAACTTAAAACTGTTACACTGTGTTGTTGGCTTTAACTATTAGACAATGATTTAGTTACTTAAGTGAGACATACAGTTTCATAGTCACACATTATGTGTAAAATTGATAGAAACATCGGCACTATCACACTCTAGGGGAAGAAGCCACTGAAGAAAGCCTAAGTCCATCTCCTTCCCCTCTCTTTTGTTACTCCAAATCAAACTAAGATAGAGTGAACCTCCAGTATCTTAGTGCCGTCTCCTAAACCTAAAGGCAAAAAAGAAAGGTGTCTTAATTCAACCATAGAAAAATGTCAGTCAAAATAATTTCTCCTCATCCTGTCACTCATCAGAGAAGGCGAATGCACACAACACTGTTACCATATATGCAAACAACTATGACTCTGATTTAGGTCTTAGCTGTACTTTTTTCCCTTAGTACCACTGAAGTTTGATGACCAGTGAAAAACTGAGCAATCTGGCTAAACAGATTCTGATTCCTCTCATTCAAATGTCAGCTTGGAGATAAAAGAGGAAATGACAACTGTCATCTTGGAAACCTTTTAAGTGTACTAATGGCAATTCAGTGGTTGGATGACATTTTCACTGGTTTCATTTTATAGGAGTAGCAAAACCCAAGGCATGAAATATGGTAATTGGTAACAATGGTTTTTAAAAGATAAACAAAAAATGCTGCTGTTGATAATGACCTTTGAAATTATACTTTAAATTCACAACACTGATTTGCTTCTCTCATGTGCCTATTATACTTCCTTTCCATGATATTTGTGTGTTTTTATAAACACAAAATTACCCAGATATAGTCAACAAAGGAGAAAAGTAAAACAATAAAAACCAACAGATGCCACATTATTGCAAACAGAGAATTTGGCTAGAGGCAGAATTCTAAGGTACACACTAGAACATAACATCCATGACTCTCCTCCTCAGTTGACAACTATGCTTATCGAGCTTTTTGGATCACTGTATATGAGAGATTAAGAGGACCTTGATTTTATTCCTGAAACACAAGATTTGCTTGTACTATTACTGGACTAGGTAGACTGGAAAATTAAATGCTTAATTCATAGCTGGCTTGCTTTAGCATCTTCATCTCCTGGATCAGCCGTTTATGATGATGCCCACTCTTCAGCCCAAAGGCTACATGTTATAGTATGACTTAAAAATAATACAGATGTTTCCCACACACATACAATCTGGAATTATCATTTCTTCAAAGCATATAACAGATATTTTAACATTCAACTTGTAAATTCTCCCTCCCTACCTCATGTTTTCATGTAAATCAAGAACACATGCACTGACATATACACAGCATAATATCAAAAAACACAATATGATTTGAAAGTACCAAAGAAAATATTTATAAAAAACTTAAAGAAGGGAAATCATTTTGTCAAACTCTAGTCCATCTAATTGTCTAAGCACATATTTGCAGAATATTTTCACAAGATTGTATAACTGCTATGTGCAAAGTTCTCAGTGGTCTTTACCCACTGGTTTGGTAGTTTCAGCATTTTAGCTTAAAACAAACAATTCTTTATTCTGTGCAATGTGAGCTAATTCTGAATCACAGTAACTTAACTAGGTCATATGAAGATTTCCATGTGAGAAAAAAAAATAAAAATTAACCTTTTGGCTGCTAAGTTTAATTTCTTAATTTAAAAAACAAACAGGTATAGGTCTTTCTGGAATTAGTTATCCAACCTTTTTCTTAAAAGTTGCCAAACTTCTTGTTGCCAGAACATTTGATGTGGTCAACAGACATGATATAGAGAAAATATGGTACTCAGACAGTAGCAATTTAACTGTTTTATCCTGATGGTCAGCTTTGGTTAAAACAAAAACATAACAAAATTAATAGAATCATGCATCCTAGATAAAACAATGATTCAAAATGACAGGAAATCTATTTAAATAATTAAGAAGTAACCAACATTTAAAAAAATGCTTAGGGTTGAGGAACCACATAATTTAGGGTGGATAAAAGTCTAGAGGAAAATCACTTTAGTGATTAATGATTAAATAAAGTTCTCTTTAGCGACTATAAATGAATGTGGAATTTTGGTTAATGAAACCTAAAATATAAAGTTACAGTATCACATAAGGTGAGCAAAATAGTCTAATCCAATTAATATAATGCCATCTGAGGCTTGCCAGAGAGGGTCACAGTAGCAAATTACCGAAAACTTAAGGGCTGCATATGTGATACATATTTCTACTGTTAATACATGGTGCTACACAATCAGCTGTATTCTGTGATAAATGGTCCATCTTCAGATGAGGAGGAAACCTTGGCTGGATTGGAGAAAATGATTGTGTCTGGGGCAGGTTCCATCCCTTGCACTTAGGCTGAGACTGAGGATAACCCTGGCTTATATTACAAACTAAGAATGCCAACTATGTCCAGCTCCATGTTGAAAAGGAATGAATACATCTGAAAGCCCATTTATAAATCAGATTTGAACTTACACAATTTCAGAGTCTAATCTGGCTTCTTATATTTCAATCTGCTACTCTTAAACCAACAAACAGCAGTATACAGTTTTATAGGTGCAAAACTAAATAGATGACTTCAGGAAGGTTATTCATATAAGAATCTTCAACACAAATTCAAATTCTGCCTTTATTTACAAAATGGTCTGATAAAATACCCTCCCCCCCATACTTACAGGTCTCATCCACAACACACTTTACACGTTGATTTTAGCAATGTTAATAGCACCATTCGTATATTATTTAAAATCAAGAAGATTTCATTTCAGTCACTGCGTTGATTCATAATCATTTACACCCATGGATGAGATAAGAGAGCATACTGGGACCATCTGCAGCTCCATGGTAAGGATTCCTGGGTCCAGCACACAAGGCTTTGTTTACAGTTACGACTTATGAAAGGTATCCTTAGTGAGTAGATACTATGAGAATTTTCGTGCCACAAAGTTTAGTAATCCTCCATGTTTGTACAATGTTATTTCCACATCATTTTCAAACGAAGCAATCACGCTGAATACTTTTCCAGTGCTTGTCTTTAAACAAACAAAAACATCTCATATGAGTGATAAAATCCTCAAAGTGTTACTTAGTGCTAAGACCATTTGTCTTCATATACAATGACTATATCTGAATATGACTATACACATTCTGTCTGAGAAACCTTTCTCCTGCTTGGAAAATAACCGAGACACCTAAACATGGGCTTCATAGCTAAGTAGAAAAACAGGTATTTTGATCCCTAATTCTAAATGACAAATATTTTATCACCTACAACACTAAATCAAATGATTTAGATTTTGACTTAGGGAAGTTACACTCACTACTAATGTTCATTTCACATTAAATATTCATTGCATATAATATCTGCTACTCTTTTCCTTTTTTTCCTTAGTTGTAGAGTCTGTATTACCCTAATCTTGAATGCTCAACTTTGCCTTCTCTTTGGAGTGATATATATGCCTGGATTAAAATTAGATTGGGATAGAAAGAGCTGATAACTAGGAAAAGGAAGTTGACAAATATAAGTGGAAGTTCAAATGCTTTCTTTTTTCTGGACTGAAGTATCCAGTACTTTCTACTTTTCTTCAGAGAACATCAACTGTATTAACATTGGTTTAAGTACACAGGAAACAGCCATCTTAAACTACAACTGATGTTCACTAACTGACATTAGTATGCAATTTATACTAAGTGGTTTTTATTTAATTTACAACCATCTATTTGAGTATATAGTACACAATCATATATTTGAGAATTTAAAGATACCTTCATATTTAATGTAATTCCAGGAGACAATTCTTCAGGAAATTTTAAAGAAAATGTTTCTCTGCCAGAGAGGCCCAAGGAATCTGCATTTTCTCCTGGAAGGAACTGAAGCGGAGCTATGCCAATTCCAATCAAATGATCTTTGTGAATTTTTTCATAACTTTCAGCCAAAACAGCTTTCACACCCTGCAACAAATGTGCATTTTATTTCTTCCAATCATTTCTGAAAGTTCATTTAGCATTTTAAAGGGAAAAATTTTACTTTTGGCCTGTCTATAAACACTTTTAATCTAATGTCCCATATACTAAGGGTCAATGTTGTATCGAAGTAGTTCAGAAGCCTTAACTTTTTCTCTATTTTTAAGTAGCTCCCTAACTTATTCTAATTGCCCCTCTGCCACTCCTGCGTTAAGTACTGCCAGTGCCTACCACACAGTAAGAGCTCTATACATGGGGGCAGCTGCTTGGACCTCAAATAGGGTTCAGGTGGATTTCTGTTTAATTATGGTGGACCTAACATATGTGTTCATCAGCACTCTCTCTTAAAATGCCAATAAAATAAAGGAAGAAAAATGGCATAACCCCATAGCAACAAAGGAACGAGTGAATTCTATAAATACTCAGAAGATAGAGAAGATAGAGATAAGTAACTGACTTAGCAGACAATGTTGAAACTACAGAATGATAAACAGAAATTAGAGAGTGATACCAATAAGGTTTGAGTCAATCTGCAACAAAGAACCCAGAAAAGGCTTGAGACTTAGAGGCATGAGTGTTCCAGAACACTGAAGTACTAGCTAGGAATCTATACAAAGCAGTAAGATCTCCCACTCAGTTCCCACTCAACCCTCCACTCCAGAAGAGTGAAAGTTTACTCTCTGGAGAAAATAAGCTAGAAAGGCTCTAGATCCATGTTTCTCAGTTTTTTTCCATTATTGCCTCCTAAGGAGCATTTTTTTAGACATTTTCCCCCTAATCACAGCCTCCATTTCACTGCCCACCTCCAAAAATTTAATACCACAAATATACTGTATATCTGTTTATGTACTAAATGTACATCTGTACGTTATACATAACAAGAGTATGATTTTTTCAACACCCAAGAACCATTTTTCACCCCTTGGGAGTGCCATCACTCTGCTGAGAATGGAGGCTCTAGACTGAGGAGCACTGGGAACAGGGGAAGGCTGCGGTGAGAATACACTGGACTCAAGGAGATTAAGGTCACGTCTGTGTCCTGAATGGGTCTCCTTCCTTGAAGAAACTGAATGGCCTCAGAAAATACTTAACAGATACTGACATACAGGGCTCTCTCAATGAAAAAGGTAGCTTGACATCCAATCACCTACATTAAGGCCTGGTAACTGACAAAACCCAGCCCACATCCACAGCTTGTAATAAGTTTTTAACCTTTAACTGAATGGCGAGCCAAGGATGACCAACAATATGAGGAAAGCCTTCCCCATAGGAAACAAAGACTAAATAACTTTCAGAAAAAAGGGGACCTATACCTATAATTAATATTCACAATACTTAAGATTAGTATCTTAGAAAGATGAGAAAATGCAGCTTATTCCTACAACTCCTTAAGGTATTAGCATTTTAAGGGGGGAGATTAAGATTCAAAAAGAATGAAGTTCGTATGAGGGTTGTGTTTTGGCCAGCCTTTTTCCAAGTACACAACTGTAAAGATGCAGTTGTGTAAGTAAGAGATGGCAGAAGGTGCCTGTCATATGACTATTCTCTCTAGCAGGTCTCCTATTCGCTCTTCAAAAGAAATAGTCTCAAGAGAAATGTCTCCCAAACAGCCAGGCACCATCATCTCCTACCTGGAAAAAAAGAAAGTAAAACCTGGCCCATTATCTCTGAATCTGTTAACCCTTGATGAGGCAAATCAGAAAAAATGAAATAAAAAGGGGTTGAGTAAAACTACCAATGAGTACAAATAATAATTATTTTAAAGCAATAATTTAAGACAGAATCTCCTTTCCCTCTACCATATTGATTTCCTCAAATAAGAAAAGATTGATGTAGGTTTAATCAAATTCAGAACATTAAAATGCAATTAGATTAGTACAAAATATTATATAAGATCACTTTCAAAAACCCCACAAATATGAGATCCAAATAAGCATAAAAAAATCCAAATGAGTAGAAAAAAACTTTGATAGGATGTTGCTGACAAAGGGCATATTTAAAATGCTTTGAAGTTTAAGAAAACAAAATTTAAGAATTGATACCAGCAAATATGGTCCTTTCGCAGCCCAGTCTCTTGAATTTCCTGAACCATATTTCTTTCCTGCTAAAATAATCAGTGGGATACCTTCTTTCTGATACAGCTCTGCAGCCTCAAATACATCTAGCTGTAGATCAAAACAAACACAAAGATCTTTAATACAAGTTTTTATCTAGTTAGCAAGTGCCTAAATACTTTGTATATACATCCTTACCGTCTGTCCTGATGGAAAATGAATTGTTTTAGGAGCTGGTTTTCCAATAAACTTATTGAACAGCTTGATATTTGCAAAAGTGCCTCTTGTCATCACAGCATCATTACCTCTTCGGGCTCCGTAAGAGTTGAATTCACGAGGGGTAAGGCTACAAGAAAGTTATGAAAGTCAGTTTTCATTTCAGATGGCAAATAATCACACATTATTGAATTGTAAAACTTATTAAAAAGCATGTTTTTATTATGGAAAATTTCAAGTGTGTACAAAAGCAGAGAAAACAAAAGAGTGAATGCCTAGGTGTCTATCATGAAGCTGTAACAATCAACTCATGGACTGTTTCTTCTATAATCATCTCCTATTAGATTATTTTGAAGCAAACTCATATATCATATTTTAACTGTATTTCAGTATGTTAATGGTATTCAAAATGTTAACATATTTCACTATGTTTCTCTACAAAATATGGACTCTTAAAAAATACTATCTTGATACCAAAAGAGAAAGAAATCACTATTTCTTAATATCAGGTAGCCAGTCAATATTCAAATGTTCCTGATATGCCCCATACTTTTGTTGATTTGTTCAAATTGGGATCCACATATGGTTCATAAATTCATTCAGTTGATCTCAAGTCTCTCTCTCTTTTTTTTTAAAGATTTTATTTTTTCTTTTTCTCCCCAAAGCCCCCCGGTACATATTTGTATATTCTTCGTTGTGGGTTCTTCTAGTTGTGGCATGTGGGACGCTGCCTCAGCGTGGTTTGATGAGCAGTGCCATGTCCGCGCCCAGGATTCGAACCAACGAAACACTGGGCCGCCTGCAGTGGAGCGCGCGAACTTAACCACTCGGCCATGGGGCCAGCCCCTCAAGTCTCTTTTAATTTATATGTGCCCTCTCCCTTTTTGTCCCTGCTTATACTTTATCTGAAGAAACTGTCATTTGTTGTATAGATTGTGCTGATTGCATTTCCATGGTGTCAAATGTTGTTCTGTCCCCTTTATTTCTTGTAAACCAGATGTCAAATCTAGTGGCTTTGTAAGATTCTGGTTTTTAATTTTTTGCCACAATGCTTCCTAGATCGTACTTCCATCAGGAGCACACAATATCCAGTTGTCTCTTTCTGGAATGTTAGCAGCAATTGATCATCATTGTCTAGACTGATTTTTCATTAGGGATTGCAAAATGGTGATCCTCTAGTTCTATCATTTTTTCTTCATTTTTTAGCTGGAAAACTTCTATAAAGACAAACATTTCTTCATTAATGATTTGTTATGTTGAAATATACTCCATACAGGAAAGGCTCTTGACTTGACTGTGAAATAAGGAGATGGTTCCCTATCATCTTCCAAAGGCAACTTGGTTTTTTTATCCTTTTATTATTATGAACTCATGGATTTAAATATATTATGTTTCAATCCATTCCAGTTATTATTCTTCATCGATGCTCAACACGTTCCATCTCTGAACAGTGACTGGTTCAAGCTGGCTCCTGAGACCTTTTCACAAAAGCTTGATAGTCTCTGATCTCTTTTGCTTTTGGTACAAGATGTCTAGAATCATCTTGTACATTTCCCAGTCCCAAATCTAGAATCAATCATTTTTCCAGAAGCTTGTACTGGGAAATGGTATTTAGACACCATAATCTGGATGCTTCAAGTGTCAATGCTGCTATCTTGGTCACTATATAAGTGACTTTTTAGGGACAAGAAACAACTAAGCATAAGCATTTCAACGATCAACAACCAACTTTTATCAGCCTCTAATTCGGTCTTTTATGTAGAGGAAACAAATATTCTAAACTGTACTAAACTTCTTACTTCAGAATGGGGGTGGTGGGAGGTTTGAGCATCTTTATTTAAAAAAATATTCTAACTGATGAGAACTACTGGATTAAATGTGCTAAGAAATCCATATCAGAAATAATAATAAATACAAAGTGACTTTTTTTTTGGTGAAAACTATGTCGTGATTATGACCAAGGTGGAAATTGTGGCCAAAAATTATCTGGAAGAAGGAAAAATTATTTTATTTCTCACCACTATAAATAAAAGCCATGTGTATAACAAACTGATTCATCTTCCTCAAGTTATACTAAATGGAACTGCTATTAGCAATTTCTACCAAAAAGTGTTTTAATTTATATCAAACTAGTTAACTAGAAAATAAACTGAAAAACAAATTTCATAATAGCACTAATGAGATTACAGTAAGAACTATACAGTATTATTACACGTCAAACCAAGCTATATAACACTGATTTTTATAAGATATTTCAATGAAAACTCTCGTTATTTGAATAGTGCAAGCATTCAAAAGCTAATCAGGCAGCAGTACCACAAATTCTGCCTTTAGCAAAACTTTGTCTCTGCTGTCAAAATAGTTCTTTGATAATAGAGCAACTCTACATTATTAATCATGTAGAAACGAAATAAAATATTTCTAGTTTTAAATTTGTATCTCCTATATAAATGGTTTTTACATTCACATTTATTATTATTGTAAAATTTTAGGCTTAAGAAGATGAAATTCATTGTCATTGATTTGATACAAATGAAACCTAGCCTCAAGCAAGTACACTTTATAGCCCACAAAATATTTAAATTTCACACCCCAACAATGGGAGGATAGTTAGAACCAACTGATCAGCATTTATTTCATAAGTCAAACCAACCTAACTTTTCAACAAAGTAGCATTGAAAAAGAAAAATCTTGGGACTGGCCCAGTGGCATAGCAGTTAACTTCGCATGTTCAGCTTTAGCGGCCTGGGGTTTGCCGGTTCCGATCCCAGGTGTGGACCTATGCACCACTTGCCAAGCCATGCTGTGGCAGGCATCCCATATAAAACAGAGGAAGATGGGCACAGACGTTAGCTCAGGGCTCATCTTCCTCAAAAGAAGAAGAAGAAGAAGAAGAAAAAAAAAAAACTTGTTTCCAAACAGTTGTTTATCTAGACTATAGGAGTCAATTTAAAATAGCAATTTCAGTTTCTAAAGTTATAAACAAAGGCAGGTACAACCAGTACCCCAGGTATTGCTTAAGTCAAATATGCTGACAATTAGACGCCTATGATAGTGTGTATTTATTGGATAAAGGAATATGATCAGTAGAAACCTCTTAATCAGTGAGAAAGAAGATAAAGACACCTTAAAACCATGTAGACATACCCTCTGTTTGTCAAATACTTAGCAGCAGCACTACTCCTAGCAATGCTTCCAGCAGGTGATATATGGTCTGTTGTGACAGAGTCTCCCAGGTATAACAAGACATGGGCATTTTCAATGGGCTGGGGTGCAACTGGCTCTTTGGTCTAAAAAGTAAAAAAAAAAAAAAAAAAAAAATTGAAAGCATTTAACTCTTCATGAGATTTTTTAGTTTATGATAATCTTTAAAAGATCAAATAGTAAAACAGTACTTACAAGCTTATCAAAAAATGAAGGACATCTGATGTAAGTAGACTTTAAGTCCCACGGAAACAAAACCGAATCTGGTGCTTCTAAGGAATTCCAACGTTTATTTCCCATCTGTGAATATGGTTTTGGTTGATGAACCAGAAGAAAGATAAAATGGAGTCAGAATAATAGGCTTATGAAAATGATCAAGGGAATAAAACAGTACTTAGGTTAGAATGAAAAACAAAAAAAAAGCCTTATCTATTTGAAAAGAAAGCTAAGATACTGCATTCTATAAAATCATGACATTTTTGGACAGAATGAATAAAGATTTGCTTATCAAATTAAAGCACACCAGATTCTAGGAACACCCTAACAGTTAATTTTCAATATAAATTGAACATAAAAGATTTTATAGAATCCAAAAAAAGTTAAAGAATTTAGAAAGATCTATACATGTTGTTATTAAGTGTGTTCCGGGGTATAGTGTTAACTTTTAAGAATATTATCATGGAGGAAAACTTCTGCTTTTTTCAATATATGTGTCCCACATCACTGTGTATTAGTCCTGCCTTAAAATTACGTTCAAAATCTCACCATTCCTCACCTATGTCCACACTACCCCAATGGTCCATGCCATTACTATCTCTTACTGTGGACTACCACAATTGGTCTTGCTGATTCTATCCTTCTTACCCAGCCCTCTCCCCCAATATATTTTCAATATAAAGATTGTTCAAAACCTTCCAATTGCTCCCCATCTCACTCCACTCAGAGTAAAAGACTAAATCTGTATAACGGTCTAAAGTTCACTATGTAATCTGGACCTCCATTTCTCTCTGCTATCATTTCCTACCACCATCCTTCTTATTTCCTCTGCTCCAGCCACAATGCCCTCATTAAGGTTCCTTCCAGAAGGCCTTTACACCGCTCCCTCTACCTGAAAAGTCCTGCTCTTTGTCCAGATACACGGCTAACTTGTTCACTTCCTTCAAAACTTTGCTCAAATGTCATGTTTTCAACCATCCTATATAAAACTGGAATCTACTCCCAAATTTTGCACAATTCCTTCTCTTTACCTTGGTCTATATTTTTCCATAGCACTTGTCACTTTTTAACACATTGTATACTTTACCTAATTATTCTGTTTACAGTTTACTATCTGCCTCTCTCCAGGAGAATTTTTCTACTGTTTTGTTCACTGACACATTCCAAACACCGAGAAGAGTGCCTGGCAGATAGCAGGGGCTCAATAAATATTTGTTAAGTAAATAAATACTTCTTCTGCCCTCACGTTTATATTCTCTGTTTTTTTTAAAAAAAGCATGAATATATATATTTAGCTTGAATGTGCATAAAATATCTCTGGAAAGATGCTTAACAAACTAACACCATTGGTTGCCTCTAAGGAGGTGGAGGAGATGGCTAGGAATGGGTGAGAGGGAGATTTCATTGTTTGCTCTTATTTCTTTTGGATTTTGAACCATTTGAATGGGAGTGACAAACAAGGGTAGTTTCTATGAAATGTGCTCATATTCAGGATGCCAAATATAAATGCTTGCTATACATTTCTAATAAGTAAATAAAATCAATTCTAATGCTCTAAGCTATTCTCTTAGATATTGGAGATTCCAGATACAAAATGACTATCACTCATTGCAAACTGTGTATTTAAAATACATTTTTATTCCATTCAGAAAGCAAGATGCAGGAAACAAAGAAACACAGCCACTTTATTAAACTAAGAAAGAAATAAGACTCTTACCTCTATTTTCTCTTTTAATGCTTTAAACATGGATAATATAACAAGTTCTTCCTCTATCTGATGAACTTCTTCTCGACTAGGCCAAATATCATGCAGGTAAATGTTCTTGCCAGTAGAGTCAGTACCTGGTTAAAAAAAATCTTAATTTGATATTTAGTATAAAAAATAATTCCCTCAAGATGTGAACATCTTTTCAAAAACATATCATACAAACCAAGTAAATTATACAACAACAGAGTGCTACAGGCTTAAGCAGCTGGAAGAACTAATTTCTTGAACATTTTATATTCTTCACATGAATACAGAAATTAGTACCTAAACATTATAATAAGATTTCCTGAAATAATTTAAAGAATGAATGGTCTAAGAAGCACTTCAAAAATACAACTTTTGGGGGGAAAAATGTGTGCAGATGTATATGTATATATATATATAAAGGAAAAGATACCTAAAGGCTCTGTCTGGAAATCTATATTCACTGTGCCTGCTATGGCATAAGCTACCACTAAGGGTGGAGAGGCAAGATAATTGGCACGAACACAATCACAAAGACGACCTTCAAAATTTTTGTTTCCAGATAAAACTCCACAAGTAACCAAATCACCCTGAAAAAAAATACACACAAATTTATTCAACTCAAGAGGTGATACAGATTTGGATAATCATATATAAGCAATCTCAAATATTACATTTCTGAGGGCAAGATAACCAAAAAAGCATATAATCAATTATTAGGTATAGAACTATCAATCCTATAAATAAACTAATTCCTTATATTATTAGCTAATTATTTCAAAAATCTAAAAATGATCATTTTAAGATTGACAGGTTACTCTTCCCAAGAGGTGCAAGCACTACAGAAATACAAATATATCAATAAACAGCTTCTATAATTTTTTTTTTTTTTGAGGAAGATTAGCCCTGAGCTAACATCTGTCACCAATCCTCCTCTTTTTGCTGAGGAAACCTAGCCCTGAGCTAATGTCCATGCCCATCTTCCTCTACTTGATATGTGGGACACCTACCAGAGCACGGCTTGCCAAATGGTGCCATGCCCGCACCCGGGATCCGAACCGGCAAACCCCAGGCAGCCGAAGCAGAACATGCGTACTTAACTGCTGCACTACCAGGCCGGCCCCCACACCTTCTAAAATTTAATAGTAAAATATAGTTAAGAAAACCCATTTGGATGTCTTACTGAGCCACACAGTTTACCTGTTTTACTGCATTTAAAACTGCTTCTGATAAGGGTGCTGTATTTCCCACACATGTTGAACATCCATAGCCAACTACTTCAAATCTGCATTTCAAAAAATAAGTGTGATTGGACAGAACATCAAAATATTTGTAAAGACAAGTCTTATCTTTCATTTCCATCACTGTGCTAAGAGTACTTAAGAATATTTATGACACATGGATTAATCTTCATCAATATGTTCATTTCACAGCTTTTGAGCAATCAAGTCTGACTCTCAGGCATGCTATTTGTACTGAAAGCAAAACTCTGAAGAGCCTTAATACTTAGCATGTTCCCTAGTTAGATTTGGTTAACTAAATCTGACATAGCATCCATCACACTCCACAAGAAAATTCGTCAACTACTACTTGTTAGGAATACAACATGACCATTTGAAACATTGATATTATACTTCCATCCAAAGGGGTTTAAACTGCAAAGTATCAAGAGGATCGGGCTATAACAATCTGACCAAAGGCCCCCAAAGAGGTATTGTAATTGGGTACTCTGATGGGAGTAAATCTTTCAATTCCCAACCAATTAAACCCAAGAATAGTCCCTGAAAAAATTCCAAAACAATATAACTAAAAAATTACAGGTATAATCCTCGAAATTATTTTCAGCTGCTCTTCCAAAAGCAAAGAAAAAATCTAAAATTTACCAGGCTTGCAAAGGAACTGATGATTTATGTAAGATAATATGTCCCAAAATACACACTGAAAACCCCGCTAGCATCAATTATTTTTTAAGTACATAAGAAATATAAAAGTTACTTTCCTCAAAGTTCAGGGACAACTTAACCTAGGCTTAACAGACCCAATAACCTCAAAAAACTTCAATTAAGACAACTTACTCAGTTAGTAATGCAACCTATGAGATTTCACTCATTTCTGAAAACTGATCTATAAAATTCATGAAAATTATGCACTACTTCGTACCATCCCTCTACAGTCTCCGTCACTGTTATCTGGTTTTACTTGTTTGTCTTGTTTCTCCATTCTCAAACTAGAGATCACATCTCCCACTTCTCTGCAGCCAACACATTGCCTTGCTCACTGAACACACCCAAGAAACATTTGTTGAGTGATAAGGCCTGAGATTGTGTGGTAATGGCAAGGTAACAAGGAGAACTAAAGCATATTTTTCCCATCTTCTCTTTGTACATCAAAGGTCCTAACAAGCAGCTTCAATCATACCAATGTCATTATAAATAGTGATAACTGTCACTTACCCGAGCTTACTCAGATATGGTAACACTCCACTCGAACTGAGGTAATGTGTAACCATCCCACTGCCTGGAGATAAGCTTGTTCTTATGTAAGGTTTAACATGCAGACCAGCTTCAACAGCTTTTTTGGCCAAAAGACCTGCACAATAAACAAACAATGATTTATTATGGCATTATTTCTTTCCCTCATATTAAAGTAGGAAGCAAGAAAGGGTTTATTTAACAGGTTGATCTCCAATCCATGTTAGGGTAAAAGTCCAAACTCAAAATGTCATTATTTTGCCCATTTTATTCTACTGATCTGTTTCATTTAAAACAAAGAAATTGTAGTAGATATACTACCGTTTACATTAAAATATTAAGGTACAGCTGGACATCATGGCAACGTGCACACAAATGGAAAAAAAAAGGATATATAATATCATGCACACATATAATAGACATCATTACTGAACCATTTTAAATGCCATAATAAACTACAAACAATTTAACATTTATTATACATTTTATACAATTAATGAATTGTTCCATGTACATACAATTGATTTCATTTACAACTCTTGTCAATAATCTTTTACTTCCTTTATACTCTCAATGGAATCTAGCACACTATGAGAAACTTCTAGTAGATTACCAAGAATTTTGCTAATTAACTATACTTCTAAATTAACAGAAGCAGATACAACCTAAAAGTCTCAGAAAGTCTCTCAATATCAAACATAGACACTCACTCATGCATAATCCAAGAAAAATAAAGTGAACATAACAGAAAAGTAAAAAATAATTTAGAGAAAGAAAATCTATGGTCATAAACCACAACCTACCTGCAGCAAGCATGACAGATGGATTGCAGTTATTGGTACAACTGATAACTGCAGCAATGACCACAGATCCATGAGACAGCTTATATTCACTTCCTTCATAATGAAGAGAGACAGTATCGCTTTGCTTTTCAGCTGCAATTTGGAAGCCTTTAAATCCAACCTATACAAATGTGCACATAAATATAAACTAAGTATTCTGGATATGTATAGAAAAAAAGACTGTTAGAAAATACA
The DNA here is from genome assembly GCF_041296265.1 of Equus caballus. Classification (NCBI taxonomy): domain Eukaryota; kingdom Metazoa; phylum Chordata; class Mammalia; order Perissodactyla; family Equidae; genus Equus; species Equus caballus. The sequence goes on along the minus strand of NC_091684.1, from coordinate 129,141,126 downwards.
GCAGATCCTTGACATTTGATGATTTAACACTCAAAGTTCTGACTATTTGGAAGTGATATTGACGGTCTATGACATTCAGTAGCTGTAATTCAGATGAAGCATAATTTGAACAGTCACGAAAGGAGTCTGGTGGTGTTCATAAGCTTTTATCTACTGAGTGAGTCCACCCAACTACCCAGGATCTAGATCTTATCTGGCTTTGTTCTCTACTCATCCCTGCTTACAGTAATTCTCAAGAGATGGTATAAACTTTTTCTTTGTTAAAAATGGCCCTAGAGGGGCTGGCCCCGTGGCCGAGTGGTTAAGTCTGTGCGCTCCGCTGCAGGCGGCCCAGTGTTTCGTTGGTTCGAATCCTGGGCACGGACATGGCACTGCTCATCAGACCATGCTGAGGCAGCGTCCCACATGCTACAACTAGAAGGACCCACAATGAAGAATATGCAACTATGTACTGGGGGGCTTTGGGGAGAAAAAGGAAAAAATAAAATCTTTAAAAAAAAAAAAAAATGGCCCTAGAGACTTGCTTCAACAAGATCCTGTGTGTGTGTAGAACAGATGAAGCAAGACTAGCTATGAGTTGGTAACTGCTGAAGTGAGATACATAGGAATTCATTACACTATTTCACTCCTGCACAAGTTTAACATTTTTCACATTAAAAAAAATCAAGAAGTTACAGAAAGAAAGGCTCTGAAAAAAGAAACCAGCTACTAGTTTTCAGAACAGAGAAAAGGACAAGATTGAAGCCGTGATTCTTAGACAGAAAGTACAAACCCCAAAAGTCAAAGAGGTCTCTTGTTATTCTGTTACATTTACCAGATTTTCTGAGACTAATTACACAGTATGGACTTTTATCCTAGTCTGGAAAGTAACAAAATTCTAGAACAGTGCTGTTCAATAGAACTTTTTGTGATGACAGAAATATTCAATATCTATGCTGTCCAATACAAGAGCCATACCCACAAGTAGCTACTCAAGCACTTGAGATGAGGCTATTGTGGCTAAGAAACTCAATTTTTAACTTTAATTTAAACAGACACAATCAACCTCTGACCCTCACAGTGGACCTGGGAATAAGCTTTCCAAATTGCTGACTTGTACTTTGCACAGAAGGAAAAAGAGGAGGCT